>NC_139518.1:57057294-57657294 GCF_947247035.1 Vipera ursinii | reverse complement strand
TATGCAAGTGTAATTTTTTAAAAGTTTAGTGTTAAGTATAATACTAATACATATCTCACTATTTTAATCAAGAGTCTGCTATGGTAGTCTATAACTGAATTCGTGAAAATAATTAAAACTCAGAAATGCAACTCTGAATATCCACTGCCTCTTTTTATAGAGTTGAAAAAATAATAACCAAGAATCCGCTCAGCATTGCACATTATGGCAGAAGCAGAAATAAAAATCTGTAATAAATAAGCTTTGTTTTGGTCCTCAGCATATGGCACCTGTGTCACAGACATGAAGAATAATTGTTGCAATGTCTAGACATGGAGTATCACCCTGTTTTAGATATATCTGAAGTAGTTTTGACATTTTTATAAGATGTTCCATTCCGGCAAAGTCAAGCTGTATGTGAAATCAGGTTGTAAGCCGAGTCTGGTTTGTACATGCAAAAGAGGAGGAAGAGGTGGTGGTGGAGGAGGAGAACCCCATACCAAGCACCCAAGAATGTAAAAATATTGCTCTTCCAACACACCCTTAGTTGGTAAAAAATAAAAAAACTGGGACATTTTTGATTGTAGAATGTATGACATTCTTTGAATATATTGTGTTTCATAGTAGAGTATCCCAATGGGGAGGGACAAGCACTCAAAATCCTGTTGAATTGGGAAGAAGAGCACATCGGCTGCATTAAGAAGATCCCAAGTTCATCCCCAGCATATCTAGTTAAAAAAAGCCAAGTAAGAGCTTGTAGTAAATAGTAGATGGAGCTCAACTATCAAACAAATTGTAGAATTCCTTCCCTTCAAATAATGTAATTTTACTACGGAGTAGCCAATCCAAGCATGAGTTGTACATAGATAGGGCGGGGATGAATATTTCAGAATGGTGCACCTATTAGTATTTTGGGTGAGGACTTACGGAATCAGAATAAATAAAGGCAGATGGATACATTTTCTATTCCTTTCTTCGTATATTTATGGATCTTAACATTAATGATGTTTGACTTCCTACTACGTATGCTCTTGGTTACAATACAAAAGTTGCTATTGTATCCTTATAGGCCTTGTGAAATGAAAATCTAGATTGCTGCATAGTATTGAAGATAAATTATTGAGGTACCGCAGTCAGGTAATAAAAAGAAACACTTTCTAAAACAACGACTGCCCAAATGACAGCTTGGCCTCACAGAATTTCGTATTTTTGTTACTGTCTCTAACTTGACTAACAAGGGTGGTATAAAATAAATAATTGCAGAATAATTTACTTAATTCATAGACAAATAAGTAACTTTGCTCAAAAACTAGCTTATGTTCCATGATTCTTATAAATTAGGTGATAATTCCATGTAGATGTATCAACATTTGTAATGAGAAAAAAACGTTTAAACAATATATACAGTAAGAGTTCCAGTTTAAGGGTCTTATAGCACCCCACAAGATATATATATATATATATATATATATATATATATATATATATATATATATATATATATATATATATATATATATATATATATATATATATATATATATATATATATATATATATATATATATATATATATATATATGAAGGCCATCGACAGGCAGTAGTCACACCGGTGACAGCTCATATTTGTGTAAATTTTTTTTAAAATTGCTAACAAAGAATTATATATATATGTCCTGTACAAGCTAAGTTGTGTTTTTATTGCTGTAATGTAACTGTTATTATAGTTAATAAATTGCACATAGTGAAGAAAAACATTGAAAGAAAATCTACAGCTTCAGGATGTCCTTTTAAAAAAGACTCAAGACAGGACTCCTACCCCAAGTTCAATCTTCTTTCTACCATTAATTTAATTTTGCTCTTCTTTGCTGAGGCTGTCAGAATTGTGTTGAGCTTTTGCCTATTACAATCTGGAACTCCATTCCAATTAAATTGGCCCAGGGAAATCGGAAACCAAAGAAAAGCAAATGCAGAAGGAAAGTCTAGCTGTAGGAGAAAAGAGGCTATGATGGGATCTGCATTTTGACAGAAGCAGATGAAAGGACAGAAATAGCAGCGGTAATGGATGAAATATATACCTGCGTTCAGTGGATGACATCTTAAATACTCCTTACTGAGAGTGGTCATTGTCTTGTTCATGGATCACCCAAAATTAAAATTGCTTCTAGTGTATTGTATGGAAGGAAGATGACCTGCTCTCAAGAACTTCTGGAGAAAAGTTTTATCCCTTACTCTATAGAACCAGCAGGTAAATTACCTAGATCTTCGTTTCAGATTAATGCAGCCCAGATTTTTAACTGACATCAATCTCTTGCTTCAGTTAATTGCATTTGTGTATCAGCCTAACAGAGAAATCTGGGGCTGACATTCCAATAAGAATTACTCAGAAAGTTACACATGCAAAACTTAAGTAAGGCATTGTACTTAGCCATTATCTTTTTATTCAGAATGCATGAGATATCAGAGAATTTATGCGTGCATGTGTAAATACAAAGAGAAGCACACATTTATGTACACTTTCAAAAACTGGAAATTCAGAGTTACCGAACAGCTGAATTTCCATGAACTGTTGTCATCAAAATGAAGCATTTAGGCCCTTGACATGGGTCACAATATACTGTATGCCTGATTTCTCTTTTCATCTGATTTAGATGACGTTTATAGATTAGATCAGTGACCCCCAACCTTTTTGATACCAGGGACTGGTTTTTCCATGGACTGGGTATGTGTGGTTTCTCATGCTGCCTGGATTTCACACATGTGCGGATGGGGCTTCACTTGCTTGCATGGCCTGGTTCCTGCCAATTTGTGGACCAGTGGCAGTTCACAGCTTGGGACTCCTGTTTAGTGTATTGATTACAGTTAACCATAAGAATGATTATGGCAGAAGAATCAAATGTTTCTAATGTCCCTGAATACAAATTCAAGTGGCTCAACCCTTTCTTTTTATTGACATGATCTTGGTTGTCATTGATGGAAAATACTTTATATAGATATAGAAGGCTGTGCTACATGTTGAAATACCTGAGAGGAAGAACCCAACATGTTTCATGTCAGCCACACACATTTTGAAAAGTCTTAAGTTTATCCTGTAAAAATGTGTCCTCATCTTTGAAATACTATCACCTGCAAAAAACAAGCATATTACAATCCACAATTACATTTCATAAATATTTGTTTAAACATAGCCTGTTTTCTGGGGAAGGACCCATCTCTCTCTCTGATTTAAAAGGACAGATGGACATTTAAAATGGATTCAAATATCACATGAGATAAATCTCTTTCAAATTTATTATTTGAAATACTCAAAATTATTAAGCATTTGAAATTCTATCCTCCTGGAAATAAAAAAAACCAGAAAGAAGAGACATTAAGCCATCTGAAATCCTACCTTTTAAAACTGATGTGGGATACTACTCATTGTAGTATTCTGGTTGTAGATGGTGATCTTTTACTAAGTATTTATGTAATCTCCATTTTTGCAGTTTAAAGCTCTTAAATTTTCCTTAAATTCACATGATTACAGTTAAAAATTGACACAATTTTCTATCATACTGAAATTATTATTTAAAAAAGAGGTCATTTATAAATTACGTCCACACAAGAAATTGTTTCTTCCTTCCTTCCTCATAAATGAGTGTTCAAAGTTTTACTTCTCAATCTGGGAAAGAGAATCCATGCAATTTAGTCATACCTTAGAACCAGAAAGTGGCCAACATGTTTGAAGAACTTCTAACTATTCTATCTTTTTTCACATTACTGGTATCTTGAAGGTTCTTGGAGCAATGGAAAGTGGACAGATACAATTTTTTATTACGTACAGAAGTTCTCATTAAGAGCTCAGTTTCCCGGTATTTAATTCCCTTCATTGTTGCCATATCATAAATGGAAGCCAGAGTGCAAGCAGGAGTCTTGGGAAGCACCAACTGGCATATGGACCACATCAATTGCACTCTTGTTCTGGGATGGAGTGAATACACTAGCAAACAGATGTTGACTCAGGAATCAATTGGGCATTTCTGCAAATCCAATGTGCCTTCAAGAGCCATTTCTCCATGAACTGTGCAAAGCCTACTTAAAGGTGAAACTAAGAGATAACGAAAAATAGAACAATCTTATTGTTTTCTTGAAAGGAGCTGTCAAGGTCGGACTTCATATGTCAAGAGCAAATGACTGTCTGCTCACTCTTTTTCTAGCAATAGTTATATAATTTCAGCCCAGGGAAGAAAAAGCGGTATGAGATTTTAAACAGGATTTGATTTTTCAGCAACAAATATAAAAGCTATAAAAAAGTGCAAATAGCAACAATGGTCCCATGACATCCTGAACTTCAGACATAGCCTTTTAGTCTCTCTAGAGAGACCAAACTTTGTAGGTCTAAGTTTATTAGATGCAAGGCTTTTAACAAAACAGAGGGGAGGGGAAGACACTAGTCTGCAGTGTTGCCATTAACCAAAAAACACAAAAGTGAAGTTAGTTATAAAAAAAGTATCAACTAAAGCAATAGGAAAAAGGAACATATGTACATTTTTCTATATTTACAAAAGAAAAATCAACCCCTTCCCCCTCATTTTGAGACTGGAAGTATTGATCACTTTTTCTTTAAAAAAAACACTAAAAAGTCTTAAAATGCATGGCTTTACAAGCTGCTGCTCAGAAAATATACAACCCCAAGTTTGACTTTCATTTAAATACAAATGTACAAAATATAAACTGAGACAATAGAGAAATTTACAAAACCTTTTCTTTAAAAATAATAAGGACAAAATTCAGTTCTAGTTAGGATGCAATTTTAAATACGTGCAAGTTGTCAGCCTCCAATTGCTATTGAGGTGTCCTACAGAGACAATGTTGACTCATAAAACCTCACGTTCCACCCCCAAAAACAGACCTGAGAGTAAATATCTTCATAAAATGGGAAGCTTCCCTAAAAAGAACAGACAGGAGGAAAAAAATCTTCCGTGGTTATAAACTGTTGATCTTCTAGCTTGATGGTGAGTGCTCTTCTCATCCTTGATGCTTGATACTCTACCAGTGGAAGGATGTAATAACCATAAGTCAGAAAAAGCTAACTGCTCCCAGTAGAGTTTGAACTGACATGATTGGAATTTATGTGATGATTTAAATTGGTCTTTGAGTTTGGAGAGCTCTTGGAATTGTTGTGATGCTGGAGAAAGTTTTAAAAAGGAAGATAGAAAAAGTTAGTTTTTCTGGATCATTCTAGATGTATGCCCCTGCAATTTCCAGAAAATATAACTATTTGCCTGTGATGCTCTGGATTATATCCATTTGATTGATATAAAGTATGGCATAAAAAGGGGATACCACTGTATCCCCTTAACTGTATGTCTATTCACAAGAGTTTATCAGCCTCAACTCTCCTTAAACCCCTGGGTTCTGAAGAGCCTTCTGTTTGGGCCAGGACCTCTTGAGCTACTGTCTGGTAGAATGCGAAGCATCAGTGTCTAGTATCTTCTTCAAATAAAGAATACTTCTAAATCTCCTATATAGTAAACCTGATTGGCATTCATATTATCTACAAATGGTGGCCATCTGCAAACCCATTCTTGACTTCCAAGTCTGTCTATTTGTCCTAACACTGAGGGGCTAGACAAATTTCTTAGTGTGTCTTCTAGTACCTATATATTTTATGACTAGCCATGTCAACCTTGCTAGCCATCTATGAATAGATAATGCCTTCACCTTCCAAATGTTTTACAAACACACTGCCATGTGTTCCAATTATGTCTTTCAGCCCAAATGGAGTTCCTTATACCATGCGCAGGTAACCAGTTTCATTTCTTGGTCAACAGTAATTATATTTCAGGACATAAGGCCTGAAGAAAAAGTGGTGTTTTAGTTTCTGAACTCTCTTTCACCACAAACGTGCCTCAATCCATAATGAGTAGCTGCAATCCAACATGATCTGAGGACACCAGCCTGGCAAAAGGTTGTTTTCATCCATCATTAGTCTATAATATGCCATGACAAGATTTGGACATTTTGGAATATTGATAAAGACGATTATTTATTTAATTAACATAAGCATTAGGAAAGGTTTAGAGACTCTCACCTGACGTTTAAATATTCGATGCAGCAATCCTTTCTTCGGTGGTTCTGGAGGATAGTTTTTGTTAAGGTCTGGTGAAACAGTACCATTTGGTCCAAATATGTTTAGTTCTTTAAAACATTCTGTTTCTATCATCTGGCAAGACGAAAGGGAAAAATTATTTACTGGGGCCCATAATGAGAATCAGAGAAAACCCCAGCCTTATTATATAGAATGCATCATTTATAAAGACTCAATAAAGTGCATCCAGCCAGAAAGAAGATTGGCTGCTCATTTGAAGTTTTCAGATTAGGGTAAGTACAGAGGCAGCCTGTGTACTCCAGATGCTATATACACCAGATTCTTCCTGTACCTAGGAATGGTTCAGCATAACATTTGAAGTGCCACAGGGGGGTCTACCTCTAGATTACTCTCTACCTTTCTCTGAGACACAATTGCTAAGCATCATTCCCCAATTCTTTTACGATATTTTAATAATATTGTCCCATCTTTCTCTCATGAGACTGACATTGGACAGGAGGACCACCACTGGCATTTCCTTGTGGCTTAGCTTTGGGTGGGAAGGGGGGAAAAACTAAGCAAGGGGCAAACTAATTGAACACAACAGTTTGGGTTATCCAGAAGTTATATTAATATGAACTAAACTGAGGAGGAACCTAATTTTGAGAACAAAGTGGTGGCAGGAATAAGGGGAGGGGGAGAAACAGTTTCAAAACAGTCATGGGGCCTGGAATCCATGCACAATGCAGCATATAAAGCAGGGGTGTACAACCTTAAGACCTCTGGACTCCAACTCCCAGAATTCTGGGAGTTGCAGTCCACAAGTCTTAGTGGCCAAGGTTGGACAGCCCTGGTGGGAAGCATTTGGTGCAAGACTGGGCTGGCTGTACTGAACCGGAGTAATTTTGGTTCCAGTCCTTTAGAGATGGGCACGGCCAGGGTTGGCTATGAACATGGCTCGCCCCTGGAAAGGACCCCGAGAGCCTGGAGCACATCAGAGGCAGTACTGAGTCTTGAGTCTTATTTCAGATACGATTCACTAGGCTGATATCCAAAGATGACAGAGATTCATCTTGAGTCACACAGTAAAGTTCATGGTTGAGCAGAAATTAAAACCTGGTTGTCTAATACTTTATTCACTTTATCATACATGAACTTAGAAGTAAAATACAAGATATACTGGAAGGAAGTGGTATGCCTCTTTTCTGTCATAAATAATTAGCAATCAAACAGGTATTAAAATATAAAATACAACCGTCAGTTTTTACACAGAGGAGTATAGCCAGATACTGAATTAATATGCCTCTTCACACATGCACGTGCATCATACATGCATCTTGTACAGAAGACTGAATGCTTCCTAGTTACCTTCCAAGGTTGGGGCTCTTCAGATATGTAGGATTCCAGGATTATTAAGCAGCAAAATTCCAAGAATTGCCAACATATCTGAAGGGCGCTATGTTGGAAAAGCTGAATTGTAAGAAGTTAACTTCAACATGGATCAAAGCTACCATTAGATAAATAAGTTGATCAAAAAGAGAAAATGTTTCATGTAATTGTTATTTTGAATTTTTTTCTACAAATGCAATAGGAAGGAAGAGTATATATTGGTAATTGTCAGCAAATCTTTGGATTCAAAGTGAGAAATGGTTTTTTTTTTGTTTTTTGTGAAATGTGAAATGACTTCTCCCAAAGGGATCTCACAATCAGGAAATACAAGATGCCCAGACTGAGGACCTCCCACATCTTTTGTAAATATTAGGAGTAAATAATCTGATGAGGATAAATATCGACTGTGAGAGAAAGATGATAGAATGTGTTGAGGTGTTGTAGTGTTGTAGTGGAAACTTAGTATTTCATGCTTATATTATGAAGTAACACATAAGTCACGGACTTGTGTTGCAATGTCATGTCACTGGTTTCATTATTTGCCCCCCTTTATTCCTCTGCTGATAATCACCAAGATATTGTCATCTGTGGCTCCAGCAATTTTTTACCCTTGGCTATGCTGGGATGAGCTGATAGGAAGAACAACCAGTTCTACGCCAGGCAGACAGGATGCCAGTTAAAAACCAGAATCTATGAACACCAGCTGGCTGTCAAATGGCATGACCTGAAGTCCCTGATCATCAGTCATGCTGACAACCAACAACACCAGTTGACTGGGATGAAGCCAAAGTCATCGGCCACACCAAAACCCATCAGGCACGTGAGTTGACTACCAGGTCCATCAACAAACACACTGACTTAGAACCAGCAAATGAACCAATAAGGAAGTGGACCATCCGAATCACCAACCAATGATAGAACTGACCACCCCCTCACCAACTGGATTCTGCACCTCACTGCAACCAGTCGGAAGTCCAGAATCGGTCTTGTGGTTCAACCAGTCTTGTGACTCAATCAGCCTTGTGAGTTGTGAGACCAGCTGACCACCTAGGACCCATATAAATGAACTTCACCCCAAGCCCCTGCTGAAGATGTTACCTAGTCTGGTAACAAAACATCTGGGAGCTAAAAAGCAAGCTCAGAGAATAGACCCCTGCCACAACATAGAATGGCTTGCAACTTCCTCTAAATTTACGACACTCTTCTCTACTGTGTTATCATTCTAGTCCGATTGCTATTTTGTTCAACTTGCTCAGGGTGATACAAATCTTCCATATCTGGAGGGTTACTTTAATTAAGAGTAGCAAAAATGGTGAGACACAGCAAAACTAAACTAAACATTAGCTGGTCCTAATTCCAATTAACTAACTCTTGCACCTGAAAGCAATACATGTTTTTTCATTATAGAAAGTTGTTTTTAATCATCAGATAATTGTAGTCCTGTCTGCAAAGGAACCATGTCTGAAATTTCAGAACCACACATTTCGAAAGAATCACTTTCTGTCACTTTAATAAAACACAACTGGGCTTTTTTTATTTTAAAATGCTGCAGAGTATATCCAAGTTAAGGAAATAAGATATTTAGAATATTTCAAGTATATACTTGGCATTTATGAAATTCGGAAAGGTTTATAGAAAGGATTTTAGGGAAGCATGAGTAAATATATAATTACCTCATTTTGCCATGGAATAGATACAGAGCCTGTAGCAAACTTGGAATAGAAATCATCATCTGTTTGGTCCAGGTTTACTCCCTTGACAGTTGAAAACTGCTCAATATCCAACACATCTTTGCAGTACACTGCTCTCGGCTACCCCAGCAGGAAAAGAAACAGTAAGAAACTGAACATGTGGTTGGTGCTATTTGAGGTCATTCAAAACATTACTTGCTTTGGGCAAACAGAACTGCAAAAAGTTCATGTCCATGGGTCAAAGGCAGGGCTTTTTTTGTCATAGAACGCTCAGAACGGAGTTCCGGCACCTTTTTTGGATGGAATCTTGTAGGATAGGCAAGGCAGGTTGTATGACATGTGTGAGTTCCGGCACCTTTTTCTTTTATAAAAAAAGCACTGGTCAAAGGAGTAGGTTGTCCAAAACCTTCTATATCCCCCGGACTTTTGCTCTCCCTTGCGTCCCCTTGCTGCTCTTCCTCCCACCTTCCTCATCACTTTTATTCACTCACTCAGTGCCCTCCTGCCCTTGCACTGACCTTCATCTAGCCCCTTCATGCCCTTCTACCCTTCATACACTCCATCTTTCCAAGTCTGTCCAATTCTTCTGAGCCTATCCAGACTCTCCAAGCTACTCATGCTACTTTTCCCAGCACAGGTGATCCTCCTGAGTTTAACTGCTTCTCTTCTTGCAGCATTCATAAATCTATATACTTTCTCCTTGGAGGTTGCACTTTCTTCAAAAGAAAAAAAAAGTAACAGTTTTTTTCCTTTGGAAAAGAGAGCTATAACTGAGAATTTTAGTTATAAAATTCTATAGTTACAACATAGGGTCCTCCACCTCCACTATTTTTTTAATCCTGTTTTCTTTTGGAACAGTCAGAAAGAATAAGGCTATCAGATCTTTAAAACAGGGGAGGGCAGCAAAAGGATTTGAAAACTGTATCTAATTCTTTGCTGACATCTTCTGGTCCTTTGTGTTTTTGCAACACAGATATGGTAGCTCTATAGAAAAAGCAGAAATCATTCCGAGGAGCAAGCGCAAGAAAAGGCCAAGGTTTCCTTGAGAATGGCATACATTGACAGCTGAGGAAAGCAGGGAACAAAGGAAAGGGAGGTACGGTGCTGGGGAGATCGCAGGACAGGCAAATGAGTGATGCCATGCTGGGACCTTTGGGGCAGCAGCAGCTGAAGAGAGACAAGGAGGGAAGACACACTGGGAAGAGGGAGTGGGGAGTGGAAGGCTAGCACTTAGAATATGCAGAGGATGAGAGGAAAGGAAGGTACGACACCACCCCAGTCTTGTTGTACTCACCCTGCATAATCTCTCCCACATCCCTCTGGATTTTGCTTTAGTTAAGCCCAAAACAACTAAGATGTTCCAGTATTTGCTTCTGCTGAACTATAGCCAAACCATTCAAAACCCATTCAGAAGGCAAATATATGAGGCTGTTCTTTGATATCATCTCTATCAAACCAGAGGGAATCCCCCCCCCCCGCTTTCATGGGCTGTTGGATACACTACAAAAGAAGCACTAGGCTGAAACTTCCATATAAAATAAAAATATCTTGGGGGATATCTACGGGCTTTTTTTTAAAATACAGATAATTCTGGAAGCTAATACTTTCCTTTGCACTATGCTACCTTCCACAGTAATTTTGTTTTCAATTAAAGTAATATTTA
The DNA here is from genome assembly GCF_947247035.1 of Vipera ursinii. NCBI lineage: Eukaryota > Metazoa > Chordata > Lepidosauria > Squamata > Viperidae > Vipera > Vipera ursinii. Next base: position 57,646,502 of record NC_139518.1, on the reverse strand, counting down.
ATTATTTCTTTTAAATAGAGTGGGGTATGGAGCTTGACTAGTATCAGCTGAGGTGTCTGAACATTAGGGACCTCACTATTAATGGCTAGCAAATAGTAAGTTAACAACTGACATAACTTTTGAAAACACGGCATAGATGAGGGGCAAAAATCATCTTGAAGAGCTCAAGACTCTTGTGTAAGACTGCCTATCCAAAACACTGTTATGAAATTTCAATCACTGATGGAGTCAAAATTATTAGACACAGAAATCCAAAGTTAAGATATGACCCTAACTCAAGAAAGATAGATTTCAACCATTGTAAGTACAGTTTCAATAGCATCTCAAGGATGATAGACTGCAACCGTTAAAAATACAGATTCAAGCAGTAGGTCATATACATCCTCAAGTTCTACTTCAGCTCTGTAATTCTCTTTTAAGCATCACTTACATCAGGGACAAAAGGGGGTTCCAACATTCCTGCTTGGAGACGTTTGAAATTCATGCTCTTGAAAAACGGGTGGCTCTTTACTTCAGCAGCACAATTCGGACATCCCAGCCTCTGTTTCATATCTTTGGTCAATAGCTGAAAAGATGCCAAGACAATGATCAGAAAATATTTGTTGAATCTTATTGCATGCAGAGAAACCCAAACATTCGCTTCTATATCCTAATAGGAGTATGCTTATAAAAATTCATTTGCTATTCATAGTTTACTATTTAATAAAAATAAAGCCAAATATGTGACAGTCCAGCAATTAATAAGAGGAATCTCATGTTTGGAATTTAGGCATTGTAATCTTTCGCATTTTGCCCATGAAATAAAACTAACACAATATATAACATAACAAAGTAAGTGAAAATTGTGACAGGGTGAAAATGGTGTCCCTTTTGGAATCAGCAAGCTGTGGGTCATCTTGTAACGAGGCCACTCCTGTGAGTCCTAGTGAAGAACTCCTGGTGAGTTCTAATTAGGTATTATGCAGACAATAATTATACTAAGGTGTATTTTCCAGGCCCAATTGGGGTTAGTGTTAAGGGATCTGTGATGATATTACAATTCATAATTAATTAATTTGATATTACTGTTTATTCCATAGTATGTTATTTCTTATAGGGTTTTTTCTGTATTTCTCTTTTAAAAATTGAAATAACATTATTTTAAAAACCTCTTAATTGTAATATTGAAAGCAGCGTTATAATGTCATGTCACAGTCCCTGTCCTTTTGGAGCAGGTATAAAATGTGTGCTTGTATCACAATACTGAGGTGATACTTTCTTCAGTTTGACTCCCATTCCATCCCCATCCCCGCAGTAGACGCTGCTGGCTGCCACTATTGTCTTGTGTAGGGCTTGATGCAACAGAGACTACTGTATATATAATGTTATCGTAAATATTCTTTGTAAAATGTATCCGCGATTATATTAACTCTATTACTTCCATCATATACTGCTTTTATCACAGTTGGCAACTGTCAGCTCTATATTTGTACAAAGTTCCATCATTCAGGCCTATCCATTTTATCATGCTGTACTTACTTTCTCACATTCTTACATTTCTAAGCGACTTTCAGAAAAGCAGTATATACTATGCTCTTGTACTTCTCAGATTTTGTTTGAGAATTCTGAGCTACTTCTGACATCATTTTAATCAGAATTCTAACAAGTACCCCTCTGGATAAACTGAACAAACGTATCTTGTGGTGTGTGTGTGTGTGTGGAGGGGGGGTTGCATCTACTCTTGTGACCTTTTGCTTTGTATAAGGGAACCATAACAGTGTTCTTCCACTTGTCAGACACAGATGCAATCTTTAAACACGTGCTACATAAATCACACTGTACTTCATTGGCAACCATACCCATATTTCTGCTGTTATATCATCTATATTTATTTTTAAAGCTTTATTATTTCTTTTTCAGCATTTTTTTCTAACATAACTAACATTTATAATATATTTCAGTTCCACTCTTTGACATGTTACTATCATTCCCATACCAGCCTCTGAAATAGTCCTTCTAGCATTCTCTCTTCAATATCATCACCACCACGCCACCAATTCTTCACTTTTCTTTTTCCACATGCATCCATTAATGACTTAAACCTAAACCAGATTTAGAAATACACAGATTTCTTTTAGGCAAATAATTAACAAAACCTTTACATTTTCAAGCCCCTGAATTGCCTAATCACTTTTTTCTACACCCTATTTCATTCCCAATTATCTATACATGTGTTCTAGCAGAATGATTTTTCTCTAGACTTCCTTAATCAGGAAGTTGAATTGAACTGGATATTTTATATGGCTAAGTGTGATAAAGCACAAAGGAATTTTGAGGAAAATTGCACAAATTTGTGTAATTTTTGTCAAAAGAATTTCCCAGGTTCTTTCACTTCATTATCTTCATTTGCTGGAGCTACTATCCAACTATTAATTCTTATTTTCATATATGTATTGAAAAAAGTTGGACTCATACTTACTGAATATATTTAATCATCTTATCAATGGTTTATAAAATAACTCATATCAATTCTCTATCTTAACTCTAATTATTTGGCTTATTTATTTTATTTAGCTCTCATAATCCTATCTGTGTATGCCTAATCTCATCAACAACCTTCAAGAAATACTGGGTTAAAGCCTCAAAAGCAAGATTAACTTATTGAACTTAACCATGTTTTATACAATTATGCCTGATGAATTATTAAGAGTTCCTAAAATTTTTCAACATTTTATCTCCTACTCCAGAGTTATTGAGAGCCAGAACAAACTGATGGTGAAAGCTTAAATAGATTGGGAGTAGATTTAAGTGCAACCTCAATTAGGAAGTCTCACCAGATTACTTAGGGTTAATCAATCAACCCAAGTTACTTCATAGGGTTATTTTGATGGGGAAAATTCAACGAAGATGGTATATATGAAGAGAAATAGTAGCTTACAAATCTACAAATGAATGAATGAGAGATTTACTTTTGAATGCTTGGGCAGGTGAATGCCAATTACTGTCTGCCATATGTTGTTGTTGTTGTTGTTAGCTGCGAAGTCGTGTCCGACCCATCGCGACCCTATGGACAATGTTCCTCCAGGCCTTCCTGTCCTCTACCATCTTCTGGAGTCCATTTAAGCTCACGCCTACAGCTTCAGTGACTCCATCCAGCCACCTCATTCTCTGTCGTCCCCTTCTTCTATTGCCCTCGATCTTTCCCAGCATTAGGCTCTTCTCCAGTGAGTCCTTCCTTCTCATTAGGTGGCCATATATCTTTACCAATAGCCACAATGAAATTCTGGGCACCACTAGATTTAGATTTACCAAATCTAGGGTGCAAACCTCTTGAAGCCCACTAGATCAAGCAAAGAGACAAGAGTCTTCAAGAGCTTTGAGGCTTGGATCTGCAGAGCACAAAATTCCAGAGCTCATTAAGGTTTTGGATAGCGAGTTGTTCAGCATATAAATTTAATTATAAAATAATGTCCCCCCAATTTTTAAAGAGCAACACTGTTTAATGTTATGTATTAAGCTTTGTTGGAAACCTAAAGCTGTGAGTAAGTCACCATCAGGAGGCATTGAACTGTAACTGATTTGGCGGGAAGCAATTTCGGCGGGAAACAGAGGTTCAATCCGATTGGTTGTTTGTGTACTTGGCCAGGTACTGGCCAGGTATATATAAGAGTGCAGGTAGCCCTATTCCCCCAGTACAGTCCCTTCCACCTAATAAAGAGCTGCTATGCTGTACTCATTGTCTCGGCATCCTTCCTGCTCTCCAGAACCCACTACACAACATTTAGTATGACTGGGCATGTTTGGATTGAAGTGTTCAAATGTCATCTCAATAGAATGCCTTCCAATATTCCTTAAAACCACTCATACGTCTGTACAGTCCTGAACAAAAGATGTTGCTGCTTTTAAGAGTCACCCCTCTTTTATTCACTTTTTTCCCCTGGCTGACAAGAATGTTAGGTGTTTTTAAGGAATAAAACAGAGGTACAACGCTTGTGTGAGGTCCAAGGTTTTCCTAATAATTTTCAAAGTAGGCACTGCCCTATCACAGAATCCAATTTATTAACATCAGAAGATTAAACTCCTTGAAAAATTGTTAGCTGGGAATAAGTTCCATTGATCTCCAAGGTGCTTCATCCTTCAATATGTGTAACACAGTGGACTTAGAGAGATAGCAATAGCAACAGCATTTAGACTTATATAGCACTTCACAGTGCTTTACTGCCCTCTCTAAGTGGTTTACAGCAGGGGTCCCTAACTCCCAGTCTGTGGACCGGTACCGGGCCGGAGCATGCCAGGAACCGGTCTGTACAAACAAGCAAAGCCCCATCCATAGGATGCAGGCAACACACAAACCCACGCACTCTCCGGCCCAGGAAAAACCTCTCTCCACAGAACCGGTCCCTGGTGCCCAAAAGGTTGGGGACCTCTGGTTTACAGAATGAGCATATTGCCCCCAATAATCTGAGATGATGTTCAGTTGGCTGAAGTGAAGTTTCAGCTTCTAATTAGAAGTATAAACCATTTTGCAAAAGAAAGGTTAGCATTTAAATGGGTAATGTGAAGTTATAAATCATATGCAGTACTCATGAACAGTAGGACTTGAAGGCCTCATTATTACCTCACTCATCTTGCAGCTACAGTTACTGAGATATAGAATTATTCAAGCATTCAACAAATATTATCATTAATCCTGGAGCTGCATTATATTACATTATTCTGCCAAGTATATACTATTTTACTGGTTTTTATTTCAGTCTTCTTACTTATTACTTGTTTTGAGGGGGGGGGGAAACTAAAGGAATTTCACTGAGGAATATTAGAAACTAAGGTAGCTCAATGATTATGGGCCAATAACGTCAAGCTTCATTCAGTAACAAAAATAAACTAAGGAAAAGATGATTGGACTCAACTGGTCTCTCTCTTAAAAAATTCTGAGCAAACATATGTGGTGAGACTGTTACCTTCTTTGATTGTAAAAATGACGAGGAAAACAGATTTAAAGATTTTTCCACAGGATGTTCACCTTTTGTTCATTAGAGGGCAGCAATAGAAAAATTAACAATATGGGAAGCATAAGCATGAACTATTTCTATACGCTTGCAATTTAAAAATCGTCAAAATAATGAATTTATGTAATTAGACCTCAGAAACACATGTAATAGAAAGTTAACTGCAGTTGGTTTCCTCCAATTGCTTAACCAGATTACTTTTATAAGCATTCTTCAGTTTGAAGTAACTGAAGCAGGTAGATGTGTTCACACACCAGCCAAGATTTGGCAAATGATTCTGGAAAATTCTCCAGCTAAAATGTTCCCAAAGCTGGACAAATCTAAATGAAAAGGGAACACTAATTACAGCATATTACTGAAGCATTTAGTTTACAAACACCGTTTACTGACATTAGGAAACATCACAGGAATTTTTCAACAGTGAGCCTTGTTCCTAGAACTTGGATCTGGTTGTGCTTGGATCCAACTGTGAACGTATTCAGTACTTAAAAGCAGGCATGGGTGGATGACACACAGCAAATGGAACAAACCTCTAAGATTTTCCTGCATGTGTCAGTGTTGGCAATCAAGGCACCCACAGTTTCAAGTCATTTCAGAGGGCGTTGCTGAACTGTGTTTTACTGGAACACAACACCATTCTGAAAATGGCAGTACAGGAAATTTAGGGATAGTAGTAAGAAGCAAAAAAGGCTAGGAAACTCCTTTGATTCAGTTTTTTCCCCCCCAACATGCTCATCATCGGCCAGAAAAAAAGCCTTTCATTGGTGAAATTAATGGAGAGGGCCCTGTGGAGAGATCCCTTTTAATCCCTACATTTCAAGGAGATCACAGCCTCCTTGCACTTTAACTCTGCAGCAATCTTGTGAGCCATGCAATTCACTATGGAGTCAACCAGGATGAAATCTAATTTTGAAATGAAAATTTATCCTCCTCTCAGCAAACTTAAAAAAAAGCTATTACCAATATTATACAGTGACAGTGAACTCCTAAGAACAAGCAATGAGTCACGTTGAACTTGCTACATAGCAATTCACAACAGAAGGTTTTGTAACCAGGAAAACGTGGATGTAAAATATCTGCCTACTGGACTATACTATCCAATGGATCTATGACAATTCGCCAACTTGTTATGGCCAACTCACCACAGGACAACTAGTTGTGGGACAAAAGTTACACTAATTTCAAAGAAATGATAGAACAGTATCATTAAAGAAAGGATGCAAAAGGAGGGAAAGAACAAAATGTAAATGGCAAAAATTAAAATATTTTTTTATTTATTTTAAATAATTAAATAGAAATGTTAAATTGTCCCTCAGTGAGTTGTCCCACGCCGAGTTGGGTGTGGCGAGTTCTCCCATTCCCCTATGCAACTGGCTTAAGGCATGAAAAGATGGTAGATTCTAATTTCCCACAACTTCTGAAATAAGGGCAAGACGAACTGTATCTTTACAGAAAAGAGATATAATACAGGGCTTCTCAAACTTCATGGTGCTAACCATAACCTCAGAATGTGTGTGTCTACCTATAAATAAAGCTGTCAGAATACGCTTGGACAGGGTCTCTGAGTAAGACAGGGGTCCAGTTTTCCCTGTACAAACTGTAGTTTGGAACTCTGGTTTCTGTGTTAAAATTTTGTTTTTTCAGCATTCGATATCTGACACAACTCAATCCCAAGACCAGGATTTGCCTTCAATGGCTTTTGTCCTCTCAGGCGTGATTCCTATAATAGCTTCAACCTATTCCCGAGTGCCTTCCTAAATAATCTATCCAGGATCAATACACTTTTGTCTAGTCCCACCTTCCCCCTTATTCTTCTTTCAACTTCTCCATGATGGAGCTGGTCTTCCACATTCTAGTGCTCAGTCCAATCTTCCAACATTAGATATTCTTCTTTTCCAAGAACTGATACAGAGCGTGGGCTGCATTCAAGCAGGCAGGTTTACTCCAGAATTCAGTATGATTTTATTTTTTATTTTTTATTACATTTATATCCCGCCCTTCTCCGAAGACTCAGGGTGGCTTACAAGCTTAGCAGTAGCCTTCATTCTATGTATATGCCTGCTTGTTAGGCCTTTCACACACACCCCAAGCGGCATTATTACAAAGTCAGCTTAATTGCCCCCAACAATCTGGGTCCTCATTTTACCTACCTCGGAAGGATGGAAGGCTGAGTCAACCTTGATGCCCCAGTTTAGTTCAAGTTTATCACAGCAATTGATCAATGTTTTATGGTACAATGCCCCAAGAAAGGGACCTCCTGAAATCTATCCTTGGTGATTCTAGTCAAGAATGTCACAAGCCTAGCAGGCCTACCCTGGGTGATGCTCAGAAGTGATCTGAGATAGTGGCTACAAAAATAAGGTCTCTCAAAGGAGAGTTCCAGCAAATGGATCCCAAGAAATGAAGGCAGCTGGTTTTCAAATATGAACAAGTACAACCTCCATCATGACCTCACATTCTGGTGACGCCTGGTTTAATGGTGAAATATATCTTTTTTTTAGGCAGTTCAGTCCCGTCATTTCCAAGTAACAGTGGAAAAACAGCTTAGCGGCAAGTCTGAATTTGAGAAATCACCGTAGATAGCACTGAGCTAGATCAGCTTGGTATAACTTTAGAACTCACGGAGGCAAGGAAGTAGTTGTAGTGGGAAACATTTCAAAATGCACATCTTACTGAAGGGGGAACACATCTCATGGAAAGGTAAACAAAAGTAATTGACAGCTTTCACTATATAAATGAATGAAACATGGGGAAAGAAGCTTGTGAAAACTGGGGCTGGTTCTAGAAGGTAGCAAAATGTAACATTGGTTAGGGCCATGATCAGCAAAGGGCCTACTACCTCAACATTGTTACTTCACATGCAGTGGACTTCAGATTTTGGAATTCCTGCTCAAGGGCTATGGGGGTTAAAGACCAATGCATCTGTATGACCCCAGGTTTGAAAAAGCTTTTCCACAGTAGTCTTAATCATTGTCCCATAATTATCTGATCATTACAGTCTACTAATTGATTTTCACACTAAGTGACTTGCTTACCATTTTGCAGATAGACTTTGCCTCTTCAGAGAACTTATGGGAATACACCTCTTCCATCTCCAAGACTCTCCTGTCTACTTCTTCCCGCTTCACCTTTTCTTTCCTTCCTCGAAAAGGTGACTGTCCTGCAATCATTTCATAGATTAAGCAGCCTAATCCCCAGTAGTCAGGGCTAAGGGTATATCGCTGGTTATTCAAGACTTCTGGAGCTGGGAAAAAGGAAAGAGACAATGGGAAAAGTTTCCTATGTCTATATTGACATCAGCATGACTATTGAGGCAAGAATGAAATAAGAGATTCCATTTAGTCTGGCCAAGGATCAATTTGATACTAGGAGGGAGCTTAGTGGAACTTGTTTCATAGGTAATTATAATAATAAAATTAAGCCATTTGTGTAGGTTCACTTCCATATAGTTGGAAATAATTAATTCTCCATAATAGTTCAAATATATATTTCCAGGATTTAAATCTCCATCTAGGAATGGAGACCTATTCACCCTGTGATAATCTATACTATGCAGTACACAAGGATATCTGTCAGCTTGGATAATCTGAATCATTCCAACTACTTTACTTTGCCCCAGTGGTGGGATTCAAATAGATGAACAACCGGTTCTCTGTGTGGATGCTGCTTCCAGAAGTCCATTCTGGGCCTGGGCAACAAAAAAAAATTAGCTACCAGTTCTGTCGAAGTGGTGCGAACCGGCTGAATCCCACTACTGCTTTGCCCCCTCAGAAAATATAGAATGGAATTTTTCAAGGATATTTTTCTGTAAAGGATATGAGTATCATATAAGCTTACTCCTAACAAAAGTCTATATTTAATTAGTTTTATTTATCACCAGGGCTTTTTTTCTTATAGAACGCTCAGACACCTTTTTTTTGGAGAAAAAAAAGCTCCCTCTATTGGCTTTAGGAGTAGGCAATCTTGGCCCTTTTTTATGACTTGTGGACTTCAACTCCCAGAAATCCTGAGCCAGCCATGCTGAGGTGAAAGAGAGAGGTTTCCAAGCTGAGCTATGCTGGCTCAGGAATTCTGGGAGTTGAAGTCCTTGAGTCATAAAAGAACCAAGGTTGCCTACCCTGCACTACAGGAGGACATTAAAATTATTTACGTTACTTCTTTAGGAACTAAACTTTTAGAATCTAAAACAGCTAATTCAAAAAAGCCAACAGGAAAGAACCTCACATTTTTCATTTGCTTCTGTCTTTTGGAAGGTAAAATTAGATAACAAAATAATCTATTTCCTATGTTAACATCTCTGCAATGAAATCAATAAAGGTAACAGGAATGAAATGAGAAACATTTTTCTCAATGTAATATGTCTAATTTAGCTGATGCTAGAAAAAAATAGTATCTTTTGTACACTCTTGAAAACTATTTTGAATCTATAATCATGTATTACAACTAAACCACTTTAAATTAAACAATTCTTAAGAATGAAATATTCTTAATTTGGACTTTATTTTTACTTTTTGGACTGTTGTGTGTTTTGAAAAATAGATTATTTAGAATTTAGTTATGTTGCACTTCAGTCTTTAAATAATTAACCTAGTATATACATAACAATAAATGATGTTTTCCATGGTGAGCTTAACATCAATAAAAACATTTATTTAAAAGGCTAAAATAATTTCTGGTGGTATTATCTGTACATTAAAAAACTGTTTAGTCACAATCTTTCACTTTTCACGTTCTGGACAAGCAGTGGTCATGTATCCTAGCAAAAGATGTTACATATGTGCATAAGTGTAGTCAGTAGCATATGCCTCTTTAAAAATATCAAACATACAAAGAAACAAAAATAAGTCCAAAATATCTGTATTACATCCAGAAATGCCAACTTTGCAACCAATATTTCTCATCCATAATTATGGCACCCAAAGGATACCTGCATACATGCAAATGCTTCTTTGGGATCAGTAATGCAGCAGGGATTGCTTTTTCCTTCCAGTAACAGATTGCTGGGAAATACCAAACATGGCCTTGAGAATTCCAATGTTTGTTACAAGTTTTTTTGGATGTGGTTGGAAAGAGGCTGTTTGGCACCGGAGACCACTGCCACGAGGAAAACAGCTCTGGTTCGGGGTTCGGAGCAGCTCCAGGTGGGGGCTCAGCACGGGCCGCAGCATGGCAACTGCAGGGAGGGGAATCCCCACAGCGGCTGTGGGGAGGGGAATCCCCATGGCATGTGGCTCCAAGCCGCAGGAGCCAGGGTGCAAAGGACAGGCGGCAACGCCGTAGCAAGACACCGGCATCGCTCCCAGTGACAGCACCTCTGAGTTCTGGCACCTTTTTTTTTTTAGAAAAAAAGCACTGTTTATCACACATCACATTACTATATGTGATATGAAATTAGACTCCAGTTTCACACGGGAATCTGGTACAAGCCAAATGATTTCATTATGCAAATGAAGTGAATTTTCTAATTTGCTTAAATCATGGGATCTGTTTGGTTCGAATTGACGAGGACTCAGAGTAGTTAACACTGAACGAGTTTATTGAATACACAAAGTCAACTGTCAAATGTCAAATGTTGCAACCCTTTTATAGAGAAAGCGTTTGAACTGTAACCAATACAAACAGTCTGTTTTCCCGCTCTTGGTTGTGGCGTCCAATGATTGCACCTTATTTTCCCGCTTTAAACCTTGCAAAGCTGCACAGTGTTTGCAATATCTTTTATGGCTTATTGCTAACTATTTACATACACAACACCCCTTACCCCCCAGTTGGTGTCATTTCTTTACAAAGTCCATTAGGTATTTTGGTGGCCTATGTATTCTAGAAGGGTATCTGTTACTTTGGCTGCTAGGGACCCTACTTCCTGGTTGACTGCTTGGCTGTTGGTTACTATGCTGGTTACTGCTAGACCTGGGCTCAGGGTTACTGGCTTCAGATGTACTGCCTTGTGTATTAGGTTGTGTTTGGGATTCAGTTGTCACTGGCCTACTTCGCAGGGGTATTTCCCAATCAATTGGACTGAATTGTTGTTGATGGGCATCAGGAAATATGTCATCTTGCCCCACCACTACACCACTTTCAGGCCTAATGTTATCTGTACTGTTTGCCCTAACTGAGCTTTGGTCCCCCTCAGCTGGCACACACCCACTAGATCTTTTCCTCAGCTGGTCTATGTGTCTTTTACAGACCCTATTCCCTTCCCCCTCAATGATGTATGATAGGGGACCTAAGATTTCAGTTACCACCCCAGGAATCCATTTATCCCCTTGGGCGTAGTTCCTGGCCCAAATCAAGTCCCCCACTTCAAATGTTCTGTTAGGAATGTCTAATTCAATGTTTGGTTGGAGACGGTCGGGGTGTAGTCTGTCCAACTTGGTCAAGATTTTTCTTCCCCACCTCATTTCAGCTGGACTTTTCCCTGTAGCCGAACAAGGGGTTGTGTGTTGAGCCAACAAGAACTCAGCTAGCCTCTGATGCCAGTCACCTCGAATGATTCTTTTAAGCGCGTCCTTCGTGGTCCTCACGTTCCTTTCAGCCAATCCGTTGGTGGAGGGGTGGAAGGGTGCAGAAGTCTTATGCTTAATCGAGTTGGCCTTGAGGAAATCCTGAAATTCAATAGATGTGAATTGTGGCCCATTATCAGACACTATTAAATCCGGCAACCCGTGAGTGGCAAAGAGGCCCCTTAATGCCTGTATTGTTCTGCCTGCTGTTACTGAACTGACCGGTACTACTTCTAGCCATCTAGAGTAGCTGTCGACCACTACAAGGAACGTTAACCCCTGGAAAGGTCCAGCGAAGTCAATATGAATCCTGGACCAAGGATTCCTAGCTAGCTCCCATTTATGTGTGCGGATGTGTTGTTGTTCAGGCCTGGAACGTTGGCACAGATGGCAATTGGCAACGCATTCCTCAATGTCTTGGTCCAATCCAGGCCACCACAAGTGACTCCTAGCTAGGGCCTTCATCCTTACTATTCCAGGGTGTCCCTCATGCAATTCAAATAGAATAGCTGATTTGTGGATTCCTGGGATTACTACACGAGTTCCCCAAAGTAAGCAACCCATATGAACTGATAGTTCATCCTTCCTTCGGAAAAATGGACTGTATTTTACGTCTGGGTTGGCGTTGGGCCAACCGCTCATGACCCAGGCCATTACTCTCCTTAAGATGGGGTCCTTATTGGTTGCCTCAGCTATGTCTTTAGCAGTTAGGGGCAGATCAGGAATATCTTGTAGGGACATTACTTGTCCCACTGGGGCAGGGTCCTCCTCTGTTGTGCTAAGGGGCAATCTGCTAAGAGCGTCTGCATGACCCATGTCTTTACCTGGTCGGTATTGGAGGGAAAATGAATATGCTGAGAGGAAAATGGACCATCTCAGCATCCTGGGAGACATAATTTGGGGAGTCTGTTTATCTGTGGTAAACAGTCCCAGCAGGGGTTTGTGGTCTGTCAGTATTGTAAAGTTCCTGCCATACAGGTAGTCGTGGAACTTTTTAACTCCTGCCACTATGGCTAAAGCTTCCCGGTCAATTTGAGCATAGTTCCGCTCTGCCTTGGTTAGTGTGCGGGAGTAATAAGCAATGGGTCTTTGCATTCCTTGGGTGTCTAAATGGCTGATTACTGCCCCAACGCCATAAGGCGAAGCATCGCACGCCAGGTAGATTGGTCTATTTTCTATAAAGTGGGTTACAGTTGAGCTACTGGAAAGGATATCTTTTAAGGTCTGGAAACTCACTTTGTGCTTGTTTTGCCAATGCCAAGGGGTCTTCTTATCTAAAAGCCTGTGCAGTGGTTCTGCAATGGCAGCCTTATGTGGCACAAAAGTGTGATAAAAATTTACCAAGCCTAGGAAGGCCTGTAGCTCAGCCTTGTTCCTAGGTTCAGGAGCCCCTTTTATTGCTTTAATTTTTTCAGGGGTAGGGTGGACTCCGCTTTTGTCAATCCTGAACCCCAAAAAATCAGTGGATTTAACCCCTATGCTACATTTTTCCTTTTTTAATTTTAATCCAGCCTTTCTAAATCTACCCAGTACCTGTTCCAGCCGCTCTATTAACATTCCTTCATCTTTTCCAGCTATTAGGACATCATCGAAGTAAGGGCATACTCCAGGTATGCCCTTTAAGGTCCTCTCCATCACTTCTTGGAAGATGCCTGGAGCAGCTGCAATCCCAAATTGCAGTCTGTGGACTCGGAACGCCCCCTTGTGGGTAACAATTGTTTGCGCCTCTGCAGCCTCTTTAGAAACAGTCAGCTGTAAGTACGCATGCGCCAAGTCGAGCTTGGCGAAGATGGCGGCGTCCTGGATCGTGGCGAGGACCTGCTTCACCGTCGGGACCGGGTAAGCATGCTTTTTCATTCCAATGTTGAGGGTCGCTTTATAGTCGGCGCAGATCCTCACATCCCCATTGGGTTTGAGGGGTGTGACGATCGGCGTCTCCCATAAACCGCCCTCAACAGGTTCTAAAACTCCGAGGCCTACAAGCCGGTCGAGCTCGGCCTCGATTTTTTCTTTTAAGGCAAAAGGTACCCTCCGGGCCTTTAGCCTGATTGGATTTACTGAGGGGTCTAGGTTAAAATTAATGGGGGGCCCTTTGTACTTGCCTAGAGATCCATCGAATACGTCTGCAAATTCTTTGCAGACGGATTCGAGGGTCTTATTTCTAATCACAGAATTTATTCCCCCTATCCAAATTCCCAGGGCAGGAAACCAATTAAGCCCTATTAAGCTAGTCCTATTCCCCTCCGTAACTACCACATCTAAGACCCCCTTAAATCCCTTAAAATTAACTCTAAGGCTGGTCTTTCCCTTTACGATTATTGGACTTTTTTGAAAGTCCATTAGTTGAATATTTGTTGGGCTAAGTGGAATTCTTTTTCCACTTAGTTGTTCAATTTTTTTCAGGGTTTCAGTGGAAATTATCGACACTGAAGCCCCAGAGTCGATTTCCATTCTGCAAGGAACCCCTTGCAGAAGGACTGTGATTTTTAATTTTCCGTCCGGAAAATTGTGCCCCCTTCCCTGCCTTTTGCGATTGACTCGGGCCACCTCCCCTGGGTTTGAAACTTTCGCCCGGGATCTAGGGGTCTCCTTGCCACTAACATTGGGGGTTACCTTACCCTCTGGCCACACATCGACTTCATTCAGACGGGAGTCCCGGACGCGGTTTCTGCAGATGGCCTGGATGTGGCCGGTCTTGCCACAAGCCCTGCACTTGGCGGTGCGGAATCGGCAGGAAGCGCGGGGATGGTTGCCGCCACAGCTGCCGCATCGGTTCTGGGTGTCGTTGTCGCGCGGTCTGGTTGCTGTGTCCCGCCACGGTCGTTGTGCCCCGGTCGGTGGTCTCTGCGGTGTTGCGGGTTGTTGCCGGCGGCCGGGTTCGGGCCCTTCGCTTCTAAGTTGTCTGGGTGCCATCTTCCCAAATCGCCTGGAGACTTCGGCGATCTCTTCCTCCCACTGCTGATCCACCTCCCCGCAGTCCACATAGCCCTCTTGGTTAATTTCAGGTGCTGTCGCCATGCTACTGCGGGGGGGGTCGCGATACCCGGTTGACTCATACGTTAGGAGTTCGTCGAGCACTTCCTGTAAATCGCCAGTAGGTTTGGCGATTATTCTGTTTTGTAATTGTTCATCGCGTAAGCCTAGCACAACTCTGTCCCGAATCCTAATTTCTAAATTATCGTATTTGCAACGAACTGCGGCTTCCCTAACGGCAGCGACGAATTTCTGTATGGACTCCCCCGGTCTCTGATTTCTCTTCTCGAAGATGCGCCGCCAAAAAAGTTCGGACCTTCGGGGAGTAAAGTGCACCTTTAGTTTTGCAAGGAGGTCGGCATAGGGCACGCTGGAGACTGGTTGTGGCTGGCACAGCCCGACAGCGACTCTGTAGACCGGTGTGCCGCAAATTGTCAAAAGTGCCGCCGCTTTTTTTCGGTCGTCGGTGATTCCGTTCACTAACAGGAATCCTTCGACCTGACCAATATATTCTTCCCAATCTTCGGGGAAGTTAGGGTCAAATTCCTTCAATGACCCGATTTGCGCCATTCGGAGAATTTTTTTTCCTATTCTGCCGCGGCCGCTCGGTTGACTGTGACTCGCTCAGACTTTGCCGCCTTCACGACAATTCTTCCTAATCTCTGGTCTCTGTCGATCCCACCCTCGTCGCCAGTTGTTTGGTTCGAATTGACGAGGACTCAGAGTAGTTAACACTGAACGAGTTTATTGAATACACAAAGTCAACTGTCAAATGTCAAATGTTGCAACCCTTTTATAGAGAAAGCGTTTGAACTGTAACCAATACAAACAGTCTGTTTTCCCGCTCTTGGTTGTGGCGTCCAATGATTGCACCTTATTTTCCCGCTTTAAACCTTGCAAAGCTGCACAGTGTTTGCAATATCTTTTATGGCTTATTGCTAACTATTTACATACACAACAGGATCATGACAATTTTGTTTGGCTACCTGAAAACAGCAAGCAACTGCATCCCAAGTGTTTGGTAGTGTAGTGTGTGTGGGGGGCCTCCAGGGACTTTAAAAGGGGTGCTAAGGGGGCACAAAACCCAGGCAACAATCTCAGATGCCCATCTCTGATTTAAGTTGAAATCTTAGTGCCATTTATATGCAATAATCTCATTTCCATTCTTTTCAAGTACTCTGAAGCACAAGGTTTAATATTTACTAAGTTTTACAAATAAATAATATATGCCAGGAGAATCTAGGGACACTATTTCACACGTCATTCAGCTTAGAGAAATTCATTAAAACCATCAAAAATGAAAAGAAACTACTTAAAAATTTTCAGAGCAATTCCTACATTAAATGCTTTCCTCTGCAGCCCACTGCAATACAGAGTTTGGTACGAAGTATAAATTGACAACTATAGCTGTTGCGGGGAAGTGGGGAGGCAGGAATCAAGACATAAAAGTATCTAGGACATAGCTTTAAACAGGGCTTTTTTTCTCATAGAACGCTCAGAATGGAGTTCCGGCACCTTTTTTGGATGGAACCTTGTAGCGTAGGCAAGGCAGGTTGTATGACATGTGTGAGTTCCGGCACCTTTTTCTTTTACAAAAAAAGCACTGGCTTTAAAACAACGGGGTGCTGACACTTGATAGTTCAGAAACTCTAAATGCTAGAAAATATTCAAATGGTTCATTAGGTGAGTGCTATCTTGTTCTTCTGAAGGCCATTCATGGAAGCCATGTTTGCTGACAACCCCCACAATTCCTTATTTCATGCACTGTTCTTATTAAATAAATATATGTTTAATTTTTACCAATGGTGAGTGTTATATAAACCCAATTTAGGGGATACTGCCTTTGCACTCAAGCACTTAGGGGAGAATGCACAAAGAATTGTGACTTGGTCAAGTGATCCTACATACATATCAGAGATTCAGCCATCTGTTCAGTCATGCTGAATTGTGACAGCTTATCACGCATGAACAGAGTTTGTTTTTTCTTTTATATTACAGAGTTGAAATAATAGTCTTCGAAGTTGAAAACAACAGAATATTTCAGACCACTCACCCATATAACCAACTGTTCCTACTCGTCCACGGATGGAGTCACCCTCAGGAATTTTAACAGCTAGACCCAAATCAGATATTCTGATGTGGCCTAAAGTGAATGGGAGAAAAGTTAGCTTAGGCACAAATCTGTAGAAAACAATCATTTTGCTATCAAATACATTATTAAAACAAATATAAACACTGCAGGGAAGAAAATGATACTAGTTCTTTGGAGGAACTCATCTGAAAAATTGATCAAGGAAACTGCTTGATATCAGGGCTGGCCAAATGTCCCTCTGCTTTCAGATAAAAATGCAAGCGTCAACATGAGATGGTCTTAGATAGTAAGGAGAATTTCAAGAATGTTAATCTTGATTTGCACTCAACACATTAATGTTAATCTTGAATATGCACTAAACATTGAAAAACACTTTTTAATGCATTTAATTTCTTCAAACTCCCCTTGAAAAGGATGCTATGCCAGAGGGTTTTCGTCCCAGAAAAGCAAAGGTTGGCTGAAAAGCAAAGCTGCAAGATTTTATGTTATTTTATTCCTTTCCATGAGATGGGGAGAAAAAGCCCCTGGAATTGTAGGTGGAAAATGGTGGAATTGGGATGAATCATTTATTCCATCAAGCGTAATTCCTTGCTTAGTGAAAGGAATCCAAGCATATTTAAATTATGGTTGCTCACATTCCTTGACTGTCAAACTATTTTTTTACCTTTAGGAATTGTGTCCTAATATTCTGTAAGATTTGCCTTCCTGTAATATAAGCTTAAGGGGCGTGGTGGCTCAGTGGGTTAGGACGCTGAGCTTGTCGATCAGAAGGTCGGCAGTTTGGTGGGTCGAATCCCGAGTGCCGCGTAGCAGAGTGAGCGCCTGTTACTCGTCCCAGCTTCTGCCCACCTAGCAGTTCGAAAGCACGTAAAAATGCAAGTAGAAAAATAGGGACCACTACGGTGGGAAGGTAACAGCGTTCCGTGCGCCTTTGGCGTCTAGTCATGCCGGCCACATGACCACGGAGACGTCCTCGGACAAGCGCTGGCTCTTCGGCTATGAAACGGAGATGAGCACCGGCCCCTAGAGTCGGAAACGACTAGCACGCATGTGCGGGGGAACCTTTACCTTTACCTTTAATATAAGCTTACTGCCCATGGAGCAAACCAACTGACTAATTCAAATTACTAGCATTTTTATTATGCAGAATTTCCTGCACCCGGTCATCTCCCTCTATCTTTTCGTAAGGCCTAAAAATTTGGCTCTGCCAGTTGGCTTAGGGCCCCAGTGGGGGAACAGTGTAATGGAACTGGTTGATTAATAACAGATCCCATCTCCCCCCACTCCACCCCTGCCATACCCATGTGTCCTTGATTTTAATGTCTGATTTTAACTTCTTAACTATATATGTAACTGTAAGCTGCCCAGAGTTACCCTATGGTAAGATGGGTAGCCAATAAATTTTATAAATAAATACATAAATATGTTTTTATCCTACCCACCCCTAAGGTTACTGTTCTCCACAGCAAAAACAAAACAAAACAAAAACCAGTGATAAGCAATTTAATTTAATTTAATTTAATAATTTAATTTAATAATTTGATTTCTATACCGCCCTTCTCCCGAAGGACTCAGGGCGGTGAACAGGGCAATACACAATAAAAATCAGATACAAAAATTAAAAAACCATTACAAACCAATTAAACATCATGCCCATAAAATCAATACATATTAAGTTAAAAACTAATTTTAAAAAACCCAACCCCACCCCGTCAGACCAGGCCAGCTTTTTCGAAAAAGAATGTTTTAAGATCGCACCGGAAGGAGCGAAGGTCGGGGGCCGTCCGGAGCTCAACCGGTAAGCTGTTCCAAAGGTCTGGCACGCCCACAGAGAACGCTCTCCCCCTGGGGGTCGCCAATCGGCATTCTTTGATCGGCGGCACCCTGAGGAGGCCCTCTCTGTGGGAGCGCACTGGACGGAGGGACGTTGACGCCGGTCGCAGGTGTTGCCGTAGGTAATCCGGACCCATGCCATGAATTAAATACGTCATACTTAAATACTTATTTTATCAGACTGTTTTCTATTTTGGCTATTTTGTTTACTTGGAGTAACAGATTTTCCATGTCTCACATACTACCCATTTCTACAGAGATGGGCAACCTTTTCACGTCTACCGACGGAAGGTAAGAGAATTTGGTCACTATGGGAGGGACAAAATCCAAGCTGAAGGCGATACATCCCACACGTGAGCAGGAATGGGATTATACAATTTTTCCACCTGGCTTTCAAAAAAGAAAACTAGAAAAAAGTGAGATTTTTGTTTTTTGAAAGTACATTATGGCTAGTAAAATTTAAGTAAGTTTACACTATCAGCTTCTTGTACATCTGTCTCAAAATCAGAGGAGACTGTACCACCCATTTTCAGCAATCACAGTCAGAGGAAACTGTGAGGGCCATGATGGGGGGAGGTAGAAAAGTTTAGTTCTGTAGGTTATATTCCACCCTTGTTATACAGTTCTTTTAATTGGGGATTGGACCAGGAGCCTTGCACTTCTCCACTGAGATCAGGTCATTACTGCAACAAGGAGAACTTTGCCTTGCATGAAGGACTAAGAGAGTAATATTATTCATGAGTTTCAAACTAGCTGGGATTCAAGTAAAGGCTGTATATTTTGCTGTTCATGACTCTGGTCAATTCAGAAAGTTGCTGAGCTGATGGATTAATCCGTACAAATATAAATAGAACAAATAATTCAATGTAATTGAAGTGGGAATGGTTGTAAACTCTGACGAGCATTTGAAATAAAAAACAGGCATCCCATCTTTCATTCTTGAAGCCCATATTATTTCGCACTGTTTAAGCTGGTAATAATATTGATTGGTCAAAGAGATGATTCCCATTGTTTATCCAGGTAGCAATGTTGTTTTGTTATAGTCATAAGGCCAAGAAGTATGAAGCCCATCTTCAGAGAAATGACACACACATTGCATCACCTTCAACGTTGGATAAGAGAAAATACAAACTTTGTATAAACATTTGTAATATTAACCTAAGATGCTCTTGTTTTCATAAGGTTTCTTTCTCTTTTTGGCAAAAGTGCCATTCAATTCTCTACCCAAAGTTAAAGGTTGGTTATTGTTTAGCCTCTTATCCTCTGCAGAGAATGATTTGGCTGTGCACAGACAACTATATGTAAGCCATTTTACTGTAGACAAAAATGTTTTACCTAAAGCTCTCAGACTTACCATAATCATCTAACAGGATATTTTCTGGCTTCAAATCCCTTTTAAAAAAATAAGAAATGCTGCTGTTATTTCTGTGGAAATTTCTTTGATAAAAGGGAAATTGCAAGCACCAGAATGCACTTTCCAACCATTTAGACTGTAGGGTGTCAGTTTACCCAGTAAAAGAATTCAGAAAGTCAATGAAAAACATGGCTTTGCAGCAATATGAAAATCACAGTCTACCACAATCTCGGACCATTCACTTCAGCTGGATATGACCAATGAGGACATCATGCAGAGTATTTTGTATGTGTACTCTAGCTAGCCATTGTGTAGAGCAGCAGCAGTTAGAATAGTGTTCCTCAACCTTAGCAACTTTAACATGTCTGGACTTCAATTCATGTAGCTGACTGGAGGACTTCTGGAAGCTGAAGTCCAGACATCTTAAAGTTGCCAAGGTTGAAAAAGCCTGAGCTAGAGGATTAGATTTGGCTATAGGAAAACTATGTGTCAATTTCTCTGCAATTGAGAAATTGCAATGAAAGCTATTAACTATTTCTGTTTAAGAAATATAGGATGATTGAATGTAAAGTTCTCTGAAAGGAGTTACCTTCACATTAATCTTTCTTTCCCATTATGAATGAATTCAGATGCAAGTTATAGTCTGTGAAAAAAGACTGCACAGATATGGAATGTCTTAGGCAAAATTCTAAACTGATATGGATATGATTAAAGGCCGGAAGAGTAAAACATATGAAGAACGGTTGCAGGAACTGGGTATGGCTAGTCTAGAGAAAAGAAGGACTGGGGTTTACATGATAGCAGAATTCCAGTATTAGAAGGGCTGCCATAAAGAAGAGGGCTCAACTTATTTTCCAAAGCACCAGAAAGCAAGACAAGAAACAATGGATGGAAACTAATCAAGGAGGGAAGCAACCTGGAATTAAGGAGAAATTTCTTAACAGTGAGAACAATTAATCAGTGAAATAGCTTGACTTCAGAAGTTGTGGGTGCTTCATCACTGGAAGTTTTTAAGAAAAGACTGGACAGCCACTTGTCTCAAATTGTATAGGGTCTCCTGCCTGAGCAGGGGATTGGACTAGAAGACCTCCAAGGTCCCTTTCAGCTCTGTTCTGATTGATCAATTGGATATATGCAGTAGTTCTGTTTTAACAGACATTATGTTTTGTGGAATTGCAAATATTTCTCCCTTTCTTCAGAATCCAATGCCTGAAATAATCATTTCACTCTGCTTAATGGTAGTGTTGATTCCAATATTAAATGTCTACAGCCAATGTGGGAGAAAGCAATGGATTAGGACATCCAGCTCTTTCAAAGACTGTTTAAAATTAAGATGAAAAAGTATGTTGAGAATAGTCTTTATCACATTAATCCAACATGTGCCTTTTTGTTAAACACCAAGAATAAGCATTTGGTGGTATTTAAAATAAAGCCATCTATTTTACATCCTCATTCCCTTCACATATTTTCTCAGTATTATTTGTTTTAAAAGTAAGCTTGTTAGCACTGGTTTATCTTATGAAGTTTATCTTGTGAGGTCAATAGGAATTTAAACTAACAAAAAGAAGACTATCAAAACCTTCTTAGTTCATGTGCTTTCAGTTTATAATAACAAATAGTCCGCATAATATATTTTGAACAAAGAAAAGTTCCCCAGTGATTAATAGGGGAAAAATAATTACGTTTACTTCCAAGTAATGGCAACGCTTAAATCATTTAAGGAAAGCTAAGATAGTGAAAAGGAGAATTTCAGGATCCTTTCTATTGCACGTTAGTCTGATGGTCAACTTGAATTGTATTCTAGACAATTCTTGTGTCATAAACCTAGGGCAGGGGTAGACAACCTTGGCTCTTTTATGACTCGTGGACTTTAACTCCCAGAATTCCTGAGCCAGCCATGAAGTCCACGAGTCATAAAAGAGCCACAGTTGCCTACCTCTGACCTAGGGCAATACCTTTACCCACATAATTTTCATACGTTAGGAATATAGCAGAATCTAATCTGGGTTGGTCACCAGGACCAAAGGTTTTGTCTTCCAAGCTTTTGGATTCGTGCTGGAGCCCGTCCTCAGGGAGCTTCTCTCTAGCAGAGCTTGGAAAAGAAACCTTTGGTCCTGGTGCCCGACCCAGATTGGAACTTGCAACATTATCCTGGGACATGTATATTTGCCTTCATTTATTAGGCATATAATTTGTGAAAGTATACAGTCTTATTTAACACACTCAGTTGCATTATTTTATTTAAGTAAATTGCTTCCTGGATAAAAGTGAGGTGATAAAATCACCCTTAGGAGTGCTCTCGTCACCTCAGATATAAATATGTATAAATCAGCATTGCCATTTCAATTTAAAAAATAACAACATAGCTACAGTTACAAGTTTTTTTTAGCAGTCCTTGTAATAAATCATTCGGTGAGTTAATGAATGCCATAAACTTTATCTTGTAAATAAATAATTGCTCTCATAGTCAGTTATTCTAATGAAAAAAAACTGATCCCTTAATGTCTATGGAGATTCTCAGTCATCCAGGTTATGGTTATCCCAAAGGTGCTTTTTTCCCCAAAAGGCAACAGGACTTTGTTTTTCCTTGCAAACATTTTGCTTCTCATCCAAGAAGCTTCTTCCGTTCTTCATCCATCCTCCTCCACCATTCAGTCAGAACGGAAGAAGCTTCTTGGATGAGAAGCAAAATATCTTCAAGGAAAAACAAAGTCCCGTTGCCTTCTTTTTTTTTTTTAAAGCACCTTTGGGACAATTTATCCTTTAATTTCAAGCAGGTTTATTAGATCTTTGGATGCTTCAGATCTATGCCTCTTGGTTCTATTTATCTTTAAAAGCATCTTTATCAGATAGGTTTCCAATCAAAATGGTATTTAGCACTTGGACTCAACATTCAGGCATTGGAAATCACATGGAGATAGGAAGAACTGTGAAGAATAAAGCATGGAGAGAATTTTGCAGAAGTGCAGATTTTATATCAAAAACTGTTAAGGTTGTTTACATTACAATCCCTATGGTGCTAGGATTTTGCAGGATCTAAATAACAATCCCTCCTGTGTTACATAAATAAAGAAGCTAGAACAATTCCTCATCAACTGATAATATCTGAGATGAGTATTTTATGTATGGAACAGTCACTTTTGGGTAGCTCGCGTCAGGACCAAAACATCATGCCTTGTCTGGACATAGATCCACAATAGGTGTCAAGACATGATATCTGCCTCGCATGTGACTGGTCCAAGCAGAAGTGGTTGTGTCTGGGGAAAGTGGGAAAGAGGCAAGGCCATTAGTAGCATTGCTAAAGTGAATTAGGGACAAAGGCAACTGGTAAGATCGCAGAGGAGAAAGTAGGCAGGCCAGGAGATGCTTGAATTCAAGGGTAACTGTGGTGGGTTACAACTACAGAGGACAGGGAAAGGAAGGCACTGGAAAAACTTGACAGATAGGTGGTCTACTGCCACCCAAAATTCAAATACAGCTCACTCTTCCCCCAATTTTCCTAGCACCCCCCCTTCTCTAACCCCCCTTATGTCCATGAAAAGAAGAGACGAGAAGCCTTCTAGCCTAGAAGGAGGAGCAGGAGGAAGGAGAGAGAGGGGGAAGTTACATGGTCAAGGCTGGACTGTGGCATCTCTTTGACCCGGAGAGACTGAGAGGCAGAAATGGACTTGAATTCAAGATGGTGGTTAAGGGAAGATAGGAATAAAACTGTTGGGAAAATTGGTAGATGGGCCAGGTTACAGGCCATGGGGCAGAAGAAGGGAGAGAAGGATGATGCATCATGCTTGCTCTACTCACCCCATAAGACCCCTCTAGATTTTGTTTATGGTCAAAACCTGGAACAAGCAAAATATTCTGGAATAGATTGTCTGAATTTTTATGACTATCTATCTCTATCTCTATCTCTATCTCTATCATCTCTATATCTATCTATCTATCTATCTATCTATCTATCTATCTATCTATCTATCTATCTATCATCTATCATCTATCTATCTCCAAAAGAAATACAATTTCTGGAGCATAAAGACAGAGGTAATGAGTCCCAGCCAACTTCTCAGCCAGACACTCCAGTCCCAATAGGAATATTCCTTATGTGTCTCAAACATAGTGACTCAGCAAAATTGTGTGCAGATTTTACCTAAGCATATGAGTAGAGATACGAATGTGCAGAAAAATACGTTTGCAAGATAAGACTGATTTTCTTCTTTTTTCTTTCTTTGGTAGCTCACTTGCCATTAGGGGGAAAAAATCAAAGCATTTCCCATACTTTAAATTGCAGTATAAATAGTTAAAAATCATTTTCATATGTTGTTATTCAACCTTTATCGCATCATCATTTCTAAATGTTGTGTCATAGGATTATTATTAATTTTTTCTTGGCATGACAATTTTCATAACCATATATTATTATAATTACTGTAACCCAGCACTCAATTTTAAATTTTTAAAAATGCAATTCTTTCTCCAGAGAAATTGAATGTGTTCGGAAAAGAAAAATGCTGTTTTGTCATGACCTTGTTTTTTTTCCTTTTAATTTTTGATTTAGGATTGACCTAGAATATTTTTGAAACAACACCCATTAAATTTATTTAGTTTTATAAAGTGTGCAATATCTGTTGGCTCAAGGCCACATCTTTTGGTGGGAGAGAATTTTAACTGCCATTTAAACCCTAATCATACATTAATTTGGATATGGTAACTATGTCGATCAGAAGGTTGGCAGTTTGGCGGGTCGAATCCCGAGTGCTGCGTAGCAGAGTGAGCGCCTGTTACTCGTCCCAGCTTCTGCCAACCTAGCAGTTCGAAAGCACGTAAAAAATGCAAGTAGAAAAATAGGGACCACTACGGTGGGAAGGTAACAGCGTTCCGTGCGCCTTTGGCGTCTAGTCATGCCGGCCACATGACCATGGAGACGTCCTCGGACAAGCACTGGCTCTTCGGCTTTGAAACGGAGATGAGCACCGGCCCCTAGAGTCGGAAACGACTAGCACGCATGTGCGGGGGAACCTTTACCTTTACCTTACCTATGTTGCATTTTTTGCTCTCTTGTAATGGTACAAAAAAGGTAATGAGAAACATATTGATAGCTATGAATAGAAACAGGAAATATTATATGAGGATAAGAATTTCTCTAGGAGCAAAGCTGCAAATGCACGAGTTTCTGAAAGCATGAAAGAAAATTTACCTGTACACAGTGTTTTCCCTGTGTAGGTCTTCTAAGCCACAAAGAATCTCTGCAGCGTAAAACAAAGCTCTTTCTTCTTCAAAGCCTGGGTTTCCCATATTATAGATATGGAATTTCAGGTCTCCCCCATTCATTATGGTTAGAACTAAACAGAGTGCATCCTTTGTTTCATAGGCATAGGCTAGATTGACCTAAAATGAGAGTTGTTAAACAACAGTTATAGTTCAAGAAAATTATTCATGCCTAGAATTCACTCATAGCTAGCATTTTGTGTTAGAAAAGACATGACATCTATCAGTTAAAAGGAAGAAGAAATGGGATAGAATTCTGGCTATTGGGGGGGAAAAAAGACCACAGGGCAAGCATACAGGCAAATATTGTAAGATCCAATCTGTGTCGGTCACCAGGACCAGATGTTTAGTCTTATGAGCTTTTGGACTCATGCTGGAGCCCGTCCTTAATGAAATTCTGAGGACAAGCTCCGGCACAAGTCCAAAAGCTTGGAAGACTAAACCTCTGGTCCCGGTGACCAACCTAGATTGGATCCTGCAGCATTATCACCTGTGGCATGTACATCTGCCTTCATTCATAGTCAGATATTTTTATAAGATGGCTAAGATGATACTACACACAGTACTGTAGATTTAGTTCTTCAAGAAAAAGGAAATTTACTGATTCAACTTTAAGTATTGTCTTTTTTTATATTCTTCCAGCAGCAGCAGCAACTAATAAAAGAGCCTTGGCAGATTCTAAAGTTTTGGACTCTGGTAGGGTCTTGTAGAGAGCTAATAGGAGAATGCATTCCACTGTAGAGTGAGTTCTTTGCAGGACCGTTTTTTCCATAAACAATTATATTGGAACCACACAGTGCTGTCAAATTCCAGTGAATGGTACATAACAATTCACTGCGATTGCAAAAAGTAATAACCGAAGAATACAGAGCTAGCATCAGAAACCTGATCTAAGTCACGATGCACTACATACATTTTGTTATAAGTGCCATTCACCGATATACCTGTTAATGAGAGCTGATGCCCATTACAAATTTGGCAATACTTACTACAAACTGACTATTGACTTTTTCTAGAATCTGCTTTTCATTTAGGGCCATGGATTCACCTTTCCTCTTCTTTATTCTTTTTTTCTCTAATCTTTTGCATGCATACATTTTCCCAGTTGCTCGCACTTGGCAGGCGCATACCTGAAAAGGGAAAAGTTACAATAGGGAAGAAGATACAGAATAGTATCGGTGTATTTAATAATATTTTATGGTAATTTTGGTAAAGGTCTTTGAGGAACCCACCCAAAGCTTGGGGGTGTGTGTAAACTACTTTACAGCCACTAAGTGTAGAGACTTACAGTTGTTAAGACCAGAATCCAAAATCCAAAACTACATCAGTAATTCATTAATTAATAATTAATGAATAATAGTAATTCAAATTAGAGAAAAGACCATGTCTATTCCTTTTTTCACATACCCAATGAATCAAGTTTAAGAAATCTTATGCAGCAAGAATGAAATCAGGCAATTTCTCAATGTTTCAATAGATCAGATTTATCAGCAGAAGTTAATTGGCTACCCTTAGAGGTGCAGAATTTGTAAAAGGAAGAATTTACTCACCTCTCCAAAGCCGCCTTTTCCTAATACCCTGTATTGCCTAAATGTGTTTTTTGTTACTGGTTGTCTGAAATAATAAAGAAAATTGGGGTAGTGAAAAAAAATGTTTTAATACTTTTTTTAAGGATCAGTTTAAAAGAAACTGTGCCAAGGCATGGCAAGCAGTTGCCATCCTTAACACTGAATATTTTTTTAAAAAAATTTTTTCAAGCTATTTACCTCTCCTTTTAATAAATTAGCAGCTTCTTTTTTTTCTAAAACTGAAATATGGGCCAGTATTTCAGAGCCCTGTTGCCCTTCATTTTCCACAAATCCATAAATTCTTTGTTAAAGACCATTTAGCTCTGGAGATAACTACTTTTCAACCACTCCTAACCTTCCTCTTTTCTCATCTGGCCATAAGGTGTGTCGAGGAGAAGGGGAAGCTCCTGCAGTCTTTTTTTTTTTAAACAGGAAGAAATTATATATTTTTGATACTTTGCAATCCCATAATTAAAAATCTACATTAGTCTTGTACCATGTAAGCTCATAAATACTGTAGGAGAATATTCAAATCGTCATTATTTGTTTTTCTATCACATTGCACCTGCCAAGGGGTGGTATTGCCATGAACCATAGATATCAAGTATATATCATCAGCAACACAATAGGTTGTGAACTTTTATTTGGGCTGGGGTAGGGGCTAAAATAAAATATGTCAAAAAATACAAAAACATGACAAACCTCAGGCTGAAAATTTTGCAGTAAAAATCTTCAAATGAAGAAAACGCTAGTGATGAAGAAATATCAGGCTAATACATTCAGTTCCCAGTTTAGGGCTTCCCCTTAGCATCTAATGGGTCAAAAAATCTGGATGACTTCAACCTTCAGACTGATCCAACAATTCTTATGTTCTTATCTCAGTTAGTCCAAAAGATGAATCCAGAATAATTTACAAATGAATTAATTACTAATACAACCTTCCTTCACTTCATGCAGAATTTTAGTCGCACAATCCCTCAGCCATTTGATATCTGTTCTCTTTTATCTGGTCACTAACTGTAGGAGATGACCAGGCTAAGTCCCAGAGAGGGATCAAGCGCATCATCAGTCTCAAGTTACTTCATACCCACAAGAAAACTATGTCCAGCCAACCTTGAATTCTGTTGACCCTTATCTACCACCAGTCTGCTTTGACTGTTAGTAGTTCAGATTACTGAAGATAGTATTAACATGCAGCAAACAGCCACTTGTCTGAAATGGTATAGGGTTTCCTGCCTGAGTTAGACTACATGACCTCCAAGGTCCCTTCCAACTACTTCTTCTTCTTCTTCTTCTTCTTCTTCTTCTTCTTCTTCTTCTTCTTCTTCTTCTTCTTCTTCTTCTTCTTCTTCTTCTTCTTCTTCTTCTCCTCGTTAAAGCTATATTGATGTGAACTGCCTTGACTTTTGATTTTCTGTGCTTGATACTGATTGAAATAAATATTATTTATTATTTATCTTTCTTCCTTAGTCACCTGGTTCATTATATTGGATCAAGTTGCTTTATTCATTCAGCCTGGCAATTGAGCTGTCTGTATAAGTATTAAGAAATTTAATCTGGAAGACAACAAATTGGGAAAGGTTGTACTAAAAAATATTTTCTGGCTATTCTTTTTCATGGTCCATCGTACTTGAAGGCTGTACTGCATTGGAGTTCTGGGGAAGAAATGACAAACTGAAAATAACTCTGCTAAAGTGGAAGTGACGGCCACAGTGCACTGAAGAGCTGCCGAGTAGACAGGCTCTTTTACTTGAGATTGCCTACAAGTGCTTCAGAGACTCACTTCTTGTGAAGAGACCACAAGACAGTGGTCTCCAGAGGGTTTATTGCTCTGGAAAATCAGGGAATAGCCAGCTTTTTGCTCAAACAACAGCCAGTGCCTTCAAAAGGACACAGAGTTCGCATACTTTCTTTTCTAATCATTGTAGGAAATTGCTTTTTAGTTATTTAGAAATGTTTGGATCAACATATTTTATAGCACTGGATAAATTTTCTTCAGTCCTTAGCAAAAGAGTTTCTAAATATATGTTCAATGATTTAATTGTGGGTTTTTTTTTAATAAACAGCAAAGGAGTCATTAGAACTTTGATCTTGGAAAGTTACAAATGGACTAAGAGTTCAGATGGATTTGAAATAAGATTTTGAAATTAATTATAAGAAACTTTCCTGTGGGAAAAATTTAAAAAAATATGATGACACTTTGAAGGTTACACTTTAGAGGGAACTGGGAGGAACTAATGGTTACAGTTAAGGAGAAGAATACTTAAATTTGACTTACCGATACAGAATGAAGCAAATATTTCAACACTGGGCATATTGAAGGATATTTATGAACAATGAACCTACACGTTAATTTTAAGAGTGTCTGCCTCTATAGATAGACTGTGTTTAAAACATGTTATGGAAATGCAACAAGTTTTACCTGACAAGATTGAGAATGATTTGAAAGGTGAAAAGAATGGCAGGTTAAAAGAATGATATGGGAAAAGGTGCTACGCCGAACATAGAAAAGAACCAACGGTTGCCTTAAGAATGAAAAGGGATATACAAATAGCAAACTAAAAGAGTGACCTGATAAATTTCCTATATTAGATTTAGAAAAGTGACTTGTAAAGCTTTGAAAAATTTTGTGAGAAGGGACAAAGAAGAAAAATGAAAATAAAATCAAAGTTCTAGGACATAATTCGAAAGGACTAAAAATCAAAATTGTTAACTAGAAAATATGAAGTTGGCTTATTTGATCAAGATTAAAATAGACATGTTATTTTCTCCGGTAACTCTTACTGGACTTTTGTTCATTAGTATTGAACAACAAAACTCTAAAGGTTTTTTTTAAATAGATAAAAAAGAGCTCATTTGTTGCATTTCAGGAGGTGATACAATTTCTAAAATGATTTATACTTATTGTGATGGAGGGAAAAGTCATTTCTTTATATATTTCTTTTCTTTTTCTTTACTATATTCTTATTTTTTAAAATTTGTGCACTTTCTAGTTTTGTTCTTTTATTTTTTTAGTTGTATTGGTTTTTCTCTTTTGAATGTTTTTCTCTTTTAATGTTAAAAAGTTTGACTGCATCCACCTGTAATGCCACTTACCTTTCTAGACATTTCCACTGGAGAAATCTGTCAAAATACATGCTGTCTGAGTATTCTTGGAAAGGCTCTCCACTTAGGTACTCATGAACAGACCTATTTCAGATGAAAAAGAAAGAAATACTTGACAAGCTTGCTCCCGGGTGCCCAAGTTCCTCTTCAGGAGAGATGCTTAGTTTTAAATCTACTAACTCACAGTATTAGGAGAGCATATCTTAGGGATAATGTGTTTTTTTTTAATCCAAGATTTTGTGTATTTCTTTTTTTTTTATCTAACCCTGTGGTATTTTTTTTCTTATGGTTGCCCATCCTGCTAATATACTGTACATTAATGGACTATCCTAACATATACGTTACAGCCCAAGCAATATCAGATTGCTGCCAAGGCCATGAATAATTATTAGGTTCTTTTCCATCAAAGAGCAAAATGAGAATAGTAAAATTAAAAGACAGAAGTATAATTACTGAATGAAAGCTTCTAAATTTCACAAGTACCTCTGTAAACCATCCAAGAACAACAACAAAAGCACCTGCTGGAAATAATGTGCGTTTAATGATCCCTCCCTTTTGATATTTCCTTCTGTTAAAGCCTGGCAAATATCATGGCAAATAAAAGCACCAGCAGTTCTAGATACAAATATTTACACACGGAGCTCTAGGGGACAATAAAAAGAAAGCCCTAACTTTGCGAAACTTCTTTGGACAAAAAGATGACACCACAAAAATAGATGTCCTATTTCAGGTCTCCTAGACCTGAAGGGCATTTGGAAACACCTGTGTGTTCCTTTGTCTATGTGAATTCTGCAAACTATTTTTTTTTAAAAAAATGAAATATGCATTGAGGAGGAGTGAGTGCAAAACAGAAAATGTGTTTTGTTATACGCACAAAAGAAGTGCATTATGACTCAGAAGTTCAGTCAAAATGTTCTGAATGGGTTGTAATTCAGATGAACAAAAACCCCAACTGTCTTGGTTGTTATGGTTTCAGTTGAGACAAAATCTGGAAGGAGTCAATTTATCACCTTCCTTCAGGTCAACTGCTATGTCTGTCTTAGGGCCTGTCTAGCCTCTTCTTGTCTTTATCTTTTACTCCTTTACCTGCTTTCATTCATTCCTGTTTCACTGTCACATTCCACCCTGGAATATCTTTGACTAGATTCATACATACAGGCAGTACTTGACTTACAACCATTTGTTTAGTGACCATTCAAATTATAGGAGCATGGAAAAAAGTGTCCTTTTTCAGTGGAACAACTTGCTTCCAGAAGTTGTGGATGCTCCATCACTTGAAGTTTTTAAGAAAAGATTGGACAACTATTTTGTCTGAAACGGTATAGCATTTTCCTGCTTGAGCAGGGGGTTGGACTAGAAGACCTCCAAGATCCTGTTCAACTGTTACTCTGTTCTGTTCTGACTTATGATCAGTTCTCACACTTACAACTGTTCCAGCCCCACCTAAACAAAATTCAGGCACTCGGCAAGTGGCATGTATTTACAATGGATGTGGCATCCTTGGGTCACATGTTCTTCATTTACGACCTTCCCAGCTGCTTCTAACAAGGTCAATGGGGAGACTGTATTTGTTTAATGACTGCATGAGTCACTTAACAACTGGAATGATTCACTAACAACCATGGCAAAAGAGACTGTAAAATTGGGCAGGATTCTCTTAGCAATCCCTTGCTTAGCAATGGAAATTCTGGTTCCAATTGTGGTCATACGTTGAGGACTACCTATATCTCAAGTTGATGTCCAGATAAAAACTTAAATTTTGGTCTGGACATGAACCATTCAGTATTATTTGGGTCTGTGCGTGGAATGCTTTTTGTATTTGGAATGTTAAATTACAATGATCAGCTTATTATTGAGAACGTATTTATGTAAAAAAAGTCTTATGGAAATCAACAACAAAATAAAATGATCTTTTGAATGTCAGAGTGCACTTACTTTACACAGGGTGAGAACAGCTCTTTACATGGGCTGTTTTCAAGTTTTTCTTTTATCTGCTGTACAAGATCTTGACTGGCTTCTGCTACATAAACTGGAGACTATGAAAAAGCAGAGAGAACATAAGTTCATTATGTAGTAGGAGAAAGTATTTCCTTGATAACCAAGTACATTTAGGCACCAAGATATAAGAAAATATACAAAAATAATATTTGTATTTATTTATTATTGAGGCATCTATGCTCAATATATGACAATATATTACCAATAAAAATATTCCAAAACCCTCTACAAAAATAACGAAGTTTCCAGAAATATGCAATAACCAAATTCAACCCAGCATTCTTTTCTCATAAACCAGAAAAAAATTATTTTCATAATTAAGCATGCTCTTCTCTTCCTGAAAACTGTATGAAAAAGTGAGGATATAAACAAAGAAAAAAAAAGAATTTTTGACACTATGAAAGACAGAACATCTTACTATCGACCACTGCAATCCAGCAACCACACAGTTTCATTAACTCACATGAGAGAAGCAAGGTGTACTAGTGGCAGAATCAAGTTAATATACATACACATACACAAAACACACACTGCCTTTCTGTTGTGTATGTGCACATCTAGTTTTCTAAATCAGACAACCAAGGATACTATAAAAAGGCAGACGATTCTGCATTCCTCATGTGCAGCAGTATTATAATACTCAGTATTTTAAAGATCTGAATATATATTAAGTTCTGATTTCATATTCATGTACCAGTTGATATGCATTTTTACAAATAACACAATCAAAATTCCCTGTTTTTGCTATGATGTTTCTTTCCACAAAAAATTGAGTACAGTTCTTCATTTCATCTTTGCTTTCTGAGTACACGATGTACTGAAATGACCTTCTGTCTAGTTGATCAAAAACACCTTTTTATGTATTTTTAGTGAAGGGTGTATGTCTTTCTTTACAGTTTTTACAAACCTAAATAAGTTTTCACACTTCACAGAAACTTCCATTCAACTTTCTAAAAAAAAAAAAAAGACAGAACCCAGGCAATAACTTTTCCCACTATGAAGTCATGAAACAAACAGCATTTTTTGAAAAAAATAAATAAATTTTGACTTAATGTCTGATTTTTTTCTTTCTGAGTCAATTGTGGATATTTTTCTTTTGTTTACAAGCATGAGTCAACTTTTTTTTTTAAAAAAAAATAATAATCCTAACACAATATCTAAAAGGTGAAAAGTAACCCCTGGATTGATGTAATCCACTTATGTGATACTGCTGGCTATTTACTAAGCAGTGTAAATAGAAATAAACTCTTTTTCTTTATTCCTTTATTGAACATTTTAAAAAAGTACACAAATACAAAAGAAAACATAAAAATGATAAAAAATGCAATACAGATAAATAAACCAGGAACTTACAATGTCATGAAAGCTACAGCTTTCTAAAATATTAATTATGAGAAAGTTATAAATATAAGATATATAACATGACTAATCAAATTACTATTAAACTTAAGCTAAAAATGAGTAACAAAGTCTATAATCAGTACAACATAAATCAACTGAAATTGTACAATGTTTAATTCATTCACACTTAGACATTTAATCCATATTAAAATTCCAATTTAAATATCTCATATAAATTAATATATGGATTCTAGGCATGAAAATAAACTGTCTTATGTCATTGTAGAAAGTTCATTGTCTGGCTTCATAGAAGGTTTAGAAAACACACCAATTAGGAAACAGAGAAAATAAATTGGAAGGGAAGGGAAGATAAATAAAATAAAACCCAAGCCCTAATCATACACAATTCAACTATCAGTAAAACATTTAAAGACATTTTCCAGCTTTCCACAACCTACTTCTCAAATGTGTTGAGCATATAGAGTGCACTAGGGGAAAAATTTTCATTATTCACAATCTCAGCTACTGCAAGCGTGGCTTATGTGTGCAAACTGAAGTCTTGCCAGCCATCAGAAGTATCTAATAATAAATATATTTTAAATCATCTTTCCATATTGACAGTTTTCTTCTGCTTATGCATACTTCCTGAAATTGGGCTTGCATAGCGCCACTCCTATCTTAGCCTGGTCAACAAAGATAATGTAAACTATAACTTTTGCATAAACTTTATTAATCAAGATTGTCATTTTTATTCTATTTATTTTATTTTGATGAAATTTGAAATGACTGAAATAGGGAATTGTGTGCATGTGTGCCTATGTAGCTGTACAGTATTTGCAAACATGATAACTAATGAAAATGAAGAAATCTGACAAAAATATTTATATTTTTTCTTCTTTTAAAGCACCCACTGATAATTTTTCATAAATCAGAATTTGCTTTATTCTACATGAACGCAGTCAAGTGGACAAGTTATTTCACTGGCAAGTAATGTTATGTTCCATTTCTTATTCCAAATATTTAAAAATAGATGCTTTTGAGAAATGGTTTCCATATGTAATTGTGTTTCTGTTGCTGGCCAAATTTAATAAAGTTCTGCAGGAAGAAATGTTATTTTGTCCAACAATACATCACAACATTTCAAGTCATTTGTCATCATTTCAGAAATTGAAGTGTAGTATGTGTTGATGGAGACAGATAAAATTGCTGAATCCTTTCCCAGAATTTCGTAGAGTGCTGTAGGTAGTACAGTTCCAAGTATAGAGGGGAAAAAAATGTTTGTCCACAATCCTCTTCCTGACTTTCTAGTATTAATGATTCTGCATACAAAGTATTTCATTACAGCCATATCTGAGAACATCTCAAATAAAAACAACAAGCAGCATTCTTGAAAAGCTTATTCCAGTTAAGCTTCAACTCCAATTAGTACAATCTGTGAACCAAAAAGGCTAGGAGAAAAACAACACAGAAGGCTGGTTGTGATAGTACTAAACAAACAACCAACCAACCAACCAACAAATCCACCCCACAGTTGAGAAGTTCCAAGAATTTATTTATCATTCAGGAAGACTGAATGATAAAGACACCTTTGACACCGCAGTTTTTTGGCCGGTTTACGGAAGTGTTTGTTTTTGTCTTCTGTATTATATTTCAATTTCCTAATCTAGATTACAGTCCTTTTCTGGAATTTCAAGTAACCAGATCAAACATTTATTATCTTAGGAGATCAATTCAGGTAAGGTCATCCAGGAAGATTTACTAAATTCAAACCAGAAATAGTGACATCATGGATGTTGAAAGGAGGCATCCAATTCAGGCAAATAGAAATGTTGATTCTTAATTTTAAAGAATATTTCTATGTACTGTAGATGATTTGGTATTTCTGACCCACCGACTCTTAGACATTATGAGTTAATAGCTTTATTGTCTGCTGGCAAGTGAGTGTAATACTTGCAAAGTCATACCGTTCATAAGGTGCTTTCTACTTATTTAATATAACACAGCATACATTGCAATACTATTTGAGGCGATTTTCTCAATTATGTTGATATTAATTAGACTGTGCTATGCTTTAGATTTGAAGCGGGGGGGGGGGGGGAAGTCAACAACCCTTAAACCAAACATTTGTTTTCCCAGGATTGCTTTACAGCTGTAGAGGGCAGTCACCCAATAGCAGGAAAAAATGCAACTGTTCTGAGA
The DNA here is from genome assembly GCF_947247035.1 of Vipera ursinii. Taxonomy (NCBI): domain Eukaryota; kingdom Metazoa; phylum Chordata; class Lepidosauria; order Squamata; family Viperidae; genus Vipera; species Vipera ursinii. Next base: position 57,611,292 of record NC_139518.1, on the reverse strand, counting down.
GGTTGCCAACAAGTGTTATGTGAGACCCAAAGCACCCTTTTCTCTTGAGTCCAAAGACTGCACAACTGTAATATTAAGGCACATGTTATACATAAACAAAGATCAAATGTCTTAATGTCTGAGGGAAATTGCAAACAAAATTGAAATTCCTGAACATTTATTTTTAGCATGGAATATGAATTGATTAACTGAACTGGAATAATGAATTAATGGACCTCATGGCAGATTGAAAACAAGACCGCTAGTTTTCTGAAATCAACATTCCTTCCTTTGTATCCCTCCAGCCCTCAAGTGGAGCCTGGTGTGCTTCAGTGTGGATCTCTACACTGCACTGCACTGAACTGCACCGAGCAGGAGGTTGGCCTAAATGACCTATTTCAAAAATATTATTTTCAATGCAAACATTCTATCTATCCCTACACACACCTATCCCATTACGGAGGAAACACTTTGGGGAGAAGCAGTTAAGTGCCATGCATGCATATTACAGAAATATCACATGGAATATAAGCATATCTCAAGTACAATAGTCTACATTTCATTTGAGGATGAGGCAAATAAAAAAGTGATTGTTTTTCTTTTCTGTCAAATGTAGAAAAACAAACTCTTGATGTGGCTCCTTATCTTATATTATTGGCTCTGTTGGCATGCAGGGTTATGGAAATGCACTTCCTTAGTGGCTGAAATTAGGAATTCCCTTTTGCTGTACTGCTAAGCTTGTAAGCCGCCCTGAGTCTTCGGAGAAGGGCGGGATATAAATGGAATTAAAAAAAATATATCTTATTCCCCCAAACAGTTTTGCTACAATGCTAGCTCTGAATTATGATTCAAATATCAGCAGGGGAAGCACTGATGATTTGACTCCCAAAATCATAGATATGGTTACAAATTGTAAGCAAATCATAAGTGAATCCATGAATTCAGCATGTCTGGTAAGTTTGCCAATACATTATTTTTATGGATTTGGATGCTAGCAGAACTTCTAAGAGTTGTTCATAAGGCCAGATGACCAATGCTTTAGTGGTCAAGGTTGAAATAGTTCACCCTGAGGTCTATTGCAAGTGCTTTGTGTTATGTCCTGTACTAATTTCAAGACACTTTTCTTCATTGGAAGAAAAGTTACTGTATATCAGGGCTACTGTACAGTATATCAGCAGCAAGCAACATCCTGGCAAGGGTGAGTCAAGCAGTTTATTAAACAAGAGTGTGTTCACGTCAGGTTGGACCTGCCCATTCCTAAATTATTTCTGAAAAGACCAGAAATAGCATCTTCAATTCAACATTAGAAATAGATGGCAATAAGTGGGCACCTCTTCTTTGGGGTCATTGTTGATAATGTTTGGTTCTCTGAAGTTGGTTGTTTTTCTGCAGACATTTCGTTGCCATGCTAAGTAACTCTCATCACTGCATGAAAGAGTGAAGTTGCTGGTTATTTATATATAGTAGCTTGCCTTACAAAAGTGTTGGCTGGGTGTGGTTTCTTCTTTGAAGCTCCTTTGTTACAATATTATTTCTTCCCTGATTGTTTACCTGATGCATTTTCCTGCTTATCCAGAAACTGGCTGCTAGGGAGGATTTGGGCTGTTTCGCTATATAATCACTTTTTCCCCCCTGTTCTTAGCCCTTGGGCCCGAGCTGGGTGAAAAAAATTCTCAAATAGAAACTTCATCCACAGAACAAGAAGCAGCTTTAAGCCTTGCCTCCGAGCAAAAAGTGGAGTTAAGCCCTTCCTGTCAAATGCATCTTTGGTGACAATGCAGGAAGGAAGGAAGAAGCCTATATCAGAAAGAGAAAAGCACAGAAAAATGATGGTCACAAGCCTTACTCACTTTTTGCTCAGGCCCCACTTATCTGTGGCCAACATATTACTCACAAGATTTTTTTTAAAAGTTGCTTTCATCTGGATTGCTATAGCTCTGCCCCTATGCTTATAAAAATCTTCAAAGGAAGTGTAAATGATTATAGATAAGCATCCCAATATGTTAATAATTAGAAGAAACTCTATACAAGTTTTACTATTAGAGGAAGTAACATCAGTGTTGTATCAGAAAATAATGGGCCAAATTACAGCTCACCCCTCATTCTTGCATGAATGAAAAAAAGCGGTTCCCACAAAGCAACAGACTATAGACACACTCATAACGTCCACTCAGAAATGTCCATAAATGGGTGCTGTTCTTACTAGTCAGTTCTTCCATCTAGGCAGAGCGCTTAATTTGTACACAGGAAGAAGGTTCTATGGAAATATTCTAAGTCAGGGGTGTCAAAGTCAATTTCATTGAGGGCCGCATCAGCACTGCGGTTGCCCCCAAGGGGCCGGGTGGGTGTGGCCTGGGTGGGCATGGCCTACTGGGTGGGCGTGGCTAGAGTGCGTATGGCCTACTGGGTGGGCGTGGCCAGCGCTACATCGTTCGCATCAAGGGTGCCTATGGGGGCCTGGGCAGGAGTGGGACAGATCTGGGGGTCTCTGGCAGAAGGTGGGTCTCTGGGCCAGGGCCAAGGCAGTGGGGGCCGTTCCCTCACTGTTTCCAGGATGGCTTTGCGGGCTGCATGAAACCACTTCGCGGGCCGAATCTGGCCCCCGGGCCTTGTGTTTGACATGTCTGTTCTAAGTGAACCCCGCGTAAGGTAAATCTGAGACTGAAAGAGGAAGAAGAGGAAAACAAAGAATGCTTTATAGGACTACAGTAAGCTCGAACTATTCCAGCAAGACTATTGGGGAAAGAGCAATTCCACCGATCATTTCATCCATTCGGGTGGTATCACTCACACTCACTACTTCTAGCCCATGGGAAGGGGTTATGTTTTTCCAAGGAGAGATTGCATACTTGCAATGGTAGTCTGTTTCTCTTTAGTCCTACGTACTGGGACAAACAACAGATGTGCTAGAATATTTAATCTGTGATGCTCTGCAATATTTTGGACAGAGTCCAGTTTTAGCCTAATTGACTGATGCTAGCTTAATTTAAAGGGAGAGCCTTGGCTAGCAGGCCAAGTACTTTTCTGCAAGTAGCTTTTTTAACACAGCAATTATATTCCATTTACTTTTAAGCCATGCAAGATTTAGAAAACAAACATTCCATGGCACAAGAAAATGTTTTGCTTGTCAAAAACCACAGAAGGAACCACTTTCCCAAGAAAGTATAAGTGTGGGACCGATAGTCATCCAGCAATAAAACCGCTGAATCCCTCTGGTAGTAGGAAATCCACAGATTTCTGACCAAATGACACATTACAAACATACCCTACACTGTGATCTGCACCAAAAAAGCCACTTCAGTTAAACATAATGAGAGTGAAGAAGCCACAACAGAAGGTGTGGGCTTAACCCTTTCCTTGTGAACTGCTACTTCTCTACTAATTGCACTCACCCCAAACAGTTGATGTCTCCCGGAGGGGCTGAAGCGAAGGCTTAACTAGAAACAGATGCAATCTGCATAAGTATCCAGTTTCACTGCGTATCACATGGATCATGGGAAGGGAAGGACTTTATATGTCCATTTTCTTTAACTAATCTATCTTCTCTGTTTGATGTTATGTATGGTGGGAGTGTAGGAAAGGGAGGAGAGAGCCTGGGTGGATACTTCTGGGGAATGTATCTGAAGGGGGAAAGACTGAGCTTGAACAAAACTTTGTGCGCTTTCCATTTACAGAAATAATTTTAAAACATCCTATCCTGATTTTTTCCCCCTTGACTTTAGTAGCTTACATTAAAGCACCTTATGCAACTTAACACTGATTGCATTTTTTTCTGAGTTTCATTGCTTTGTTTGTCTTATAATCCTGTTATTCAATTGAGAGAACTTTAGTTTATTCATTGATTACTCATTTATTTTTATAAATAACCCATGGTGGCAAACATAACTAAATACTCCTTCCATTTCCTATTTTAACCACAACAACAATCTTAGAGGCGAGTTGGGCTGAGAGAGAGTGAGTGGCTTAAAGTCACCCAGCCAGTTTTTTTATGCCTAAGTGGGGAGTAAAATTCACAGTCTCCTGGTTTCTAGCCTGGTGCCTTAAACTGGCTCTCTCTTCAGAGTCACAAATAAACCACTACATAAATCATAAATGGGTTGAATTACAAAGGATCCTTAACTCAAGACAACACTGTTGAAACACAAGACACAAAAATTATTGTTTCATCTCAGACGCCTGATAAAATAAAGATCTGCAGTCTGAGCGACTTTGAGAGCATCGCTGGCAAAAAGGCCCCATTTTTAGATGTTGGCTGCTATGTCTCATTTGACACCACCCACCAAAATGTTTCAGCTGCAAATAGTAGGGAGGAAACAAACAACAGGGAGTCTCGAAGGTGCTTTTCAAAAGGCAACTGGACTATATATTTTTTCTTTGAGGAAGAAGAACAAAACATTTCGCTTTTCATCCCAAAAGCTTCATAAGTTGTGATGACGGGCTAAATGAAAAGATATGACTTGGATGACTGAGAATCTCCACAGACAAACAACTGGGAGGAATGTACAGAGAAGGTATCCCCAGTGCCAGGGTGTTTAGATCCTTAAAGATCAAGACCAATATCTTATATCAGTTGCAAAGATTAGCCACCATATGACAAACAAAATAGGTCTAATATGTTATAAACAGAAAGCCAGTTTGGTGTAGTGTTTAAAACACCAGGCTACAAACTATGAGACTCTGAGTCTAGTCTAAGCCTTAAACACAAAGCCAGCTGACCAACTGCTGTGTCTCAACCCTAGGAAGAAGGCAGTGGCAAGCTACTGTACTTCCAATTATCTTGCCAAGAAAACTGCAAAGACTTGTCCAGGCAGTTGCCAGGAATCAACAGTGACTTGAAAGTGCCAAAAGCAAAACAAAACACCGAAGCAGAGCCAAAGTTTGGTGGAAGTAATTTTTTCATAAACTAAAGTCGTAGGCCAGTTCCATCCAGAAGTTACATTTGTCTAATTTGATAGAATTATACAAAGGGTCTGTCCTACACATTTGCAGATACCAAAGGACCATCAGGCTTAAATATTTTCTAAAGCTCTAAACCAAATCTTCATCTGTGCAGAGAAGAAGAGAGAGAATGGTAAGAATAGAAACCTGTTTTAGATGCTTTGTCCATCAGCACTGCTTAAAGTATAAGGATCTTTTATAAGGCTGCTACAACTGTCCCGTGAATATATATGAATAGTCACCTGGCTTGACTGGAAAAAACACAGCCAAAATAATGATTGCACACATTGAAGTTAAGTGCTTTGTTCACACTACTGTGCATTATTACACACCTTTTTCAAAAGCTTGGCATACGGTAGCTGTACTACTGAACCATTCCCATTTAGTTTTATTCATGGTTTGGTCATTTGCATTACATACAAATAAAGGATCACCGATGCAGTCTCCATGAAAAATGGTCTTTATTCATATCTTCCATTGCAGTGAAACAGAATTTGAAATAGCTAGAATCACGATGCTTCATTTGCTTTAAATAGTTTGATGGATATGAAACAGGAACTATGGACAAAGTAATGAAGGAACAGCTGTACGAAGAAGTATAGACTTGCTTACAGTGGTGATGAAGGCACGATAAGAACTGCTGAAGGACCAGATGAATAAAATTGTCATGGGAAAAATCTAGATGATCACTAAGAATTTATTATCACTGAAATGACAATAAGGAACATAATCAAAAATCCAATCAGTGGAAAACAATGTTGACGTCACCCAGAAGTTTCCACAATGGTCTGGCAGAACTTAGTCTGATAACTTAGCAACTACTTCTGAATTTTGACTTTAAGGAAAACTCCTCTGGACCATCTATCATTTCCATAATAATTGCATTGTTTACCATTTGTCAACAGCCTTGCGGTATCTAAAACAATGAATATTTAAACCTGGAGCAAAGGAAGAAAATCTCTTCAATTCCCCTTTGTCTGAAACTGTGATGCCTCAGAGACTATGTCAATCTTTTTGTTTGGTATGAATTTCTGGGCAGAAGCATGCAGAACCAAGACATTTGAAATACCTCTGGCATAAGTTCCGAAATATTGAGAATGCATAGCTAATTTGTGTTCTAATTTGAAGGGATAAATATGCAATACATTAGATGAATAATGGTGTTGTTTTGCCACAAAAGTGGGGAAAAATGGGGAACAAACCACGAGCTTGGATAATGATGAAAATTATAAATTACTGTATTGTAATTGGAAAAACATGATCAGTTTTTATCAAAGGTTTTTTGTAGAAACAGTACAGTTGTGTGCTACTTAAACATACCATTTATGGGTTGAGCTCATATTTTCCCCGTAGGAGATCAGAAGCATATACACTGTATATGAATACTGATTAAAACAAGCTCACCCTGCTCAACTACATAACTTGATACTGTGCCTTACAGATTCTTTGGATCTCTGACAAAAAGCACATTTAATAAATAGGTTATTTATGTGATGTTATGCCACCAAATATTCCGTAAAAAAGTTATCCACACTATCCTATCTTTGAAATATTGTCTATTTTCCAAAAAAAAAAATATATGTGGAAAATGGCATTTGCTATCATCGGTTGCCAATAATACATGAGAAGTAGCCAAAATTGTTTATTTTTGTCTGTTTAAAAATATTTAATGCACAAGCAAAAAGAAAAAAAAGCTAAACTTGCACTTGGTCTATAAACAACTGAGCAAAAGGCTTGAAAGCAGAGACAGAGAAGACCATGAGAAAGCTACTGATTCTAAAGAAATGGAAACCTAATCAAGCCAGACTCTTCATTTTTTAAATTCTGGAGTACTTAAGCCCCACTGATAGGAAAAATGTTTAATAATTGTACAGTATGCTTATAGTAAACCAATGCAAAGAAATAGCCCTGCTAATACAATCTTTGCCAAAAAATAGAACAGCAGTGGGAATCAGGGGTGATATAAGGGACAAAATCACAGAGTATGACACTCCACAATCTCAATCTCTCTCTCTCTCCCTGAACATCTGTCCAGCTGTTCCCCTCTCCAGGAATTTAGCTAAATATATAAAAGAGTTCAAACTGCTTACAGTAGTAACTTCACATTCTCTCCAACTTCTACATGGAACTGGATATTCTAAAGGACAGCAATACTTTTGTTTAACTGAACTACAAAAGATCCATGTCTTGGATCATGTGAAGGAAGGGGCAGAATGCTCTTGCCATTTTCTGTTCAGCCTGAAGCTTCTCACTTATTCAATTGAATATTCTGAGGCCATATATCCAGTGCCTTTTTTGTAAAAGAAAAAGGTGCCGGAACGCACACATGTCATACAACCCACCTTGCCTACCCTACAAGGTTCCATCCAAAAAAGGTGCCGGAACTCCGTTCTGAGCGTTCTGTGAGAAAAAAAGCCCTGCATATCATATCATATCATATCATATCATATCATATCATATCATATCATATCATATCTCATACATCTCATTCTGTAACCTGGAGAGCCAGCTGTAAAATGTAGGTGTTTCAACTTCAAACTTCCAGATCAGGAAGTTTTCTACAGAATTCAAACTTCTTTTAGTGCTAGAGAGGAAAGAAAGGTGAGAGTTGGAACGATGAAAGAACTTGTCAGGACTAGAGAAGACACCATAATGTTCACAGAATAAAAAGCAATCTCCTAAGCAAGAGAAATTCATACCAAATATTATTTTTAAGGGGTCTAAAGGACTTTATAACATTTCATCCAGACTGTTGAGAGAATTCACAGGTGTTTTTTTTAAAAAAATATGATTTTGGTACGATTTAATTTTTTAAAAACTGTATAAGTTAATATGCAATTTAGGCTGAAACAAAATATTTAAAGATGAGAGCATGTGTTATTGATCATTAACATGTTCAAGGCTATGAATCAATACAGTAAGTCTGATCTACTGGATAACAGGAATGGGACATTGGTTTCCTATCATTAACAATCATGGGAAATCTGGAAACTTGAACAGGATTGTTGAAAGGAAGGAAGTGCCATACTTACTGAGGGAAATGAGACTCGCAGCTCAGTCCCTTTTAAAAGTTAGTACTTTGGGTAAGCTGTAATCAAGTGTTTATCTGGAAAGCTCTCTAGGTCAACAGAAGCATCTCACACATTTTAGATTATATACTGTATCTGCACAAGCAGCAGCAATAATCAACAACAATACAGACCAGACTATCTGATTTCTTGATGCTGTTTGTATAATGTATATTACTATAGCTATTAATACATATAATCTATAGGATGGTATAAAGATGAGGAAATGAGTGAATCTGGTGAAAACTGAAAGAGATTTGCCATGACAATCAAAAAAATAATTCAGGAGCTAGGAATCTAGATGTCCAGAGACTGCAAAACAGAAGAAAGAGGAAGTATAAATTAACAAGGGAAAATGGGTAAAGATGTCACAGAATGAGATAAAGGAATCTGCTTCACCCAAACAAGGGATGATCCAGAGAACAGGAACAGAAGCCTAGATGAAATGACTATGAAGAGGTGATGAAGAAAAAGAAAAAATAGTTATTCCCTTAGGAAAGCAATTTGAATAAATAAAAAGGAGTCAAAGATTTAACATGAGACATGAATTGTTACTTAAGAGTAAGAAGCAAAATTTTCAAGTTCGAAAGAGAGATGTCTAATGAATCAGGCAGCCTACAAAATCAAGGAGAGATAAGATACAAAGCCCTCCAGTTGGGGCTGTAAAGATTACTCATAAGCAAGAGGCAAAGGGAAAAAGTAGACCTGTCTGCAGCTTGGGGTCAATAGAGGTGGATCAGAGGGTAAGTCCCACTCATAAAGATAATCAACCCAAAGTACCAGCTGAAGAAAGGACTGAGGCCAAAAGAACAAGGTGTGATCAGCATCTGACTGCTGAGTGAACAGATCGTGACTGGAAGAACTGCTTAGCAGTCCATTTGGATTTGGATCAGGGCCAGTGAGGAAGAGGCACAAAAGGAAATGAGGTAAGAGGAGGCTATTCCTTGACATTTTTGCAACACAAGTAAGAACGTTGAATTGTGTGAATAACTTTGGAGTTTAAAATGCACTTGGTTTAAAAAAAAGAATCTGCCTGTTGGATGACACACAGATAGAAAGAGCGTGCATTGTCCAATAAAGCCTCTTAGGAGTTTTGGGCTGGAAGTGAAAAGAATTTGAAGTTATTCTTATGTTGGAAGTAAAATCTGGAATTGTTGGAAGTAAAAACTGGTCCGGTTCCTATTCCAAGCTGGGAGAAAGACACAGAAGAAATGCACTGGAGGCAGGCTGCAGTTGGAAAGGAGGTCTCCATTTATTTGGTAGCCAGAAACAACAGCATGTTTCTGGGCTGGCTGACAAATTGGGGTTAAGAGTAGATGGGCTTTTATACAATTTTGGGGACTTTGTGATTGAGATTCCTGTTTCTGTGCAAGAATATGTCCTTTAATATTTTAATGGTTGTTGCCAGATTCCTATGGGGTCATGTAGGGGTCATGACTGGCTCTATGGGCAAAAGGGGAAATGCAAATCCTAGGTATTTTATTTGTCTGAGCTAATCTTCTCAGTTTTGGTTCCTTGCTTATGGTGCTGCTTATTTGGAGTTGCTGGCTGCCCTTTGTTTACGAATAGAGTGGCCTGGCTTCATGAATGAATACAAAATATCTATTTAATAAAGCCTAGCCTCTTCAGGCTTCTACTTGAGTTGTTTTCCTATAGCAGAAAGACTGAGGCTGCTTTCTGCCTTTGTTAATAATAATAAACCTTTATTGTCAAGGTACAACATGTGTACATTGAGATTAGCTGAGCCTCCCCCTGTGCTCTCTCCCCCCAACACACAGTGACAACAAACCCTCCATCCCACCACACTATGTGAACCAACTACACCACACACCGGCCTCCCAAGTCAACTCTGCATAAGATTACATCCCATTCAAAAGCCTAACAGCCCACGGATAAAAGCTATTCTTCAGCCTGTTGGTACGGCTGGCTATATTCCTATATCTCCTACCGGATGGTAGGAGAGTAAAGAGATACCGTCCAGGGTGTGAGTCATCCCTGAGAATCTTCCTCACTCTTCCAAGGCAATGAGGAGAAATATTCTATTTTGCCTCCTTTAATATTCAGTAGAATATTTTATTCTGGGGAGGGCGGGGGATTCCCACATCTCTATATGTATAAATTTGGTTCTAGACTGTATGTTATATTAACATTTTTAATATAGGTGGTGTTGTGTAATGAGTTCTTCGTGCAGGAAAGGAGACGAGGCAAGTGAGTTCAACAAAGCTCATGGTTTATTGCTTGCAGGATCTGAACTGAGAATTGGGCTGCAGCTTGCAGCAATTTATAGCCTGGCCCCTAGCTGGCAGCCAATAGGTTAAAAACAACCCATTGCTGCCTAGGGGCAGCCAATAGCAGCACTGGAGACCTGGAGTCTGGGTTGCTGGAGAGCCGTTAGCTGCTCCAGCTTACCACATGGTGTTACAATTGAGCCCAATACATAACACCCCTCCCCTCTTAGATCAGACAAACATCATAGCAATAATTGGCAAATAGTACAAGTTACAAGACTTAACATCATAGCAACTTTTGTAAAACAGTACAAGTTACATTAGAGCATCAGTTAGCCAGAATGAATAGACTTCCATTATAGCACACAAGACAGTTAACATCATAGCTCCAATACTGTTTCAGTACAGTGACAAGTTACAGTACAGACAACTTTATAGTTCCTTTATTTTACAACATAATTGGCTAGATAAGAAGGAGGCTCGCGTGCCCTTGTGGAATGCCTTGGGGTTCCAGTCACTTTGTGGTCTACTAGCTTACCCATCGGGCCAGGTAGACCAATGTCCCTTGATGCACTTGAGTCAAAGGAATTAGATGCTCTCTGGCTGGCCTCTCCAGGTTGGCCCACCCCAGTCATACTGATCAGCAGAGTTGGCACAGTGGTTGTTAAAGTCTGGTTGGCTTGCTCCTTCAGGGGATCCATGTTGCACTTCTGGACTCCCCTCCTCTACGCCCAGTTCCTCATTGCTTAAGAAGGAAGAGTCTTGAGAGTCCATGTATGGACTGGCTTGCTGCCAGCTTGGGGACTTTGGGAGGGACTTATGATGCAGTCCTCGCTTAGTGGCCATTCTGGAAACCGTTTTCTGAGTTGATCAATGTGGCGTCTGACAACTCATCCTCCCTCCAGGCCCACTTCGTAAGAAAGGGACCAGATGATTTGGTAATTTTACCAGGAACCCACAGATTCCCATGTCCATAGTTTCTGGCCCATACCCAATCGCCCACTTGCAGCCCCCTTGGGGGTTTTGGTTGAGAGGCTTCTGCTGCCACTCTATCTGGATGCAACCTGTCCAGTTTAGTGATCAGTCGCCTCCCCCAACAAAGTTCTGCAAGACTTTGGCCTGTAGTGGTGCAGGGCGTAGAATGTTGGCAGAGTAAAAAATCTGCCAGTCTGTGATGCCAGTCACCTGTTATGATGCGTTTGAGTGATTCCTTCGTGGTCCTCACCATTTGTTCAGCTTGACCATTAGAGGGCGGGTGAAAAGGGGCAGACGTTGCATGTCTCATAAGATTTGCTCTTAGGAAGGCCTGAAATTCAGCGGCAGTGAATTGGGCCCCATTGTCTGAAACTAAGACATCTGGCAACCCATGTGTGGCAAAGAGCTTTCTCAGCACCTGGATGGTCCTAGCAGTAGTCATGTTTGCAACTGGGATTACTTCCAGCCATTTGGAGTGGCTGTCCACCACTATGAGGAAGAGCTATCCCTGAAAGGGCCCAGTGTAGTCTATGTGAATTCTAGACCAGGGAGTGTGTGTTTCTTCCCACCTGTGAACCGGGGTGTGTGGCATCTCAGGCCTAGATTGCTTCCATGTATAACAACCATGTACCTGTGCCTCAATGTCCTTGTTAAGGCCAGACCACCAAAGGTAGCTTCTTGCTAAAGCTTTCATTCTGACAATGCCTGGATGGCCCTCATGTAATGACTGTAAAACCCTGTCTCTCAGTGAAGAGGGGATTATGACTCTGTTTCCCCATAGGATGCACCCCTTGTGAGCTGATAGCTCATGTCTTCTGACAAAATAACTTTGAAACTCAGAGCCTGGGCTTTTATATAACCACCCCGTGTGTACCCATGAAAGCACTCTACTAAGTGTTCTATCTGTAGCTGTTTCTGCGGCAATGTCCCCAGCATGGACGGGAAATTCTGGTAGGTCCTGAATGGACAGAATTCTGGCTGCAGGGGCCGGGTCTGGTTCCGTTAGTGGCAGTGGAAGTCTGCTGAGGCCATCAGCATGGCCTATTTCTTTACCAGGTTTGTAAACCAATTTAAATGTGTATGCAGATAAGAAAATAGACCATCTCAACATTCTTGGGGAAAGTATGGGGGGGGTTGTTTGTCCGTTGTGAAGAGTCCCAACAGTGGTTTGTGGTCTGTAAAGACCGTGAAGTCCCTGCCATATAAATAGTCATGGAATTTTTTTATTCCAGCTACAATGGCTAGGGTCTCTTTGTCAATTTGAGCGTAGTTACGCTCAGCAGAGGACAGTGTCCTTGAATAAAATGCAATAGGGACTTGTGTTCCATTCTTTTCTAAATGACTCAAGACTGCCCCCACCCCATACGGAGATGCATCACATACTAAACAGACTGGTTTAGACTCCCTAAAATGAGTTACAGTGGATTTAACTGACAATAGTGCCTTTAAGTCCTGGAAGCTTTTTTCATGAATGCTGGTCCATTTCCATGGAGCTTTCTTATCTAAGAGCCTGTGAAGAGGCTCTGCCAATGCAGCCTTGTTAGGCAGGAAGGCATGGTAGAAGTTGAGGAGGCCCAAGAATGCTTGTAGCTCTCCTTTGGATTTAGGACAAGGAGCCAATTGAATGGCCTTCACTTTGGATTCAGCAGGGTGAATACCGTTAGCATCAATTCGAAATCCCAGAAATTCAGTTGAAGAAACCCCAATACTACATTTACTCTTCTTTATTTTGAGGCCTGCTTCTCGAAGCTTCTGTAAGACATCCCTGAGCCTGCTGGCTAACATTTCTGTAGATTCTCCAGCAATAAGTACAACATCAAAATAAGGGCAAACACGCTGAATGCCTTTAAGTGTGCGTTCCATGATTCCCTGAAAAATGCCTGCAGCAACGCTAACTCCAAATTGTAAATGCTTTACTTTGAAAGCCCCACTGTGAGTCATGATCATCTGAGCCTTGGCTGTGGCCTCAGCTGTGGCCTCATCAACCGGCAGTTGCTGATAGGCCTGTGCTAAATCTAATTTAGCGAAAATAGTGCCCCCTTGCAAAGAAGCTAAAATGTGGTTCACAACTGGAACAGGGTAAGCATGTTGTTTAAGGGCTTTGTTAATTATACATTTATAGTCTGCACATATTCTAATTTCTCCATTGGCCTTAAGTGGAGTGTGTCACTGCGTTTGTTTTAAGTGTTTGTCAGTCCGCACGTCTCACTTTGTTTCTCTGCCAGCTGCATAGTAATCTTATCAATGTAACCAAGGTGATTGTCACATGTCCAGCCATGTTATGGTTTCATGCCTAGAACTGCTATTAACTGCGCATGTCTACAAAAGTTTTCTCACTTTACTTTTTCTTCTTCTCTTTATCTTCTGTCTGATGAGAGGATGTAGTCAGTTAGTTTTTTTTCCTTTCCATTTAAAGTTTTATATACAGTAGAATATGCCTTGCTTTTCTTTATTTTTACCTGATGTTTACCATGCGTCAAATGAACCACGGTTCATCACCCTCTGATAGAGAAGTATTGATTTATTTCCCTGGCAGAGTGACTATAGGAGTTTCCCACTCCCCACCATCAACTGGTTGTAAAACGCCCTGTTCTACAAGCTTGTCTATTTCTGAGTCAATTTTATGTTTGAGGGCAAAAGGGACCCTTCGAGGCTTAACCCTAATGGGAACTACGTTGGGATCTAGCTTGAAAGAGATAGGCGGGCCTGTGTATGTTCCTAGGGCTGAATCAAAAATGTCTGCAAAGTCCTCACAAACTGACAAAAGGTTTGTAGCTTGTGTCCGGTTGATACCAGTTATTTGAATGCCTAAAGCATCAAACCAATCGAGTCCTATGAGACTTGTTCTCTGGCCCCCTACTACTATGACATCCAGGTGTCCATAAAACACCTTAAATTTTATGGCCAAGATGGCTTCCCCCTTAACTTTGACTTGAGCATTTTGAAAGTCAGTTAAAATTATGTCAGAGGGCCTTAGCTTGGCCCATTTTCTATTGCGGCTGCACACGAAATTGAAGGTGTCCAGGGAAATAATGGAGACAGCAGAGCAAGAGTCCAGCTCCATTTTACAAGGAACTCCTTGTAGCTCTATCTGCAGTTTGAGTTTAGGTTTGAGGGGACGTCGGGCTCTGGCCTCTACAAAACCCCACACTAAATGGATCCTGGTCCCCAGTACCTCTCCTGGTTGGATCTTCCGACTGGTGTTTGGGTGGCCAGTCCCTCTGGCGAGCTCTGTAATCCGCTGCGATGTGGCCTGTTTTGCCGCAGGCCCTGCACGTGGCTGACCGGAATCTGCAATCAGCGTGTTGGTGGTTGCCGCTGCAACCTTTACATCTAGGTAAGAGAACTGCCTTGTAAGTGTTCTCTTGCTGTTTGGTGCTGCGGTGCTGTGCGTCGGGTTGCTTGTGAAGCTTGTTGACTTCAGGATCTTCTTCCACCGAAGATTCTTCGGAGCGTTTGGAGTCCTCGTGGTGGACCGTTTCTTCGTGCTTCGTTTTGGTGGGCTGGACTGTTTGGACTGCACTCCTGGCGGCTTCATCTGCCATTACTTCGTCTTGGGCTTCAATGAAGGTTAAATTTGGTCTGGCAAAAAGTCTTTGCTGGAGCGTTTGGTTCCGTAGGCCGCAGACGAGCCAGTCTCGCAGTCGTTCCTCTACATCAGAAAATTTACAGAGGCGTGTGGCCTGAAAGCCGCGATGTATTCTGACGCTGTTTCACCGGGTTGCTGCATTCGCTGTTCAAACTTGAAACGCCAAGCAATTACCGACATCTTCAGCTGGAAATGGTCTCCCAGCTTTTTCTTGAGGTCCGCGTAGGAAACTGACTCCAGTGGCATCGGGGTGAAGAGGTTTTCGGCCAGGTCGAATGTATCTGGGCCGCACACACAGAGCAGCATGGTGGCCTTCAGCCCATCTACTGCGACTTGGTTTGCCTGGAGGTAGTTTTCTACCTGGGACAAGTAGGAAGGCCATCCCCTCTGGATGCTTGACATTGAATTCACATAGTCTTCCAACGTTTGGCATTCTGTCTTCAGCTGGTTCCTGCGGTTTTTGATCCTGCTTCTCCAAGGCCCGTGGTCGCTAGCGTGGCTTGCTAGCCGACCGTGGGGGGGGGGAATGCCTTTTTCCTCCAGGTGTGAGCTGCCTCTCCCCTAGTGAACTTCAGCAGGATCCCACCTTCATTGCCAGTGTTGTGTAGTGAGTTCTTCGCGCAGGAAAGGAGACGAGGCAAGTGAGTTCAACAAAGCTCATGATTTATTGCTTGCAGGATCTGAACTGAGAATTGGGCTGCAGCTTGCAGCAATTTATAGCCTAGTCCCTAGGCGGCAGCCAATAGGTTTAAAGCAACCCATTGCCGCCTAGGGGCAGCCAATAGCAGCACTGGAGACCTGGAGTCTGGGTTGCTGGAGAGCCGTTAGCTGCTCCAGCTTACCACATGGTGTTACAATTGAGCCCAATACATAACAGGTGAAATCCAGATAATAAAGATATGTGATCTGTTTATAACTTGAAACATCATGGGTAATAGTGGTTATTCTTGGGATATTCTTCTGATAGAAGAGTTGAGACATACATTCAATTGAAGGGAATGTAGGATAGGATAGGAATTGGATAGGAATTAGAAAAGAAATGTCTATCACTCTATGGCTGATTAGAGTTTTCCCCTTTCCCCTTTCATAGCAGTTTCTCTAAATCATGATAGTAAGAACAGCTGTCCAAGGAGCTATATCAAAATATAAAATATTTAATATAGAAATATAAAATCCTAGCTCAGGCACTAAGGTTTTGACTATAGAGTATGACTAATTCAATCTTGCTAAAAATTCAGTGGGATTGCTTTGAAATTGTAGAACAACCCTTCCCCCCATTCTCAGCTTCAATTAAGGATACAGGATTATTTTGTTCACAACAGTCTATATTTTATATGAAAAATAGGATGGTTCAGTATTTGACCACTTGTAGAGTATGTGTGAAGAAGCAAACATTTGGGGAGAAATAATTCTTGGAACAACAGGTTATCAATATATGTAACCATAAGTTGTCCCTTTGCTATTCACAACTACCTTCCTAGCAAACTTTGTCATGGTTGTTTTGGTCAGCCCAAACTACTGTATAATGGGAGACTCCTAACCCAGCATGCATTCTGAACAGCTGAAGGATAGCAACCTCAAAGAAAGGTACAAAGAAAGTGGAAAATAAAAATAGAAAGAAACTGCTTAAATGTTTTCCACCTACACTGACACATTAACACTTGGGCTACAACTGGTTAAGTGCATTTTAGTCAGCCAGCACTGGTAAACAAACATAAACTGGAATCCCCTCAGAATAAGGGAAAAAATCTTTTATCACAATACTGCAACCCATGCCAGACCCTTCATAAAATCCATACATAGGAAAAGATCTAAGATAAACACATCCCTCAGAGCAAAGAATAACCTTCCTTTTCAGACTTCACAAGTCCCAGGATGGGAACACCTCAAGTTACACATCTGATATGCCTCAAGATTAAAGTTCATTATTACTATAAATACCACCACACTTAGCGTTCTAACTTTGTAACCTACCTTCAACTGCTGAACTCCATGTTAATCTATTTATTTATTTATTCATTTATTGAATTTCTATACCGCCCTTCTCCCGAAGGACTCAGGGCGGTGTACAGGGCAATAAAAGCATTACATACAAAAGTTAAAATAAAATTAAATTAATTAAGCCTTAACAATAAATAATTAAAAAATACCCCAACCCCTTAAACCAAGCCAGCCTGTTCAAATAAATAGGTTTTCATGCTCTCCCCCTGGGGGCCGCAAGCCGACACTCTCTGACCGATGGCACCCTGAGGAGGCCCTCTCTGTGGGAGCGCACAGGACGAAGGGAAGATGACGCCGGCAGCAGGTGCTCCCGTAAGTAATTCGGACCCATGCCATTTAGGGCTTTATAGGTAATCACCAGCACCTTGAATCTCACCCGGAGGGCAACTGGAAGCCAATGCAGCTCACGGAGAAGAGGCGTTACATGGGAGTATCGGGAGACCCCCATCACAAATCTGTTGAATAAAGCTACCTTCCTTTTCAAGAAGCTGCCCAATGTATTATTTGTGACCCACCTCAAGTTTGAACCCAGAACTTTTCTTCCAGAAAGATCAAGGATGTCTTTACTATTACAACTATTACAGTAACTTTTCTATACTATACCTAGTGGTATTTAGGCCTTGTTTAGGGCTTAGGCCCAATTAGAGCTAACACATTTTCTGTGATCCAGAACTGCCTCTTTTGCATACCATCACTTAATTTGCATTAATGGTTAAGAAAAGCAATTGAAATACCTGGCTCTCCTTAACTCATATAGCATGTACTACTGCCAAGACAAGAGGAACAGATCTGGAAACTATGCAGACTGTGCGCATAGTAGGTTAAAACTACCAGCCAGCCTGCAGAATTCAATATGTGCCTCCAGGACCTTAGATCACCCTTTTCAATGGTATAGCATTGCTGTATTTCCCTCACTTTGCTCAATCATAATTGAGCAAATAATAATATTTCTGATATACCAGTTCACATTTCTGGGCAGTGGTATTCATTGGAAGACCCAGGAAAGATAATTTGCTAGGTAACAAATTCATCTTTTCCATATTTTAACAATCCAAGAGAGAAAGAATCTGTTCATACAAACTTTAGCAATGTTCTCCTTTGTAAGAGTGGGAGCTCCTTCTTGTCTTAAAAAGCAAAGGGGACAATTGGTTGTACAAATTGGCTTGTTGGTCTTCCCCACTCCTATTTCTGGCTAGGTTAAGATAATATCCTTACCCTGTTCACCTTCCAAAGTTTTCAGGGTTATTTTTTCCCCCCTCAAGGGAAGATAGCAAATAGGAATTCAGATCATAAAACTGATGCGGTTGTTGTTCTTCAACAACTGAAAAGAACTTTAATGGCAGTAAGAACCTACATTAATGTTCTAATTAGCAATGTTTACTGCCCTTCTGAGTCTGTACAGAATGGTACACAGAAAGCATCTTAACTCAAGTTTCTAATCGATTTTGTAAAACAGCTTAGAACATAAATAATTATAACAGGAGAGAAGATCATGAGCTCTGATTTGATTGGAAAAGAAATGGTGGTTTTGGATCTGAGAAACAAGTGATATGTAAAGGCATCATACAGAATATGTGACTGACAGAGACGTTTCTTTGCGGTTAAGATTTGATTTAACAATAGAAGTCAAATCCAAAGACAAAAAAGAGTGTATACAAGAAAATTGTATATAAGCAAAATTTATGGAAAGTTATATTTTTACCCACTGAGGCCACAGGTAAATTAATCTTGTTGCAGTACTTCTCTTGATTTTATGAAAACAAAAATAATCCCGAAAAGGATTAGCTTTCAGATAAACTTTTATATCTGACAGGCTCAATATATGAATTTCATTTTCTGTTCTCTTTCAAGATTTTTTCAATTAAAATTATTTTAAATTTTTTATAATCAAACAGTTGTATAGGCCTACCGCCCAAAAAACCCTCAAAACCTGCTACTTGCAGAAAAATAGCTTCTCTATAAATCATGTAGAAAATTGATTTATCTGAGTATATTATCACCTGTCTTGGAGTAGCAGTAGTGGGCAGAAGATGTACTAGAATAACCTGACGTCTTACAATTGTCATAATGGAACAGTAGTACAAAAACTTCTGATTGCCTCCGAGTTAAATCAGTTTCTGAACTGAATGGATTTTCTTTTATATGGGAACATCCACAAGGACAATTCTGCCTTGCAATGGCTAAACTTGGTCTTTTGATTGCGTTTCATTCATGCTGGACAGGATCATTTCTTTTCATTTTGACAGAAAAGCTTCCACGTACACTCTTCCAGGATGGAATAAATATAATGACTTAGGATTAAAATTAATTGTTTCATGAAGCTAAATTTAATATCATTTAAGGCCTGCATGTGGTAAAACTTGAAAAAATATTCCTGGTGAATACATAGCTAATAAATCTGAACAATTGGTTCTAAGTACAAAAATGTTTCTTGTCGTGTCCTTGTCACGTCCTTGAAGTTTACTACCAAAATAAAACTGGGTTTAATAGAAATAATTCCTTTAATTATTATAAACATGGCAATCATAAGAGTACAATTCTTGACTACCAATATTTGCTTTCCATGAAGGAGGTCCTTTGGTATTAGCTTACTTTAAGACTCTTCTTTTGAGAAATGTTCTTCTTGCCAAATACCCTGTTTTCACTATAGCCACTCAGAGTTCATGAATGTTGTGTTATCAAGGTTCTTAGTTGCTTGAAGTGCCACAATTCTGCGAGTTTTATTCTATGCACTGTTTCCTTTCCTATGCACTAAAGCCTTCAGCAGCGAATGGTGTTTATGAGAAAACTGGTTTAGGCAGTATTTCTCGTTCATGAACATGTCACTGGAATCAGGATCATTTCAAGCTCTTTATTTTTTAATTGCAGCAGCTGAACACCAGAACAATTCAATCAGTCCATAGAATAAAAGACACCTGTATTTATTTTAAAATGTATTGAATTTATTTATCTATGTACTTTTCTTTTTACAGTACTTGGGTTTAATACAGACATGAGTTTTCAAACATATCCGGGATCTCTCACTTCATTCTTCTAAGCTCTTGGATACAAATTTTCCAGAAGTTGTGATATTTGGGTCATATGGTCATTCTAGTGCAGAAACCATTTCTATGCTTCATGCAGAGTCAGTTTTGTGTACGTGCCTGTATAGGCATGAGACAACTGAGTGTTATGTGAATTTTTTTTATTGAGAAGTACCGTAAACTTTCTTTCCAAAAATACCACATAAGACAGCTGTCTTATTGCTAAACATTGATGCTATTAATATACGAGATGAAAGATTTGAACCAGTTATTTGCAATTAATTTTACATGCAACAGGTTTTTTTATTTGTTTTTTTTCTTTTTTAAAAAATCTTTACAGTATAAATGGAGATCCCTTTGGTTTATTTAAAGAGAGTTGTTCAGAAATACTGCTTCTCTGTTACAGAGAAGAGTGAAATATACTCTCTTAGCATCTCCTGCAAGATACAAGGAACATCACTTTTCTTTGCTCAGCTGGGAATTTATCCCCTGAAACCTGGTTTGAGCCTGAGAATTGAGGCTGAGAAAATTTGCTCTTTTCATGACCTATTGGGCCACGCTGACTATAGTACATCATATAGAGACAGGAGACAATACCCTAGATATTTAAACACTCATTTGGATTTTTAGAAGACAAAAGTTTTCAAACACTTATTCTGAAAGTTTGAAAGAAATCAGTCCTACTGGACAGTGAGATTAAATGCGTGCTATCTTAAGCTGTCAGGAAAAAAAGAGATACAATGGTCTTTCTACACTAATTAGTCTGTGACCTGTGTTAGCTTTCAGGTTCTCAAAATAAAATACAGTCTAGCTTAAAAAAAGAATTAGGTCCTCATTTCTGGTTTTAATAATGAATGGGTAATAGCAACGTTTAGAATGATATGTTCTTAAAAGAGATATAATGTTGTTCCATGGGCCAGGCATGTTTTTACTGAAAAGGAATCTAAGCAATGCTCATAGACCCTAGTCATAGTCCAGAAAGCCTAGGGATTTCAAGTATTCAAGACTTAGCACTTCCTTGGTCCACGGCTTCTGACACTAAAGATACGAGCAAATGAAAACAACAGAGTAAATTCTCTCAGTCCATTTGCTAACACAGACATGTCAAACACAAGGCCCGGGGGCCGGATCCGGCCCGCGAAGTGCTTTCATGTGGCCCGCGAAGCCATCCTGGAAACAGTGAGGGAACGGCCCCCGCTGCCTTGGCCCAGAGACCCTCCTTCTGCCAGAGACCCTCAGATCTGTCCCACTCCTGCCCAGGACCCCATAGGCACCCTTGATGCGAACGATGTAGAGCTGGCCACGCCCACCCAGTAGGCCATACGCACTCTAGCCACGCCCACCCAGTAGGCCACGCCCACCCAGGCCACACCCACCCGGCCCCCTGAGGGCAACCGCAATGCTGATGCAGCCCTCCATGAAATTGAGTTTGACACCCCTGTGCTAACACCTAACTAGCTCATAAGAATCTGTGTCCTGCTGAGACTGCCAACAAATGGATACAGATTCACACATATACTTCCTTACAAATAGCAGAGATCTAAGCCAAGGTTGACAAATGCTCAAATGTCTCTTAATTATTTGAACCCAGCTTTAATATAATGACCCCTCATACAAGATGAAAGGGAGCATTTGAACTGAAAAGGATGATGGTGGCAGAGCAATTGCTTCAGTCTTGAGGAAACATAACTGCTAGACTTCTTCTGTGGCTATGAAATGAGAAGTGCTGCATTGTAATAGGAATCTTTCCCCAGGAAGCTCAAACAAAACTTCTTGTGGTTAGAAATATCATCTGGATTTGTAAGTTAACATTTTTTTTAAAAGTAAGAAATATCTTCTTTAAGGAGGAGACTTGAATATTCCACTCCTTTCTCATTTCACAGACTGTGTTTATACGGGTAAAGTCTTTCACAGGAAAGATGAATACACCCAATCCTTCCAATGTGCATTGCTGCATAGTAGAGAATACAGGCGAAAAGGACAGTTGTGCTATTTACAGACATGTCAAACACAAGGCCCGGGGGCCGGATCCGGCCCACAAAGTGGTTTCATGCGGCCCGCGAAGCCACCCTGGAAACAGTGAGGGAACGGCCCCCACTGCCTTGGCCCTGCCCCAGAGACCCTCCTTCTGCCAGAGACCCTCAGATCTGTCCCACTCCTGCCCAGGCCCCCATAGGCCCCCTTGATGCGAACGATGTAGAGCTGGCCACGCCCACCCAGTAGGCCACACCCACCCAGGCCACACCCACCTGGCCCCCTGAGGGAAACCGCAATGCTGATGCGGCCCTCAATGAAATTGAGTTTGACACCCCTGTGCTATTAGATCAAAACACCAAAAGGGATGAAAAAAATAAAACCTAAATTCTACAGGCCACATTGGAAGTCACCATTTTGTCAATTATTGTTCAGAAAAATAGCCCCACCGTATTAATTCGATTACATATTCCTAGACAAAATGGCTAGCTTATTGACAGCAGTTAGTTTAACAGAGAAGGGCCTGAAATAAACTGGAACCTACTTTATAGAAATTGTTAAAATTTTCTTCTCTAAAAGTAGAGAGAACCACTGACAGAGAATTCAGCCTGGTTTTGCACATGCCAATGCATCTATAATGGGACTGCAGCTAAATTAGATTTGTTATGAATATTCCAAGGTCTTTTGCTTCTCATTATGATGTTCAGATAAATTTTACCACTATAAAATATCTGGGGTTCAACAACATACATTATTATTTAATCTGGAGGAACTGACTTCAATTTATCTCAACAAGGAGCTTTACACGGCAGAAGTAATGTGATTCTGTTTGTTGAAAATTGCCTTGATGAAATACTTTATGGCAGGCATGTCAAACTCGCAACGTCACATGACGTCGCGCAATGTATTGCGACTTTCCCCCCATTGCCGGCAATGGGGTGGGCATGGTTTCGGCATGTTGCATCTGGCCCATGGGCCAGGAGTTTGACATGCCTGCTTTATGGCATCGTGGAACCTCCTCATTTCTCTTAGCTCTGTCATATGTTAAAAGTTAGAAAAAGCCTACTTTTCAGATGCTTCACGTGTAGAGAAGCTTCTATTGGCTTGGCAACTGCTGGAGACAATGAAAACGTCTTGCAAAGCTAAATGCTTGCTTCATTCAAACTTTTATGGAACAAAAGTTCCATCAAAGATTTGAATAGCTCTACTATATAGATCATAGAGAAATAATGGCACTTTTTTGGCAAAACATAGTCTTGAACAATTATAAGGAAAGAGATGGAACACTGATGCTCTACCCAAAACCAGATCATCTATGTATACAAAGACAGCACCTGAAAGACAATGCCAGGCTAAAATGACTTACTGATACAGCATCTGTTGATGGTTCATGTGGAATAGAGATATCCAATCAGACAAAATCATTCCGGGATAGTTCCACACACAATTTTTAAAGCATTTCTTGCAGAGCTTAATGCAGTACTATTGAGAAAATGTTCACTAGACATAACAGCAACATAAAACATTTCAGGTGTTCCCTACCCTTGGGATGAGGTATTTCATCACAATTTCTTTGCCTCTCTCTCCCAATTTTTCATCTGGAAGTATTTCATATTCTGCCTAGAAAAAAAATGCAAAATGATAAATTGTGCTTGTATTTTGCACATACATAAATATGAATGTTCATGTATTCATATACTCTATAAAATGTTCATATACTTTTTCCGTGGTTGTAAATATAAACCACATAGCATAAACATAGTGGTAGTAATTTTTTTTTACAAACCCCTGTATTTCTTTACTCCTCATGATGCATGGAGATGTATACTGTATGAGGAAGGACTGTCATAATAATAAATACACTTTTCACTGTTTTAAATTTAAATCTGTGGCATCTCTGTATTAGAAGGATCAGGTAGCTTGCACTATGAAAATCTCTACCTGATCAGACATGCAATCCCAAAATATTCTTCAGTTTTAAAAGACAAATGTCTGCTGAAATTTTGGAGAAAATGTAGCTAGACAGAAGAAAGCTACTGTGTGCAGAATTATTAGGCAAATGAGTATTTTGACCGCATCATCAATTTCATGCATATTTTCCACTTCTAAGCTTTATAAACTTGAATGCATAGTGGATATAAACATATCAGGTGATGTGTATTTGTGTAATGAGGGAGGGTGTGGCCTAAGGAGATCAGTCTTTCAGAGGGATGCACCACTCTTGAAATTGCTATGATACTGAGGCATGATCACAGAACCATCAAACGTTTTGTTGCAAATACTCAACAGAATCGCAAGAAAAGTGTTGAGAAAAAAAGATGCACATTAATTGCTAAGGATTTGAGAAGAATCAAACATGAAGCTACCAGGTACCCATTATCCTCCAGTGCCGTCATATTCCAGAACTGCAATCTACCTGGAGTGCCCAGAAGGACAAGGTGTTCAGTGCTCAGAGACATGGCCAAGGTAAGGAAGGCTGAAACCTGACCACCACTGAACAAGACATATACCTAAGTTGAAATGGCAAAACTGGCCCAAGAAAGATTTTTCAAAGATTTTATGGATGAGATGAGAGTGACTCTTGACAGACCAGATGGATGGGCCCGTGGTTGGATCAGTAATGGGCACAGAGCTCCACTTCGACTCAGACGCCAGCAAGGTGGAGGTGGGGTACTGATATGGGGTGGCATTATTGAAGATAAGCTAGTTGGACATTTTCAGGTTGAAGATGGACTCAAAATCAACTCCCAGCCTTCCTCACCTTGGCCATGTCTCTGAGCACTGAACACCTTGTACTTCTGGGCAGTTCTGAAATATGACAGCACTGAAAGATAGTGGGTTCCTAGTAGCTTCATGTTTGATTCTTCTCAAATCTTTGGCAGTTAATGTGCATCTTTTTTTTCTCTCAACACATTTATTGTGACCTTGTTGACTATTTGCAACAAAACATTTGATAGTTCTATGGTCATGCCCCATTATCTTAGGCAATTTCAAGAGTGGTGCATCCCTCTGAAAGACCTTTTACAATTTTTGACTTTTCAGAGTGAGTTAAATCTCTTTTTTGACCAATTTTGCCTGAGGAAAAGAAGCTGCTTAAAAATTATGCATACCTTAATTTCCTTAGGCCACAGACGCCTTCATTACCCAAATACACATCACCTGATATGCTTATATCCACTATGCATTCAAGTTTATACAGCTTGGGGCTGGAAAATATGAATGAAAATGATACATTCCTATTTGCCTAATAATTGTGCATATAGTGTAGAAATGAAGACCCAACTTGAGACTTCTCAAACTAGACAGGACCCACATTAAAGGGGAATCATAGTTTACCATATCTTATCTGCATAGGTTCATTTGTGAGTGTATTTATATGTTAATATTTAATTTAGTTAAAATGATGTAGTAGTTATATTTTCAGTTTAAACATAGTTATAATTCCATGGATGTATGAAAACAGGACATTGGATCCCAGATAAATGCCAAGCCAATTAATGTCAGACAATAAACTTTGGCCCTGCAAAAATGTTCTTTTTATATATCTTCAATGTGGTATGACATAATTTAATAAATCATATTTGATAATGAGTTGTTTGAAATGGCAAACCAGCACTTTTAGCAATCTAATGCTTTTGTGGGTAGAGATTTTACCACCTATGAAGGATGCTACAGACCTATTTTAAAAAGGGCAGCTCATTATTTGAAGGCATCCTCTTTTGAAAAGCTGTCCAAAGTCTCATTTAAAAAGTGTATGTTAAAAGGAATAGCAGAAGTCTTTAAACTGTTCTTTAAATTACTATATTTTAAATAACTAAATACATCTAAATGCAAATTTGACAACTTTGCCCTACAGAATTCATGCTGAATCATCTTTATGAGAATAATTTCTGCTTTTAGGAAATGTGGTAGCATTTGTTATTAAATTTACCAATGGCTGATTTGAAATTAAGACATGTTTAAGAGAAAAATATTCAGAACAATGAAGATTTGTAAATATGGAGAAAATTGTTTTAAAAATATTATTTCCCTCCTCTATCTCTGGATCCATCTAACTAAATACATCTAAATGCAAATTTGACAACTTTGCCCTACAGAATTCTTACTGAATCATCTTTATGAGAATAATTTCTGCTTTTAGGAAATGTGGTAGCATTTGTTATTAAATTTACCAATGGCTGATTTGAAATTAAGACATGTTTAAGAGAAAAATATTCAGAACAATGAAGATTTGTAAATATGGAGAAAATTGTTTTAAAAATATTATTCCCCTCCTCTATCTCTGGATCCACACATTCCTTTTCTACAGCCTTCCAAAAATTATTGATCCAAAAGTCCATCCTCTAACTTGGTGTCCTCCAGATGTTCAGGACATAATGTTGTTGTTGTTGTTAGTTGCAAAGTCGTGTATGACCCATTGCAACCCCATGGACAACATTCCTCCAGGCCTTCCTGTCCTCTACCATCTTCTGGAGTCCATTTAAGCTCACACCTACTGCTTCAGTGACTCCATCTAGCCACATCATTCTCTGTCGTCCCTTTCTTCTTTTGCCCTCAATCTTTCCCAGCATTAGGCTCTTCTCCAATGAGTCCTTCCTTCTCATTAGGTGGCCAAAGTATTTGAGTTTCAACTTCAGGTTCTGGCCTTCTAAAGAGCAGTCAGGGTTGATCTCCTCTAGGACTGACTGGTTTGATCGCCTTGCAGTCCAAGGGACTTGCAGGAGTCTTCTCCAGCACCATAGTTCAAAGGCCTCAATTCTTTGGCACTCAGCCTTTCTTATTGTCCAACTTTCACAGCCATACATTGCAGTTGGGAAAACCATGGCCTTGACTATACACACTTTTGTTGGCAAGGTGATGTCTCTGCTTTTTATTATTCTGTCTAGATTTGTCATAGCTTTCCTCCCCAGGAGCAAGTGTCTTTTAATTTCTTGGCTGCAGTCTCCATCTGCGGTGATCTTGGAGCATAGGAAAATAAAATCTGTCACTACCTCCATTTCTTCCCCATCTATTTGCCAGGAATTGAGACGCCGGATGCCATGATCTTGGTTTTCTTAATGTTGAGTTTCAAGCCCACTTTTGCACTCTCCTTCTTCACCCCAGTTCATCATAGTGGTATCCAAATCAAACCACTGTGATACCAAATGGATGACAATGATGTAATCTCAGAAATTCCACAATTAAGTATTAGCATCAGGATATCTTATTCAGGTATGGAAATTGTGACATTTGCGTGATTATGTCTGTGTGAACGTGCTATTCTTTGTCCATCTTCCCAACAGACACATTTCATCTTCCAGGCATTACTGATCTTACTATCTAGGAATGAACAAACATCTCTGGAATTATAATGTTAAAACAGAATTCTAAAGATGTTGGTTTTTCATCTTTGTAAATTAGGACATTCCACAGTTGATGAAATTAATGTAATTAATCAGCGAGGGTCTAGGATCCTCCCTGCTTCTTCAAAGAGGAAATACACACTTTGTGTTCAAATTTGAAGCCGTTTCTGTCATCAGATCACAAGGACAAAGGGACTGGGACAACCCTTCTGAAACAGCCTCTTCAAAGTGATTTGATGAAGGGTACTTTGTGTGCACAAATGCACACACTACTCTTTTAAATACTTTACTTAGCTTCTTTAAAATGCATAGCACTTCCAGAAATAAGTCAATACTGAAATGAAATTATTCCTCCTCCATTGGACCATTCATGTTTACGAAAAAATGCATTCATGTGAAAAACATGCAGGGGAATTGGATTTCTGATTTTGCCAAAGAGAAGTCTCATGACCACCTGCACAGTTGATGGTCTGCACAAAGTCCTTAGAAGATCACATCCCCTTCATTTCAGACCATGAAAATGTTCTTGGTGGCAGAGTAAAACTGTTTCTACATTCTCAAGAGCATTTAAGTCCATTGCACTTTTTTTTAATATCACCTCAAAAATGGACCTATGATGAACCAGCCACACTTATCATAATACTATCTCAGAATATTTTAGAAATCAGCAATACAATTACATTTCCCTTATTAAATAGCCACTGTGAAATAAACTTTCGTACTGCAAAATAAGCATGCTTTAGATAAGAAATACACTGACTGTTAAAATAGACGTGGCTACAGCTTTTCCAATCCTGTTAAATGCAAGAGGATGAAGCAATTAAATACCCATAAACTCAGTACAAAGAGATTTGCAGCGTTCTTTCATAAAATTTCTTGTCCATTTAGATTTTATCAGATCACAGGTCATGTTGCCTCTTCAAAGCACCAACAGACAAGAATGTTTATAGCATCTTAATGATGCTTTTTCCATCATTCCACCATTATTCACCCTTTGGAACACATTTCAGAGATTAAAAAATCATATGCATAAAATAATTATTTCAAAAAAGCTTAGAAAATCTGGAGACTTATCTCAACCGGCACAATTCATGACTGCTACAAAGAGAATAGCACACGGCAAAAAGCCCGAAGTCCTGCTGATATACAAAATATTTTTAATCTAAAGAAGAAATATTTCTGCTTTAGCTTCTATGCATTTCTATACATAGAGGATAGAACAGCAGTCCTTGACTTAATTCAACACAATTCTGCTCCTAACCATTATGGCTCAACATGTTTGCATTTGCCACATTTTCTATTTGTTTATCACTTGAAAAGATATACTACTTTAGAAAAAAATCAATAGTTTCATCTAATAATTGCTTAATTATTATTATTTCTTTTAGATTTTTTTAAAGTCCACCTTTATTATTTTTATAAATAACCCAAACTGGCAAGCACATCTATTACTCCTTGCTCCTCCTATATTCTCCGCAACAATCACCTTGTGAAGTGAGTAGGCTGAATGAGAGTGACTGGCCTAAGTCACTCAGCTGGCTTTTATACCTAAGATGGGAGTAATTAATCCTTAAAACTATAAAGGAGTAAATTCACCCACTTGGTAAAGGGCATATGTTCAGACATTTTGTAGTCTTCACAGCAAAATATGGCAGACCCCATCAAAATTTCCCCTCAGGTCCAACCCATTTTGGCTGAGGAACTCCCATAACATGTTATGTAACTCTGCCTTATTGTCTTTTCTTCCAGATGATTAAAAAAATAACAACCCACAAGGGTTTATGTTATATAAGCTGCCTTCAAAAGGTTGTTTCATGTGGCTTATCACTCAATACCCAGAGGTTTTATGAACAAATAAAAGCTATCACTAAAAAACCAAAATAGAAACATTCTGCAATAGTCCTCTTCCCCAATTCCTCCCAAAGCAGAAGTATTTCATTAAAAAAAAATGGGGGGGGAGAAGAGAGGAAGCTGCCAAAATGTTCTTTACCTAACTGCAGTAAATATTGGTGGTTTTTTTTGTTTTTTTGTATTTTTGCAGGATCTGATCTGAGTCTGGTCACCAGGACCAGAGTTTTAGTCTTCCAAGCTTTCTGACTCCTGCTACAGCCCAACCTCAGCTAAGGATGGAAGACAAAAACTCTGGTCCCAGTGACCGACTCAGACTGGATCCTGCTACATTATCCTGGGACAAGTATATCTGCTTTCATTCATTATTCTTTTTCTTTGAAAATAATAACTTTGCCATTACTTGTGGTGGTAGCAGCAAAGGGCCTATGAACAGCCTGAGCTCTCTCATTGCCATTTGATCTCTCTACTGCAGACATGTCAAACACAAGGTCCGGGGGCCGGATCCGGCCCACGAAGTGGTTTCATGTGGCCCGCGAAGCCATCCTGGAAACAGTGAGGGAATGGCCCCCACTGCCTTGGCCCTGGCCCAGAGACCCTCCTTCTGCCAGAGACCCTGTCCCACTCCTGCTCAGGCCCCCATAGGCACCCTTGATGCGAACGCTGTAGAGCTGGCCACGCCCACCCAGTAGGCCATATGCACTCTAGCCATGCCCACCCAGTAGGCCACGCCCACCCAGGCCTTACCCACCCGGCCCCCTGAGGGCAACCGCAGTGCTGATGCGGCCCTCAATGAAATAGTTTGACACCCCTGCTCTACTGTGATGCTTCCTAGTGCCACGGTGTCCTTTTGAGAGAGTTAATGCTCTAATGCAGTGTATGTGTGTGTGTGCATGTGTGTTACTTTATAACTCATAAACACAGGTATTAGAGAATGCTGGGATTTCTAGAATGCTAGGATTTCCTGACAGTCTCCTATCCAAGTCCACCTGGGCTTATTTATTCTGAGGCTGTTTCAGATTCATCAGGTGTTGCCATATACAGTATCTCGAGAACCTAGCAATGCTCTTATCTAAATCTAAGGTCAAACTACCCTCAACTTATGTTATGGTTCCCGTATCTCAAAACAGAATAATGTGATAATGAAAAGAAGTAAATAAAAAAAAAGGTTACCCAAAATGTTTAGAGGAGCTTCTCTACGTAGAAAGAGCGTAACTGATATTCTCAGTTTGAAATAAAGTAGGGGAAAATAAACGAGACACATGGAAAATATGATGGGGGGGGGGAATATCTTACAAAGCTGTAAGTCAGTATTTCTTTATCCAGTACATAAACTATGGCTTTTTCATCTATCAGATAGGGTGATGGTTACAATTTTAAATGACTTGAATTAGGGGCTGGATAAATAGAGAGAATATTGGGCTACAACTACTGGGGGCCATATACTACCTCCTGAACACAGTCAGCATATACTGAATAGCAGCTGCTATGAAGGGCAGTGGAAAAGGACACATCTGCTGGGCTACTGGGTGACATAGAATATTCTTACAAGACTCTTTGGGTTTATCATGCAGGGTCCTTCTTATGATCTAGGGCAGGGGTCTTCAAACTCGGCCCTTTTATGACTCGTGGACTTCAACTCCCAGCATTCCTCAGCCAGCATGCCTGGCTGAGGAATGCTGGGAGTTGAAGTCCACGAGTCATAAAAGGGCCGAGTTTGAAGACCCCTGATCTAGGGTCTGAAAAGCTTGTCAATGTCTTAGGCACTTTTGAACTTTAACTATTTTTTTCTTTGACATGTATAAATCTGTATACAAGTAGTCCTTGACTTAAGACCACAACTGATACCAGAATTCCCATTAAGTGAGTCGTGTCGGATTTTACAGCTTTTTTTTGCCATGGTTGTTAAGCGAATCATTGCAGTTGTTATGTGAATCATCGAGGACATCTAGCTTGCCCCATTGACTGACTGCTGGAAGCTGGCTGGTAAAGTTGCATATATGTGCCGGTTGCCACGAGCCTGAATTTTGATCATGTGATCTTGGGGAATGTGGTGAGGGTTGTAACCTAGGACCAGTTGCAAGTCATTTTTTTCAGTGCTGTTGCCATTTTGATCACCAAACAAATCATTGTAAGTCAAGGACTACCATATAAGTGGGAACCAAGAGCAGTGAACCTGACCTTTTATTTTTAGATAACTCCATTTCACCATTATAACTATCTTTATCAAACATACACAGTCTAGGATTAAGGGAAATTTTAGGACCTAAAATGGAGAGAGCTCCAATAGCCAAGAGACTGCTTGGCAGGTAGATATGATATATCGGTAGTACAGCAAACGGTGTTGTCCTTGGAATGGGAAGATGTAACGGTCTTCTGACTGTCTGAGTAACGGTGATATTAATACTCGCAATAGAATGAAGGAATAGTGATGTTTATATACTGCTGCATGTAAGTTCTCAATATGTTTCACATACGCTAGTGTTTTTCAACCATGCAACTTTAAGATGGGTGGGCAGAAGTCTACCCAACTTAATCCAATAGTTGCTGCTATTTCAGTAGTCCAACAAACTGTAAGGCGTTTATCTTTAAGAGAGTGACTCAACTAAATAGACTGAGACTTGCCTAAGGCTACCAACTAAATTCACGGAACAGCTAATCCATAGGAGACTTCTGGTTTGTACTCTCTGAATCCTACATTTATTTCTTGAGTAAATTCTACTGTGTTTAGTGGTCTAGTTTGCTCCAAGACTGAGCGTGCATAGAACCAAAGTTTCAATCACTGTCCCAAAGGTAACACTATAGAGGTACATATCAGCCAAATTATCCATAGTTATTAAAGAACATTATTACTCAGTGACCAGTCGTTGAAACATTACAAAAATATTTGCTTTTCAATTGGTTTTGAATTCTGCTGAATTATTTTGATTTGCTTTCTCCACTATGCATGCTATGTTAAATAGCTCCAATTTTAAATTTATAAGGTGCAAGTATAACATAAGGGACAGGGTGGCTCAGTGTGGTTAGGATGCTGAGCTTGTCGATCAGATGGTCAGCAGTTTGGTGGGTCGAATCCTGAGCGCCGCGTAACAGAGTGAGCACCTGTTACTCGTCCCAGCTTCTGCCAACCTAGCAGTTCGAAAGCACGTAAAAATGCAAGTAGAAAAATAGGGACCACTACGGTGGGAAAGTAACAGCGTTCCGTGCGCCTTTGGCATCTAGTCATGCTGGCCACATGACCACAGAGACATCTTCGGACAAGCGCTGGCTCTTCAGCTTTGAAACAGAGATAAGCACCGGCCCCTAGAGTCGGAAACGACTAGCACGCATGTGCGGGGGAACCTTTACCTTTACCTATAACATCTTAGCCTCCTAAGGACCGGATGTAACTAAACTTTTGACCACAGGGGATGGTCAAAAGAATAAAATGGTCATCACAACAGTGCAATCAAATCTCTGCCTGTTTTTATGTGCATCACACTGTTATGGTTGGTTTTTTTTCACCACACCTGAAGCCATTCATGATATAACTATTTCTAATGGAGGTGTCCCCAGCCCTCGGTCCATGGACCAGCACCGGTCTGCGGCATGCCAGAAGCTGGGCCATGCAAACAAGTGAACACCCATCCACAGGAAACAGGTAGCACATGAAACCAAGCCCGCTCCAGCCCGCGGAACAACCTCTCTCCACGGAACCGGTCCCTGGTGCCCAAAAGGTTGGGGGCCTCTGCTCTAATATAACATATTTATTTATTACATTTTTATGCCACCCATCACATTGTTAAAGTGACTCTGGGCATCTTACAATATAATAAAAAGGTAACAAAGGTAATGCAAAATGATTAAAATTAAGAGGATTAAATAGGAAACTAAAAAAAAGGATGGGCAATACAGGAATGGTGATCTTCTCCCTACCCCATAAGTCACCCCCCCCAAGTGTAGAATGCCTCCATTGAGGCCCAGTACAGCTGGCAGAACCAAATTTTTAAGCTCCTCCAGAAGGCCAAAAGTGTGGAGACCAACGTCATCTCAAGGGGGGCATATTCTCTTGAACCCCACCAGCTGAAATTCTTTGCCAGATGGGATTCAAAGTAGATCTCTGCTGCTGGAGCAAGTGGGACTGGCTAGTCCCACTGGGGTGAGATGGCTCCTCAGTTGTATATTGAATATGGAGGACTAAAGGCTTTAACAGAAATTAAATCAATAAGTGCAATATATACATTGCTGATACGTATTCAGACACAAGTAAACAAAAAAACAGAAATACGCATGTATACAAGCCTGGAGATAGAGGAGAAAGTTTAACAGTGGAACTACAAAAGTTATGGAGGTACAATCTATGAAAGAACAAAAAATGAAAGAAATCTTTGGACCTGCACAGAAAGGCCCACAAGATACAATCAACTCCTGAAGCATTGAGAAAAAACAACTTACCACCGAATCAAGGAACTTAATGCAGCACTGCAGCTCCAGGCGAGTCTCGCAGAACTGCCGAAAGAGAAGTCTTCCTATTGGTTGCTTGTCACATAAACTGTAATAATCTCTCTCTGGAGGAAATAAGAAGAGAAGGCGGCAAAGTGAAACACTGGGAGGCTAGGTGTATGATTTTTTTTAACCTTAAAAAAAATTAAACCTGGTATGAACGCTGCAGATTTAAAAACTCATAAAGATAAGTCATAGAAGTCAGAATTTTTCAGAGATCATACCCTGGATGCAGAGAAATTAGTATGGGATTTAAACAACATTCCAAGACTTTTGATTTGATTTGATTTTTTTGCATTTTTGGAAAAATGCATGTTTTTGGCTCCTACAGTTGCAAAGATAGGCTTAAAAGTGTGAAGACAAAACCTGTTGAAATCTAAGAAACAAGACAGGAAAGCTATCTCAGGAGGGTTTCCAATAGTCAGAAAACGTCGGAGTCCTTTATAGCTACTTGCAACAGTACAGTGCATTATACCTTCTAAATGCTTTCCCAGCATCTGCTAATGCGTGTAGTACAGGTAGTCCTTGACTTACAACAGTTCATTTAGTGGTCACTTCAAAGTTACAATGGCACTGAAAAATATGACTTATGACCGTTTTTCACAGTTACAAAACCTTTGGAACATCCCCATGGTCATGTAATCAAAACTCAGATGCTTGTCGACTGGTTCATATTTATGACGATTGGTGTATCCTGGGGTCAAGTGATCACCTTTTGCGATCTTCTGGCAAGCAAAGTCAATAGGGAAGCCAGATTTTTTTTTTTAAATTCCATTTATATCCCGCCCTTCTCCAAAGACTCAGGGCGGCTTACAAGCTTAGCAGTAGCCTTCATTCTATGTATATGCCTGCTTATTAGGGCTTTCACACACACCCCAAGCGGCATTATTACAAAGTCAGCTTAATTGCCCCCAACAATCTGGGTCCTCATTTTACCTACCTCGGAAGGATGGAAGGCTGAGTCAACCTTGAGCCTGGTGGGATGCGAACCTGCACTAATTGCAGGCAGCTGGTGTTACTTAAGGAGGCATTTGCCCACTGCTCCACCAAGGCTCTCCACCAAGATTCACTTAACAACCAGGTTACTGACTTAACAACTATATATAGTGATTTTCTGCTTTTTTTCCTAGAAAGAAACTCGACATTAGGGTGAGATTACACGGACACATTTGTTTTAACATCTAAAAGTGATCCATGTTTAGTGAATAGTTGGTTCTGAATCCTTGCAGTGAGCATAGCTCAGCATACTGATATTGGCACTTCTGTATCACTGCAATTCTCAGCTTCCATGTTGAAACTTCACTAGCCTTTAAAATAATGCTGCCAGTTTTAAGTATTTCATGAACGGAGACTGGAGTTAAGAAAGTGCAACAACAATGGTCTAGAAGTATTTAGAACACAGTTGCAGATGTCCTGGGAAATCTGGATGCAGGAGGAGAAAAAGAAAAACAGTGTATCATGAAAACACCACTGTAAGACTTGTAAAAGACCCTCTTTTACCGGTCTACTATAGAGAGCGTCCTCTCGTATGGTATTGTGGTTTGGTATGCTGGTCTGACAGCCGCGGATAGGAAAGTATTACAGAGGGTAGTGAGCACAGCACAAGACATTGTGGGCTGTCTCCTGACACCACTGGATGACATCGCCAGGGCTCTCTGCCTTGGAAGAGTGAGGAAGATTCTCAGGGATGACTCACACCCTGGACGGTATCTCTTTACTCTCCTACCATCCGGTAGGAGATATAGGAATATAGCCAGCCGTACCAACAGGCTGAAAAATAGCTTTTATCCATGGGCTGTTAGGCTTTTAAAAGGGACATAATCTTATGCAGAATTGACTTGGGAGGCCGGTGTGTGGTGTAGTTGGTTCACATGGTGTGGTGGGATGGAGAGTTTGTTGTCACTGTGTGTTGGGGGAAGAGAGCACGGGGGGAGGCTTAGCTAATCTCAATGTACACATGTTGTATTTTGACAATAAAGGTTTATTTATTTATTTATTCATTGGTTGCCGCCTAGAGGCCAACTGTATAAATAGCAGCATAGCACCTATTCATTTGCTTCTGTTATGTTCTGACTCTCAATAAACCTTGTTGCTGTTTGTTGCTGTTTGTACAACTTGACATATGCTACTGCAGCATCTGGACTCTAATAACAGAATACTCCAGTGGGCATTGTTCTATTTTGATAGCAAGTGCCCCTCACTTCTACACCCCTTAAAAAAAAGTACTGTAGCCTTTTAAAAAAGTGTCCTGAATTTCTTCATGTTCAAAGGGGCTTCTGGTAACTGTAATGACAGCAAGCCTGAAAAAAAGGCACACTAAAAATAAATTGGGATAAATGCAAAAACATGCATTCTAAATTATCAAATCCTTGGCAACATTTAATATATGAGAACAGAATGAACTTGATGGCAATCTTTTTTTTTTTTTTTACAAATCCGTAATTCCTGCTGTCTTTTAAGAAGCAGGAGGATCTCGACAGACTTGAACACTGGGCGCTATCTAACCAAATGAAATTCAATGGTGAAAAAAGCAAGGTTCTACATTTAAGGCAGGAAAAATCAAATGCACAGGTATAGTATAGGGGGTACCTTGCTCAATAGCAGTAACTGTGAGAGGGATCTTAGAGTCCTAGTAGACAATCACTTCAATATGAGCCAGCAGTGTGCTGCAGCTGCCAAAAAAGCCAACACAGTGCTAGGCTGCATTAACAGAGGGATAGAATCAAGATCACGTGAAGTACTAATACCACTTTACAATGCTTTGGTAAGGCCACACCTGGAATACTGCATCCAGTTTTGGTCACCACGATGTAAAAAAGATGTCGAGACTCTATAAAGGGTACAGAGAAGAGCAACAAAGATGATTGGGGGACTGGAGGCTAAAACATATAGGGAACAATTGCTGGAATTGGGTATGTGTAGTTTAATGTAGAGAAGGGTGAGGGGTGACATGATAGCAGTGTTCCAATATCTCAGGGGCTGCCACAAAGAGGAGGGAGTCAAGCTATTCTCCAAAGCCCCAGAAAGCAGGACAAGAAACAATGAATGGAAACTAATCAAGGAGAGAAGCAACCTAGAACTAAGGAGAAACTTCCTGACAGTTAGAACAATTAACCAGTGGAACAACCTGCCCCCAGAAGTGGTGAATGCTCCAACACTGGAAGTTTTTAAGAAGAGACTGGACAGCCATTTGCCTGAAATGGTATAGGGTTTCCTGCCTGAGCAGGGGGTTGGACTAGATGACCTCCAAGGTCCATTCCAACTTATTATTATTATTATAAATGATTCCTAAATCCTCATGCTTAAAAGGAAGGTAAAGTGAAATAAATACAATGGTCTATAATTCTGGGATCATGTATATTATAGGCCCATGACTAATTTGCTAGAAAATACATATTTATGAAGTAGGCATGCAGAGAATTGTTCCAAAGGCACTTCACATTTCAAGTGTGAAGGAGAGATATTCCTGGTGCTAAGAAATATATTTTTATCCCGTATCTTTTTTGAAGGACCATTTGAAAAACAGTAAAGGACTTCACATACAAGGTACTAGAGACAGGAGATGAGGTTTGAATTTCATGCATTAACAAGTTTCAAGATTAATCTTGAAAATACTTCGGTATCACTATATAACAAATAAGAATAGCATGTTATTTCAAAATAATTATGTGAAGACATAGAATGAAATTTTAAAAACATATGTTAAAATGGGACAAATTACAGTTGACACTGTCGGTAGAATTTCTCTGATTAAAGTGAATGTTTTAACTAGATTATTATTTTTGTCCCAGACAATACTTATCTGGAAAATTGATGTACTATTTCAACAATGGCAGAAGATATATTTAAATTTTATAGAGGGGGAAAGAACGAGTTAAACATAAGGTGCAACGAGATGCAAAGGAAAGAAGACAGTTGAGCCTACAAAACCTGAAGCCATATTTTTTTTGCCTGTTGTTTAGCTTGGATGAAAAAGTGGATGTTGTTAAGGATGTTGTTAAGGTTATTGATTCTAGAAGGCCATAATTTGAGATTTGGATGGCATTGGTACCTATGGAATAATAAAGCTAAGGTGAATGTAGTTTAAAAATCATTATTAGATGTGCTATACTTAAGAATATGAAATAAAACTCCTTTCTAGCTTTGAGCCCAAGAATCATTTTATAGTTGAAAAATGACAAGTAAATATAAATTGTTAACTTACCATGAAGTACTAGAATTTTCTTAAAGGATTGTAAAATAAAATGAAAAGAAGATTTCATGTAAATGTTTTTTAGAAAGTTTTAAAGTGGATTTTTATTGTAAACTGCCCAAAGTCACTTAGGTGAGATGGGCAGTGTCGAAATCTGATAAATAAATAGACTTTATGGTTACGAACAAAGTAACACTGTATTAGAAATAGAGTTATGTGCTAATGAACCTGTTATTGTTAAAATGTATAAACTTTTGTTGAAATATGAGACTGGAGAAGAACAAGTAGAAGTCTGTATGATAATATGACAGTGATGGTGGTATCATGACTGAGAAGCTTTCAGGTATCAGTTGGGTTGGTCATCAACTGGCTGTATCCATTTGTTCAAAATTCACCCAGTCGCGAGGAGCCTTTTTACCTCAGAAAGGAGGGCTTGTGTCTCACACAGTGTTCAATTTACACTTCGATTTATCATGTTCACAAGCAAATTTATAGCTCTTTTTATGGGTTAAGCATCCATATGTGGTTGCCTCCATTTAAATACAAAAATGACATGCCCTAACCCACCAAGCTTTTAAAAAGATAAAAGCCGTTTCCCTTCAAATACTATTCTGGGGACTCTTTAAAAAGGACTTATCCACTGTTTGATTTGAATCAATGAACATTGCATCTGCTGCCATTAAATTTTAGACTAAGAGGCATAGCTAGAACCTTAATCATTGCAAATGGAGTCACTAAGAAAGGACAGCAAGAGTTAATTTTTCGTAATGATAAAGCTTAAGTACAAAGGATCATTTTGGTATTCACTTCTCAAAGAAATTTAAGCTGAATGCTGATTACTCCTTGCAGAACACCCACCGTATAAACATGGCCAGAATCCAAAAAGCTACTTTAGTAATCTTAAGGCTCAAGCACACCTGGCAAGATTTTGTCTTTTGATTTTCTTTGAAATACACATCTTTATGTTAAAAAGCAAAAATGGTTTTAAAAGATGTCTCAACGCCATTATGGAGCGAAGGATTAGTGTTGATGTTAATTTCTCTTTACTTGCAAGGAGAATTGTTTGCCCTACTTATCCAGTCTTAGTATCTGGTTTCAATCTAATAAACAAATGCCATTTTCTCTTACCCCCCTAAGCCAGGGGTAGGCAACCTTGGCTCTTTTATGACTCGTGGACTTCAACTCCCAGAATTCCTGAGCCAGCCATGCTGAGCCATGCTGGCTCAGGAATTCTGGGAGTTGAAGTCCACGAGTCATAAAAGAGCCAAGATTGCCTACCCGTGCCCTAAGCCAATGCAGCCAATGAAGTAAATCTTTTCGGTTACAGTTATTGTGAGAACCTATTCATAATGTATAAGGGACGCGGTGGCTCAGTGGGTTAGGACGCTGAGCTTGTCGATCAGAAGGTCGGCAGTTTGGCGGGTCGAATCCCGAGTGCCGCGTAACAGAGTGAGCGCCTGTTACTTGTCCCAGCTTCTGCCAACCTAGCAGTTCGAAAGCACGTAAAAATGCAAGTAGAAAAATAGGGACCACAGCGTTCCGTGCGCCTTTGGCATCTAGTCATGCTGGCCATATGACCACGGAGACAAGCGCTGGCTCTTCGGCTTTGAAACGGAGATGAGCACCAGCCCCTAGAGTTGGAAATGACTAGCACGCATGTGCAGGGGAACCTTTACCTTTACTTTATTCATAATGTACTTTTATTTATTTATTTTTAAAATAGCCTACCAAAACAGGATAAATCAATTCCCCACAAGTGATAAATTATGTGACATCAACTCAATCCCAACTCTTAGTAATCTCATACAAATATTTCTCCATGATGATCTGTCCCTATCTTGGTCTTTCAAGTCCTCCAACTTATAGCCACTAAAACAGTTGTCTTCTCCCTCTCTCTTCACAACAAAAATATCTCAATATCTGTTACACAAAGTGAGAATCATGATAAGTTTATTACATAGTGAAGCACAAAGTTTTCTCTGTATAGAAAAAAAAAGTTGGATTTTGAAGAAGCAAGATTGGAAAAGTATCAATGCCTTTGAACTTTGGTTAGGAGAAGAATACTATGGATAAATTACCGTAAAACCCCTGACAAATATTCCTCAGACCAAATCAATCCAAAGTGGTGGATTCAGGAGAGGGACCCGACAGGGCAGAAATGACGAGCCTCAAATTATCATGTTCATGACACATTATATGAAGTCATGGCTTTGTTGAAAAGTCTGTAAAGTCTGGGAAAAGTGGAATGAAAAAGGACAACCAGGAGCAGGACGGCTGATTATAGCAATCATGGATACACCAGTATGAGACCCAAATGGCCAGACTAGGGATAGTTCATCCTGAAGATCTATCTATATCAGGAGTTGGCAACTAATTTTCCCAAGGGGCCATATGAAAAATGGGCTGTTGTAAAGGGTCACTGCCATTGGCTCAGCCCTGAACTGCCCCCCCCCATTGCCCAACCTCCTGTTGCTCCTACTTTCCTGCCACCACCACCTTGGTTGAGACAGGGACAGCCAATGTGGCCCACAAGCTGTAAAATGATCTATGTGGCTGCTAAAAATTGACACTAACTTGATGGTCTGTCAATTATATCAATCAATTAATAATAATAAACCTTTATTGTCAAAGTACAACATGAGTACAATGAGATTAGCTGAGCCTCCCCCCGTGCTCTCTCCCCCCAACACACAGTGACAACAAACCCTCCATCCCACCACACTATGTGAACCAACTACACCACACACCGGCCTCCCAAGTCAATTCTGCATAAGATTATGTCCCATTTAAAAGCCTAACAGCCCACGGATAAAAGCTATTTTTCAGCCTGTTGGTATGGCTGGCTATATTCCTATATCTCCTACCGGATGGTAGGAGAGTAAAGAGATACCGTCCAGGGTGTGAGTCATCCCTGAGAATCTTCCTCACTCTTCCAAGGCAACGAGCCCTGGCGATGTCATCCAGTGGTGTCAGGGAACAGCCCACAACGTCTTGTGCTGTGCTCACTACCCTCTGTAATACTTTCCTATCCGCGGCTGTCAGACCGGCATACCAAACCACAATGCCATACGAGAGGACGCTCTCTATGGTAGACCGGTAAAAGAGGGTCATTAGCTGTTGTTCTACCCTGTTCTTCCGCAAGACCCTAAGAAAGTGAAGCCTCTGTGAAGCCTTACATAAGGAAAGTAGGTTTTCCCAGTCTTCCAAGGAAGCATGGAAAATAACTTTGCCTACATATTAGTTGATTTTGGTACTAGTTTAAATCCCGGAAAACTGACTTATACAATTTGATACATTTTATAAAATACAATAAGAAATGTGAATTCAAGTAGCAAAGGAGAAAAAGGCCTCCAGCATTTTTCCTTCATCTTGGTCAGTGGCCAATCATGAGAAAAATCACTGAATATTTTATGGCA
This sequence comes from Vipera ursinii, assembly GCF_947247035.1. NCBI lineage: Eukaryota > Metazoa > Chordata > Lepidosauria > Squamata > Viperidae > Vipera > Vipera ursinii. The sequence goes on along the minus strand of NC_139518.1, from coordinate 57,570,237 downwards.
TTCTTGAGGAGCAATGGGACTGACATCCTGTTTAATGATATCTGGAAGTAGCCCAGATCCAGCACCAGCACCACTAAATCAGAGGAGGAGGAAGAGGAGGAGGAAAACGTCTCTTCACTGCAATTTCCATAATTGCCACTTATAGACATTAAATCAACTAAGTTACATTTGCTAAACTTTGAATCTATTCTATTTGAATTTGCCCCATCTCTATGGAAGAAAAAAGTGGAATGTGAGATCAGCTGGGTGTGATGTGTTGTGTTGTGGGGGTGTTGGTTGTGGGTATGCCAGTTTAGAGAAGAGTGGATGCAGGAAGTGAGGAAAGTTACAGGTTTTCTAATCCAAATAGGAAACTGGAAGCAACCCAAGGGAAAAAGAGAATTGGAATAGCTTACTCCTGATAGCAAAACAGAGCAAACTGGGACTATTATCCAAGAATCTGCAGGTGGCTGGGTGGCTAAAAAAAAGGCCAGCAAGGGAGCCCACTGAATTGGGTATTGGAAAAAGAACCCTGTGACATGAAGAAAGATATTGACTGCACAACATGGGCAAGGGATTTGTAGGGTCCATTTTTTCCCCATTGCTATGCAAATTTATGCTATAGGTATATGAGGCAATGCATCACCTTTGGGATGAAAGTGTATATGTGCATAAAAATATGTGGGCATGATGAAGAGAAGCACGCTTTTCACACCAAGAAGAACAGTCTATTATTTTAAATAGACTTATATAAAGTCTGGATCCAAAAAGATAGTAATTGTGCCATTGTGGGACATACCACCAGTACTGTACTGTTGCAGAAAGCAAATTCCAAAAGAAGCTTCTGTGAATATTTGCATTTAAATACATCTCATCAATGTTCAGTTTTCTATCACAATACTGAAGTCCATTACCTATTTGTAGAGTTAAATCATATGCCAGAGGTTGTATATTAAATTGCAAACACTTCCAGTTATTTCCACAGAAAAAGAAAGGGCTTTTCTTTCATTCATTCACTTGCATAATTCAAAACTGTCTTAGCACGTTTTTATAATATGCGATTTTACATTGGAAATTCTGACAAATCTTCAAAAAAGTCCCCAAAGTGAATGCAGCTTTGATGCATATGACTCTGGTCTAATTAATTAAAATATAGATGCAATCAAGAACTGACGATAAGTCTTGCCAATTTAATTTCTCTTGCTTGTCAATTGTATCTCTTAGAAGCAAGTGAAAATCATTTCCCATCTTTATGTATAAAATGTCATTGTTTGGTTTTACACAAACTTTGTTTTGCATATCCAACATTTTTTTGTTTTTTTTATCTTCCTCTTCATTCAGAATTTTACTCAGGCTAGTACAATTCCAAGAAAGTATTTCAAATAAATCTTTATGACGTAACAGTGAACTGTGCTACAGTGTTGCCCACAAAACCCAGTAGAAAGCATTTTCCACAAACATATGATGGATTTTTTCCCCTTTTAATGCAGAATCCCATACATACACAAATGTTTTCATACAAATATTTGCACCAGAATGTTTATGCAAAATTTGTTTGCAGATTTTGGGAACACAACAGGAAGAAAAATTAGTGCATTTTTTTCAGGCTCACAAGCAAAGCAGAAATTATGTTATTTTAAGTTCTTTAATGCTTCCATTATTTCTTGCAGAATATCAAGCAATATCAAGACTGAAAATAATAATGAAATTCAAAGAAAATTGGAAATTACTGCACAACTCAGACCAGAAACCTTTCTCTTAGGGTTAATGGATAAAGCACAGGAAAAATCAGATGGTGTTTTACTTTTATATATGACAGCAGCAGCATGACTTGAATAAGCTCAGCTATGGAAAGACAATTTGGTCTAGTGGTTACAGTACCAGGCTAGAAAGTGGTAGACTATGAGTTTAAGTCTCACCTTAGCCATGAAAGCCAACTGGGAGACTCTGGGCCAGTAACTCTGTCTCAACCCAACCCACTTCAAAAAGTTGTTACTGTGGGAAAAATACGAGTTAAAGTGTGCTGGATATTTTATTTATTTATTTATTTATTTTATTAAACTTATATATTTTATTAAACTTATGTTTGGTGCCTTGAGTTATTTAAAAATGACTTTGAGAAACCTACAATGGAGGATGATTAATAAAGATGATGGAACTGGAAATGATAGCTAAATTAAAGGCTCTTGTCAGAGAAAAGTCACTGAAGAAATTTATCTACAACTGGAAGTCCTCTTTGTAGACTTTTTGCAGAACCCAAAAAGACCAACTAAGTGTATTTGTCACAAAATATTGTTTAAAACTGGCTTAAAATGGCCAATAGTCTCCATCTGTTGAACCTCAGGAAGCAATAAGATGTATAATTTGGGAGGTGGTCTGTGCTATTTTTTTGGGGGGGGGGGTCCTCCAGGTCTCTCAGTAGCTTTTGATATTATCAACCATAGCTTCTTACTGGAGATTGAACACCCTACTTCAGGATTTGGAATGGGACAACCTGCCATGGCCAACTCACTGCGGGACAATTTAACAATTCTATTTAATTATTTAAAATAAATTTAAAAATATTTTAATTTTTGCCATTCACATTTCATTCTGTCCCTCCTCTTGCATCCTTTCTTTAATGGTTCTATTCCACTATTTCTTTGATATTAGTGTAACAACCTGCAGTGAGTTGTCCTTTGGCAAGTTAGCTGTGGTGAGTTGTCCCACAGCAAGTTGGCCCCGGCAAGTTAGCCATGGCGAGTTGGCAGGGAAGAATTGTCACAGACCACTCAGGGTTTGCCTCCTAACCTTCAGATTGCCTCAGGGATTTGGCACATGGTTTAGGGCAGGGGTAGGCAACCTCAGCTCTTTTATGACTCATGGACTTCAACATAGCTGACTCAGGAATTCTGGGAGTTGAAGTCCATGAGTCATAAAAGAGCCGAGGTTGCCTACCCCTGGTTTAGGGGAAAAGCTTTTTCTGTCTCAATGCTCTGGCTCTGGAATCCTCTTCCCCTGGACACCCAGGCTGGCATCAAAATAATAGGCTTTTCAGTACAAACTGTAGGTTTTTTTACCCTTGCACATAGAACTTAAAAGTTATAACTTAGCCTTGAAAGACATGCTCTTATGCCACACGTATTGCTGCTCTAATATTTTCAAGTAATGTTTACTATATTTCTCCTCTTAGTTTTATGTTTTATAACTTGTATTGCATTCTGGCCTGAGAATTCCTACCGTAATTGCATTCTGGCCTGAGAATTCCTACCATATCTAAATATTTTAATTTAAAATTTAAAGTTAGAGACACTTAAGAAATTGGAAATTCTTTTTTTTTTTTTAATTTTTTTTATTAAATTTATTATTTAAAAACATTGGACACAGTACCAGCGAGCTGACAAACCTTTTTGTCTACAATGTTTAAATATATATATATATACATGTATATATGTACATCAAAAATACACTTAAATACACTTAGATTACAAATCGGTGAAATACCACAATATTTAAAACAGTGAGCTAGTCTGTAAAACCTAATAGAGACCTTTCTTTTTATCCATCCAAAGATACAATTTGTTCCAAATTCTATAATAGTCTGATTGATCTTTATTCTTTAATTCCAAAGTTAATCTGTCCATTTCAGCGCAATCCCAAATTTTCCTAATAACCTCTTTTTGTCCTGGGATCTCATTCTTTTTCCATTTTTGCGCAAATGATATTCTAGCTGCTGTGATAATATGGATCGTTAAGTATAGCACATCTTTAGGATATTTCTCTTTCGTGATTCCCAACAAGAAAAGTTCTGGACTAAACTCCAGATCTTGTTTCAATATTTCTTTCAGCCAAATCCAAATCATTCTCCAAAATTTTTGTGTTTTACTGCAAGACCACCACGTGTGGAAGTATGTGCCTATCTCTTCAGAACACTTCCAACATTTGGGAGATACTGTTGTGTACATTTTTGCTAAGCGGGCTGGGGGGAGATGCCATCGGTAAAACATTTTAAATAAATTTTCTTTATACGATGAGGCCAGTGTTATCCTTTTATTCCTATCCCAAATTGTTTGCCAAGTATCTAGGTCGATGTTATGTCCTAAATTGTTAGCCCAGATCAACATGGGGTCTTTCACTTGCTCTTCAAACAGCTTATATCCCAAAAGTAATTTATAAAAATTCCTTATTTGTTTAGAGTCCGGTCCCAATAATATTTTGTCCAATGCTGTTTCAGAGGTATATATCCCCCATTCATTTTTATCCTTCCTAAATCTCGATTGGATTTGTAAGTAGGCCCACCAATCGAGTTTTATACCTTGTAATTCTAGTTCATTCCTAAGTTTCAATTCCCCCTCCTCATTCAGAATATCCTTGTATGAGATTATGTTACCCAAATCAAACAGATTTGGGTAAACTATCGCTTCAAGGGTGGATAGCCAGACCGGTATTTTGGTGTAATTGTGAGATCTAATTTTTTTTAAGAAATTGGAAATTCTTGATATAAGAGATGCATAGGTATGATGATTCTTATACGTTGATGAACAGTGAGTCTATTTTAGCCACTTGTACAGTTTGATCTTCTTACATTCATCCATTTTTCTAAAAAGCAAAAACTTCTTGGATTAAACCCTCTGAAGCAGCCTATTTCAAAAACTGAGGATTGAATAATTCACCATGCCTTTAAAGTGCCAGCAATATCAAAGTAGGAAATATAATCAACTTCAATGTATTTTTTCTAATCATGAATTACTGGATGCAGAAATGGTGAAAAGCCAGAGCTTGTATTACATTTAGAGAATGTCTATTGCAAATTTATTCTAGCAAGCATCATGCTATGATAAAAAAAAGATGCATATTCTGTTCAATGGAAAGTTTCACTGGCATCTGGAGGCTCTTGTTTTGGGTTGCCTAATTATTGTCCCAGTCCAGCATGAGAGCCAGTTTGGTTTAGTGGTTAAGGTATTAGACTATAAAGCAGGAGACCATAAGTTCAACTCCCACCTTAGCCATGAAAACCAGCTTAGTGACCTTGGGCCAGTCTCTCTCTCTCTCTCTCTCTCCCTCCCTCCCTCCCTCCCTCCCTCTCTCTCTCTCTCTCTCTCTCTCTCTCTCTCTGATTAATTCACCTCACAGGACTGTTGTGGAGAAAATAAGAGGAGGATGGTGCGCTGCCTTGAGTTATTTGTAAAAATAATAAAGGTGGGACACACATAAATGAATAAAATCTAATATTGTTTGTCATCAGGAACAAAGGAATGTGCAATCAGTGTGCATGTAATAGTACATTTCTTCCAACAAATGTACTATTACATGCACACTGATTGCACATTCCTTTGTTCCTGATGACAAACAATATTAGATTTTATTCATTTATGTGTATCCCACCTTTATTATAGATATAGAGATATATAGATATATAGATACACACACACACATATATATACATATACATACATACATACATACATACACACACACACATATACATACATACTCATCCCACTTGTGAAATTTCAGGAGGAAAAAGGGAGGCTAAGCAATGCTTGCCCATCTTTTTTATGTGCACCTTGGTGAAAGCTTCTGTGTTTGACTAAGCCATTTCATCTTGGACAACTGCCTTTTAATTCTCTTTGCTTATCTAAAATTCAGGGAAGAAAAAGATTAAGTGTGCTGAAATTGCTGAATCTTCTCAAGACAAACAATGATTCACTGTCTCCTGTTTCATGGACTCATTCAAGGATATGAACATTACTAATAATGTAAAATAATGTAAAATAATCTAACTACTCATTCATTATATTGTACAGCTGCTGCCAGCAGCAACCAACACAACTGCATTGAAAACATTGTTTATTAAAATTCCCACTCTGATCTTTGTCAATGTTCTCTCTCTTTGTTTGAACTGAGCATTCAAGTACATTTAGAGGCCAGTTACAATAACCTGTGAGCCTCCAGTATACACAGATGGTCATGATCAGCAAGCAAACAGAACTGTAATCCTGCTTCTATCAAGGATAACATACATTAGTTTAGAGATGGATGATAGAATGAATGGGATAAAAAAAATGAGTCCTCTTTCCATCTCAAATACATAGCTGGTTTTGAAATAGCTATGAAAAACACCTCTTTAAAGAAGTAATTAAAGAAATACTGCTATTGGGGGTAAGTAAAAGTAGCTAATGGTAAAAAAATATTTGTAAGATTATCAATTTCCCAACAGCCCAATGTATATCTCCCACCATCTCTCTCTCTCTCTCTCTCTCTCTCTCTCTCTCTCTCTCTCTCTCTCTCTCTCTCTCTCTCTCTCTCACACACACACACACACACACACACACACACACACACACCATCCATCAGGGGAAAAGATTGGAAAATCAGTTTTAGAAAAATAATAATGGGCCAGTTTTATATCATTAATGAGAAACATCCAAATGAAAATGGGAATATTGGATTTTGATAATACTCAGAATTTTCTAAAATAATCACAGAGCAAAGATTTTATTATACATTACCTATTCCTAATTCCCAAAGAATTTTCAGGAATAGAATAGAATAGAATAGAATAGAATAGAATAGAATAGAATAGAATAGAATAGAATAGAATAGAATAGAATAGAATAACAGTGTTGGAAGGGACCTTGGAGGTCTTCTAGTCCAACCCCCTGCTTAGACAGGAAACCCATACCATTTCAGAGAAATGGTTGTCCAATCTCTTCTTAAAAACTTCCATTGTTGGAGCATTCACAACTTCTGGAGGAAGATTGTTCCACTGATTAATTGTTCTAACTGTCAGGAAATTTCTTCTTAGTTATGGGTTGCTTCTCTCTTTGATTAGTTTTCATCCATTGCTTCTTGTCCTGCCCTCAGGTGCTTTAGGGAATAACTTGACTCCCTCTTCCTCGTGGCAACCCCTGAAATATTGGAACACTGCTATCATGCCACCCCTCGTCCTTCTCTTCATTAAACTACTAGACATTATTCCTCATATGTTTTAGCCTCCAGTCCCCTAATCATCTTTGTTGCTCTTCTCTGCACTCTTTCTAGCGTCTCAACAACTTTTTTACATCTTCTACAACAAAATTCGCAGGCATCAATGCTCTTCCTAAAAGTCCAACTTTCACTTTCATTAGAGTGTCACAGGGAACACCATGACTTGCATAATTCTGATCTTTGTAGGTCTTGACACTTGTATATCTTTTCCAGGGGTTCCATGGCTGCTCTACTGAGGGCTGATCTGCTGCGTATTTCTCAATGGCTTGTTCCTTTACTGTTGATGGTTGATCCTAAAAGGCAAAAGCACTCCACCACTTTGGTGTGTTCATTATCAAGTTTCTAAGCCTTTGACTTCTCTTCCTGGAAATGTCCACAGTTTATTCTGACATCCAGTTTGCTTTCTTCTCTCTCTTAGTTTATTATCACATTCATCCTTAATGGCTTTTTAAAGTTCATTCCATAATATCTCTGGTTCTCTGTCAATGAAGACCAGGACATCAAAGTGTGTCCCTGATGTTCTCCCTGAAAATGGTGAGTATATGTTCAAGGTCATATTGTGGAAACTGACTGGCTTTCTTCTTTAGCTTAACTTAGAGTTTGCACATGAGCAGTTTGTGATTTCTTCCACAGTCAGCACCTAGCCATGTCTCTCAAGCTATAAATTGAGCTCCTTCGCCTCCTTTTGACAATAATATAGTCAATTGTATTCCTGCATACCCATCTGGTGACGTCCATTATAGTGACAGGATTTTGGTTGTTTGTAGACAAGTGTTAGCTATGAAGAAATCATTGGAATGATAGAATTTGATAAGCTAGTCTCCTCATCTCCTCCATTTCATTCTCCTAAGCCAGGGGTAGGCAACCTTGGTTCTTTTATGACTTGTGGACTTCAACTCCCAGAATTCCTGAGTCAGCATGGCTGGCTCAGGAATTCTGGGAGTTGAAGTCCACGAATCATAAAAGAGCCAAGGTTGCCTACCCCTGTCCTAAGCCATACCATCCAACTACATTTTCCTATTTAACATTTCCAAATTTGGTATTCCAGTTATCGATCACACATAGGTTCTCTTGCTTGCACATTCCGCTGATATTGACTTGAACTTGATCACAGAATTCATTAACTTCCTTTTCTTCTGCATTAGCGATTGGAACATTAATTTGAATGATAGTCATGTTAAAAGGTTGTCCACAAAGCTAATCAATATCATTCAGCATTGATTACACTGTAACCAAATACTGTTTTTGCTATAGCCTTCCAGGGTACCAAAAAAGCAACAGCATTTTTTGGTACCCTGCTAGGAGTAGAAACTCTTGGCATATACTTGGTAGGGTAGGATAGGGTAGCGTAGAGTATCCACTCCTGTCAGTACGGAAACTGTTGTAGATTGTAGCGCCTGCTTTGCTTTGCTTTTGTTCTGTTTAATTTTGGTTTTGTATTTTGTTCTGATCCACTGTATATTTCTTTTGTGAGTTGGTTTTTAATGGTAAGCTGCCCAAAGTTGGGAATTAGATTGGCCTAGTAATGTAATGTAATGTAATGTAATGAATATCATATCTGAAATTTATCATAAAGGTAAATGATAAGCAAAATGAAGATTATGTAGAAAGATTACAGCTTTCTTGTATTGAATATATAAATATAAAAAGTTACTTAATTATAGAGAATAAGATTTGGTCTCTCTAGCCTAGTACAGTATAATCTGACAGAATAACACTCTTGTGATATTGTCTTAGCTTTGTTTTCCCTGTTTTATCTGAAAGAACTAGAACCCATCTGAATACAAGCTAAATGCTTTGCAAATGCAATATTTTTTGTTAAATGAAATCCATTCCCAACAGGCTGGAAATCTGTAGTTCTCCAAATTTTAATGACTATAAATTCCATACCTGAACACTGGACCTGCTGGCTAAAAATAGCTGGAGTCTAACTTTTCCTTTAAGCTAAAGTTTGCAAAAATAAACAATAATGTGAGAATTCTATAATGGAGTTTCAGAGAAACTCCAATCATTATGACCCCACAAGGTCTTAGAATGCAAAACAATGCATTTTTTTTGGCTCAGCTGCAGTAGAATCTATATTGTAAAAAAGTTACCTATCCTTCTTCAATAATGAAAACCACAGCTATTGTGGACAGTCATTCCCCATTGGACAGGTCTTGCCTCGTCCCTTCTCCTGGTATCATCTGGTCAAGTAGATCCATGTTGGCTACACTTGGCAGGGCTTAAATTAAAGAAAGTTTTATGCTTCAGCAGGAATTGAGCGGGGCACTCAAAAACTGCTTGAGGGAAGGGATTTTGGAGGACAGGACAGTAAAGCAATGGAAAAGGCAGTGCCAGTTCATGCTCCAGAAATTATACATTTTGTTACTTATTGCCTCCTGCAATATTGTGTTAAGTCACACAATAGCCTATGACTAAGGGTTAGAAGAATTAAAGAAAACGCTTTTTAAACTTGATTACATATAATGCCTCCTTCACAGGCTTTAATTCTTTTTAAAATTCTTTTTATTATGCAAACTAATAAAAAGGGCAAATGCACCTATCAACATTAAAGGATCAACTGAATTTAAAAATTAGTAAGAGAAGCAACCAAAGGTGTAAAAAAAAATCTGAAAATCATGTTATCATAATATAATTCAAAAATTGTTCATATTACTCAAAAATCTTGATAAAATAAAAAGTAATAAAACCAATGAAAAATAATATAATGCATACCAGGTAGAGAGTTTCCTTTTTAATGTTGAATAGTTAGATTTATATATATAAAATCTTCAATACTAAGGTTATTTTAATATCATACAAAACTAATTTCACACTGTTTAAGACCTCCATTGACTTCTTCAGACCAGGACAATTTTTTATGGTTTTAATAAAGAAAGACTGAATGTTTGGGACCTAGATAAATTCAAAGATAAGCAGATTCACTACGTAGTCAAAATATGAATTGGAGGAAGAGACGAATCCATTAATTTTGTTATGTGGATGGAGCATGGCGTTGACAGACTTTACAGACTTCTCTTGGTCATCTTCTAAAGCAGCGGTCCCCAACCTTTGTGGCTTGTTGGCCTGGCTGGGGGCGGGGCAGAGAGGGAACTGGGCAACACAAGGGTGTGCAGCATTTGGATAAAAATATGGTGGATTTTTCAGAAAGTTTTTAAGAAAAAAATAAGATTTACCCCGCAGTTATTTTTATTGGGGATTATTCCGGATTGTACTGTTATAGAATCTTAATGTTATATTTAATAACGGCAGCCAGATTGTTGGTGGCGCAATATTGGAAGAAAGAAGATTTACCTACAGTAGAACAATGGATACTTAAAGTAATGGGAATAGCTGAAATGGCAAAAGTTTCAGCATATTTGAAAGATCAGTCACAAGAAAAATATATTTTGGAATGGAAAAGATGGATTGCTTATATTCAAAACAAATATGGGACTAGAAAGTTTCAAATAGCATATGAATAATTTTTAATAATTATAGAAGTGTTATTATAATTATTTTAGTTTTGTTATAAGGGAGTTAAAGGGTGGAAGGTTTGTTAACGTTGTATTAGATATTTAGCATAAGTTTGCTTAAGATTGCTATATGTAATACACTGTATTCTGCTTTGGGAAGTCCGGGGGGGGAGGGTTTGGTGGGGAGGGTGTTTTCATTAAAACTTTGTAAAACTTTTCAATAAAAAAAGGGTGTGCAGCTTGACTCATGCAATGGGCTGGCACATATGCTTGTGAGTGCCTACCAGCCCGTCATTCACACAAGTTAAGTTGCATGTGCACACGCTCCACCCACACACACACCCGGCCTAATTCCAAATAGGCCAGGAGTGAGCTGCTGACCTAAAGGGAGAACACAGATTGGCTCAGGATGTTTTTAATGTTCCAGTCAATGAAAAGAACTCACACATTCAAACACCTGGAGGTGTTGGAGAATGGAAATGTTCTTTCATGTCAACAAGATCATATTTTTCTTCCATGGACTTATTTCTCTTGAACATGTCTGGTTTAAAACATTTATTTCATTATAATTTGCTACTATGCTACTATGAAAAAACATCATCACAAGTGGACCCATTTTTAATCTGGTTGGCCAAAACCATTATTTAATATATGGAAACATATAATTATCTTCATTATTTGGATCGGTTAAAACAAAACTACAGTCTGGTTATAGTACATAGGCAAAATATTTCTTTCCTTATTTGGTTCTCTACACTAATAAACTATTATTATTTCATCAATAATTATTTTATTTACAAAATTTATATAGCTAATGTCTAGGTAACAAACAATGTGCAAAAAGCAATATAAAAACAATACGCTAACAAGATTAGAATGTATCAGAAGAATCATATAATACATTCACAAACAGATAAACACATATTGGTTCTCTGAACATCCTAACCCTAATGCCTGGATAAAAGGCAGGTCTTAAAAATCAAGTCTTAATGGTCTTCCAGAATATGGGTCCTCAACCTTGGCAACATTAAGACTTGTGGACTTCAACTCCCAGAAAAGCTGGGTGAGGAATTCTGGGAGTTGAAGTCCAGAGGTCATAAAGTTGCCAAGGTTGAGGACCCCTGTTCCAGAAGACCATGAAAGTCAAATTAAAAGCCCATCTATCAGAGATAAGCAAGTAATACTTTATTTCAATAAGCCTAAAATTACAAGTACAACCAATTCAAATTAATTATGTATTTGCTACAAATAAACTAAAAATATGAAACAATAACCTGGAGCCATGTTGGGTTTCTCAAATATTAGTTTCAACCTTGGGTCATGTTGCAGCATTTGCAAAATGCCGACATTTTGCTTTATAATTACCTTTAGTATTAGGAAGTCCAAAACTATGTTGAGTAATAAAGATGAGAATGATTTCACTAATATTTTAAATTAGGTATATCCTCCCCCATCCCCAGCTGCATATGGGATTTTGTTTTAACGCATGTACAATTTTTACTAGGTTTATGTGGCAGAAATTTGAAAAAATGAAAAATCCAGATTTTAAGTCTCTAGCAAGTTCTGAAATGAAAGAGAACTGCCTGCTTAGGGAAGAACAATTAATAATGTACTACATGAAGTAGGTCAATGAAAGTATCATTTTTTAAAAACACCTGGGTCCGGGTAAAAGAGTTCTTGAAACACTAGATCAAGGCGGACCAACAATCCAGCTTCATTTTTATAAAAATCTTTCTGCCTTCCAGAGTATTTGCTGCAGAAAGACACTCAGCCTCAGAATTCAAATATTTCTTCCAATTTGGTGCCCTCAAGCTGAGCTTAAACTACAGCTAAAGAATTGTCAGCCAGCAGGGCTGACAATTGGCTGAAGACTTCTGTGAATTGTGGTTCCAACCACGAGACAGCCCAAGGCTGGGGCAGGCTAACATAAGTACTTAAACTGTCAGTAGTAACAGCGATTCATATTATGTAGGCATCTCACTATTTTAAGAATAATTGTATTTAGCATCCTTTAAGAGAAACTATGAAAGCAAATCTCATCCAAACTCTCAAGAAGAAATTTGTCCAAAATGCGTGTTTTACCACATAAAGGAAAGCATCCAGACAAAACCCCAATAGAGAGTAAACTGGACAGACCACAATTGATTTGTTGTGCAATTGCAAGAGGGTAAACTGATCCCAATCATTTACAGATGTAGTACAGACCATTGAGTGACATTTCTTGTGGGATGAAATTAAAGTTATGTCACAATTTTCTCCCTGGACGTAGTTAGGACATGCCCCCACAAGAAAGAAATAAAGTGGTTGGTTTTCACCATTCCTTTGCCCTGAATTTTCAGCAATGATGTTTTCATTTGAACTCATTGATGATATGATGACAACTCTGGAAGTCAGCTCTTAAACTAAAGGAAATGAGGGTGTTGGGAAGGTTGTCACTTTCTCTTCTGCCAAAAAGCCAGGAACATTTTCTTCTCCATTTTCCACAATCATCCAAACTGCGATTAAATCACATGTTCAAAATGTCAAGTGCAAAAAGGAAAAAAAAACCCTGCAAAATGATATTCGTTGTACCAATTTCAGATATTTTGAGTTTTGCAGTCTGTTCTACTTTTCAAAGGATCATATTGGCCCATATGTCTTTTTTTCTTCCTAGACTCCAAATACTCTTTAAAAAAACAAAGTCACGCTGTGCTTTTCAGCCTCATTTTTCTTGTAAGGGTGCAACATAAAGTGCTAGTGCTGATCTATAAAGCTCTCCAAGGCTGGTGCCAAGTGATCTGCCACATTCTTGCACTGGAATCAGTCCAGCCAATTTGATGCACCTGGGAGAAGCTGCTAATGGTTCCACATTTAGGGGGTAAAACTCAGAGATGCTTTTTTTTTCAGAGGCAATGCTGCTCCTTTGGAGTAGCCAAAGTGAATTTTCAGGCTGATTCCCACTGGGACTACTTTCTGAAACAGTCAAAATGGAGTTCTTCCTGAAGACATTTCGCCTCTCTCATCTTGGGTTTATAGATTGTTTTATTGTTTTGTTTGCATTCAATGTTTTATCTAATTAGATTGTGGGGTGTTTTCATTGTGGGCTTTGTTGTATGTTTTTATCATTGTGAGCTGCAGCAGCCTCTTAGACGTGACACATAGACAGAGAGGTTATCTACAAAATACCCATCAATTTCTGAAAACCCAGCTTATTCTGTTCTGGCACAGCTGATTTTTCTGACCATATTTATTTTAAGTAAAAGAGTCTCCAAATAAGGACACTTTTAGAAAGAGGATACATATGATGCTGCAGGCATTGGGGGGGGATGATTAATGCACAGGAGTTTTGTTTATGTTGGATCATTTTCCTGTTTTACAGTTGTTTTATAGCTACTGCTTTTACTGTAGTTATGAGTGACCCAGAGTTGCTTAAGTTGAGTGGCCAGATAAATCTTTTAAATAAATAAACAAGAACATCCATTTAATTTACACCACGAATGTGGGAAAACAAAGGTATTGACACCCATAGTAATTATTTCGTTGTGTTCAATTTCTTCCACTTACTGAAAACACCTCTGCCTATAGAAAAGTTTTGGTGCGTTCCCTCATCTACTGCTGCCCTTTTGTACTTTATCTTATGAGATTTTTCTGATTTCACACTTTTCCAGGCCATTTTTTCCAGGGAAATAGAAGCAGGCAGCAAGCACTCAGCATGGAGTTTAATAAAAAAAACTGCATTCCTTATTCCATGTCTAGGAAATACTTGCTACTAGTGTAAAACCATACTGGAGGAACTCTTGTGTTGTGAACACAATAAATGTAATTTCAAAATGTTTACGTGAAACTGAATATATTATCATTACCTACATACAATCAGTGCAAATAAAGTATAACCTCAACATTCTAAGAAAAACTATTTTGAAAATGCACAAAAAAATTCTCGCAAACAAAACTGTCTATAAAACAGTGAAGAGATTTGTAGCACCCTACAAATTTGGCCAGAGTCAAATAGGTAAAACATAAGTAGATGGTTCTTAGAAACAAGTCTGCATTGATCCAAAACAATGAATAAAATATTGGGGTAAAACATTCAAATTTAGCCAATCTGTGTTTCTGAAGATGTGTTATTTTAGTATATTTAAGATACTTGAATTTTTAGCATACAGTTTCATTTAAACATAACTTCTTTCCTTTGCAACCCGTTTTGTTATAAGAGCTGCAGTTTCTAGCACTCTACTATTTTGTGGTAGAATAGAGAAAAATCAATATTCAACATGCAGCTAATTACCTCATCAATTGTATGCATGACGAAGATGCTGGCAATACATCTTTTTTCTTCTCCTATTTGATGCACTACTGGGTAAAATGCTAGTAGCTACAGCAGCTCATCTTCCAGCCCTATCTGTCTTCCCAATCTTACAGAATCAATTTAATTCAGCTATACTGCCTCTCCATTTATTCAAATATGCATACTGTAATCCTCTGTTCAAAACACAAGTTGTTCTTAGTCTCACTGGAGAAAAAAATTACTTTCCACAATTAATAACACTTGTATGAATAAAACTAGAATAGCACAATATTTTAATGGCATTTGAAACATTTCAGAAAGGAAATTGGATGCAAAATCTGTGTTATTAACACTTGGACAGCAATAAACAAAATATATCCTAAAAGGTGAACAATTTCATATATGGAGTGAAATGTTATATTAAATGTCTAAGGCACTGAGATACATGCCAGAGAACTAGCAATAATAATTCAATATCTGGCACAATATTTTTTAAGTCTGCCATTCATGTCAAGCTAATAAGGGATCACAATTTATTTTAATATCTAATTTGCTTCAATAGGGATAATATAATTTTATACTCATCTACTCAGTATAGAATCAGTTGGAGTTTTCTAAGGCTTACTTGTGTGTAAGAAAGCACAAGGCTGCAGCATAGTAAGATTCAATTCTGAAGTTGATCAAAGTTCTAGATTATACATCATATTATTGAGTTGAACATAGTGAGATCACCTCCTGTAACTATGACAACTTTTGAAAAGGATGCTTCTAAAGATCCCTTCATATTTATCAAAGGGTGTGACTACAATATCATGAGAATTCTAACAGTTTTTTTTTAATTGTTCCTTTAATGTTTCCAAAACAGTCAAGTTTGCCATTTTAGAGCTTAACTTTTGTCTACATCAGACATGTCAAACACAAGGCCCGGGGGCCAGATCTGGCCCGCGAAGTGGTTTCATGTGGCCCGCGAAGCCATCCTGGAAACAGTGAGGGAACGGCCCCCACTGCCTTGGCCCTGGCCCAGAGACCCTCCTTCTGCCAGAGACCCTCAGATCTGTCCCACTCCTGCCCAGGTCCCCATAGGCACCCTTGATGCGAACGATGTAGAGCTGGCCACGCCCACCCAGTAGGCCATACGCACTCTAACCACGCCCACCCAGTAGGCCATGCCCACCCGGCCCCCTGAGGGCAACCGCAATGCTGATGCGGCCCTCAATGAAATTGAGTTTGACACCCCTGGTCTACATTGAAAAGCGCCTACCTTTGTTTTCAAAATTAAAGATGACTTCAACCACTCCATCTGCATAAAGATTACTGCTGTTGGGAATTTTAAAGATTGTTCTGTGTAACCTGAACATTCAGAAACTAGGTTTCTTGTTAGCCAGCTAGAACTCTTTCTACTCCCTATGACCTTTATAGAGTTGGATAAACAGCAGGGAAGCAATAAAAACAATCAAGCACAAAAAAAAACTCAAAAGGGCACACCGGCACAAATTGAAGCCAAGGTAACCTTCTAAGCAGTGAAGATGGTAGACAAGACCAACTAATGGTGAACAGATAAGAGCATTCTGAGATATTGGAGATGATCACAGGACAAAATGAAGAAAAAATGGAACTGCTGAAGAAAGGTGAGAAAGTATGAGTTTGATTCACAGAAGAGGGAGGGCGATGTCAAGCCATTTCAGAAAAATATCTGGGTTCTAGGAAAATAGACTGGCTTAATTTTATTAGGAGATTTATGTGTGGTTTATTCCCTTTTCCCAATGGCTTCGTTGGTTTTATAAGAACAAGGCTCATTTAAACCCTTTAAACTGTGTTGTAACAATTACACATCACAATTATATCTTATGTTTTTAGACTTAGCCCAAGATTTGGTAAGTCCAGTAGCTTTGAGCTTCAATTAGGAGGATATAAAACACCTTTTTTTTCCTATATTCCTAGAGCTAGGCTGAAGAGAGAAATCCTGGTAAAAACAAAATCTAAGAAGAAACAGAAAGGTTGCATGTTATCAGATCTTTGATGTAGGCCAGATCAGGAAACAAGCATTGCAAGGATTACAGGAATTCTTTACTGTCGTAGGGTATAATAAAAAGAATCCCGAAAGTCTGCTGGCATTTCTTTCTGCTCTCTTTTATACCAAACAGAACAGGACAGGACAGAACAGGTGGTTGTGATGGTGATTAAATCTTTTCCTTATATTCCCTCCTTTCTCAGTTGTTTTTATTATACTTTTTCAAGGCTATCTCTGCATTTGTCTACTCGAAAATGCTGCATCCTATGTGGTGGTTCTGTACACTAACAGGCTTATTAAATTTTATCGATTTTTTCCAATTATTCTGTAAGTCTAGGAAGTCTTGCATCATATCCAGTTTGCAGTTTTGTAAAACTAGCTTGGGACCATTGCTGGGAAGTGAGATATGCACTAAAATGTATTTTAAAATGTATAAAAGTTTAGTAGACAATATGCTGAAAACGCTGGCAAGTAAATACTCCTAAACCATTGCCAAGAGGAAAAAATGTTCCCTTTGGCATTTATGATATATGCACTGATGCAAAATTCATTATGTGCAAACAGAAATATTTTCAGCCAAGGTGTTTCTTGGGCAATCACATCACATTCCCAGAATCTTACGAGAGAGCCCAGGGTGACACAGTGGTTAAATGTCTATGGAAATTCTCAAATCATCCAGGTCACGGTTGTTCCAAAGATGCTTTTCAAAAAGCAACTGGACTTCCTTGTTTTTTCTTTTGAAAACGTTTCACTTTTTATCCAAGAAGCCTCTTCAGTTCTGACTAAATGGTGGGGAATAGGAGGAGTCTATTCCCTTTGCAGTCATCTAGTTAGCAGTTTGAAGGTCAGTCATTAGCTCTCTGAGAGTTGTTGAGGCCACTTGGGGATTTATCTGTATCCTCAAGATCACCTAAATCAGAGTGCAAATGGGTATGGAGCCTTCTCGGGACTGCTGAAGGAACTGTGTTGGAGACAAGGATATAGGTGGTGTTGCACCCCCCCCCTGTTGAGAGAGGGATGTTCAATTTTAACATAGATGGCCTGTTTGACCCCTCTTTTTTCTTTGGTTAATGTGTTGGACTTGCATTGGAGAAGGTTCTGGTGTGCCCTTGGCCACGAAAGCTGATTTTTGGTCAATTATTTCTCTCAGTCTAAACTGGCTTGCATAGCTGTTGTTTTGAGGGGAAACGGAAAGAGGGAATGTTTTGGACACTGCTTTGTGTCCTGAAGGAAATATGGGGTCTCAATCTGATAATAATAACAAGGATTCAGATATTTCCATAGTGTAGTCCCCATTCTTGTGTGTTTTTCTACTGCTTCTTCCATTTGTTTTCTTACTATGAAAAGAATCAAAATAGTTGTGCAGTTGTTGTTTTTTTTTACTGAAGCACTGCATGTCTCCATCTGGAAGCATCTAGTCGTTCAAATGCAAAAACAAATAACTTCAAGACATAGCTTGCTTCCACTTCCTTTTGTCAGTTAACTTGCTGGTAATCTCTAAATGCATTCCTTTCAGGAATGCATTTCTAATTAAAGCTCCATCCCCAAACCCTTGACATGAAGCCTTCTTTTAATGTTCCATATTAGTAACTTACCAAAACCCCAAGTGCGTTTGTAATCAATGTTTGAGTGTACAACTTCCAGCTATTGTAGACATCCAGAAATTGTTTAGATTTAAGCAATACATCTTGCAATATGCTATTTTTATTTAAATGGTGTGCAATTTTTCTCACAGTTAAAAAAAACAAATCACACTGCTAAATGCATTATTGAATCACATACTATAAATTATTTTAGATTTTTAAACTTTAACTTACAGGATTTTGTGTCCCTTGAAGAGAAATTTGTGAAGTCATTTGGCAAATTAAATTGGCATCCAACCCCTTAATTATATGAAATAGAAAAACCTCAATGCCGCATTGGCTTTAATGGGAATGGGATTAGGAACTCTCCTCTAGGTGTGGTCTTTTCCAAGCCAAGGTATAACGAATGACACATAAGAGTAGAAAAATCCAGAAATGAGATAATCAAGAAAGAGAGAAAGAAATTGTAATACTAGGAACTGAAATGCATAAAACAGGAATAAAAGTCATTGCATGTTTTGGTATCTAATTCTGGTATACAGTTAAACATTTGTTGACCTATTAAGCTGACTTTGTAACAGGAAGAGCTCCACCAAGGAATCTGTGAACTTGTATCCGTTTGTATCTTTTTCAAGGTTGACTAGAACCTAGATCAGAATCTTCTGGAAGGGTGGGAAGAACTGTGGATGGTGGAAAAGCACAAAGATAATTTATTAGTGGTGGAGGACGACATTTGGTTTGGCCAAATGTCAAAGTGATCATTTGACCAAAGGGTCCACAGGCAGCACACCTTACCGACCCCTAGAGGATTTTTTTGCTTACATTATTATTTGTGTGAAGGGAAAGATTTATAGGGGGTGTGGAAAGAGAATTGTGTGCTTGCACACAGCTGTGGCCTCCAATGACGTGCACAGAAAGTAAAAGGATTTATACATGCATCTCCAAGTGGCAGGAATATAGTGTCTCCACCAAGTTGATCCAACCCTGACTCTCCTGTCTTTTGAAAAAGCTTGAAAAATCTGGCTCTTCCAGCAGGCCCTCAGCCAAGGTGAACCCACAAAAGCAGTGTGATACTTTTATTTTGTTTACTATTGTTATGGTATGTGTGTGCATGTTATTTTTAGTGTCTTTCTGTTGGTTACCCATGATTTGCAGTGGGGGGGGAAGGAGGGAGGAAAAAAGAATAATTGTTGAAATTGTAGTTGACCATATGAAGGAAGTATTAACTATTAACAGTCTTGTGAGATAAACCCCAGCAAACAAAACTAAATAACAACATTTATAAAAGTAATTTTCTGCCCCAATTTCAACTAACAGAAGCACCTGGATACATGTCACAAAATGTACTATGCCAGAGAGAACACTTGAGTTGTATAATGATGTATTTATGCACTTTATTACATTACTGAGAGCCAGTTTGGTGCAGCAGTTAAAGCATCAAGCTAGAAAGCAGAAGATCCTGAGTTCTAGTCCCCATTTTAGCTACAAAGCCAATTTTCTTTCAGTCCTAGGAAGGAAGGAATAGTAAGCCACTTCTAAAAACTTTGCCAAGAAAATTGCAAGGACTTGTTCCGACAGTTTCTGAAAATTGGACACAATTGAATGGAAGAAAAAAAACATTATTACTTACCAGGTTATGATTCAACATCTGCAGGACCGGAGATGGACAGAAATAAACAGGCCACAAAGAAGAAAGTCTTTGCAGCCCAATGACTATTACGTGATTCAAAATCTTGTGGTACTACCAGAAAAGAAAGCCAGGGCCAGGACTCAATATATAACTGAGTAGAGGTATAATTACACAAAATAAAATAATCTCTATGTCAACTCTGAAAATGAGACTGGCTGCAACATTTTTCCCCCCTCATTTGAGGTTGCCACTTGGAACGGAGCTTGCCCAGGTGTTTTGTTAGTCAAAACAATAAGCTGTCCCGTGGGAACCAAGGTCATCTGTTGCTCCTGCGATCAGGGGCTGGGCGTTGTATAAGAAAACCCACCAAATGCATTTATTGGGGAGCATAGTCAATTTCACAGTTTTGGGGGTGGAAACTTTATACTTTGCAACTGAGGGATTATTATGGGGAATTCAGACTTGGTTTTACTTTTGACCGTGCCATACTTTGTAACAATAAACATGTTCTTTGAGAAATTTGCAAGCCTCAGAGTTCTGCTTTATTCATCTCTGTCTGTCAGAACCACAACACTCTTAAGCCACGGGTGTCAAACTCATGACGTCATGTGACGTGTTGCGATGCATCATGAGTTTTTCCCCATTGCCGGCAATGGGGTGGGCACAGTTTTGGCATGATGCATCCGCCTATGGGCCGGCAGTTTGACACCCGTGCTCTAAGCCAATGTCAGGCCCAAATCCAAGAATGAAACATGGCAATTCTTCCAAGGTGATGTTTTTATTGCTTGATACCTACCAGTATAGATAAAATCGTGCCAGACCGAGGACTCTACTATCTCCATCTATAATATACTCTGTGAACTTATTAGGGTGGTGATGCCTTCATTCCCTCACACATAATGTCTGGGCTGAGTTGCCTCTTACTCCTCTGGAATGTATCACCTCCCTCCTGACTACATCCCACACAAACTGGATAATATTTTCATCAAGAAATCTAAATTGCCCAAAATGGAAAAAGCAACTTTATAATCACTGTCCCAAAGGTGCTTTTTCAAAAAGCAACTGGACTTTGTTTTTCCTTTGTTTTAGGAAAAACAAAGTCCAGTTGCCTTTTGAAAAAGCACCTTTGGGACAACCATGACCTGGATAACTGAGAATCTCCCTAGACATTTTTCTAATGACTGCAATTTTTATGTTACCCAAATAAATATTAGGACCACCTCATGGATCATAGGACTTCCTGCAGAACGGAGATAAAGGGACACAGTCTGAAGAGATAGCAAAAATAGATTCTGTAGAGAGTAAGAGATAAATGGAACAAATATGCAAGAACCACTTGCAAAAAGGGCTGAAACCTGGGAAATCCTGGGAAGATTCAAAAGTGGCTTATATAGATTTCTCCTAAGTCACAGGTATAGGAAGGAGGGTAAAGGTAAAGGTAAAGGTTCCCCCGCACATGCATGCTAGTCGTTTCCGACTCTAGGGGCCGGTGCTCATCTCCGTTTCAAAGCCGAAGAGCCAGCGCTTGTCCGAGGACGTCTCCGTGGTCATGTGGCCGGCATGACTAGATGCCAAAGGCGCACGGAACGCTGTTACCTTCCCACCGTAGTGGTCCCTATTTTTCTACTTGCATTTTTACGTGCTTTCGAACTGCTAGGTTGGCAGAAGCTGGGACGAGTAACAGGCACTCACTCTGCTACACGGCACTCGGGATTCGACCCGCCAAACTGCCGACCTTCCGATCGACAAGCTCAGCGTCCTAACCCACTGAGCCACCGCGTCCCTTCAAGAAGGAGGGTAGTTGAGCACAATTAAGATTCTGTTAGTATAGTCCAGGGGTGTCAAACTCACGTCACATGACGTGTCACGACATATCGTGACTTTTTTTTTCCATTGCCGGCAATGGGGTGAGCGTGATTTCGCCATGACACATCTAGCCCTTGGGCTGGGAGTTTGACACTCTTGGTATAGTCTATCTTAAAGTATTGTTCTAGTCTTCTTGTGGAGTTGATTTTCTCATATGATCTACCTAGCGGGCCTGAAAGATCTCCCAGTGCAAATCTTTTCTGAAGAAGCTACTGTTAATAGCAGAAAGATACATATGGAGACCATACCTTTATTTTTGCCTCTGCTATTTGCAAGTTGGTCATCATTTATTTAGTTAAGATGACCTTTATTATTTATTTAATAAATTATTTTTTAGGCCACCTGACTCCCAAATTACTCTGGGTTGCTTACAATTTACATCAACATCTAAAAAGAATACAACAGACCAGAACAGCAAAATACAAATACAAATCACATCAAAGTAAAACAAAATGAAGCAGAACAAAAAGAAGCTGGTACAATTACCCTGTCCCCAAGGTCTGGAAAAACAAGCAGGTCTTTCATAATTTTCTGAATAAAATAAGAGATACAAACATATCTTTAGAACTTAATTGAATGACAGCTCAATTAATTATTTGCTAAAAGCACTCTGCCTGAGCACAGTGTACAAACATACAGCCTTTTCATCTGAAAGATAATATGAAATATTGTTAATGGTTGTATTGCCCAATAAGATCGGGGTAGACCCTGAAGCACCAAATTGCCAAATTTCTATCTTTTTTCAATAATAAATATTGTGTAGGCTGGTTCTGTATCTGGGCTACAACTGAGCACAGTGAGATATACAGAGCCTTGTCTAGATTACCATTAATCAACCTATTAATCCTTTCTTTTATTTCCTTTTTCTCCTCTTAAATAAACACAGATCACTCCTGTGTCATTATGCTTCACCTTGCTATTATATTTCTTTTGAGTTGATTGGATTATGATTGGACTTATGTCAGATCAAATCCTAGTAGGACTACAAAAAGTATTAAGTTCACAAGTCAGGATAAACTATTATAGTGGGTTATAGTTTTCAATTATTTCTTACATATTTAACTATTTAATTATTTAACTTAACTATTTGTAGCATTCAGACTTTGTAACATGTCTTATAGGATTTTTTCTTGCCTTTATACTTTATACAAACTATTGTTTATGTATATGTATATTTACAATATTTTACTTTTTCTACTTTTAAGTTGGAGTGAATGCTATGTTATTTGTTTTGCACTGGTCAACAAGCCAAACTAATAGTAGCAAGGAAGCAAATAAATAAACAAAACTCTGTGTTAAAAGAATGTTTCCTCAATTGTGATTGAAATACATTTTGGAACAAATTCAGCAGACATAATTATATTTAAGTAACACGTGAGTGGGAATTCACTGCAGAAAGTTTATGAGTTTCAAACACAAATGAAACAAAGTATGTAACTCAATAGTAGTAGTGGTGGGCTTTGATTGCACAAACATGTCAAACAGGGATGATCTAATTCAGGGGTGTCAAACTCAATTTCATTGAGGGCCGCATCAGCATTGTGGTTGCCCTCAAGGGGCCGGGTGGGCGTGGCCTGGGTGGGCATGGCTAGAGTGCGTATGGCCTACTGGGTGGGCGTGGCTAGAGTGTGTATGGCCTACTGGGTGGGCGTGGCCAGCTCTACATCGTTCGCATGAAGGGTGCCTATGGGGGCCTGGGCAGGAGTGGGACAGATCTGAGGGTCTCTGGCAGAAGGAGGGTCTCTGGGCCAGGGCCAAGGCAGCGGGGGCCGTTCCCCCACTGTTTCCAGGATGGCTTTGCGGGCCACATGAAACCACTTCACGGGCCGGATCCAGCCCCCGGGCCTTGTGTTTGACATGTCTGATCTAATTCTATGTCGTGTGGGAGATTTGCCTATCCTTTTGAAAGAGCAACAATTTGTTTGCTTTTCTTCTGGTTTGCTGCTGCCCAGATAGTCCTCGATGGATTAAGTTTTGTGAAATAAATTATATTAAAAGAATGTGGACTGAAATCATTTGGACTAATTTCTCCTGTGACTCCAAAAAGTCCTGAAAGCTGTCAAGTTCAGGAATCCTCCTTTTTCAGTTTCAGGTTCTCTTAACTAAATTTTTTGCATATTTTTGGTGGTGGGATGACGGGGGGGGGAGTACATTTCCATCCTCTTGATTGCTTCCATTTTGCAGTCCATCCAAATTTTCAATGGCAGAAAATATATCACACATCATCCAACTCTAGGACAGCACTCAAAGAAAATATATTTCAGATCCCAAGATTTTAAGGGAAGGGATCCAAGAATAGCTAAATAATAAAATTCAGTGATAGCTAAACCCTGCTTCAAGTAGCATAGAAACTGCTATTCAGTAACTTATATATTTAACTTTTGCTAGAATTGCAAAGACTGGCAAACTATTTCTTTTGTTCCAAGTGTGATTTCTAAGAAAAAGGTGATTGTTTCTGATGGGATGGGAAGGTATATAACTTGTGAGAGATAAAACTATATTATTATTTATGCTTTGCTTCTGCCTGTGATAAAATTAATATTTATTTTATTTCTTTCATGACTCGTGGACTTCAACTCCCAGAATTCCTGAGCCAGCCATGCTGGTTCAGGAATTCTGAGAAGTTGAAGTCCACAAGTCATAAAGGGGCCATTGTTCTCAACCCCTGCCTTACACCTCTGACTAGAGGTTGTTAATCAGGTGCCAATTCTTATGACATACAGACTTTTCTCAGTGAAAGTTGTGAATTATAAACCTGTCCATTATTTCCCAGTTTAAAATGCTTAAGATGTGAGCAAAGCCAGCAATGCTGCTTTTGGAGTGAGATCACCAAGTCAAAACAAAATACAACAGATACAAAATTCTGGAACGTGGCTGAAAAGATGCCTTCTTTTCTCAAAGCCTTCTCAGGATAGCTGCAGGAAGTCTGCTCCCACTCTGAAGGATATAAAGATAGCTTCTAACTATCAGGCAATCAGAGCTTCCCGCAAACATCAAGGATTAGAAGACTTCACATACATCAAAACTGCTTCAAGATTACACAAGTGCTTTTATTGGATGGGAGGAGGGAATGCAATGAAAGAAGCAGACATAAGTACATAAACCTGTTTCCACTATAGCAAAGATGGGGAATGATGGCCCCTTTATGATTTGTGGACTTCAAGAATTCCCGAGACAGCATTCTGGGAGTTGAAGTCCACAAGTCATTAAAGGGTCATTGTTCCCCACCCCTGCACTACAGTCAATGGTACTAGCCAAGAACTGACTCTAAATAAAAGATAATTTTTATGACAGCCAGAGAGGATTTCTTTTCTTTTTTAATGCCATGGAATTTATCCAACTCACACATGGTAACTCTGGGCAATGTACAACATAAAAAAATCCACAGTTAAAAATCTAAGTTTATCCCCCCCCCAAACCCCACTCCCATCCTATGGTGGTAACAACACAGTCAGACATATTTAGAGATGAGATTAGAATTGTCTTTGATCACCTCATTGACATTAAATTTAGATTTCCTTCTATGTTCATGGTGTTAACATACTCAGAAACCAACCACAAGAACTTGATTTCTGCTAATTCAAGATGTCTTTCAATAACAGGTAGAATTCTCCTTTTTAATGTAGGCCATAGTTCTTTCTGAATGTTTCACAGGAAATAACTATAAACATCAAAGCAGGGTTTTGTTTACTGTTTTATTTCAATTAATAAAAGTGAGGATATTTATGCATGGTTACTAATCATAACCGTGCTAATTGAAATTATTTCCTCAGTGATAAAAATAGTGACCTGACCAAGAACAACTCTGAGGTAATTTATCAGGTGGAGACAATGAATGGAAAGCAAATGCAAAACAAATAATGAAGGAGTGAATGGATAAATTCCCCTTTCCTGGAAGACCAAGAATGTTGTGACTTGATGGAACTGCTGAGATTCTCAGAAAAGAAGACAGTGATAAATTACAAACAAAACAAAGAAACATGAAGTGACTTATGGAAAAGATAGAAGCAGTTTGCAAGTATTAGAAAGGTGATCTGAATGCTGTTGCTGTAAACTAGATCTGGCTACAGTTTCTGCACATCTCATGTTTTTAACATCTTTTGTCTATTACTTTCTTGCTGCGTTGTGTTTTCTACGTGTGTGTGTGTGTGTGTGTGTGTGTGTGTGTGTGTGTGTGTGTGTCCCCCACCAAATCTAATATCAATTCTAATTTATTCCTTCTAGAAGAGCAATTAGTTGTAAAAAGTTTCAATCATCTTTTTGACCTTATTTTAAATACATCTTGTGGATGTATTGAGTGGAACTGCAGTCATATTTCGAGTGTTTAATGGCATATCTAAATTTTAGTCCAACTCATTATGGGTATCACTATATAAATGATTATATTTCTTGGTAAACTATTTGGAGTAATGCCAGCCATTCATGCATAGTAACTGTTCCAATATTTAGATTTTCTATAAACTCCACCATTTCATCAGTGATCAGAAATAAAGCAAGGGAGGACTGCCATTGGTGGCAATCTGTAGGCTTAATTATATAAATAAGTATATGAGTGAAATACAGCAGAATAAAAAATATGAAACAATGCAAACAATGTACACAGTCCAAACTTATCCCCCAAGATGGACATCTAAGCAATTACTTGGATTTAAAAACTTGGCAGAAGGGCAATTTTGACTGCTTTTCAAAATGCCATGTAAGCAGGGTGCTGAGTAAACTTCTGGATGCAGAAAGTTCCAAGTATGAATGACCCAAAAGAAAAGACGCTTGTGTTGCTTTTGCTGCTTATGTTGAAGATGTGATCCATGACCTGCAAAGAAAATTGCAGGGCTGGAAGAAAGGAACCAAATTGCTGATCCCCATTTTCCTGGAATTGCTACTGAAATATAATCCTGCTATACAGGTATTTCTGTCTGCCTATCATACTGGAAATTGATTCCTTATTCTGTTTATCTTCCCCCAATGGTCTCCCACATTCCCAGTTTGGAGCATCCCATCAGGGATTTCTGGTAACCCCTTCTTAAGCGGCATCATAGCCACATTCCAATGTTTCTCATATTCCTATGGGTCCCCTCGCAATTAGAGCTCATAGATTGAGGATGGATCTTCTTGTATTCTCATGCTGATGGTGGGTTCCTTAAAAGGATGAAAATATTGTTCCTAATCGTACCCCATCATCAATCAATCATAGCAGAAGACATAGAGAATCATGGTCAGCGCAGATTTGCAACCACTTCTCTATATCTCCAAAGAGACCTTTCACATGGCAAGAGGCTTAAGCTAAAGTAGAAAGCAGTGGCTCAAACTCAGACCGGATGGGCTTACTGATTGCCAGCCCAATGAAAGTGGCGCACATTTCTGCTCTTCTTAGCCTTTTCCTGGTCAAGGCCCAAACAGCAGTAGATGACAAGAAATGAGATACATTATGTATGAGATTCAAACATAAGTCTCAGTTAAAAGATTTAATGCAAGGAAAAAGGAGTTACAGAATATCGGAGTCTATTTCCCATGTATTACAGAAAACATTAAGGCAGAGTCTCTGGGAGTGATTTGATCCTCTTTTTCACAAACTCCTTAACTGGTTGGAATAATGACTCACTTAGGAGATAAGGCTGGAATGTCCATCTGGTTCTTGTCTGCCATATTTTAGAAATACATTTTCTTCTTCCATATTCAACAGATTTCTATTACAGCCTAACTCTGTGTGACAAAAACTGCAGGGCATCTGACTCCTGCGGTAGCAATGGGAGTAGAGGTTAACAGTGGACACCCCTGACTACTATTTCCCTCCCTTCAGCAGGGGAGGAAGCTTCTCTCTGGACTTGGCAAGATATGCCAAAAAGCACATGCCTACTTTTTAAAGTCGATAAAAGCAGTTTGATGTTGTTAGAGATCCTGCTGTTCAAACACCCCATGCACTGTGACATCTATTCCAAATAACAACGTAGGCAGATAATCTTACAGTCCAGAATTTCAGTGATATATGTGTAAATGGAAGTAGAAACCCAACTGCCGAGAAAGCATCCAGTTCAGAGACAGTTGTGTTGTGTTTCATCTAAAATTACAGAAAAAACTGTTCTTCTGTGTACACTTTTCTCTTGCAGCAACTTGCACACACCAACACATACATGTGTGCTGGCTCAACAATATCTGTATGAATGGCAAACCTTATTAGCCCAGGCCATCTGCTGTTGTCCTTAATGCACAGATTTCTTTGAAAGAGTACCATATAAATAAAAATATGACAATACAAATAATAAAAGGTAAAGGTTCCCCCGCACATGCGTGCTAGTCGTTTTCGACTCTAGGGGCCGGTGCTCATCTCCGTTTCAAAGCCGAAGAGCCAGCGCTTGTCCGAGGACATCTCCATGGTCATGTGGCTGGCATGACTAGACGCCATAGGCGCACGGAACGCTGTTACCTTCCCACCGTAGTGGTCCCTATTTTTCTACTTGCATTTTTACGTGCTTTCGAACTGCTAGGTTGGCAGAAGCTGGGACGAGTAACAGGCGCTCACTCTGTTACGCGGCACTCGGGATTCGACCTGCCAAACTGCCGACCTTCTGATCGACAAGCTCAGCGTCCTAACCCACTGAGCCACCATGTCCCTAATAATACAAATAATAGATTTGTACAAAATCTACTATTTCAAGAACTCTCCTAGACCATGATAATCCATTCAATCTGGGAATGATGCAGTAGTTTTCTGGAAGTTAATCCTCCGAACCAGAAGCAGGAGATTTTGCATATACCTAACAATACATCACCTAGTATTTTTGGATTATTACTTAGAGTAACAATATTCAATATATTTAATATTTTAAAGGCTATAGATTTGGCCTGATTTAGTAAAAGGTTTCCTATATTAAAAAAGTAAAGCTATTTTACTTTGTTATAAGAAAGGCTCTCAAACCAAATATTTTGGGGGGAAAGGCAAAAAAGTAAGTTTGTACCTATTGTTCTTCGAAGATCTTCACACTGGCTAATATGAGGAAACTTCAGGATTTCCTTCCATTTTTTGCTTTTACCTTTGCGCTTTCCTCCGCCTCCTGCAGGAGAAGAAAGGATTCTGTTATTAAGTTTGTTAATTCTCATTTTCCTTATACCTTGCCTCTCTCCAAAAACACACACTCCAGCTGTTGTTTGGTACATTCATGCATGTGCGCATTTTACAATACCCATTGTTTTCAGTATCATAAACTGACTGATGGGGATTTCTAGGACTCTGGTTATAAAGATGCGCAACAGTTACTGGGCAACTGTAAACACTTCCTCCTCTTGTTCCAAAAATAAGCAGAATGGCCAGTTGCTGCATAAACAGCCATCTGTGTAACAGGAAGCAGACATATGCAGAAAAACTGTGCGCTCTGTGTGTGTGTGTGTGTGTGTGTGTGTGTGTGTGTGTGTGTGTGAGCGTGCGGGCATCTATTTGCCAAAGTCTATAATTGAACAACGAAGAATCTCTTCCCTAATAAACCCCTTTATACAACATTGGTACCAAAGGACAGACTGGGCTGCATAATTGTCAGCCAATTCCAGAGGCCTGTTTCTGCTTATCTACAGTTTCAAAAACTTAAGTTTTATATAGCCAATTACTCTGGGCAATGATAAGCATCAGTAACACAATCTTTGTACCTTGTTTAATTTCAGTATCATTTCTAAATTTCATCAGCTCCTATAGGTATCATACAGACTATTGAGATTAATATGCCTGCCTGCCACTAAGTCCCGTGTGCCCAAAGCAATGGCATCTGGCAAAGCCAGTCTCTAGCGTAATCTTTTCCACAGGACTCCTTTGCACCTCATATAGAGTTTATAAGCGTTCTTGGGAAATACAACTGGTGACTGGAAGCAGCTCAGGATTAGAATTAATGCTTATTTGAAAACAAAAGCATAACTTGCAGAGCGATCTATGAATATCAGCTAGCAATCAGAAGACACAAAGAAACCCTTTTAATCTCACAACGCATGGACTGGATTCAACCATAGTTATAATTGGGAAACTGTGAGCATCATAGACCAAGCTAAATCCAATTCTTGAAAGCTTTGTATTGGGACAAATCAGCCATCAATAGACAAATAGAGAAAAACCACATTTACGGACCATTCAAAGGAGTCTATAAAAAAGTAAGAATACTGGAACATATACTCTCTAGCAGCTAACACCCAGATAAACAGGAATTAACATGAGACAAATAAACAAGCAGAAAACAATAAATACCCTAATTACCAATGATAAAACCACATTGCAACCAATACTGGCAGGGCAAGCTACTGTATATAAAAAGGGAGAAAGCCCACACGCAAAAGCACCGATGATGTTATCAAATTAGGTAGTGAAACATCTACAGGCAAACAATCAAGCTCAGAGAGTATCAAGGACTCCTATAAAAATAAAGTTAAGATACAGCAGTAGACCGCATTCCGGGGAATTGAAAGGAGTTGGGTGGTGGTGGTGGAACAATTTAACTTGAGTGCCTTTCTCCTAACATGCCTTTTGGGGATTAACACCAACCACTATAGCAGCTATTCCATTACTGCATGATTTTGTGTGTATATTCACAATATACTGTTAAAGTTTAAAATGCCTGAATTAATGTATTTGTCAGCCCCCAGCTTGAATTCAGCAAAACCCACTCATATGATCAACAGCAACATGTCCTGATAAAAATCTTTACTGGTACCAGGAAGAAGCAGTTAAGTTCTCCGTCTCTTTTTAACAAATGGCGATTTGTTTTATCCTTTTTGCTTTGTGCTTCTTTGACACACGGTGCTCAATGCCTCCTTAAGTAACACCAGCTGCCTGAAATTATTGCAGGTTCGCATCCCACCAGGCTCAAGGTTGACTCAGCCTTCCATCCTTCCGAGGTAGGTAAAATGAGGACCCAGATTGTTGGGGGCAATAAGCTGACTTTGTAATAATGCCGCTTGGGGGGGTGTGTGAAAGCCCTAATAAGCAGGCATATACATAGAATGAAGGCTACTGCTAAGCTTATAAGATGCCCGAGTCTTCGGAGAAGGGCGGGATATAAATGGAATTAAAATAATAAAAAAATGTCAATTAATATATTGACAAAATCAGCATTCATGCTCTAGGAATGTTAGCACTTCTGGAACTCCCAGGTTTTTTTCTTTAAGATATCCAAGTTTTTTGCTTCAAAGTTTACAATAGACTCCTAATTAGTAATTTAGAATGGCTGGAGGACAATGTAGAAAAGTAGAGAAAGATTAGTGAATATTCCATTACAATGCAAACTGAAGGAGAGCATGAATCTGCTTGGACCTTTGCCTGTACAACTCCACCAAGAGTAGATCCACTTGCATGATTGAATACAATTTTGTTGCAAGGGGTAAATACTAGGTGTTGTATTAGGCTTGTTCTCTACCCCCCCACCCCATCCCCATGCAATGAATATGCACAAAACCATTAACAAAACTGAATATATCAATAGGTAAGATAAGAAAAAAGGTCCATGTAACGAAAACCAAGAGATTAGAAATAAAATTATAGCAAATAGCAAAATAGAAAATAAAAAAAGAAAACAACTTAGTTGTTCTGTACCAGCCTACTACCAGCCCTGCAGATAAGGCAGGGACAACCCCTTTTACAAGAAGGCAATAGGCTGGAACTAAGCCTGCCAAATTTATGAACACAAAAGCAAATAGAGCAAAACAAGACATGAACCATGAAACAGGAACTATTCAAATGGTTGCCTTCAGCAAACCAGCCCTCCCACGCATTCCCCTTTTAAACAGTTCAGGGCGTGGCTTCTCTCTGCCTCCTTCCGAGGTGCCCCATTGCCTTCCTCTGTTTACTCCTGATTGACTGCCTCCTGCTTCGGGCGTCCTTGAACAGGGCCAGCTGTGGGTCATCTTCATCCACGCTGTCAGGCTCACACAGCTGGGTCTACGTTGTAACCAGGTGGGAGGGGCCTGGCTGAGGGCTCTCATCAGCAAGCTCTCCAACCCCCTCAGCAACCTCTCCAACACCCCCCCCCTCCTCCTCTGAATCGTCCGACCCAAATGCCGAACCCACAGGCTGACCCTGAATCACAACATTAGTTGCCACCCGATATGTTTGGATGCTTAATTTGAGGCCCTGGTGCTGCCCACCCCATCATAGTTGCTGAAAAGTAGCAGTATGGTTTGTTGCCTTTCTTACTCTTTTAGATAGAAGAGAGGTTGCTGGCTCAGGAATTCTGGGAGTTGAAGTCCACAAGTCAAAAATGGGCTATTGTTCCCCACCTCTGAGATAGAAGCACACGCAAGCTGTAGTGTAGATGTTTTTGACTATACCCTACAACAGGGGTCTTCAAACCTGACCCTTTTATGACTTGTGGACTTCAACTCCAATTCCTCAGTCAGCGAGGGGGGAATCCCATCAACTTAGATGACACATTCTTTCTTCAGTAGCTCTGTCCATTGGATGTTAAGCTTTCAAAAAGAACAAATGGTTGTTTATCCTTGTTTATCCTTCAAGCAATGCCAAATTTAAATTATTGCTAAAGGAAACAGAAGATTTTTAGGGCAGATGGAACACCAACCAAATATCTCATCCAAATACTTGGAGTAGAATTTCTCACCCAAGAGGAACTACCAGAGAGAAAACCCACATCTGCCTATCTGCAACCTGTAAGCAAAAGCCATGTCTGCTTGCCTTCAAAGATAAGTAGATTCACAGGGGAGGACTAAACTGATACATTTCTGTGGAGGAATTAAAGGTAAATAACACTTTAATAGTAATAATGACCTGTGTGCCCAACCAAAAGCCTGGCTCCAACATTATGCACCATGTGAGGGTTGCTGTACAGTGTTCATCATTTAATGTTTAATTGTACCTGGTATACAGATAGCTAGACAAAAGTTTTCTGGGCCACAGTTACTACTCCACTATCTAGGACAGAGGTGGGGAACTACGGCTCCTTTATGACTTGTGGACTTCAATTCCCAGAATTCCTGAGCCAGCCATCTTGGCTCAAGAATTCTGGGAGTTAAAGCCCACAGGTCATAAAAGTTCCCCACTTTTGATCTAGGATGAAGCAGAGTTCTAGCACTGTATTCTACTTCTGGTTTATGTTTAAAGATGTACTAAGATTTGTTCTCAATTGCTTCTTTAAATTTTGTCCTATTGAGTGTTTGCATCTTTATTCTTATTTTTCCTGTAAATTATTTTTTTTTCCAACATCACATCTTTTTGTTCTTCCTCAGCTCAATCTTTGCACTTATTGTCTGTAGCCTTTTAATGAAAAAAGGATATAATTCCTGCCCTGTCCTTTGCCAATTTACTATGACATGACCCATTAAACACCATCGCACAGCTGGTGTTATTTTATTTAATTATTTTTTTAATTATTTTATTTAATAATTAAAATTTAATTATTTTATTAAATTTCTCTATAGCCCAGTAGCCAAATCTCACAAGCTGGTTTATAAAAAAAGAACTTTAAATTGTAAAATACCAGAAATATTCTAAAACATCATGCAACACTTAAAAATGTATCTAAAAAACCCCTCAAAAATAGTATGAAAAACAATAACAGATTTTTTCAAGCATGATAAAGAACTAAAACTCCTTCAAAACACATATATACAAGTCTCATTTTTCCTAAAAAAAAACAACCCCCACATTTTTTTTGACATATCTTCTTTTGATTCTTGATTTTATTCAAATTCATTACATTAAAAAGATATTTGAGAAAATGCCTTAGTTATAAGTCCAAAAATTCCACTTGAGTAGCTTTTCTTTCCTAATCTGGGGTCTTGTAAATATATTAACTTTTATTAACAGGAGATAATTGGGGTTGTAGTTGTAATTCCTAATATTGCTAGGGAATTTACTGAGCTGAATAAATAACTACAGCATCAAGCAACAAACAACCTTATCAAGTTTGGTAATCTGTACATTCCTTTATTTACATCATCAAGGAGAATATGAAATAGCAATTATAGGCATTAAATGAAGAAGAATAAAACCAATGTGAAGTAATTATTGCACAAATGAATGAAGCATAAGCAAAGAATTGTTGCCATGAGACACAAATACTCTGTGCAGAAAAGATGCACACAAGCAAACACAAACTATGTTTTTTTTTAGAAATTCATTTCTGCCAAGCTCTAAGGGAGAAAAAAGGCTGAAGTGTTCCCTAGTTACAACGATGATTGGTGTACAATTCAGCCAATGGCTTCTCCCTTTCAGTTCCATGTCCTACAAGAAGAAGAGCATCACTTGATGACTCATTTGCTTGTATCCAAGTGCAATATAGCAGCACTCTTTTCCCTGTGACGTCTTTATGTTGAGGTTTCCAATCAACTGCTTTAATCTGGCTGACCTTTCCAGTATTCAGCCTCTGTCTTGAAGCTATCCTCGCTTGCTTCAAACGCAATTAGGCATGATGACAGGAATATGTCTGTATATATATGTACGTGTGAGTGTGGTAAGAACATGAGGCTATGAAGGACATTATGCACCAAAACAGGTAAGAACAGGTAAAATGGCCAAACCAAAAGCTAAAAGGAGATTTTCTTAATTGCAGAAGTGTTCAGATGACGACTCTCCTTGAACCTCACTGGGTTGGCGTCTTTTTATGCTCGGAAACTCACTGGATTCCCACTAGTGGTCTTGTTAACAAAAATGGAAAAAACCATCACCCAGCATGTACCAGGTTTGCTAGTTAGTTATCTGGGAGTTTTCTGGTTGAACATATGTGTAAATAAAAGGCTCAGCATTTGGACAGAGCTTCTTGCGTCCTGTTGTTAGTCACTGATACTCAATAGTTTAGAGCAGGGGTGTCAAACTTGCAACGTCACATGATGTGTTGCGACGTATTGTGACTTTTTTTCCATTGCCGGCAATGGGGTGGGCGCGGTTTCAGCATGACGCATCCGGCCCATGGGCCGGGAGTTTGACACCCCTGGTTTAGAGCATTATGAGGATCTAACACGCAATTTCTACTGCTTCATTTCGAGCCCTATGAAGTAGAAATGGATATTTGAGGTTACATGGAAATCCTCCAAATAGCTGAACAAATCTGACTGTTGTTTATAGTAGCTAATTAAATGTAAAGATTTATGGGACTCATGGTTTTACAGCAAGAGTAAGGAACCTGATTTTGCCCATTTTCACATGTCAGGCTGAGCAAGTTACAGCTAAGAATTGGAATGTGAGCAAAAAGCCAAAATACAAGTGGCAATAAAGCAATATGCATGGACGTACACATTAGCTCTGTCCTCAACTGTGGCCCTTCAGTCTGGTGCACATTTCCTGTGGAAATCTGTAGATTATAAACCTTCAAGCAATCAAAAATCTTCATTAAACAGAATTCCCAACTGTAGGTATGTATCCAAGTATGTTTATCTGAACATGCACACATGCCCTTCTGAAGAGCTTTATGTGAATCATGAAGAATGGAGCAGACAACAGATCAAACTGATTTATAATGTACTCTGACATTTCTTGACCCACTTTTAGATCGCCACACATTCCGAAGATTGCTAGAACAAAGCTCACATCATTATAAAATCTACTTGCATGTAAATTACCAAACCACAAATCATTCTTACAAAATAAGAAATGTTTCCAGCATCAGTGCATAAGTCCATTTGTTATATGCCACTGCCTAATAAAGTCCACTTCTGTTCTAAGGCATCATATTGATTATGTGCCATCAATTAGTTATTGACTCTTAGCAATCATATACACTTCAGATATTATAAAGTAAATCATTATGCTGTATTTTTTCATTCTTAAGGTGCCTGTACAATCATGTTAGGTCCAAATTACTCCTTTCACATACCATTGCTATCAATATGAAGTGTTAGGTGTCAACATGGAGTAGATTCAGGAGCTATGAAGGCTATATTTTAGATGATATACTGTTGAAGAACAGGAATATACAGCATATGCATGGTGTTCTTGGTGGTCAAGGTAAAGGCTAAATCCATTCTTTAGGCAATGCCACATGTCACATATACTATTTTTATAAAAAAAAACAACAGCAAATGCAAAGGTAGAAATGCAAGACAAAACATAGAAATGCATTTCCCATCCTTGCCTCCCTCATCACCCCCAGGTTCTCTTATATTGACAAGGAAGAGTTTAAAGTGAGAATATACTGTTCAATGTATATTGAACCGTGTTCAGTTAAGAACTCACATTCCCTTGCATTCAAATAGCTAAAGAACTTACTTTTGAGTATCTATTTCATATACCAGAATTCAAAGCACCATTTTTAAAAAAATTGAGATAGAATTTATATATATATATATATATATATATATATATATATATATATATATATATATATATATATGTGTGTGTGTGTGTGTGTGTGTGTGTGTGTGTGTGTGTGTGTCCATTGTCTTCAGGTTAAAACAGTATAATAGTAGTTCTCATTACGAGGGTAAGTATTTGTCTGGCACTAGATAAAGGCTAAGATCCTCTGTAAATAAAAACTGCTTGAAGATTGACAATGAACAGATGTTGTGATGCAATCTTTCCCTGAGCCCAGCAGTTAATGATGTGAAGTCAGAGGTCATGGATTTAATTATACAATGAATAACATTGATTAATGGCTATTTCCTCTTTTCTAAGGTTGTTCACACAAGCCATGATGCCATGTACTTACAAAATAATGTCTGTATGTTGGAAAATAAAGTAGATAGGTTCCTAACCCCTTAAGGCAAATGAAGGATGATATTTTGATTCCATAAAAGCAAAAGGCATTCCATTATGCAAGTCAAAACTGCTATGGCAAGACTTCATTAACTCTTAGTGGCATATAAAACATTATTTGAACTCCTCAGTTCCGCCCCCATCAATAATCCCAGTAAAATTTCTTGACAAGATAGTTTAAATAATAGTAACTCCAACTTTCATAGACAAAGTTGTTATCTGGTTATCTAGATTTCTTCCTTTTTTGAATTTAGAAAATTATTGCCTTAATTCTGGGCAAGGATTTAAGCTGACGTTAAGTTAATTGAGGACTGGGAAAGTCACCATGTTACTTGTCTTAGTTCCTTTTCTGACTTTGGTAACTATTAATTATCACCTCATCTTATACTGCGGTTTGCATCCTGGAAATAAGGATTACTAATTTTTTAAAGTCAATTTTTAATTTTAATCACAAGGGTCCCTTAAACATAGAAATGATTCTTAAGTACCAGAAGTTCTGAGCACAATTGTAAAATAACTCCCAAATTTAGTTTTCAACTGTTAAATGATATATAAAATTTCTGTTAACAGAAAATACTGTAAAATAGGAAAAAATGAAATAGGAAGAAAGACACATAATCTACAGAGAAAACTTCCTTTACAGAACGTTCCTGAAACTTAAAGCAATCCAAGTTACTTAAAAAATAACAAGTTTTCCATTAGAGCACAATTTTGTCATGTTACCATTTCTGTAATTCTATCTTGATTATACTCATTGTAAATTGTACATTGTACATTGATATACATCTGTGCTAACAGCATCAGAAACATCTGTCACAACCAATGCCCTGGAATTTTATGCTAACCAATGACCATTGTGAGACCGATACAGTTTGTATCATTTGTACTCTTTAAAAAACAAACATTAAGGATTTGTTAAATATTTTAATTGAAGAAATCAGAAAATGACTTACAGAAAAAGTGATAGTCCATGTCACAATAAGACGATACATGGTCATGTAAGACTGTGTGCATATGCACAGGAGACAAATATGTATGAAAGTATGCACGTTTATAAATATTTTCAGAGAGTACAAAAACAGATTAAATTAAAATGATAAAGCAAAACACATTGACTTCTGCCTTTTGCATCTATTTTCATATGAAACAGAAGCCAAACATTTTGCTTTAAACTAGGCTTGGGGTATTGTCAGGTACAGGTTTTAATGCCCGCCCACACCACACCTAGAAATTTCTTTGAGGTGCTTTTTGTCATTACACAGATACAGCATCACTGACATCGGAAGCCAAGATTTCTATCACTTGTCTGTCAAATGTCAGCGATCATGTGAGTGTCTTGCTTAAGGATTATCATGACTTGCGATCATAATGGGCAGGTTCCATTGTTTCATCTGCAGGAAAAGCAATACCTGTGAAAGTAATTCCCCTAAAAATCATAACTTCATCTTAACTCCTTTAGTGTTGTCAATTCCAGGCATGGACAAAAGAACAAAATTCCTGAGTTTCTATGGCATGGAGGTCCAACATGTTTAGTTTGGTGGTAGCATCTAAAGTTGCGATAGAAGAAAATATTTCTAGCGCAGGATTGAAGTGTGGGTGTTTCTCTAAGCTTTACTGTTCTCTTGCAGACATTTCATTACCAAACTAGGTAACATCCTCAGTGCTCCAAGGGAGTGGGGGGGTTTGCTCTCATTTTATATACTAGTGGCTTGCCCTGTCATTTTTGGTGTGGATGGTCTTGGTGACTTCTTGACTGGGCTGTTGTTTACTGTTAGCTTGTCTGTCTGTGTTGGTTGTTCCTTAATTCAGCGTTTCCCAACCTTAGGAACTTGAAGATGCGTGGACTTCAACTCCCAGAATTCCCCAGCCAGCTATGCTGGCTGGGGAATTCTGGGAGTTGAAGTCCACGCATCTTCAAGTTCCTAAGGTTGGGAAACACTGCCTTAATTGGTGTAGTGTTTGCTTTTTTGACTGTGGAGGTGTTTGGGTCTTTTTGTTTCTTTTTTGGCTTTTTTATTCTTCTTTTGCAAATCAGCCTTCAACAGATGTGTAGAGATAAACAACACCTACGTACCTTTCAAAAGGGACAGTCAAAAAGCCAAAAAGGAATCAAAAAGACAAAACATCTCCCCATCAACCAATGACATCCAGCTGAGCAGATATTGACACCAAAATTAACACACTTGTTAGGCATATGGTGCTAGCCTACAATGTTGGGTTGAAAATATATTAACCATAATGCTATGGCTTTAAGAAGTTAATTGGCCAATGGGTGTGTAAGTGTTCTCATAGCCATAAGAGGAAGCTAGGAACGTAGCTTCTCTCTCTCTCTGAATTCACTCATCTCTACTGTTACTGTTTTTGCTCTGCTGTTGGTTTACTACTGTTGTAACCTGAACTGTGTATTGACCTCTGGACCGGTAAGAAGACTTTGTAGTTTGGATTACTCCGTGGACTGTTGCTATTGTTTATGACCTGGACTGTTTATTTTTGACTGTGCATTTTTGTTCTTACACCACCTCAAAAGTAAACTACTTTTTGTTTTTATAACTCAGTGTATTCCTGTGTGTGACTTTTACTGCTCTCAGTACCCTTCCTTGTCTGTGCAACTCTTTGGTAGCACAAGGAGACCCTGCACAACAAATTCCTTAACAACACTTATTTGTAAAAATTTCTCAGAAGACTGCCCCCCCAGTATTCCAGGCTAATTGGCTAAATTAAGATATATAAATAGAAAGAATATAGTGGTATAAATCCATTTACCACCTGTCTTATGTTTAGTTCATTTCTTACTCTACTGCATATGTATACATTAATTCATTCTCGCAGCACTTTGCGGCCAAAGCATTTACTACATTTGTTTCACAATTTTTATATCACATCCTCAGCAAGCTGAGGTCAGTATGGTCTTGACGCAAATTCCATCCGTATATACTTGAGTCTCGATATCCGATGCAAGTGCCTAAGTTTCAGTTTTCACCTTATGCACCATGATGCGTGGGTCCTCTCTTGCCCCTTGCTGGTGCTTATGAATATTTAAATAGCCTGTCATAATAGGCATTACCACAGAGATTAACAGAAGTGTTTGAATATTAGTAGCTCGGGTTGGTAGCTGGGCTGTTGGTTTGATGTCCCCCAAATGGAAATAAAACGTTTGCAACCTAATTACCAAGTCTGGAGATCAAACCAACAGCCCAGATTAACAGATTTACAGCATGATTGTACCCATATTTAATCAGAAGTAGATCCCATTGTGTATCACGTTCTTATGAAAAAGCCTGTTGGAACTTTCTCAGATCTTTCTACTCCTAGAAGCCAACCAAGCATGCATTTCCTTTCTAAGTTGGTTTGCTGAGTTAGTTTCTTTTTTGGAATCAAGAGGATATTTTTAGTGCCCCCACATAGGACTGACGTATAGTCTACAATATTGTATTATTTCCTTTTCCTTTGCTTTCGCAGGTACTCCTTACTAGTCAACTATCTTGTTTAGCAATCATTTAAAGTTACAACAGTGTAAAAACAAAACAACTGTGTAACAAATCCCACAATCAAAAAGCAAACAATACCCCAATCAAGGAACTACCAACACAGTAAACAACAGCCCAATCAAGAAGCCACCAAGACCATCCCCCACCAAAAATGACAGGGCAAACCACTAGTATATAAAATGAGAGCAAACTCCCTTGTAGCACTGAGGATGTTATCTAGTCTGGTAGTGAAATGTCTGCAAGACATCTTTTCCTGCAGATGAAACAATGGAACCTGCCCATTAAGGTTGCAAGTCATGATGATGTTAAGCAAGGCGCCCACACGATCACCTTGCTTAATGACCCTCACCCGTGTTCTCCTCCTTTCTTCCCTTCCTCCCCTTCCTTTCATCCTTCCTTCCTCCTCCCTATAATTCTTAGTAACAAAAAAAAAGTTTGGTGAGAAGCTGAGAAGAGTACCATTACTTCTGAACCTATCTGCAAATGTTATTTTAAAGCAGAGGGCTGACATTTGACAGACAAGTGATAGAAATCTTGGCTTCCGATGTTAGAGATGGTGTATCTGTGTAATTACAAAAAGCACATCAAAGAAATTTCCAGGTATGGTGTGTGTGGGGGCATTAAACCTTGTACCTGGCAATACCACAGGCCTATTTTAAAGCAAAATGTTTGGCTTCTGTTTCACATTAAAATAGGTGCAAAAGGCAGAAGTCAATGTGTTTTGCTTTATCATTTTAATCTGTTTTTGTACTCTCTGAAAATATTTATAAACATACATACTTTCATACATATTTGTCTCCTGTGCATATGCACACAGTCTTACATGACCATGTATCGTCTTATTGTGACATGGACTATCACTGTTTCTGTAAGTCATTTTCTGATTTCTCCAATTAAAATATTTAACAAATCCTTAATATTTGTTTTTTAAACTGAGCCTCAACCTCACAATGGTTATTGGCTAATAGAATCTGTTCTCAAAGACTTTCACAGAGATAGTTTAGACATCTGCTTATATACTTTATATATAGAGAGATGAATAGAAAACACTTAACATAACTGAGGAATGGCTTTACAAAGGCACTTTTGTGTTTAAGCACACAACACAAGCAAAAAAGTGGGTTCCAAAAGAAGGGCTGTGGCCTTAGCAAGAGCAATCCACTCAACAGCTCAAATTTCCCTTAATTTATCCTAATTCCTAGCCCATAGGGACAGGACTTGGGACTTAGCCACAGTGGGCAGATCATATCAGTTGATACTGATAGAAAAGGATGACGATTTCTAGAGGCATATGATGCTCTTCAAAGTTTTCCAAAAGAGGTTATAAGAGCTTTAAACAAATCCTTAAAGCAGCTTTCTCCTGCCTTTAGATGTGTAGTTATTTCCCACCTTTGAGCAACCATAACACATAATTCATACCCAATATCTTGAAATAACACTTCTGCTTCCTAGCTGACCTGAACAATATTTGGAGGGTTGCCTTGGAATTTAAACATTAATCCTATCATTAATCTCTTGAGTAACATATCGTTTTAAATGTCACCATCAGACATTTAAACAGTAAAGTTTTCCTATCAGGAAAATTTGGCTATTTTGTTACTGCTCTTAAAATTATTAAAATCCTGTTTTGCTTTCTAAAAAGGAAGCATTTTTGGAATATAGTTGATCAAAGAAGTATACGGTACTGTGCACCACAACAAAGATGGTATTTTTGCAGAGGAGAAGACCCTGACTGATTTTGTATCCTCCTCCTGTCCAAATTCAAACCTTCCTGTTTGCCTAGACATTCTGAAGATGTCTTAAATAGAATTAAAATATATATTCTGAACTGGGTTTTGATTTCCTTTTAATTACCCTCTTTTATATATTTGTTTAATGTTTGCACGCTACTATATAGATTATGCATGCTGGCAGACTCACCTTTAGCGATGAAGAAATATTTTAAATAAAGAGAAATTGTGTGACTCCTTTATTCTTGGCCAAGATCTAATTGTAAAAAGTTGGGGGAATGCAATGATTTAGTACAGCAATCTCCAAAGTGTGCCTCCGAATGTGCCAATGAATTCTGAGAAGTCTGAATATGAGCCAAAGGAAATATACTGAATATGGGTTTATTTGATTGCCTTATGCCAAGTTACACCTTTACAGTATCTAGCTTAAAAGTCCAGGCTCTGATTGGCAGAAGCTTTCTAGGATCTCCATGAGGGATGAAGCCTCTCCAACCCATCAGTAGATCATTTTTTTT
The DNA here is from genome assembly GCF_947247035.1 of Vipera ursinii. Taxonomy (NCBI): domain Eukaryota; kingdom Metazoa; phylum Chordata; class Lepidosauria; order Squamata; family Viperidae; genus Vipera; species Vipera ursinii. The sequence goes on along the minus strand of NC_139518.1, from coordinate 57,528,070 downwards.
CCTGAAATATATTCATTACCAAACTGGAGATACTGTCTGCATGCCAAACCTGTGTTTACCACTGAATTATGAGTTATGCATTACCACTGTGTTATGTGTCAAGCGTTCAACTATTCATTTGTTTCATGGACTGGATTAAGCCGTAAATCTTGGAATACAAAGCAAATAGTTGGGTTCCTACGATACATTAAGCCAAAGTAAACAAACTATGTTCTGACTTATTACAAGTTGTGCACTGCATTCTTAGAGGGTAATGTGTGCTGTGTTTGCATGCACTGGTCATGAACAAATGTGATTTAGGTTTTGGCTTGAAAGAGCCTATTTTCAGACATAATGCTAAGGAAATAATGAAAGGCATTTCCATGGTTTGTTTAGCCACTTTGCCAGAAAAGCCAAGCAGGAGCACTTCTATAAGCTTTAGTTTTGAATAATTCAGATCTTACAATCTGAACCAGATAATAAAGAAACAGGGGGTGAAGTTAGCATCAATTTTATTTACTTATTTTAAACTATTTTAAACTTTGGAGCCAGTATTTTGAACAACATTTTTTTTACCTTGTATGTAATGCTAAAATCTTGTCAACCTGTGAAATTAATAGATTAGCATTTATCTAATGAGCTCAAGACAAATGCTGCACAAAGCATTATACTGTCCTTGTACCAATCTTGTGAAGGAAACAAATGATAACTTGATCCAAAACCAGGTACAATAGTTAACCTGCTGATCAAAGGTAAATTGGAACTAATTTATTTACTATCTGTAGTGCCTTGGCAAGATTCAAGACTATTGATATAAATTCTATGTAAACAGAAGTATTGTTAGAGATGTATACCTAGAGGTCTTTATTTCACAAGCCTCTGAAACATAGGCCTCCTGCAGAATCTGGAAAGATTCTGAGTCTGACTCTTCTGAGTCCAAAAATAAAAATAAAAGGGGAGACATAATCTGGCTTACTTTTAAGACTACACTATCCAGTACAATTCACTATGTCCGAATAAAGCACTCCCCAAAATAATGAAGTTAACAATAAGGTCACTTCGATCTAAGGAGGGTTGATTGTTTCTGTGAATTCAAAGATGCTCAGTTGAAGAACTGCCATCAGGGCGATTTGTTTGTTTATATCTCACTGTTATTATTTTTACAAATAACTCAAGGTAACAATCATATCCAACATACCTTCCCCCTCCTATTTTCCCCACAATAACAACCCTGTGAGGTGGTTTGGGCTGAGAGGGAGTGACTGGTCCAAAGTCATCCATTTGGTTCCATGGCCAAGGCGGAATTTGAACTCATCGCCTCCACCATTCTAGTCTGGTGCCTTAACCACTAGACCAGGCTGGCTTTCATTTACTCTAAATATCAAATTACTGAAGTATTTTAATCTATTAATATTTTCTAGATTATATCTCAACCTTCTTTTAATGCAATAATTAGTTCTACTTAACTTGCAGTAGCAAAGTACTTACAAACAGGAATTTGATTTAAACAACAAATGCCAGAAATCCATAACTCATCCATTATTGCAGTATTTCTCAACTTTGTCAGCTTTACTCTATCTGGACTTCAATTCCTAGAATTCTCCAGCCAGCATGCTTCCTGGGGAATTCTGGGAGCTGAAATTCACAAAGATTAAAACTGAGAAGGCTGAGAAACACAGCACTATTGTGATTCTTAAGAGCTGAGAAACAGCTTTCCCATGATCTCAAAATAATTACATTAGGTAGAATAAATCAGAATCTTTCAAAAAGACAAAAGTATTTTCTTCTCTCAACATTTTTCATGAAGAAAGAAGATAATGTAAACATAGCTAGCAAGAATAACAGCTGCATCATGATCTCATAACCAAGACCATTACATTCTCATGCATTTAGAAAGATATTAATCCAGTGAAAGATTCACAAATATTTTGCTTTTGGCACAACTATACAGTATTTAATATGCTGAAGGTTAAATAGTTTGTATAACAGCATCAATCTCCAGTTTCTATTTATAAGTAGTGTTATAAGATTTTTTGGAATAGACTCCTTTTTGTAGAAGTTGTATAATACTATTATACTATTATTCTACCATTACAATGTTTCGAAACATTGTTTCCATTTCACAATTTTAATTCCATCAAATTACAAAACAAATGGCCATCTCAGACAACTCTGGGAAGACTTACAAACTGCAGACATTTTAATTTGCATTTAAATTGCAAATTTTAGTTTAAAAATTAAAATTAAAAATTAAATTTAACTCCCCCCCATTAATTCCTTCCCTGTATTTGCTGTTCTACAATTCTTGGGTATTATGCATTATGGGTTGTGCATGCGTTGTTCTTCTTATAGAACTGTTAGGCTAAAACTATGCTTCTCTTTCCCCCAATATATCACACAACTGGTTCTGTCTCCAATTTTCAGTCCCACCAGATTCAAAAGAACAATAAGTTGTCTAAACCAAGTGATTGGGTGAATGGATAGATGATTACTCAGGAATGCCTGGCACAACCACCAACCCACCCACAAAGAGTTCAAATTAGCTACTTTATTGCTCAATGCCTATTTCACAATAATCTTCCCAGACTGGCAGTTTGACCTGGTTCAGACTAGATAAGGTGCAACAGCATTAAAAGGTGATCAGACCTCTTGTGCCTATGTAACGATTCCCGACTAATTCCGTTTGACTCCTCCTCCAACTCAGCTAGTCTCTCTCCAACAAGACCTGTAGTTCTAATTAAGTAATTACTTTTTCATTTCCAAAAGCAAACTTCTTGGAGGTAGGTCTGGTCATAATAAGATAAAAAAAAGGTAAAGGTTCCCCCGCACATGCGTGCTAGTCCTTTCCAACTCTAGGGGCCGTTTCATCTCCGTTTCAAAGCTGAAGAGCCAGTGCTTGTCCGAGGACGTCTCCGTGGTCATGTGGCCAACATGACTAGAAGCCAAAGGCGCACGGAACGCTGTTATCTTCCCACCGTAGTGGTCCCTATTTTACTACTTGCATTTTTACGTGCTTTCAAACTGCTAGGTTGGCAGAAGCTGGGACAAGTAACAGGCGCTCACTCTGTTACGCGGCACTCGGGATTCAACCTGCCAAACTGCTGACCTTCTGATCGACAAGCTCAGCGTCCTAACCCACTGAGCCACCACATCCCTCATAACAAGATACTGAAGGCAGAACAACTCTTTCAGTGATTGTATTTCTCTGGCGTAAAAATCTAGTTCATAGTTCTGGAGAAAAATAGAGGGTTGAACCATGTAATCAACTGGCATACTTTCAGTAGGTAGGATGGGACTTAAAAGTTTCTGAACCTTTTTGAATTTTAAATTTTTTTGTGTAAATATGACTTAATGTATGATCTGTTCACCACACAAATTCCAACATTACATAAAGAGAATCCAACTAAACAAATTAATCAAAAACATACTTATTCATTGAGTAAAATGAATACATTCATTATTAATTTTTAAAAAATGAATCCAAAGCTACCAGGGACTTGTGTGGAGAATAGATCAGGTCATATTTAGACAGAAATACTGAACATTTGAAAGGGTTCACAAACTCTTAAGCACTGCTGTAATTCTCTGGAAGAAGGCTTCTCATGGGTATTTTCAGTGAAACTGACCACTGGGAAGCACCATGTTACCAGATTCATCCTACGAGGATTCGTTAGATGTGGGTTCAATTCCTATACAAAGTTTGAACCCTTCATTGATAAGAGAACCAAACCTCAATGTTTCAAGTATGGAGTAAGGATAAAACCTGTGGAACTGAAATTGCAGAGTTAAATTGCTATTTGTGGATAAACTCCTTAAAGAATTTTAATTTAGCAACCAACATAATCTGCTTTACAGCCATCCCGTAAGGACTAGATATTGAATCCCTCTACTCTGGAAACAGCAGCAATCTGAATGAAAGATTTGTCCCTGGAGTAGAGGTCATATCAGCAATTAAATGACTGATAAGCCCACCAACTTTTAATACATAAACAGTTAGTCGCATCCTGCTAATCTTTGATCTTTGCCAAGATTCTGGTCAGGATATAAATGGCAGAAACATAGTCCAATAAAAAGAAAATGTAAGTAAGAAACTATAAAACTATCCTATCATTCTGCAAAAAGATAATACAATGCTTGCTTTTCCATGATGCAAGTTGTCCCTGAGTTAATCTTAATAGAATTTGGTGAGGGTGCAGTTTATATTAGTGAGCAGCTATTCTAGTATATCTGAATTGATCAGTCAGGATTTTTCGCTTCCAGGCATATGGATTGCCAGGATAAAGATGGAGTGATAAAAAGACCAATGCAAATGTATCTTTTAGAGTGAAAAAGGGAAACAGACTTTATGCCACCCTTTTTGTTAATGTACCAAACTCTCATTAAATAGCCTGGCCTTTCAAAAACTGAGGTAGTCAGATTTGTTGATGTGTTGTAACACTTCCAATTTGGATCAAGCACATGGGATGTAGAGAGATATGTGAACTCTCTAGCTGGATATGGATGTATCGGTTGTTATGACATGCCTTGGAGAAGGGTACACCTCCAGTGAAATAAGACTGAGAAGACGACCTGCCCTGGAAAGTAGAACTGAATAGTCGGCATGAAGAGCAATTGTCCAATGATTGAGAAAACAAATGACTGAAGTTACAGACTTCGAAGAATAACATGGGATTTGATTCTGTTAGGCAGATCTTCTGTTCAAGCAGCTGAAGTGTACAATGTTATGGCAACAGCAGGAAAATGTTCTTCTGGTGGTATCTTTTGCCACCCTTATAAACTGTATAATTCGTGATGGAAGAAAAAGGGAAAAAATGCTCACGATTGATCCACAGGCTAAAGCGTTGCAAGCATCTTGGGCTTGTGATGAGACACCTCAGCTTAGTAATATCAACAATCCTGGGCTATGGAGAAGTCAAGTAGTAAAAGATGAAATTGGGAAATGGATTCATCAACCACAAAATGAAAGAAGTACAGTATAATACATTGAATAGATGTGAAAGGGTCAATTCCATAGATAGGAATCACATTCCCTTGTGGCTTTGATATTGAAAGGAACAATGATCTGTCCTAGAAGAGTAACCAATAAGACCCCATTGAATAAGACACCATTCAGAATCGTTGAGGGAGAACTTTATGATTCTGAGATGGTTAAAGAGGAGACTCTCACTTTTGATTCTTCAAATGGATAAAAGGACAGCTTGGACAAATAGATCTCAAAGGACATCTGTCTAAAACCTCTCCTTCCAATGTTAAATTTTGTATCTGAAGGAAAAACCAGTTTGGATTGAAAAAATTGCTAGGTTTATCAATAGTGGGACTAGGTGTAGTGGAATTTTAGGAGAATGTTGGGTAGAAGAACTCAAGGCTTCTACAGCCAGAACTAGCAAGGCTATTGTTCTTTTTTCAACCTGGCTAACTCTGAGCAAGGCAAGGCAGGGCCCTTGGAAAGCTTTGAATCCTTAGTATATGATTTCCTCCAAGCTGATAATGGCGTAATACAGACCTGAAAATTAGCATGCTGCCAGTTACCTTTTGGGAATAGTAAGAAGCTGTCTGTTACATTTAAATATTGCTCTAGGAGTGCAGCTTGAAAAGAAGAAGAGCGATTGTGATGAACCTATTTAAAGAATACCTAGAAAAACAACCTCTATTATCTAACCTTGACCAAAGCAATAAAGATGCTTATCTGGCCCCTTTGCAATGCTGGCACCTGCAATGGAAGGCCAGGGTGCCCGTGAAGAAGTTTTGGTGTTGTTGTTTTTTACAATGTTAAAGATTCATGGAAATAAGAAAAAAAATGAAATAAACTAATAATATGTTCGAGATGGCATCAACATGTGGGTTATGGGCTTTAGAAGGCTTTAGAGCAGGGGCCTTCAAACTTGGCCCTTTTATGACTTGAGGACTTCAACTCCAGAATTCATCAGCCAGGCATGCTGGCTGAGGAATTCTGGGAGTTGAAGTCCACAGGTCATAAAACGGCTAAGTTTAAAGACCACTGCTTTAGAGCCTTCTAAAGTTTACAGAATGACTGGAATAGCTCTATAAGATTCTAAACATGCTCTATACCAGGGGTGTCAAACTGCCGGCCCATGGGCTGGATGCGTCATCCAGAAGCCGCGCCCACCCCATTGCTGGCAAAGGCAAAACCGTCCCGATACGTTGCAGGACGTCACATGATGTCACGAGTTTGACATGTCTGCTCTATACAGACTCATATTTCCAATGTAGGAATCACAAAGTACATGATGAAAAAAATCTGTTTTCATTATTTAGAAGAAAATCCTGAATTTTCATTATTTTATGATTGAATAATACTAAAATAAAGATTCAAGGACAATAGAGTTCTCCATTTAAATCTGAAGGGAGAAATTTATTTCTCCCCATCTCCATCTGCTTACTGCATATGATTTTTTTTTATGACATGGAAATCCCTGATGTCACAACAGACTAACAGTGGGATGATTTTAGCTCCCAAACCCTGCCAATTCTCAAACATATATTCAACAAAAGGGGGGACAGTGTAAACAAGCTTGACAGGCAATTTGTTTATATCCACCACTAATTTTAAAGAATAGTAGGGATTTAAAAAGCTGAAATGAAGATGACAGACTCATACATCACTCTTTCCTTATTATTTCATTAGGCCCGAGAAAGCATTCTTACTTTATTGCCCTGACTGAATTTAGAATTGAAACAGCAATGACTTGGAGAGAAGGAAAACATTGAGCTCAGGGTGGTTACTCTTAGCTTGTGGCCTGCATGTGCCCCCACTCCACTTCCAGCATCCCAAGATTACACTACTGAAATTCAGCAGCAAAATGGCCAAACTGAATTCAAACATATCTAATTACAGGAATGATAATTTGTCTCCAACCGGTTCTCCCATTCTCATTTCCAAAAAGGTTGATCATGCTTCCTTAGACATTCTCCTACAATTGTCCAGAAGACAGGGAGGAGGAGGTTGGAGCCTCAAGCCCTCAAAAATGTCCCACCCCCGCATTAAACCACACATCTTATCTTTAGAGGCAGCACTAAGAATGCAGTATGTTTTGTTCAAATTAGAACTATGCACATTCATCAAACCTCATAAAGCTTGACAGGTCTTGGCTCTGACTGAAATTCAGAGCTGAATGTATATGTAATTCATTCTTCATTCCACAAAGCATGAGAAGCAGTTCCAGTTTTCCCCTGTACTCCCTGCCAATAAAGGGAAAATCAAGGAGTACAGGGAAGAAAATAGATTTGGATCATAAAAAAATTCTGAATGTTAAAAACCCAGTAGAGAATTGTTAACTTTCATGATCTATGCCCAACTGGAATTATAGATCCAAGATCACAAATAAGGCATGTGCAATGCAGTTTCATCTGTCCACAGTATATTTTGGCAATAGTGCTGTGGAACATCCAGGTGCTCTTTTGCAAACTTCAAACGTGGACAGATGAAACCAAAATTGAGTTGTTTGGCAAAAACACACAACACTATGTGTGGAGAAAAATGGCACAGCACACCAACATCAAAACCTCATCCCCATTGTAAAACATGGCGGAGGGAGCATCATGGTTTGGGGCTGCTTTGCTGCCTCAGGGCCTGGACGGATTGTTGTCATTGATGGGAAAATAAATTCCAGAGTTTATCAGGTCATTTTGCAGGAAAACGTACGACCATCTGTCCACCAACTGAAGCTCCGCAGAGGGTGGGTGATGCAACAGGACAATGACCCAAAGCATACAAGTAATTCAACAAAACAATGGCTTCAACAGAACAGAATACGCCTTCTGGAGTGGCCCAGTCAGAGTCCTGACCTCAACCCGATTGAAATGCTGTGGCATGACCTTAAGAGAGCGAGTCACACCAGAGATCCCAAGAATATTGCTACACTGAAACAGTTTTGTGCAGAGGAGTGGTCCAAAATTACTCCAGATCGTTGTGCAGGTCTGATGTGCAACTACAGGAAACGTTTGGTTGAGGTTATTGCTGCCAAAGGAGGGTGAACCAGTTATTAAGGCCAAAGGTTCACATACTTTTTCCACCCTGCACTGTGAATGTTTCCATCTTATCTTCAATTAAAACATGACAACAGCTAATGTTTGTGTAGTATTATTTTAAGCAGACTATGTTTTTCTATTGTTGTGACTTACATGACGTTTAGAGCGCATTTTATGGCCAATTCATGCAAAAAACCACATAATCCCAAAGGGTTCACATACTTTTTCTTGCAACTGTACATTCAAAGTGACAATAAAGTTGTTCTTGTTATTATTATTTTTATTATATTTTAACAATTGATTGAAGATGCTTTCATTCATTTAAGAGTTTCAAATGTAACATAGTCTAAAAATAGCTTCCCAGAGCTCTGAGGGTTGATCTAAATACAGTCTGATCTTTAGGGCTTCAATTTAAATGCCAAAGGTCACAAACACATTAAAGCAAATATTGAGCTTTAATGCTGACAGATGTGGTATTCTTTAAAAAAATAAAAGCACACAGCAGGCTGGAATGAATAGAATGTTTCTGCACAGTCTTCAATCAGAAAACAAAATATTTTTTTTCACTAGAATATGCAGTAAGATCACCAGAACTAATTAGCTACATCTACAGGGAAAAAGTAAAAAACTTTTTAAAACTATTTTAATCAGAGTATTTAATGAATGTTTGACCTTCAAAAAAAGCAGCCAGATATAGACAATGCACGTTCCAATAATGATTGTTGTGAATTCTACCAATAAAATCAACACATAATTACTTTTAAAGGGGAAAATAATCCTTTACCATTTTGAAAACATTGGATAAAACTCTGCTGACAAGATCAATTTAGACTCCAAATTTCTCTCATCCTTGAGAGACAATATATCTCGCTGACGTCAATAGAAGCCCTGTACACGTAAGGGAGGTTGGCATATCAAAGACAAGATCTGCCATGTGGATCCAAGTAGGGAATTTGCTCTAGGAATTGACAAGTCTCTGGAAGGTTAGATGAATTAGCCAACTCTGAATCGCTGAAGAAAGAAAAAATACACAAGCATGAGGGGTAGACTCCTCTCCATCTTTACTGTGTCTTACCATTGTAATACTGCATTTATTCTAGTCTGCTTAGTCAGACAAACCACAACTTTTTAAAACATATGATGTCTTTGCTAATGTATCTGATAAACCATGGCACTGAAGGTTATTGCTATTTTAAATCAGCCATCATCGGAATAATGTTACTGAGTCTGATCTATCAGGTTTATATTTATATGGCTGGAGACAGAACAAAGGTTTTTTTTTCTGACAAAGCCAAAGGTAGTATGATAAGAAATATTGTTACTATTGAAATATATTTTCATTTTGACCTACCATTGAAAGTGAACCTCTTACTTACAATCTGAAGAGTTTTGTCATACTGAATTCTGTCTCACTTGGAAGGCTTTGGAAAATTATTTACAAACAGAAAGGTCAAAAGAGGATGGCTCTTCTCCATAATATTACAGATATTTATACATTTCACCATTACATAGTTTACAGCTTATAATTTGGAATGGGTTAATAAACTGTGTTTAGACAAGCCATAATATAAAGACTGAATGTTTGAATGTAATAAATCTCCATTGTGGGCTATGATATTTTTTTCTTTAAAAATGAAAAATGGCTAGTGCTGACTTTTTAAGAAGATACGGTATATGGAAATCTATCTTCAATAATGCCGCACTGCAATAGATCTCATAACACTATTAGAACTGGTAAACAACTCGCCTTAATTAAGGAGGTGGAGAACTTAAGTTTTTCAGATAATATCGGTTAAGACTCCTGCCTTGTCTGATTAGAGTCTAATTTTATATCATATATCAAATAATTCATAAAATATTTTGGGTTTAGAGTCTACTAGTAACTATGTATTACTAAAAAAAAGCAAAAATGGCTTTTTTCCATAATGTTGAAATGTTCCTTGTTGTTGCCAGTTAGAGTTATAAGAAAGAAACAAATATTATTATTCAAGAGCAAAGAAGTATTCAAACAACCATTAATTGACAAGTGTCAAGCCATATCATTGCAATCCACATTTAGAAACTTTCATGGCAAGCCAAAAGAGCTTTGATGTTTTTTAGCTGGCAAGGTTTTCACTGTTGTTCTGCTCTGAAGTCATCGAGGAAAATAAAAAAAAAAAATGAAAATTGTGCAGGTTAGTGAAACAGAAACACTGGAACAGGGTTGTTCAACCTCGGCAGCTTTAAGACCTATGGACTGGGGATTTCTGGAGCTGAAGTCCACAAGTTTTAAAGTTGCCAGGACTGGACACCCACTACATTGGAAGTAAAATAAAATAATTATATAAAGAATAAACAAAGGGAATAATGTATTGTTTTGCACAAATTGTGTGCTATTACATCTGAGCTAGGTGAGCTTAAAAATATGTTTTACAAGGAGAGCTGCCCAAACTTCTCTCAAGGCTCTTGTTTGAGTCTGTGGTTTTTGTCAATGACGGGGCCTTTTATATGGTTGAGTTGCCCTTGAAATGCTCCTGCAGCCAGCCAAGTGTACAGCAAGTTAAAGGAATGAACCACTAATCCTCACCAACCAGAAATTCCTCCAGAACCCACAGGGATTAACAGTGATAACATCTCTTGCCATGTATTAAACGCTGAAACAAATAAACATAGTTACCATATTTAAACAGTCAAGGACAGATGCAATCTGCTAGAATAGCTTTATGAGCACATACACACAAACACACACACACACACAAACACACACACGTAGACATACACAAAGCTGATGTAAAAAAAAAAAACCTTTGCATTTCACTGGACCGCACTCAAAGTGTGAAATATCAGGAACAGAGTTAAGCAGCAAATATTAAGGTCTTTTCAAGTCACCATTGCTAGGCTAATTTTGCATAGTTCCGGTGAATTCTATCTGCCTTTATTTTCTACAAAACCCCTTAGAGAAAGCAGAGGCTTCTCAGGTGGCTTCTACAGCCAGAGTGCTTTGCACATAAAAATATATCAGGAGCGAGTGTAAGAATATGGGCCGGCTGATTTTATCAACCTGTCGTATCACATGGAATTGAAACAGAAGAGGGTTTGTCATAGCAGGTTCACTTCACACATCATGCTAAGGTATTAAAATATACACATTATTTAACATATTTAAGTAATTATTATTATAAATTTATAACCTCAAATTGCTTACAATCAACAATGAAATAATGATACCTTGAAAAGTGGAGGAATTTAAAGTAATCTTGGTTAGAATAAATTGCAGTAATCATAATGGACATCCTGCCCAAAATAAACTATCCCAAATTGCGCCAATCAGAATTTCAGAGAGAACTGTACAAGAATGGCAAAATAACTGTCAATAAATTCATATGGGATAGATAACAGAGTGGATAAAGTCCTCAAATAGTAGAATAGCAGGTTTGGATGGAGCCAATTGAGCTAATGACTTTATAGATATTTATGGTACGGAGGCACAAAAGAGGGTACAAAATTTTAAAAGACACAACCGTAGACAAAAGTTGATTAAAAATGTACAATTCCCCAAAGGGAATAATAAATCCAACAATTTCACCTTTAGCTTTTCCTACAAATCCTTTTTATGTTGGAGACCATTACAGCAAGAAATATTTAATTACATATGCAGATATGGTTCATTCAGACTCCAAAACATATTAAAAGATACAGCAAGAACAATTCAGTGAAGGCTGAAAGATAACTTGGTTGGAGTACTTATAAACTGCTGGAAGGATAAAATCATATCTCAAGAAGAAAGGGGGGGATATTAAAAAAGACAGAATTTAAAATGCTCAAACAAAATTAATATTGCCTATTATGGTATATAATTTTGTACCTATACATGCTACAGAGACAGGAGAAAGAAAAACTGTGAGACAAAATTGCTACAACCTTTAGAGGAACACTTATAACTATGGAAAGAATTATGGACTAAAGGTTTGCAATGTATACCAAATTGTAATTTAAAGGAACATTTTAATCACATGTAAAAAAATCCCCAAAGTATAAAGATAACTATAGAACAATTAAAAAAATGGAATTTAAATCTGAAGTGAAACCACAACTTTTTTAGGGGATATAATCTCAGAAAACTCAACAAGAAATATAATAATGATTTAATGAGATATATGCTTACAGCAGCAAGTATAATTTTTTCTCAATACTGGAAGAAAGATACAGTTTCAACAATATTGGACTGACTTTAGATTAAACTTGAAGAATATGCAGAAATGTAAAAACTAAAAGTATATGTACACAAAACAAGTCTAACAAAATTTAAACAAAGGTTCTTATAAGCACAATATATTACACAACATGGGAAATAAAATCACTTACAGCTTGGCTTCTAAGGGGGCTTAAGCGTTTACAATATGGCAGTTTTTCCTCTAATATTATGTCTGAAAAATAAATTTTATGCTTGTGATATTGGTATTCTAAATTGTAACCGTATATACTTGAGTATAAGCCGACTCGAGTATAAGCCGAGACCCCCAATTTCACCCCCAAAAACTGGAAAAAGTTGTTGACTCGAGTATAAGCTGATCCGCGCTCTGCAAGCCTCTGCCGCCAGCAGAGGCTCGATCCGCCATTTTGCAAGCCTGAATACACAGGAATACCCTGTGTGGCCGCGGCTCTCGGGGAAGCCCTGGCTGTCCGCTTCCTCGCTCCACGCTGCCATTCGGGGCCCGCGCGTTCCCCGGGCAAATCGCGGCGCCCAGCAGGCGAGGAAACATGCCCCCTCCAGTCGCCCCCCCTTCCCTCAGGAGACGCAAAGCAAGTGACCGCCCGGAGCTTACCGAGGACTTGCTTCGGTGCTTCCAGGATCGCGCACCTCCCCAAACCTCCCCAAACGTCGGCAGGTCTCCGGACTTCCGTGCCGTGCCTGCCTGCTTCTTTCCGCTGCGGAAAGAAGCAGACCTCCGCACCCTGCTTGCCTGCTTCTTTCCGCTGCGGAAAGAAGCAGACCTCCGGAAAGAAGCAGACCTCCGTGCCCTGCTTGCTTGCTTCTTTCCGCAGCGGAAAGAAGCAGACCTCCGTGCTCTGCTTGCCTGCTTCTTTCCGCTGCGGAAAGAAGCAGACCTCCGGAAAGAAGCAGACCTCCGTGCCCTGCTTGCCTGCTTCTTTCCGCTGCGGAAAGAAGCAGACCTCCGGAAAGAAGCAGACCTCCGTGCCCTGCTTGCCTACTTCTTTCCGCAGCGGAAAGAAGCAGACCACCGTGCCCTGCCTGCCTGCTTCTTTCCGCTGCGGAAAGATGCAGACCTCCGGAAAGAAGCAGACCTCCGTGCCCTGCTTGCCTGCTTCTTTCCGCTGCGGAAAGAAGCAGACCTCCGGAAAGAAGCAGACCTCCATGCCCTGCCTGCCTGCTTCTTTCCGCTGCGGAAAGAAGCAGACCTCCGGAAAGAAGCAGACCTCCGTGCCCTGCTTGCCTGCTTCTTTCCGCTGCGGAAAGAAGCAGACCTCCGGAAAGAAGCAGACCTCCGCGCCCTGCTTGCCTGCTTCTTTCCGCTGCGGAAAAAAGCAGGCAAGCAGGGCACGGAGGTCTGCTTCTTTCCGGAGGTCTGCTTCTTTCCGCAGCGGAAAGAAGCAGGCAGGCAGGGCACGGAGGTCTGCTTCTTTCCGCAGCGGAAAGAAGCAGGCAAGCAGGGCACGGAGGTCTGCTTCTTTCCGCAGCGGAAAGAAGCAGGCAAGCAGGGCGCGGAGGTCTGCTTCTTTCCGCAGCGGAGGTCTGCTTCTTTCCGCAGCGGAAAGAAGCAGGCAAGCAGGGCACGGAGGTCTGCTTCTTTCCGGAGGTCTGCTTCTTTCCGCAGCGGAAAGAAGCAGGCAAGCAGGGCACGGAGGTCTGCTTCTTTCCGCAGCGGAAAGAAGCAGGCAAGCAGGGCGCGGAGGTCTGCTTCTTTCCGCAGCGGAGGTCTGCTTCTTTCCGCAGCGGAAAGAAGCAGGCAAGCAGGGCACGGAGGTCTGCTTCTTTCCGGAGGTCTGCTTCTTTCCGCAGCGGAAAGAAGCAGGCAGGCAGGGCACGGAGGTCTGCTTCTTTCCGCAGCGGAAAGAAGCAGGCAAGCAGGGCACGGAGGTCTGCTTCTTTCCGCAGCGGAAAGAAGCAGGCAAGCAGGGCGCGGAGGTCTGCTTCTTTCCGCAGCGGAGGTCTGCTTCTTTCCGCAGCGGAAAGAAGCAGGCAAGCAGGGCACGGAGGTCTGCTTCTTTCCGGAGGTCTGCTTCTTTCTGCAGCGGAAAGAAGCAGGCACGCAGGGCACGGAGGTCTGCTTCTTTCCGGAGGTCTGCTTCTTTCCGCAGCGGAAAGAAGCAGGCAAGCAGGGCACGGAGGTCTGCTTCTTTCCGCAGCGGAAAGAAGCAGGCAAGCAGGGCACGGAGGTCTGCTTCTTTCCGGAGGTCTGCTTCTTTCCGCAGTGGAAAGAAGCAGGCAGGCAGGGCATGGAGGTCTGCTTCTTTCCGGAGGTCTGCTTCTTTCCGCAGCGGAAAGAAGCAGGCAAGCAGGGCACGGAGTCTGTTTCTTTACGGAGGTCTGCTTCTTTCTGCAGCGGAAAGAAGCAGGCAAGCAGGGCACGGAGGTCTGCTTCTTTCCGGAGGTCTGCTTCTTTCCGCAGCGGAAAGAAGCAGGCAGGCAGGGCACGGAGGTCTGCTTCTTTCCGCAGCGGAAAGAAGCAGGCAAGCAGGGCATGGAGGTCTGCTTCTTTCCGCAGCGGAAAGAAGCAGGCAAGCAGGGCGCGGAGGTCTGCTTCTTTCCGGAGGTCTGCTTCTTTCCGCAGCGGAAAGAAGCAGGCAAGCAGGGCGCAGAGGTCTGCTTCTTTCCGCAGCGGAAAGAAGCAGGCAGGCAGGGCACGGAGGTCCGGAGACCTGCCGACGTTTGGGGAGGTTTGGGGAGGTGCGCGCGCACCTCCCCAAACCTCCCCAAACTTCGGCAGGTCTGCGGACGGCGGTGGCTTGGGAGAGGTGCGCGCGATCCCGGAAGCACCAAAGCCTCGGCCGCGCACAAGTCCTCGGTAAGTTTTTTTTTGTTGACTGGAGTATAAGCCGAAGTGGAATTTTTCAGCCCAAAAAGTGGGCTGAAAAATTCGGCTTATACTCAAGTATATACGGTAATATAGGATGCATCTTTCCTTTTTCTATATATCTGATTTCCAAATTTTCTACACAATAAACTGTTAATAGCTTTAATTAATACTATATAAATACCATTGTATTGAAGCAATATAATGCATAAAATTAGAACAATGTATCATAAACGGGCCCCTTGTTGTGGCGAAGGGGCTTGCGTAATTCAATGAAGCTATGAGCTATGCCGTGCAGGGCCACCCAAGACAGAAAGGTCATAGCAGAGAGTTCTGACAAAATGTGATCCACTGGAGAAGGAAATGGCAACCCACTCCAGTTATCTTTGCCATGAAAACCCTATGGACAGTACCAAAAGGCAATACGATATGACGCTGGAAGATGAGCCCCTCAGGTTGAAAGGCGTCCAATATGCTACTGAGGAAGAGCAGAGGGCTAGTACTAGTAGCGCCAGAAAGAATGAAGCGACTGGGCCAAAGCTGAAAGGATGCTCAGCTGTGGATGTGTCTGGTGGTGAAAGGAAAGTCCGATGCTGTAAAGATTTTTTCTCCATAGGAACCTGGAATGTAAGATCCATGAATCAAGGAAAGCTGGACGTGGTCAAACAAGAGATGACAAGACTGAACATCGACATCTTAGGTATCAGCGAACTAAAATGGACAGGAATGGGTGAATTTAATTCAGATGACCATCAGGTATACTACTGCGGGCAAGAATCCCTCAGAAGAAATGGAGTAGCGTTCATAGTCAATAATAGAGTAGGAAAAGCAATACTGGGATACAATCCTCAAAATAACAGAATGATCTCAGTTCGAATCCAAGGCAAACCATTCAATATCACAGTAGTCCAAGTCTATACCCCAACCACCGGTGCTGAAGAGGATGAAATTGACCGGTTCTATGAAGCCCTACAGCACCTTATAGAACTAACTCCAAAAAATGATGTCCTTATCATCATGGGGGATTGGAATGCTAAAGTAGGAAGCCAAAAGATAACCAGAATAACAGGCAGGTTTGGCCTTTGAGTACAAAATGAAGCAGGGCACAGGCTGATAGAATTTTGTCAAGAGAATATTATGGTCATAGCAAACACTCTTTTCCAACAACCCAAGAGACGGCTCTACACATGGACATCACCAGACGGTCAACACAGAAATCAGATTGACTATATGCTCTGCAGCCAAAGATGGAGAAGCTCTATACAGTCAGTAAAAACAAGACCAGGAGCTGACTGTGGCTCAGACCATGAGCTTCTCATTGCAAAGTTTAGGCTTAAACTGAAGAAAGTAGGGAAAAGCACTAGGCCACTCAGGTATGAATTAAATCATATCCCTGTTCAATATACACTAGAGGTGACAAATAGATTTAAGGAATTAGATCTGATAGACAGAGTGCCTGAAGAACTATGGACAGATGTTTGCAACATTGTACAACAGGTAGCAACCAAAACCATTCCAAAGAAAAAGAAATGCAAGAAAGCAAAATGGTTGTCTGAGGAAGCTTTGCAAATAGCTGAGGAAAGGAGGGAAGCGAAAGGCAAGGGAGAAAAAGAAAGATACGCCCAATTGAATGCAGAATTCCAGAGAATAGCTAGAAGAGATAAGAATGCCTTCTTAAATGAACAGTGCAAAGAAATAGAAGAAAAATAGAGTAGGGAGGACCAGAGATCTTTTCAAGAAAATTGGAGAGATGAAGGGAATGTTTCATGCAAAATTGGGCATGATAAAGGACCAAAATGGCAGGGACCTAACAGAGGCAGAAGAGATTAAGAAGAGGTGGCAAAATTACACAGAAGAACTATACAAGAATGAGCTTAATGTACCTGATAATCACAACGAGGTGGTCACTGACCTCGAGCCAGACATCCTAGAATGTGAAGTGAAGTGGGCCTTAGAAAAGCTGAGCAACAACAAAGCTAGGGAAGGTGACAGTATTCCAGCTGAGCTATTCAAAATCTTAAAAGACGATGCAATAAAAGTGCTACACTCAATTTGCCAGCAAATTTGGAAAACTGAACAGTGGCCACAGGATTGGAAAAGATCAGTTTACATTCCAATGCCAAAGAAAGGCAGTGCCAAAGAATGTTCAAACTATCGCACCATTGCACTCATTTCTCATGCTAGTAAAGTTATGCTTAAAATCCTACAAGCTAGACTCCAGCAGTATGTGGATCGAGAACTACCAGAAGTACAGGCAGGATTTCGAAGAGGCAGAGGAACTAGAGATCAAATTGCCAACATACGCTGGATCATGGAGAAAGCTAGAGAGTTCCAGAAAAACATCTACTTCTGCTTCATTGACTATGCTAAAGCCTTTGACTGTGTGGATCATAACAAACTGTGGCAAGTTCTTAAAGAGATGGGCATACCAGACCATCTTATTTGTCTCTTGAGAAACCTATATGTAGGCCAAGAAGCAACAGTGAGAACTGGACACCGAACCACTGATTGGTTCAAAATTGGGAAAGGAGTCTGGCAAGGCTGTATACTGTCGCCCTGCCTATTTAACTTATATGCAGAGCACATCATGAGAAAGACAGGGCTAGATGAATCAAAAGTTGGAATTAAGATTGCCGGAAGAAATATCAACAACCCAAAATATGCAGATGATACCACTCTAATGGCAGAAAGTGAAGAGGAACTAAAGAGCCTCTTGTTGCAGGTGAAGAAGGAGAGTGCAAAACTTGGGTTGAATCTTAACATTAAAAAAACCAAGATCATGGCATCCGGCCCTCTCAATTCCTGGCAAATAGATGGGGAAGAAATGGAGGTAGTGACAGATTTTATTTTCCTGGGCTCCAAGATCACTGCAGATGGGGACTATAGCCAAGAAATTAAAAGATGTTTGCTCCTTGGGAGGAAAGCCATGGCAAATCTAGACAGCACACTAAAAAGCAGAGACATCACCCTGTCAACAAAACTGCGTATAATCAAGGCTATGGTCTTCCCAGTTGCAATGTATGGCAGTGAAAGTTGGACCATAAGAAAGGCTGAGCGCCAAAGAATTGAGGCCTTTGAACTGTGGTGCTGGAGAAGACTCCTGCGAGTCCCTTGGACTGCAAGGCGATCAAACCGGTCAGTCTTAGAGGAGATCAACCCTGACTGCTCTTTAGAAGGCCAGATCTTAAAGCTAAAACTCAAATACTTTGGCCACCTAATGAGAAGGAAGGACTCACTGGAGAAGAGCCTAATGCTGGGAAAGATTGAGGGCAATAGAAGAAGGGGACGACAGAGAATGAGGTCGCTGGATGGAGTCACTGAAGCAGTAGGCGTGAGCTTAAATGGACTCCAGAAGATGGTAGAGGACAGGAAGGCCTGGAGGAACGCTGTCCATAGGGTCGTGATGGGTCGGACACAACTTCGCAGCTAACAACAACAAATCATAAAAGGGGAAAAAAGAAATTCAAAATTCAAATAATATAATAAACAGATTAAAACAATTGTTAATTTCAATTTTAAAAGAAGGAAATTAAACATGAAACAAAAAGATTCTTTGAACAATTCAAAACAGCATTTCCACAAGGAAAGACTGAGAGAAGAAAAGTCCTTTTAAAGATGTAATTATGATCACCTCATGAATTTCAGGAAAGAGGGCAGACAGCACCACTGAGAAATTTTATGACAAACCACAAGAATGTACAATGTGGTTCTTGGTCTAGGGCCAAGGATCTTTTCCAGTATTGACCCAACCTATAACAAGAAAGGCAATATGCTGGGTAGTCCCGTGTTTCCAAAGGAAACCTTGTATAAGTCAAGGACTATGTGTAATTTTGTGCTGTCATAATGAATCTGTGTAGGGCTTTAGACTGCATGTCCAAATAATTCCTTGCTGGCAGTACCTGATGAGTGCTGAAATCCATATGCTCAGAAAGGCACCTGGCTGTCTAGTCCCTAATTAAAGGTTAGACAAGGAGCAGATACTCAAGTTCAAATCTTACTTAGGCAACAAGTTTACCACACAAACATCTACCAATTACAGGTACATCGCAGAATTGTTCTGAGGGCACAAAAGAAAAGAAAGAAATAGAACCTGGTAAACCACAATAAGTTCGTTCCTTAGAGGAAAAATGGCATATCATCATCATCATCTCATTCCTGTTTGCTTTTACATCTTCCTTTATACACCACAACAGATGTTTTGCTACACGATTTTTGCCTGGCAGCTTCTCTTTCCTCAAAACCACAAGAACTTTGGCCATGATTCTTTAAACAGTTATGAGTGAGCTCCCTTCCTCACTCAACCCTGATGTTCTTCAGAACACCATATTACTAAATTCCTACTAAGAGCTTTCTCTGCGCTCATTGTGAAAGCAGAAATTCTTGCTATGAAAAAGTCACTGTTTTGTTTTATAAACAGGGAGAGAAAAGCCTTCAGATGTCTAAAATCCATTAACTGTAGCCACAATGTCCAGGGTTAGTAGAAACCCTTCTCAAAATGGAACAACAATGAAGTTTTCTTTAACGGTGACACTGGTTTGTTATAGACATGTAAGACTAAGCTTTATTATTCTCTTAGATTAGCCCTTGCATTTATTGTTGCAATAAATCAGAAAACCTATCTGTCCTTTGTAAGACCACACTTATCTATTTAGACAGTGAATATTTATACTGATGAAAGGGAAAGTCAGCCATACCCGTGAAATTCCTAATGTGAAAGAATTTTGGCAGGACTGGAAGAGTGTCAGAGGAAAAAAAATCTTATGGGAAGGGGGGCATATGGGGGGAGTTGGAAGTAGAGGACAAACAAATGAGAAGAATGGAGCTCTGTTTTCATAGAAAATGGGAACCTGCCTTATTTAGGTCAGAATAATTGTCTATCAATCCCTAATATATCGTTGCTATTCCTGGTAGAGGTCCTCTAAGATAGCAGCCCTCAGGGACCTTTTGGGCTCCGGGGACCCGTTCCATGGAGAAAGGCTATTCCATGCACCAGAGGGGGCGTGGCTTTGTGCACTGCTTGCATCCCATGGATGGGGCTTTGCTTGAGGGACCCAGTTGCTGGCATGCTACGGACCAGTGCCAGTCCACGGACTGGGAGTTGGGCACCCCTGCTCTAAGACTTCAGATAGAGCAGGGGTGCCCAACCCACTTAAAAGAAGAGCAATTTTCCCGTGTGCAACCAGTCAGTTTTGCAATGAAAAATCATAGAATTCATTTATAACCCTCCACAGATTCGGATCTAATTTCAAAAGCTACTCTTAAATTGGATTCAACCTCAGCTTCAAACCCTCACAACATTTCATGACAAATGCTAGTAGCTGATTCTACATTCTACATAAAAACATTATATATTATTCTGACCATAAAACATGAGAGTTTATCGCTTATTCCTCTGAGTTACTGTATACCCTGTCCATCAGCACTGGTGCTTAAGCACTATGCATTTTTTAGCCTATATATAATTACTGGCCACATTTTGTTCCCTTCCAGAAACTGTTAAGCCGTAGTCATAACTTTCAATTAAATACAAACTGTGGTGGCAAAGATTTGTTTACTCCAACTTAGTGTTCTTCACAAGGTATGAGCCACAACTCCTGTCATCCCTCACAGTAAGCCATTATGTAATGCTGAAAGGCTCTGGAAAATTGAGTGCCTGTTCATAATTTAATAAACACCACATCTGGTAGATCTTTCATTCAATTGATGCAAAAACTCACTAAAAGAATCAATCCAATTATGGACCTTAAATAAGTTATCATTTATTATTATTATTAACTTACAAGACTTCTGAATCAAAGCTAGAATCGAACCTTATATATCTTCACAGCAAGGGGATGTCAGGGGCATTTTCATTTGACATTCTAATTGTAAGTGGAAGTGGTTGACGGGGTAAGAAGACTTCATCCCTATGCTGTCCATCTCTTACTTCTGCCTTTTTCTATACTTTTAAATTTTTAATTTGCAGAGTTTTAATATATTAATTGCTTTCTATTTATCTTTTTATAATCTGTAAGCTGCCCAAAGTCACCTTATAGGGAAAATGAAGAGCACACAAAATTTGAATAATACCAAACCACAATAGGACCAATAAGACCAAACTAGCCTACAAGAAAGACCAAATAAAGGACAGAAAAGTTCTGTTCAGAAGATATAAAAGACATAGAGAACACAGTATTACATTTTTAAAAAGCATGTTGAAAAGCAGATAAAGTTGAAGAAAGAGATCGAGGTTAACTGTGGCTGCAGGAGACCAAGCCTTAAGAATAAATGCATACAAAGCCAGAATTGAGAAGACAGCAACAGACAGCAAACGCCACCTATGCAAAGAAATTGAAGAAAGTGCATCACCTGGTTAGTTACTGTAAGAAGATTGTAGAGATTGACTACAAGCAATGGCATAACAAAATAACAACAATGATGTCTTGGAAAATCTGCAATACCATTTTCCTGCAAGCAAGATCTGGTTGGGACCATTAAATAGAGAAAGTAATAGAAAATGAAGAAACTAAAATTTTCTGGGACTTTAGAATTCAAACAGAGAAGCACCTGCCACATAACATCCCAGACTTAATAACTGTTGATAAGAAAGGCAAAAAGGTCTGGATACCCAGTAGTACCTGGAAACAGCAGGATAGAAGAGAAAGAATTGGAGAAGATAACAAAATACAAAGACCTGCAAATAGAAATACAACTGTGACATAAGATAGCAAAGATAGTCATAGATGCCTTGGGTGAAATCCCAAAACAACTGGAGTACCATTTGAACACCATCAGGATTGATAAAATCACCACCAGTCAATTGTAAAAGGCAACTTTAGTTGGAACAGCTTACAACCTGTGACAATACTTTTTAGCACCATAAAACATTACATCTTTCCCCAGGTTTCGGTAGGTCGATAAAGGTGCCAAATCCAGTCTGAACATGAGGGTGACTGTGCAATGAACCATAGTAGTAGTAGTAGTAGTAGCGGCAGTAGCAGCAACAGTAGCAGCAACAACAACAACAACAATAATAATGGACAGCATTTGAAAAACATGGAAGAAAAATGTGTTAACAACTTGGCATGGCTTAAGATGGGAACCTTCAAGAAACGGGAGGCTTAATACTGGCTGCTCAAGAACAAGCACTACAAACTAATGCCATGAAAGCAAAGATACAAAAATCCACTGAAAATAAATAATAATAATAATAATAATAATAATAATAATAATAATAATAATAATAATAACAACAACAACAACAACAATAGAAGTAGAACCACAAAATGTAGACCTATTTTTCTATAATGTGTAATGTTAATTATATGCAGAACAGAAGAATATGTTGATTTATTTGATTGATATCGTGTCTTTCTCCTCAGCATGCACTTAGGGCAGAAAACAATAAAGAATTAAAATCTGAATCTACCAAATTTACCTGAAAGAAGATCCTGAATTTTAAATTATGTTCTCTCATGGAAAATGTTACAAAACCATTATAAACAAACAAAATCCAGTAGAGAGCCACCTGACCATTTTTATTTGCCAACCCTAACCAGTTCTGGAAATTTCCCACCCAATAAATACATGTACCGGTATGTAATTTGCTTGTGTGTTTACATATGTGTCCGTGCATGTACATAAATATATGACACCTCCCAAAAGCAATACCTTCAAAGAAGTGCAGGTCAAACCAAACCAAATTAATTTAAAAAAATACTGGTTAAAATTGCCCGCAAAATGAGGTCCCCATTTATATCCAAAGCCTTATTTTTCTCACACACAAATTCTTCTTACTGTCAGGCCTGCCATCACATTGCTTCAGCCCTGCTTCGGTTTGATGGCTTCCTGCCATAAAAGGGGGAGGGAGAAATAAGGGGATATAGAGAGGGAGGATGACCAAAGTTGCTAGCCCAGAACACAGCCTGGCAAATCCAAGGAGACAAGTGTGAGAATGGAATGCAAACGCCCACCAGAGGCGCCAAATTTTAGGGCTGTTACCCAAACACCTAGTTTGAATACCACTGGACATTTATGAAAGGACCCGGGGGGGGGGAAGGGTCCAGGGGAAAGGAAAAGCACTGGGTTTAGGCGGGAATATTCAGCTCTGGCTTTGCTTATGCTGTAATCACTTGGCTTTAGTAAAAATATATCTGTCGCTATAAATGGACTCAAGGATCTTTCCTTCCTAAATACCTAAGTTGGGACAGGCATGACATTAAGTCAGATCTGAATATTCCTGTGTACTTATGTACTCAAACACGTAATGAACAGAGGTATCTACAGACTCTGTTCTTCAATCTTACTGCACAAACATCAGCTTCTTTTCCATCTTACACAGGCAACTATTTAAGGGAAGAGCTTCTTCATATTGTATAGAATAAATATGGTCATGAAAGCCACAAATCTTGAACTCCTCTTCTAAAAACATAAAAAAATTCATCTGCCATGGTCAAAGTATGTCACATTGGAGAGCTACTGAGCAAAAAGCCTCCCTACTCATAGGCTAAAAATGAAGGCATTTCAGAAAATGAGGGCATGGTTGAAGAGGCCATTTTGATTATCTTAATGTCTAGACAGGTTCATAGCGAGAAAGACAATCCCTTTAAAGATAATCAAATCTGTACCTTAACTTGTGCTGGGAAAGAACTGTAAATAATGCAGGCTGTTTCACATGGGTACGATGCCTTTCTAAAAATCTATCTGGCTACCACATTTGCAGAATCTGAAATGATGGCTCCCCTGAAGGATATAGGTTGTTAGATGATTAAAAATTAGTTCACAAAGTAGGCCAAATAATTTGTGATATGCAGCAGATATTCATGTTGAGGGTCCCACTGTAGCAAAAGAAAATGGCAGCCTTGTTTCCCCTCTTGCAAGTCTATATCAACATTCCTTTATATGGAATTTGGGAAGTCTAAACAGTTAACAAACATACTGAGGTGAGTTTGCAGAGTTTATTAAACCGCCACCATACAAAATCATGGCTTAGTTCACCAGGAAAACTGTCCAGTTTTTGGAGGGGTGATTCAAAGACATAGTTGGTACTGTGGCCCATACATCACTTTAATGATTCAGTGATTTTTTTTATGATGTTCCTGACTTTGAGAAATTCTAAAATAATGTTGCAGCTGAGGTTCCACGTTTGGAGAAAGCTGAGATGGGTGGGCTCCAATATCAGATTGGATGCTGATATTGATATTTATAATTTCCAAAACCTGACCTGTCAGAGCATTTGAAGATTTACTGTAGCACTTATATCTAGCAGTTGGTCAGAGACATTTACTTGGAAATATCCTTTTTTATTCTTGATCTGCTAGTCTTAATTCTCTCCGTTTGTTGAAATCCTATTTATCTTTCTAGTTCTCTGAATGGTAGTGATTGTCTAATCCATCTCACCAATTTCTATTTCACCACCCCCTCCCAAATCTTTAATTTTTCCACTTTCAGTAATATCCCCTCATATGAAAAAAGTCCTCTTTTTCAATGTTCTACTGGTAGATGAGTGGATCTTGGTATTTAATTTACACATAAAGAGTTAAAAAAATATGCCATCTCTTATATTAACTCAGTGTACAGAAGACCTGAAGTTGTTTTGACCTTATGGATGAGTTGCCTACAAACACAGATTACATATGAATAATTATAATGAAATATTATCATTCTCTATTGAACTGGTATGTAAAATTTTATACACATAAAGAAGTCCTTGTGAATATAATATTTTCGATGTTTTGCTTTCTTTCTGCTTATATTTTTTTTCTTTTTCTGTTATGTTTAATTAAAAGTAGATATCTTTATATTATCACAATTATATATGCAACACTATTAAGATGGCCTTGTCTTAAAGCTTTATTTTTAATGTTGTACAAGCATGCCACATGCATAGTTTGAGGACACAAGCATGCCACATGCAGAGTTCGAGCTTTCCCAATAAATATTAACAATAAAAAGAAATTAAGGGTAAGCAATATATCTTTGGGGTGAAAGCTAGATGATGTAAAAAAATCTTTTTAATTTTCTTTGCTTGAGGTAAGTTTCAATCTTACCACTGAGTAATGAATACACACCTAACGACAGAGCTTTGTCCAAAGGTCTACTCCTTTGAAGAATAAGGAGGAAGCTTATAGATATCAGTTTCTCTGTACCAATCTCTTTCTATGGGCTCTGCCTCTCCTGTCCCATCATCAAAAACTATTCTTTATGACTCTGGTGAAATATTTGACCAAACCATTGATTATAGTGGCCCAACTTATTCATTCATGAACCGGACCACGCATGTGGCGAAGCCGTATCTTACATGCAGAGCGTGAAACCATGTTCCCTGGTCCTCAGAAAAACTGCCCTCCACAGAACCGGTCTTGGCACCTAAAAGGTTGGGGGGAGGGGGCTGGTTTAAATTAAACAATCTCCAATAGAGTGAAAGACAGTGTTAATTGTCTTGTTAACTATTAAAATTAATTTAACATTTTCAAAATGCAATAATGATCTCTAATCAGAATATGTCATTAGGTATTTCAGAAATCTACATAAGTATTATATATTTACATTTAATTTCTTGTATTATTTTAGTTTATTTTACAACTGTTTTACTCAGTTTTAAAATGGATTGAAATTACGTAATGCAACAGCAAAAAAAAAGTAATGTTATAATTCCATTTCCAATAGTTTACTTCTGTAATCAGAAACTACCTTCAATCAGATATCTCTCCACTACCCTGGAGGTGAAATCAGACAATGAAATGAATATAGAACTGGAAATTATTATTCATAAATATTCAAATTATTAAAAGGCATTCTTTACAAATGCACTAATTATTTTAAATAATAAATCTTCAATAAATTGTCTCTTATCTGTACTTTTATGTGTAGTCAAACTGATGGAGGCTAATAAAATAGGATCTTTATGGTAGCATATAAAAGACCCAGTTAGATAAAGTATTGTTTAGGAAAAAAAATAGTTATTATGTATTTATTGTATCTACACTGAAGTGATTTTATTTCATGCTATGGTCCGGGAATGGATGGGGAGGAACAGGCTTCAACTCAACCCGGACAAGACTGAATGGCTGTACATACCGGCATGCCAGGATACTCAGAGTATCCCATCCCTTAATATTGGGGGTGAGTTATTGCCCCCCGTTGATAGGGCCCGCAACCTGGGGGTCCTCCTAGATTCACAGCTCTCCTTAGAAGATCACATAGGAGCTGTGACCAGGGGGGTCTTCACTCGGGTTCGCCTGGTGCGCCAACTACGACCCTATCTGGACCTGGATGCCTTGCGTACAGTCACCCATGCACTTGTGACCTCTTGCCTTGACTACTGCAACGCTCTTTACATGGGGCTGCCCTTGAAAGTCACTCGGAAGCTTCAGCTGGTACAGAGTGCAGCTGCACGGACACTTTTGGGGGCTTCCTGATACTCCCATATTACACCTCTCCTCCGTGAGCTGCACTGGCTTCCAGTTGCCTTCCGAGTGAAATTCAAGGTGCTAGTGATGACATACAAAGCCCTACATGGCATGGGTCCGGATTACCTATGGGAGCACCTACTGCCAGCGTCAACACCCCTCCGTCCTGTGCGCTCCTACAGAGAGGGCCTCCTCAAGGTGCCACCGGTCAGAGAATGCCGGCTGGTGGCCCCCAGGGGGAGAGCATTCTCAGTGGGTGCGCCAACCCTTTGGAATTGCTTGCCTGCCGAAATCCGGATGGCCCCCGACCTTCGTACCTTCCGACGTGACTTAAAAACCTACCTATTCCAGCAAGCCGGCCTGGCCTGATAGATTTTGGGGTTTCATTTATTTTACTATTGTTTCTACTGTATACTTACCTTGCTCTGTACACCGCCCCGAGTCCTTCGGGAGAAGGGCGGTATATAAAAACAAACAAATAAACAAATAAATAAATAAATAAATAAATAAATTTAATTATACTTTCTTGAATAAGCCACAAGTGATTAACATTTCTCTAAACTATGAAGTGTGACTTAAAAAGACATTTTTACTTTATAGCCACAGACTATAAATCAGATACATACATAACTATAAAACAATATCTACAAATTAGAAATAAATGCTAATTATATCACTATTATTTAGAAATAAATTCCTAAATTTAATCACATTTATACATTTAAGATCTTTGATAGCTATTAGTTTTTGCTACGTTGAAAAAAACAACACTAATTTATAGTCTTCATCTGTAATAAAGAAAAAAAAAACGTCATCAGATGACCAGGGAAGCTTCTAATCTAGTTTTAGCTACTATATGCAAGAGAAAAGGCAGGTAAACTTCAATAATACCCAAAGTCTCCTTTAAATCCTGGATAAATGATAAATATCTATTTACATGGCCACTAAGAATCAACCCCAAAATAATTAGAATGGAGGATTCTCCACAACGCATAGGACTGAAAACGTAACGTGATACTTAACATTCAGCATACTTCTTTAAAGAAACCCAGGTAGTATATGAATGATTTATTGCAACAAGACGATTTTATAGACTAAAACAGACACAAATACTTGCTGAAGTTCATCTGGACTCAAGTAATGGTTTGGGATTCATATAAAGCTTATAATAAGATAACTTATTGTTTCTTAAGCTTTTTTTCCTCTCAGGAGCAACTTAAAATAGAGTCCCAGATTTGGCCTTGTCAAATGTTGGCATGAACTAAGCTAGAGATGAGTGTTAAGGATACTGAGCTTGCCTATGACAAAAAAGAGTAGGAGAACAAAAGGTGAAGAAGGCTGGTTTTGTAAATAGCTGCTAGAACAAAAGTGTGGAGGAAAACAAGCTGTAGCTTATTGTGCAAAGAGGAACAGATTGTATTTTTCCTCCCCCCAGGTTGTGGGTGAGGTCAGTACATCTGCAGCTGTCTGCCATCATTCTGCAAGCTCTGTTTCTAAACTTTTCTGCATGCTAGCTAGAAAGAATATAGAAACCACATTTTTATCTTACTGTTCACCAGGGGAAGGTTAAGAGTAATGAGGGCAAGGCTGGCACTCATAAGGAGATAGGGGAACTGCCAATGCAGATTAACCTGCAACTCCTGCCACAAAAGTGGAAGGTCTTTGTAAGGCATAGTGTGGAAGTAAACCTACCTTGCCACATCATTCTCTGAAGGGCTCATAGCTAGTTAAGAGTAGTTAGTTTTGGGCTTCCTGGTTTCTCATGTATTCTAAGCAATATATACAGATTCATGCACACACATTACATCAGCTAATTATCTGACATACGTCACTGCTTTGTATCAACGAAAACCATCTGGCTGACAATATAAACTTTTTGTGCTACCGTATGGTTGAAGATTATATTGGTAGGTCCTCTAGCCAGCAAGATGGGAGGCTAGTTAAACAGGCAATGCAAGAGCTGGGCTGGTATGTATAGATTTTCTAGATTCCAGAGAAGGTTGAAGGCCTATGAAGTGTTAAAGCTATAAAGAATTTTCACAACTATCTGTTTATTTAAAAAGATCTATACGGCTATCAATCTTGTGGTATATAACTCTGGACAGCTAACAACAATGTTGAAAATATAAACAATAAAACCTTTACAAAGAAAGAAAAAATCATGAAAAAGCAGACAACTGTACCGATTCTTTTTTTTTATCACCAGCACCCCTAAATTCCAAGTTTTACCCATGGGCTCCAGCTTTTTATTACTTTATGCAAGGTTAAGAGGATGGAGCTGCTGGATTTTAAGGGGAAGTAAAATTTACAACTTAGTATTTGAACAAGCTGGATAGAAAAAAACATTGATGCTTTTGAATTTTGATGTTGAAGAAGACTGAAAATACAATGGACTAAAAAAACAAAGGAATTCATATTGAAATATATCAACCTAGAGTAATAACATGTGACACAAATGGCCAGGCTTAAATTATCCAAGTTCAGACACATTAAGTAAATTACCTCTCTGGAGAAAGTCCTAATACTAGAAAAGGTAGAAGGAAAGAGAAGAAGTCAGTTGCAGCAAGGTGGACAGATAAAGTGGTGATGTGTACATTGGAAGATCTGAAGGTTAAGGACAAATTGTCATGCAGAAAATCTGTCTATCTGGCAATGCCTTAATGGCACATCACTTAAATCATTTCACAAAAATTAAGGAAACCTTTTTTAGCTATTAAACTATATAGTTTTCCTTCATCATACCTCCTCTCTTAAAGATCCACATTATTAGGACTATAGCCGATTTACCTGAAACTCACTCCAGAAAATTTGGGTATGGAGGTGACTGGGCATTAGCCATACAGGGCAAGTCCATAGAATATACTGAAGAGGCACTGACAGTTGACCTAGCTATCTCAGGACAGTATTTTAGCAAATGGAGACTTCGGCCAAACCGAAGGAAGACAGAAGTAGCATGCCTCTACCTCAACAACAAGATTGTGAATTAAATATACAATTTGAGAGTACTCTTCTTGCGGGGACACGGTGGCTCAGTGGGTTAGGACGCTGAGCCTGTCGATCAGAAGGTTGGCAGTTTGGCGGGTCAAATCCCGAGTGCCGCGTAACAGAGTGAGCGCCTGTTACTCGTCCCAGCTTCTGCCAACCTAGCAGTTCGAAAGCACATAAAAATGCAAGTAGAAAAATAGGGACCACTATGGTGGGAAGGTAACAGCATTCCGTGTGCCTTTGGCATCCAGTCATGCCGGCCACATGATCACGGAGACATCCTCGGGCAAGCGCTGGTTCTTCGGCTTTGAAACGAAGATGAGCACTGGCCCCTAGAGTTGGAAACGACTAGCACACATGTGCGGGGGAACCTTTACCTTACCTTTTACTTCTTGCTCATACCAGGACTTACTCTCAACAGAAAATTGTCCTTCAAAGAACATCTGAAAAAGACAGCAGCCAAATTGCAATCAAGTAATAACAGCCTATAAAAGCTGTGTGGTTCTCTCTGGGGTTCTTCAGCTTCCACCTTGTAATCTTCAGCTCTCGGCCTTGTTTCAACAGCAGAATATTACTGCCCGGTCTGGACCAATAGTAGCCATACCAGAATGATTGACAAACAGGTGAATCATACAGTGCACATCATATTGGACAAAATAAAATCTACCCCTAGTTTTGAGCCATATTTCTTCATCACATCTATGAAGAGAAAATGCTCTACTGTGAGAGTAGAGGACAATAATTAGTAATATTCACCTGCTAATTAATGCAGATATCACTGATGCTTTAAACAAGCTTTGCTCCAGACATCTATCTATTAGGACAGCCAGAAAACTGCTGGATAACAACATGGATGGTCCTTTTCTGCTCCACTAGAGCAGTGGTCCCCCAACCATCTAGATATCAGGGACCAGTTCCATGGAGAGAGGTTTTTCCGCGGACTGGAGAGTGCATGATTTTGTGTGCTGCCTGCATCTCGAGGATGGGGCTTTGCTTGTTTGTGCAGCCCAGTTGTTGGCATGCCATGGCCCAGTATTGGTCCATGGACTGGGGGTTGGGGACCCTGCTCTAGAGTGTCATAGCATTCCCTACTTTACAGATGAACTGAAAGGATTCAATCTGCCCTACAAAACTTGGTCAATCCTTAACAGGATTAGAACCCAACGTGGTAGATGCACCAGCCTCCTCCATAAATAAGGAAAGCTCTCCTCTTCAGAATGAAACTGTGGTGTTCCAAAGCAGACAGTGTGACATATTATGGAACAGTGTCCTCTGAGAACATATCAGGGAAATCTCAAGAGATTTTCTACATGCAACTCCATCAAGTATTGATTATATAAATAGTCTACCCTTGAATTTGTAAATAGAGTAAATAGTTTCATATTTGCTCATTGAGAATGTCATTGTGATGTGCTTTTTAACACTTTTGCTCTATGCTAAACAAATTAAATAAATAAATCAGGACTTCCAACACATAGAGGATTTTAACAGGTTAAATTTATTTACTGTGCAATTTTGACTTCTCAGATTTCATTGTAATCAGTAGGACACATTAAATCTAGACTTGGACAATCACTTGTCTGCTGCCTCAGCATCTGCAGAACCTCTACAGCAGAGGTGGGAAACTATGGCTCCTTTATGACTTGTGGACTTCAACTCCCAGAATTCCTGAAACAGCACCCCACCCCTGCTGTATCATAACCTTCTTAGTATCATTAAACATAGAAGCTATAGCAAATCATCAGGGAACTATATCTACCATTATTCTCCACAAAGATACTTGATAATTCATCTCATACACCATCAGAATCTGCAGTTTGTGAATGGAAAAAGTCTTCTATTAATGTTTTCTGGGAGCAATTCCATTATAAGGAACATATGTGACCACTGGTTTGCTTCTGAGTTTGACCTGTAAATATTGTGATAGTAGCAAGAAAACCACTACTGTTGTTAAAACCAATTTATAAACATGTCAACCAAGGAAACGTGGGAATTGAGCTAGTAATGGGCTATCTATAAGGCTCCATATGTATACATTCCATGCATAAAAGATAATACATCCGCTGTTGGCAAAACATCCATTGCCTAGTTTGAAGGCGTTTAGTAAATCATGTCACTGAGTCAGCTAAACTAAGAAAAAAATGAGACTTTTTACTTCATTCATATAATGAAAGTCAGGAAGCTGAAGCAAATCAAATAACCACTCTCCAGATTGGCCACTATATCAGATTTGACATCAGGAAAGGGGGGACCATTTGCTGAAGGTGGAATTTAAACTACCTTGGGTGATTTGCATCTTTTCCAGTCCTATAAACACAAGATTTCTATCATGTAAGTTAACTTGGGGAGGGGGGGGGAAGAGAGAGATTGAGTCAAAATAGTATTTTAGTTCATTTCCACTTCAATATAACCCTGTTCCTAAAGGAAATACTATTTTTTTCCTAAACAGTTTATTCTTAAAATGGGAAGACAGCTCCAGATTGCTAAAAATCCCATAAATGAGACAGAGATTATTTTATTTCCTGGACAAACCTTCTTCCTGGCAGTGGGACTTTCTCAGTTTCAGGCCATCTCCCTTCCAGATGAATACACAATCTTGTGACTATTACCAAAGAACATATATTTAAGAGCTTGATATGAATGACTTTCAGCTAAACCTATTAAGGTAACATTGGATTCCAACAATATCAATGCCTATGTTCTAAGATTAATACCTGAATTTATGATTCTTAATGATACATGCAAGGAAAGTCTTGAATGCTCCTGGCTCAGCTAACACAGTGATCTATTTCTTCAGGCAAGCCATGAAGGAAATTAAAAACAGGCTGCTTTATAAACATGTAACAAACCAGTGTATTTCAGCCATACTTACTACCAGCCTTCAGGCTGAATGCCAGGGTTAATATGTGATTGTCTACATAAATCACCATATTCTAATGAAGCCAAAATTTAGTTTCATGTGCATAGATCTTTCAGTTCTTTTTTGAATTCCAAGTTACAAGGAAAAAGTTGTGAAATACTTTAGAGATTAAGTAATTTGACTGAACATTCCTTTATATGCTACACAAGGAACTTGGCACAGGGAATAATTTTTGAAAATTGCTTCTTTTCAAACCCAAAAAATCAAAGCAATGGTTGGAATGTATTTCTGCAGAGGTCCACCACTTTCATTTTATCACAATACTGTTAAGAGTGGAAGATAATTCTTGTTTTACCAGTTTTCTTCTTTTGACGTAATGATCAAGGGAAAACTGTTCCCCAAAATAAACATAAATCTAAAGTTTGTGTTCAACTTAAGTCTATCTTCCTGAATATGTTTACTAGGAGAAGATCCAACTGGAATTATTGCAACTTGGTTCTGAGTAAATACATGTTTGATGGAGCTGCAAATGTAAGAAACTAAAACATTAAAAAAAATGAGATATGATCATAAGTTGAAGAGCCTGGCAGTGGAATTGAATTTTGAAGTAGGACAAGAACATTATGAACTGGTCAGTTTATTTAGTGGTGTTATTCATCTGGCACAAAATTAAAGGTGAAATGAGGACTGAAATGCCAGTAAAATCAGTCGTACAATTGTAGAAGTGAGACAGTGAAATAATTCTTTGTTCTTCAGAAAACAATATTAGAAAAAAACAAACATTACAATTTTAAAAATCTCTTACATTCCAAAACACTAAAACAACGTTAATATTCACATTATAATATTCAGAAATGTTTGAATATGTCAGTTGCTGTATTTCATTACATACTTGCACAGAACACTTTCATTACAGATTATTATACATAAAACACAAAACATCACACAAAAGGAAAATGTTAACTTGAATGGTACATCCCCAGAAAGTATTAATTATAACTGTGGGATATGGGACGAAGGTGTGGCTACCCCTCCAGCCCACAAATACTAGAATTTAATTGGAAAATTTGGGAGGCAATCTGTGTACCCAGAATTAAACAAACCCCAAAGCAGAAGAGTAAAATTATAGATAGGATTCTTAGTAATGGTTAAGAAATTATTTTGGTTTTCTATATGTCAGCGTATCCACTCCTCTAGAAAAATACTTTATATGTTCATTTGCTTTCTTCAGCATACAGGTAGTCCTCGACTTACAACAATTTGTTTAGTGACCGTTCGATGCTACCATGGCACCGAAAAAAGTGACTTATGATTGTTATTCAGACTTACAATCTGCAGCATCCCAATGGTCACTGATCAGAATACAGATGCTTGGCTACAGACACATATTTATGACGGTTGCAGTGTCCCAAGGTCATGTGATTACCTTTTGTGACTTTCTGACAAGCGAAGTTAATGAGAAAGCCAGATTCACTTCCTAACTGAAGAACTGCAGTTTCACTTAACAAGAAAGGTGGACAAAATGGGGCAAAACTCATTTAACAATTGTCTCACTTAGCAACAGAAATTTTGGGCTCAATTGTAGTCATAAGTCAAGGACTACCTGGATTTATTTCTCAGATGGCATCTTCCTGCCAGAGCAATGTAAACACTAAAAATTCCACCGAGAATCTCACTCAGGTCAAGTGGAAGAAATCACTTTTATAACCGTTTTGTCCTATAATTTTTTGTTGTTCATAGAAGTGGAATCCTTAAATGAAAAATAAAATTTAAAAATGTGTTGGCTTATTATTAAATTGATTTCAACATGATTTTAAGTTATTAGCAGCAATGAAAGTGTTGGGTTCTACTTTGCCCCGCTCCAATTCTGTTTTTTTCCTCCCAAAATAATATTAGAATAAATTTTATTAAGCAACAACTATAGGTATCACCTGACATCAATATTATTCTCTAAAAGTCAAGGATGGATGCCAGAATAAATAAGCAATAAAAGAATATTTAGCTACATCCAAATGTAAGTGGTAGAAGAGATAAAGTGAATTAACTTTGGTTGACATATTATTTTTCCCCATTTTACTCCTGATAATTTCATATACACATTTACAAGGATTAAGATTCACTGGATGTTACTTATTTCTTTCACTGCCAAGGCTGTGTTTTCACACATTTGATTCACAAGTTGCTGTTTTTAAAACAACTGCTGCAGCAACCCCTCGATGCTCATTTTGCTTTGACTGATTTGTCACTGATTTTGGCAGAAGCCTCTTGCACGAATAAATGTAATGTTAATGTACAGGCTTTACCAGGTCCTCTCAAAGCGTTTTAGACAACCCTTTTTATTTTGGCTACGCAACAGACGTCATGTAGTTTAAGAACGGCCTCAACATTCCCATATGTACTAAAAGAGTTTACTAGGTCAGGAAATGCGAGAGAGATTCTATCAATACATCCACAGACATGCAACATATGCCAGGCTTATACGTATTGTGACATACGCAGTGGAGGAG
The DNA here is from genome assembly GCF_947247035.1 of Vipera ursinii. Classification (NCBI taxonomy): domain Eukaryota; kingdom Metazoa; phylum Chordata; class Lepidosauria; order Squamata; family Viperidae; genus Vipera; species Vipera ursinii. The sequence continues at coordinate 57,493,344 of NC_139518.1, read as the reverse complement.
TAGAAGAATAAGAACAGGCACAATTGTTAAAAATTGTTCGCCTCAAGAAGAAACTGCAGAATACATAATATATACACCATATAGTAGGCTTTTGTGTTTACTGTCTTGTAAGCCCACAATATCTAGATCCAGAATTTTTTTGACCAAAGGTCTTTTGTTGTCTTAAAGGTACTTTTTCAAAAGGCAACTGGACTGGGTTTTTTTTTCTCCCTGAGGAAGACGACGTTTCGCTTCTCAACCAAGCAGCTTCATCAGTTCTGACAGGATGGTGGGGGTGATGGAAGGATTAGTTCTGACAGGATGGGGGAGGGGGTTGGAAGGATCATATTTCTTTGCGGTCATCTGGTCATTAACTCTCTCCCTGAGAGCTCTTGAGGCCACTTGGGGGTTTATCTGTGACCTCAGGGTCACCTGTATCAAAGTGCAAAATGGGATGGAATATTCTTGGAACTGCTGAAAGGACTGTGTTGTAGACAGGAGATAGGTGGTGTCTTATCTTCTTCCTCAGGGGGAAAAAAAAAGTCCAGTTGCCTTTTGAAGAAGCACCTTTGAGACAACTCTGACCTGGATGATTGAGAATTTCCACAGACATCTTTTGTTTTTGTTTTTTAAATTGCCACCCTACACAGAATGATTCCAGAAACTTCAATGAGCTAAGATGGAGACTAGTACTGTACCCCACCCAGAGGAAGGGAACTCTCCCTTGCTTTCACAAAAATGGTGATGGTGAAACCAAGCATATAAAGACAAAGTTGTTTTTTTCCCCTTAGGCCTGTGCTGGTCAATGAATCAGGAACAAGTGTAAAATGTAAAGAAAGGCAACGAGGATGATGCTAGATGTCTTGCAAGAAGAAATGGCGGAAACTAGGAGATGTCTAGCCCTAGGAAAGCCGGTAGGTGGTAGGATAAGTTGCTTTCAAACTGCTGATAGGATGTTACACAGAAGAATAGCAAGCCCTGCTCAACAGTGCAAGGCACAGAATAATGGATATCAATTCTCAAAAGGCAACTTCTAATTGAATATTGGTAAATACTATCAAGTGGGAATTGTTATTCAGCTGTCAGAAAAAATAGGGAGCTCTGTTTTGCTGAACGTATTAAGACGGTGGTCCTCAACCTGTGGTCTGTGAACTCCTGGGGGGTGGCATATTGTCACAAGTCCTCAAAGGGGGTCCTCAAAGGCTTGAAGAGATGTTATGATTTAAATCGTAAGTCTTGGGGATCCGTGGTCATGGTCTGTCGCCACAAAAGGTATTTAAAGGGGATCCATGGTGAAGAAAAGATCGAGAATCACTGTTAAGATATTTGGAAATCCTAGATACAGCAGAAGAATTAATTCTCCAAATGGCCACTGGACATTACATACTTAGCACATCATGGAATTTGCCCTCTTTGTGTTGTTTGGATAGTTAGAATCCATATTCCACAGCCTTGAAGCAGTAATTTTTGCTTATAGCTTAGAAGCAACATTTAGGCTCAAAGCCACTCCTGGCTTTGACTGCTGGGCCAAGAGGTGGTGGGCTTTGACTGCTGGTACAAGATCAATAAAGAGGTAGTGTCTATATATTTTTTTAAAAAAGCACAACAACCTGAATAATATTAATATAAATTAAGTAACTCCCTGTAATCCGTTAATTTTGGTTAAGAGTTGGGACAACTGGAAGTAACATACTTAAGTCATATAACCAGTGGCGTAGCGTGGGTTGTCAGCACCCGGGGCAAGGCAAGTAATTTGCGCCCCCTAACCCGTGGATTTTAGCACTCGAGTCTCTTCCACTAGATTAGTTAAAGAAACCCTTACCCCCTAAGCACATGTATTGTTTGTTATGAAAATACTGATGTAATTAAAGTAAAATGCATCTAATGCGCCCCCCGATGTTGCGCCCGGTGCGGCCAGCCCCCCCTGCACCCCCCACGCTACGCCACTGCATATAACATTATATTACAATAAGAAACATGGGATGCAAAATGTTATACAAAATAAGTACAATTCTGTGGCACTTTTGGAAGGGTTTTGGCAGCCACATCCAAGATTTCAGGCAGCTTACATAGTGGGCTTCGTTTCTATACTAAGTGTGGTATGTATCTCTTTTCTCTCGCCCTAAGAAAGTAGTATCTATAGATTCAACAGCTGCAATATAGCTTGAAATCACACATTTTTCTTTCATTCAGGAAACAGTATGGTTTTTACCCAGAGAATAAAAGCAGGAAGTTAGCAAGGAAGCTGATGGCAATTGCTAAAAGAAGAATCAAATGGGAAACTGGAAGTACCATATTATATGAATTGTTCCTACATTTAAAACTCAAACCTTCAGGTGTCAAGGAATTAAGACTGTACATGGAAATCACCTCTCACAACAGCACCAACATTTTTTGGCCCTTACTAAAACATCCAGATCATTAATTTTGCATCTAACATGTGGCATAAAAAACAGACTCAATATGGGGCATAATTTTTCATCTTCCTCCAGGAAAATAATCCTTGTATGAAATACATTTTTCAGGTAGTTTGAAATTAGACAGGATTTTTGACGAGCGTAGGCGATACACACAGAAACTCTGATAACACAATGAAGATATGTTTTTATTCTCTCTACAACACTGCATAACACTTAGTAAAGTCACATTGAAGAAAATTAATGCACATTAGTGTGGTGAAGAATATATTTACACAGAGAGCTTGTTACCTCTGGCTCACCTTACATTTCCAAGCAAGTTGCAACTGCCGAAAGTTTGGGAGCATGACCTTTTGATCCTGAAATGGTTTTATGCTCTCTACCTTTTAAAAATGTTTTAGAAGGTTCACTGGGTAGTGGTACTCTGGACAGAAATGCTACTGACACTGCCAAATTAGTCTGTTTTCTTTCATCACAGCTCCGGCATTGGGAAGTAGGTTTATCTAGACCTGCCTGTAATTTCTATGTATTGACTGAAGATTTTCAATGGACCCCATTGCTCAGGATCATGCGGGCAAGAGGCTTGGGGACAACTTGTGTGAGCCCCTTGGTAATTAGGGGGGGAGGGTTAGAATTAGAATTGTTTGCTAATTAATTCTTGTCATGCTGTGTCTTTTTTTCCATCTTCAGTGATACGATTCCTTATTTTCGTGTCAACAGATTGGACTTATTGTTTGGATTCTGTGGGAACCAGGGTGGTCCGATCATAGTAGCAATAGGACTTTGATCTGTGGACCAAAATATCAGCCTATGCTGTCAGTGCTACAGCTGCACTTCCTACAAGGATAATCTGCTACTGCTGTTCTGCACTCCGTTGCTACTGTTGGGTGCCGTCCATGCTAGTCTCTTGCTCCACAGCCTGTTCCTGCCAAAGTAGCCAGTTTAGTGTGAATGATGTGGTCTCTTCCAGCCATGTCAGTTAGTCTAGGGTGGCCACATCCCTACCATAGTATGAATCTTATTAATAATCTGCAATAATAATCACATGTGGTCTCAGCTCCCAGAATTGTCAGCAATGACTCTGCTGGCTGAGGAATTTCTGAAACTGAAGTTCACATAATTGGAGAATGTTCATATTGTTGATGGCTAGCTGAGCAATCAGAACAAACAAGCAAGTAAAAGAATGGTTGGGAAGAACAGCTGGCAAACACACCTTTTGCTTATTGATATTTGTGGATAATGGGGGAAAAAATAGGATTAACTGTGGTGGTGACATTTTGCCCTTCAAAATCTGAGGTGTCAGCTTCAATCAACTTTAGCCAATATGTTCAATGGCAATCTATTATTTTATTTATTTATTTTATTGCATTTATATACCGCCCTTTCCCTGAGGACTCAGGGCAGTTTACAGGGAGTTAAAAATCAAGCATACAAAAGTTAAAAACCAATTTAAAAAATATTAAATCAACCCTGTACTATTAAAAACCCCAATTAAAATAATTTTCTCCTCAGCCTGGGCCCGAGAGCTCAAAGAGCCAGGTCTTCAGGCCCCGGCGTAATGATCGGAGGTCGGGGGCAGTCCTCAGCTCCACCGGCAGCTGGTTCCAGAGGGCAGGCGCTCCCACCGAGAAGGCCCTATCCCTGGGTGTCACCCGCCGGCAATCTCTTACCGGCGGAACCCTGAGCAGACCCTCCCTGTGGGAGCGCACTGGGCGAAGGGCGTTTGATGAAACACCTGCTGCCATTCCCTATCGCCGTGGGGATTTGAAGCCCCACCCCCACATTCCCAGAACCAGCAGCCACCTCCCCCGACCCCATCCCGTCAGGACCTCTAACAGGACCAGACTGAGTGCCGGTTAAAGATTCCCTCCCTACCCCCCCTCCCTCACCTTTTAAAATAACCGGCTAAAAATTTTATCAGGGGCCTCTTAGCACGTCTTAACTCGAGGCCCCTATCTAAGCCCAGCCACCTCTCGGAGTCCCAGAGCTTGGGCTCGTCATTAAGGGGAGTATGGAAACAGGCGACAGGTCGCGCCCATGAGGCAGGAACCCCCCTAAGGGCATACAAGTCCGCTTCGGAGTAACGATAAACCATACAGCGCTAGGATAGTCTCTTAGGGCAGATGTTATAAATATGTCCAAAGGATCGCTCAATGATGGTGTATAGCTGGAAAAAGAAGTCCAGTAGGCATATCTCTTAGTCTGCAAAGCCATCTCAGCTCTCACCTGAGATGGTAATCCAAGGGACAACCTCAGTCGTCCTCTCACTCCGGCTGAGGAGTCCAATCTGGAGCAGAAAGAGAAAGGGGGGTCCTGAGCCAGGCCCACCCCAACTGGTCTCTCACACCAGTGAGGTGGTCGCTGACCAGTCCAAAACCGTCCTCCCACCACGGTCACGTCCCAGCCACACTGGACTGTCAATAGGGGGACTTGTAGGTGACTTGTAGTTTAATCATCAAGATAGCATTATTATTTAAATTTGGTACTTTCCAAGTACCAATTCAATCTTCTTCTTCTTTCTCCTCCTCTTCCCCCCCCCAAATTAAACTGGAAATATGGAAAAAAAATTCTAGCAGTATTTGCCTAAACAGTTGCTAGAGACAAAATGCCAGTTACAACTGTTCTTTTCCAACAACTATTTAGTCTGTGTGATGCTTCAAATGAGGAGGCAATAAAAACAGTAAACCTGGCTTGAGGAAGTCCAGGTTTCCAATGATGCTTCTTACAATTCATATTTGCTCCTCTTACACAGAGGAGATGTTGCATGCTGGAATAATCAAGACTGGCTGGTGAGACCCCTTAGTTCCTCTGTCAGCATGTCGACATGATTGTGTGGTGTTTTTAAAAAGGTCTTTGTTTCTTCATGAATTACCTTCTGTCAGTTTAGGAGCACCTTAGTAAAATTTTAATCTGTTCCAGACAAAAATAAAAAAAAAAATCAAAATTTAAAAGATTCTGAACCCTTTTTGCTTGGGTAATAAATCTATACTGTTTTATTAGAAGATTGCCCTGGATGTGGTATTTGGGAGAATTATGCCCCCAAGTATGCAGTATGGAAGCCACCTATGCATTTTGGTCTCTAGAGCATGAGTATAAAACTTTCAGTGTCATATGACGTGTCACAAACTTTTTTTTATATTGCCAGAGCTGGGGTGGACTTGGTCCCTGCATGATGCAACTGCCCGGAGTTTGACACCTCTGCCCTAGAGCAATCAACAATGAGTTCTGAAGTCACAGTTCTTTCCTAACTAGTTGCAATTTTTGAGGTAGGGGTATTTATGGAAAGTTGTGTATATTTGTGTGTGTGCATGTGTGAGGTGATCAAGTGGAAGTATTTGGCAAGATCTGTGAATTGCTATACACAACTCAGAGGTGTTAGCCGCTCATTTAGTTGCCAAACCCATTTGTAGATCTTGGAGTGGATCAGTCCAGTCACCAATATGAGACCTTGTATAATGTCTGAAAGGTACTGAATGAGCTTCTAGTCTGTAGGTGACATTATCTTAAAGGAAATCAACTTCATCCTTCTGTAGAATCACAATGTAGTTATTGCCCAGCTCCTTGGAAAGAAGCTCATAATCTGGTCTTCTGGAGCTCTTCTGGCCACTGACTTCAAATAAGGCTCTTAATAGGTTGCTTAGGTTCCCTATGTAACCAATGGAAGCTATACATTCCTAACAGGAATAACATTATCTGAAAGCTTGAATTTAATATTTTCGATAGGATTTCTGTAGAGGCTAGATAGAATTCTGAAAGATTTTGCTGTCACCTAATTTGTCCTATAAGTACATCCATAATTAACGTTAGAATACATTTGCTTATCTTTACAGGCGTCATGAAACTTCTTATTGGTTTTGTTTACTATCTGCCTTGATATTTCCTCTGAGCATCTGCGAAGTCTTTTATGGATTAAAAATGTTCCTTCAATGGCCAGACGATGGCATTTATTTCTGAAGTCTTATTCAGCTTCCCCCACTGTAGTGATCAAAGTGATAGCAGTGATAAAATAACAAAGAGGTAACACAGTGGTTCTCAACCTTTTCTTCACCACGGACCCTCTTTAAATACTGTTTGTGGCCACAGACCATAGCTACAGACCACCAACGCTTAACTCAAGATTTATATCACAACATTTCTTCAAGTGTTGCAGATCCCATGTGACGACATCATGGCCCCCAGTGGTCCACAGACCACAGGTTGAGAACCACTGAGGTAATCTGCTAACAGCATAATCACTGAAGAATTCCCACTGCTTCTACTGTGCTCTTCCCATTATACCACATTGTGCCAAGCTGTATCCAGAAACCGTATCTTTTAAACAAAGATTCATGAAATGGTAATTTAATTTTTTTTTACACATGTCCAAAGGCATTAGACTCTTAGCCTTCAAAATCGAGTAGCTCTTTATTTAACCTTGGCTCCAATTAAACTATGTTTGAGCACCCCAGAGAAAAGTAGCCAAGTAGAACACGTTGCATTTTAAGCAAACTACTTAAGACATTATGCTGAAGTAAAGATCTACAGTTTGGATTTGGATTTTAGTTAAATAGAGCTGAAATGATCTGCCAAGCCTGTCACTTTACTGCACAATGATGTAGGTTTTCAGACATTTTTGAACTGAAAATTCTCCAGAGAAAAATTCTTATGCAAGGGCAAAAAAAACTATACAGGCTAATTACGCAGGATAATGTTTAATTTACATGAGAACATTTTCCAATGCAAATCACCATGTGCCTTAGAGGAATGATCAGTAACCTGAAGTAAAAAACATTTTCTATGGAAACATGTTCATTTTGGAAATTTTCTACAGTACTGCATATTGCTAACTATGTGAGGTTGAAATAGCTTTATTATTGTTTGCTGTATTTGGTCTCCGATGAATTTTGGCCTATGAAATAGTTCTATGGCTTTTTTTTCCAATATATCAATGTCCAACACATTTGGATAGGAGAAAAGAAGGCTGCCCTTAGCAGAGTCCCTTATCTCAGACCTTCACTGTAGTTTCTTTTTGGTGAAAGTCATCATGAGCAGGCTTTCTCCAGCAAGGACACCTTCTTCATAATACTTCCTCCAAAGCCTTGAGGATTATAAAATGGAAGACTTTTCTGCCAAGCCAACATTCAAAGTACATCAGATAGGAGAAATGCTCCACAGATTTGCCCTCTTCACGAAATGAGACATAACACTGGCAAGGCATATTATCCTGTTTAAAAGACTGGCATTGCCTAGATCCTTCAGAACACCAACTGCAAAATACGCCTCTGTTATTTTTCTTTAATTTAGACAGTTTCTCTGTTTAATGCCTTATAAAAGCTATACATAGAATACATGAAAATCACAATGGACAGATCAAAAACACCTCTGAATTATATAATAAGCAGGTTTCAAAACAAACAAAAGGTGAGGTGAGATTAGCTTCAGTGATCACAGTATATACAGTAGTATTGTACCTTTGGGAATGAGAGGCTTGGATAACAATAATAAATCATTGTTACATTCTGAGTTAATATTGTGTCAGTCTTACAAGCAGTATTTTCATGTGGAAGATATATCAAGCTCTTACAGACATCCCGTAAGACAGTTAATGCTACCTGGACTGAATTACGAGACTGGTGATGAACCAGAGCAAAAATATCCTATCTATTGTTTTTATTTTCAAAAACAAAGAGCCAGACGAACTAGGATCAAGAAATGTGTTGAGTTCATAGTTATAATGGGGTTTATTGCTATTAACTTTATGTGATGTGGGAACTCAGTCCTTCTAGTCTATCAACCATAATTTATGGATTAGAGTGATGTGGAAATTCTATTACAGCTTATTTAACAACCTTGCCTTAACAATTGTGATTATAGCAATGTATGACCCCAACTCCTTTCTTCCTAGTTGATTTTTTTCCCAGTACTCTTTGAAGAACAAGCAGCCCCTGGAGCCCAGTATTAGAATTTTTAATTCAAAACGTTGACAACATTCAAGTCAGTTAATCAGAATAAAGCTGGAAGGGACCTTGGAGATCTTCTAGTCCAACCCCCTGCTCAAGTAGGAGATCCTTATTCATTTCAGATAGTTGGCCTTCTTAAAAACCTCCAGTGATGAAGCACCTATAATGTCTGAAGGCAAGCTGTTCCACTGGTAAATTGTCCTCATTGTTAGAAAGTTTCTCCTTAATTCCAGGTTACTTCTCTTCTTGGTTAATTTCCATCTATTGTTTCTTTTCTTGCTTTCTGGTGCTTTGGAAAATTTTGTGGCAGTCCCTCAAATACTGGAATACTGCTATCATGTCACCCCATAGTCCTTCTTTTCTCTAGACTGGCCATACCCAATTCCTGCAACCGTTCTTCATATGTTTTTGTCTCTAGGGCCTTAATCATCTTTATTTTTCTTCTTTCCACTTTTTCCAAAATCTCACTTTCCTAAGTAAGTGAGATCACGCATCTTCTCCTTAATTTCCTTGAACTACTAAAACCTGCTACCAAAATAAGAGGTACAATTCCAGAAATACTGGTTTGTAAAATTGTGATATGGCAAATAGCAGGATTGGGGCAGCAAGGATTTTGCTGCACACATTAAATATAAACGTCCTAGAATTGAAATTAAAAGATAGCATTTTCTAAATCAGGGGTGTCAAACTGCCGGCCCATGGGCTGGACACGTCATCCCAAAACCGTGCCCACCCCATTGCCGGCAATGGAGAAAAAGCTCTGATACGTTGCGTGACGTCACGAGTTTGACATGTCTGTTCTAAATGCTTTCAATCACCTTGTCCCTACTGTATATCGCAAAAGTTTTTATTATTTATGCCATATGGTAAATAAATTAATAATTGCAAAATATTGAACCATAACAAGTTCAGAAGCACAACATTTTTTTTGGGGGGGGAGAATACTTTTATACAGCTGAAATACAGCTGAAGTGGAGAAGCATTTTTTAAATTATTTCTCAACTCCAAATCACAGGAAACAAAAACTTAAGTCTTTGGCTGGAGGAGGTAGTGCAAAATGGAGTCAAGTAAATCTCTTGGATCCACCAGTTTCCATATATAGAGCAGTGTATCTGGACCAAAATTAACTTCATCTATTTCTATATAATATGATTCTTTATGTTTAAGACCAAACCTTGCTATTAACACAGAATACTTAGGAAGTTTGACCAAATAGATGCTAGACAGGACTACTATGTCTGGATTTGGTAGTCTCAAGACAAGTAATATTTTATCACAGAACTATCTAACATAATCTTTTCCAACATTTAAAAAGGATGGTTTAGAAGTGAGATTCTGTCAGCAAACTAGCCCTTATAGAAATCCAAAATGAAGCAGCCCCTATTTTATATACAGAAGCTCTTAAGTGTAATGGCTACCTAATGCACCATGTACTACATAAGGAGAAAATCATTCAGATTTTCCCAGAGAGCTCCTGCTAATCAAAGAGAAACGTTTATATTAGGCTACTAGACAAATAGTCTGAGGCAGTTTCCAGTGTTCCCAGCCAGACTCTGGACTGATGCCAGTTGCATAGCAAGAATCAACTGTCCTGTAAAGCCAGGACATGAGTACAAATTATTTGCCTCCTAAAAAAAGAGGATGCAAGCCAAAGGTTGCAAATCTGGTTTGACACCTGAATAACCCCTGCGGCAGGTACTGATGATGCCAGCTCTGAGTAATCACACCATGTTGCTTTTAATCAAAAAGCTTTAATGCTTTCCTTTAACACCTCTGGAAAAGCTAGAGCAGTGAATTGTAGAGATATAGCCTTATCAGTCACACTCACCATGCATAAGAAAAAGATTATTCAGTCTATTTAAAAAAATAAAACTCTAGAAATTCCACGAGACTTAAATATTTGTTGGTTTAAGCAGTTGTCATTTTTACTGCATTCTTTAGATCACTCCGTAATGAAGAGAATGAGTTTAATTAGTTCCAGTTGCTCATGCATTAATAGACTTTTCCACACGGACAGAGAATGTTTTGCAGCTGCAAAGCCTGTTGGCTAATTGCTCGTGTTCTGTTTGTGTGCAAAACAGATAAAACCAAATTTAGAAAGAGTTGCCACTACATCAGATAGGAAGAGTCATATATTCAATCAGCTGCTGTTCCTGCTTAGCCTTTTTGGAATGAAGTGGTAAAGCTGTGGAATTCATGGATTGTACAAGGGTTGCATGACAAGTAATATCTCCACCCCCATAATTTAGGTTACGTAGAATTATATTTTAATTAATGAAACGCACATACACAAAGCTTCAAAATGAGTTCTTTTGTTTACCTGTGTTTCTTTTTTCACATAATCACCACCACTAGCTATACTTCTGCCAACTAGCTTCTTCAAGCCACCACAAAGTCACTCTACATTTTGTCTCTTCAACCAGGTCCTCAAATGCCTTTCAGTCAAGCAGATGTTCATGAAGTTGTTTCTTCAATTTTAGGAAAAGTTAGAAGTCACATGGCACCAAGGACTGTATGCAGCTGAAGTGAAATGGTTTGGTCTCACTTCGCAATTGCCTCTTGGGTAGCTCAGGAAGTGCAAGGTCTAGTATTGTCATATTGTCGCACAGTGTTCTGTGTCGATAGTGGTGCCAAGTTCAAGGAAATTTATTTGAATAACACAATTTGCATTAAAAAACACCCTATAAACATACATTTTTCTGCCACAGGGAAACTAAGCTGTAGGACATTTTTTCCTTGCAGGTAAAGCTTTGTGATGATTCAAGGGCAATTCAGAAATAAACCTCCATTTGGTTATCAATGACAGATACTCACAGATACAGAACTTTTATTATACACATTAGAAAACTACAACATTACATTACTTTTTGACATAATCACCATTCAAACTGAGGCACTTGTCATAACGTCTTACAAATTTTGAAATTCCTTAGTAGTTGTCGCTCGGCACGAAATCTGGGTTATGGGGGGAGGATCAAAAACATCCCAACAGAACTGCTTCAAGAGTTCTTGGGTGTGTCTAGTGGTGCGTAGGCGAGCATTATCGTGAACCAACACCACACTTGAGTTTTTGTAATGTTTCACAGTACACTTCTGAACTGATGGTCGAACCACACTCCATGAACTTCACTAGCAGTACTCCTTTGGCATCTTCACATTTGGTGAGATTTTCTATGGCACCACTTCGTGTGGTGTTGGTTCATGATAATGCTCGCTCGCATACCGCTAGATGCACCCAAGAACATTTGAAGCAGTTCTGTTCGGATGTTTTTGATCGCACCACCCCCCATAGCCCAGATTTGGCACCAAGCGACTACTCCTAAGGAATTTCAAAACTTGTAAGACGTTATGACAACTGCCTCAATTTGAATGGCGATTATGTAGAAAAATAATGTAATGTTGTAATTTTCTAATGTGTACAATAAAAGTTCTGTATCTGCGAGTCTGTCATTGATAACCAAACGGAGGTTTATTTCTGAATTGCCCTTGTATTCCATGGACTAGTGCTTTATTTCTGCATCAAAATGATGAGCCCCTATTTCATCAGCTGTCACAATGACAAGCTGTCACACAATGGTGGCGTGAAGAAATTACCTTTAATTTCATAGCAGGACAATAACTGCTGGCAAATTTCAATTCTTGAAATTTTCAGTTTTGCCGTTAGCATGTGACAAATCCTTCTTGTACAAACCTTCCAATATTGAAGAACATCAGTAAAGTGACATACATGTTTTATTTATTTCCCACCTTTATCAATTTTATAAATAACTCAGGAGGGTGAGCACACCTAATACTCTTCCTCCTTCTAGAACAGCTAACCTGTGAGATGAGTTGGACTCAAAGAGACTGACTGGCAAGCAAGGATTTTGCTGCACTCATTAATTATAAATGTACTAGAATTAAAATTAAAGGATAGCATCTTCTAAATGGTTTCAATCACTTAACCTCCATTTATATTGCAAAAGTGATGAGTATTATACCATAACAAATTTAGAAGCACAACATTGGGGAAAATAGAATACTTTCATACAGCTGAAAATTCTTTCCAGAATGGAGAAGCATTTTTTAAATTATTTCTCAGCTCCAAATCGCAGGAAACAAAAATTTAGTCTTTGGCTGGAGGAGGTAGCACAAAAGGGAGTCAGGTAAATCTCTTGGATCCACCAGTTTCTATATATAGTGCAATGTATCCGGACCAGGAATACTATTTCTTTATAATATAATAAATATAATAAATCTATTTCTATATAATATGATTCTTTACTTTAAAGACTAAATCTTGCTATTAACACTCAGGAAGTCTGCCCAAATAAATGCTAGGCAGGACTGGAATCCAGCACAGATGATCTATAAAGACTACCATGTCTGGATTTGATAGTCTGTTTTCATGGAATTCTGCTTGCTTTATAACCCTTTGAAGCCCAAGAATGCAGCTCTACAGAGATATATGGTTGAAATAGGGTACTTGCAAATTCTCCTTTCCTGTGTAGGTCTGGCCTCCCTTTTAGCCATGCAAAGTCTTGCAGAACCATCATCCAATGAACACACAGCTTTGGAAGGCTGCAGCTCTTCTACTTAAACCACACAATCCTGTAAAGAACATGCAAAAGGCACTGACTTTAAAAAAAAGACTGCAGAAATTCTGCTTCCTGCTCTGATGTAACATCTTGGCCAGGATGGAGTGATGAAACCTTCCTTCAGAAAACAGAAGCACTAGATCACTAATGTTTTATTTTCCCCCCTAGCTTTTCTTGTTCATTAGGAAGCAGGCAGGAAAAGTTGCAGATAAAGCCAGGGGCAAGAACTAAATGTATTTCAATTCTGTTTAATTATAATAAACCCTATTATGGTTATTCTTTCATCATGTGTTCTATTATTTTCTCTTCAGCTAAATCAAATGTTTTGTTAAAGGTTCTTGGCTGGAAATGTCAGGAATCCATATCCGTGGATTTTGGTGTTAAGTGGTCCTGGGACTGCAAGCCTTGTGGCACAGGATAAACTTTATACACAACACTCCAATTCGTTTTCACTTCTTATGGAGAAGTATAGATAAATAAAGACGGTTGAGAGTCTCCGATGATTAAGTACAGCATAAGCTTTCATAACTTGCAGTCCCTCTTCTTCAAATGATAGCAAAAGAATTGAGGTTATCCTTCTGAAAACTATCGTCAAAATACAAAGTTTTAAAAATATTTTACTAGAAAAGTTTATCATGAACAAGTTTACTAAGTCAATGTTAAATCATTCATACTGATATTTTTTTATTCCTTATGTTATTGATACTACATCAATGTTTTCTTGGAATTTTGGATCCAGTCATTGGAGAATTAGCAGTTGGATAGTTAGATAGACATGAATACATTACATACATTTCACCTCTTATATTACATCATGGATAGGATATTTGTACATGTTGCAAAATCTCTTGATGCTTAAGCTAATAGAACTCAACATATGGACAGGTATCAGTTTTTGACAAATGAAGACAATACACTTGATAGTTTAAGTACAAGAAAGCCGATCTTATATCTTTCCCATTAGATGAAGTTTAAAACCATTTTACTAAAGCTGTATTTCGTTTCAGAAGCTGTAATGGAAACTGCTTTCAGTTTCTTCAATTATTGAGAATAAACACTGCCAATAATGACTACTCACAGCTTACATTCCAGAAAACACTAGTAACGTTTATTGTTAAACATAATCACCAGGCTTACAAATTGCACCGGGTCATGTTTTATTTAATTATGGCTTGAGAAGAAAGCACAAGGGCTAGATTCATATGCATCAAAACGTAAACTCACAATGGCTGAATGAATTCACAGGACATGCTAAGCAAAAATCTACATTTTGGTTGAGCATAGGAGTAAACCGTTTTCAACCTGCAGACCATATTTCCTTGTTTCCTCCTGTCACTGAAATAGACACAGTATGATCAATACGTCCTAATTTTGTCTCATATTTCCTCCAAAACAAGAACTTCAAAAATCTGGCCCGAATCTATTTTGAGATGTCCTAGGATCTACCAGTGGTATGCAGATTGGTCTTCTGCAATTGGCTGCTCAACTTAAAACTGAAAATTGTTGTAGAAGAACTTCAAAATGAAATTTGGACAGTAAAGACCTTGCTATTTCTTTACTGTATCTGTGTTCGAATAATATTTTATAAACTATGCATTTTCTCATAATTCTGATAGATCAATAAAGATTAGTTACCGGTATATAAAAAATCCTGTTCACAACGGGAATAAGTTAAATAGATTTATTTATTTCAAATTTACAAAGAATTTTCTCCAGTTATTTAGCTGTATTTAAGCTACCGTGCTCTGTATTTAGCTACTGTATTTAAGCTAGAAAGCAGAAGCTGAAATTGAAAAGATGAATCTTTCCATCTATCTTCTAATCTATTTCTCAGAAATAGTATATAAGCTGTGTCAGCACTACAGCACTCATTTTTCAATCATGATGGCCTCAAAACAACGAGTTATCTTAAGTGGTCTACATAAGTGCATTTTAGAACACTGGACTTGTAAAATCTTTTTACATAACTTGGTTTCATTCTTCTTAGCACCTATAACTCAGCTTTTATATATGTGTGCAGTATATCATTTTAAAGATATGTTGAGTGATTTTTTTCAATTATGTGTCAGTTTTGAATCTTAGCGACCATAAAGGTAGGCGTCTATGGAGATTCTCAGTCGTCCAGGTCATAGTTGAAAGAAAACACCTTTGGGACACACATTTTCCAGGATGATCTGGTCCTTTAGGACTTTCAATAGTGCCCCCACCACTGCTTTAATGAAGTGCAGCATCCATCTTGCCCCTAGTTGTCCTCTTCCCCTTTCTTTCCACCTTTTCCAGCATTATAGACTTTCCTTGACTGTGAGTTATTGGCATAATGTATTTACAATAATTTGAGCCTGAATACTTGTTTCTCAAATTAGAATTCCAAACTGATTCCTTCTATCAATTATTTTTTCTTTGATAGCCAAAATACCAAATACCTTTTTTTAAAACAATTGTTCATAGAACCAGGCAGTTCCTAATTGGGTTGCAAAAACCCAGACAACCACTAGATGGAAGCAAAAAGTTAGAGGTTTTTTTTCTGCATCTCTTGGCTGATATTCAGTGATAATCCAGATTTTTTCTGGCTAGGTATGGTATGGCTACATAGCATTCCAGATTATATTTAGCTGCAAATGGTGGAGCTTGTAATAAAAAGCATTTTGCTTTAAATTCTGATAAATGAGGCCAAGATGCTTAAAAATAAGATGATTTACACAGGAGGCAAACTTTGTTTTTATAGTAGTGTTCATTATGCAGTTTGGAGTTTGTGTGTGTTTGAAAAATTAGTTAGCTTACTCATGCATGCTTTTCAAAAGTTAACAATAGAAACATTGGCAGCTGATTTGTCCACATAATTGGTTGATGTTGCTAAGTATTATCTACACTGACCAGCAGCCAATCTCAAAAATGTTGGGCAAGAATATGTCACAGTTCTCCTTGGAAACATCACAAAGTGAATCTAGGGCTTTCTACACACAATGTATATACTTAATCATTTATTTCTATAACATGCTATTATTACATCTGTTTTGACGTCTATAACTGAGCTTTTATATATGTGTGCAGTATATCACTGCACACAATGGCACAGAGATATATATCTAAATTTGTGTAGCAAATTTTAAAAGAAAGAGGATTGGGTTTACTTGATTTGAAATTATACTTTGCAGTTTGATAGTTAATTTGGATGGAAGAATAGATACTGATGAGAAATAGAAGGCTTTTGGAGTTAGAAGGACTTAAGGGTGACATGGATACATATGTTATGACAAACTAGGGTTAATATAACTTTAAAAATAATTTTGTTAGAGTGCGATATTGACAATATGGAATAGAATATAAACCCAGGTTGCGCCTGAAAATACCTTTGTGGCTCTCAGCACAAGAAGCATTTTATAGAAGAGAAATGACAAGTAAACATAAATGATTAACTAACTCTGATATACCAGAATATTGCCAGAAGAATGTAAAATAAAATCAAGGGAAGAGTTGGTGGCAGCAGGATACACATGTCAATGGTTTTCTTATGTACAGTTATTAGAAAGATTTGAAGTAGGTAATTTTTTTTTATATTTAACTGTGTGAGATTGAATTTGAAACGGAACTGTGTATAAATGATGAATGTGTTATTGCCAAAATGTATACATTTTTACTGAAATTTAAAACAGAAGAACAAGTATGAAAAATGGCTATTTTTTTTCTTATATAAATGGAAAAGTGCGAAAATATGTGGTTGAAAGAACTGAAATACACTTATATTTTTAAAGAGAATTTTTATAAAAGGATGTATTGCTGGTATATATCACTAAAAATTGTCTAGAATATATAAGGTACTTCAAATTTATGCTGGAAATGTAATCAACAAGAGAGGACATTTTATCATGCTCTGTGGAAACAAAAAATGTAAGATATAGACGATTTTAAGACTGATCAATAAACAGTTGAAATAAAATCACGGAACTTTCATTTTATATATGATAACTGCAGCAAGATCATTATATGCACAAAGGTGGAAAGATTCAATTATAAATACAATATAGGAACAGATGATGAAGATAGCCAAATTGACAGCTTTGTTAAAGAATATATTGCCTAAGCTTAAAACTGAGTGTTTTTATTACTGATTTTTTTTACAGGAAACAGGGAAAAAAGAAAGTATGATATATGGTTCTGATGATTAAAAGAAATAGGTTATAGAAAAATGTAAGTAATTATATAACCATAAAAAAAGAAGTTAATTTACATTTTTACCTATAACTGTTATAAAAGAAAACTGGAAATAATTTATTTGGATTTTCTCTTTTTTCTGCATTTCTGGCTTTGCCTTTTTTCTTATCTCCATATTTCCCTCTCTTTACGTTAAACGTTCTTGTTACAGTTGCTTTAGTTTTTGTCTTACTTCTTTAAAACACACGCTATATGCTATTATTATATTTTTCCTATCCTATATATACTATGCTTCAAATATTTATTATTTTCAAATTATAGCTAAACATTCAACACACTATCATATGATAAAAACAGCTGGAAACTGCAATGTTGTTCCTGTGTCCAAAAGATCTGCATAAGAATGCAGTTCATAATTACAGTACCATTCCATGAACTGATTTTTTTTAAAAGTACTAACTAAAATGCACTTTCCTATATTTCCTTTCTGAACCTGGTGTTCTGCAAATATATTGTGACTATCAATGGAGAGACATCTGGAGATCCACAGGTTGTTTTATTATTAGATCCACTGGTTATTTTATTATGTTTAGATACTGCCATACTAAAAAAATAAATTCCCAGTAGCTTATATCAAAAACATAAATTCTAAAAAAAGAACCAAAGTACCACTGTGCAGTAGGTGCTATGGTGACTGATTTACTTCCTAAATACTGTTTGGAAATTTTGGATGTTTTAGACAATATCCAAGGAAGATCTACATTAAGCAAGAAATTTAAAAACTTCACCAAACAGCTTTTGACATATAATCTAACATGATGGCAAAGATATTTATTAACCTATGTCTTGAATTGCTATGAAACTCATTGGGAAATCAGCTATAAATTGAAAGACCCACCCTTTAAAGATAGAAGTGTACTACAACCATTGAATCCAGTGTTCTCCTTGTTACCTTCTAGATATGTTGAATTATAATCCACTAAAAATGTTCCAATCCCCTAAACACTAAAACAATCCTTGTCAGTGAAGCTCAGTGAAGTCCCAAATACTGTCGTCTATTCCTTATGGAATGAAATGTTTATCCATATATTTCCATCCTACATTTCTATACATGGGACTCTCAAACAACTACCAAGCAAACCAAACAATAAAATGAAATTAAACATGGGGGGGAGGGAAACAGTTCAAACCATATAATTCAGATTTAAAAGATCAGGCGAGGAGTAAATAATGACTCTTCCTGAAAGTGGAAAAATGGCCGCTCAGTACAGTCTAAACAGCTTGGCACAGAAACCCTATGAACATTTGTCATCAGTATAATTTTGTATAAATGGAATAATAGAACAAGATAAAGTGTACCCATTCATCACTACATATATCAAGTCCTGCTCCACGCACTCCTGGTAATCCTCCTTTGCAATGATTGCACTAATACTTATATGCATAAAAAAATAACATCCAAGACTCCAAAAATCTTGCATAAATAAAGTAATATAAAAGAGAATCAAAGAAATGTGTAATCTCTGAAGATGGCTTGACAAGTCACAGGATCTAAATTCATCATCGGTATAGCCAACAAGAGCCAATTCAGACATTGCATTTTCACTACACAGCCCCATGTGTCTTCTAGAAAGAAAAACATGAAATGTACTCACATGGCAGAACACGTGAAGAATGTCTCAAGCATAAGCATTGTCAAAACAGCATGTTTTTAGAAACCATAATATACAGGAAAAAAGTATCCTAGGTGAATTATTTTTGAAGCTTTATTACAACAGATAACATAAACCATGAGTCTATAACCAAAACCCCATAGCTTGTAAGCTTCACTTCACACATTGTCTAGCACAGGTTTTTCAAACTGTATTCTAGGGAATCCTAAGGATCTACAGGAAGGAAGGAAGGAAAGATACTGCATCCAGTTTTGGTTGACACGATGTAAAAAAGATGTTGAGACTCTAGAAAGAGTGCAGAGAAGAGCAACAAAGATGATTAGGGGACTGGAGGCTAAAACATACAAGGAATGGTTGCTGGAATCTGGTATGTCTAGTTTAATGAAGAGAAGGATGAGGGGTGACATGATAGCAGTGTTCCAATATCTCAGGGGTTGCCATAAAGGAGTCAAGCTAGTCTCCAAAGCACCTAAAGGCAGGATAAGAAGCCATGGATAGAAACTAATCAAGGAGAGAAGCAACCTAGAACTAAGAAGAAATTTCCTGACAATTAGAAAAATTAATCAGTGGAACAAGTTGCATCCAGAAGCTGTGAATGCTCCAACACTGGAAGTTTTTAAGAAGAGACTGGACAACGATTTGTCTGAAATGGTATAGGGTTTCCTAACTGAGCAGGGGGTTGAACAGAGTTCCCCAACCTTTTGAGCACCAGAGACCGGTTCTGTGGAGAGAGGTTTTTCTGTGGACTGGAGGAGACGTGGTTTCGTGTGCTGCCTGCATCTCGCGGATGGGGCTTTGCTTGCTTGCACGGACTGGTTTTTGGCATACTGCGGTCTGGTGCCAGTCCATGGACTGGGGGTTGGGGACCCCGGACTAGAAGACCTCCAAGGTCCCTTCCAACTTTGCTATTCTGTTCTAGGAAGGAAGGAAGGAAGGAAGGAAGGAAGGAAGGAAGGAAGGAAGGAAGGAAGGAAGGAAGGAAGGAAGGAAGGAAATCACTTGAATGCAGCTAATTTTCTACCATTAAAACATTGCTATATGATGGGGGGAGGAAATGGGATTTTTTTTTATTAAAAAAAGCAGATTCTGCAATCTGAAAAAAGAATGAAAAATCTTGATCTAGTACTCATCAAATAAAAAACAAATAAAAAGTCTGTATAAGGATCCCCCAGTTACTTAAATTACCCTTACATATTAAAGACATCATTGTTTTCTTTACATTTTTATATGAATATAAGCAAACAATATTTATATTCTCAACCATATAATAAGTCATCTTTTTTTTCCAGCACAGAAACATAAACTTATACATTACATACCGGTAATAAGGTTTGGAAGTTTTTCTCAAGCCGTAAGATACCTAATAATGTTCTGCCACAAGGTGGCTCCTCACAGATGTTCCGTGATCACTTTTCTCTCTTAGCATTCAATCAGCAACTAGTTTTCCTTGCTTAGAAATACTACATGGTCTAATTCTAGAGATCCACTAGGGCTGAGATGAGACTCATTTATTTTTAATTCTCAGTTCAAGCATATAGAAACATTGGACTGAAAGCTTTAATCAGTATGTAAGGATGCATGGAAGACGGAGATCTTGTAGGAAACAGTTATCAAATTCTCTTCTCAAGTAAAGCAAATTGCTCTCATACCTTCCTCCCTTGGCTTATGACCTCACCTTTTTTTTGTTTTTATACCCAATAATTAATTTTATAAGTATCTTATAATGACTATGTTCACTGGATGACCAATTACTTTATTAGATAGTCTTTATGAGACACAGCCACATAAACATCAGAAGCGGTTTTCTCGAATTTATGTAAGTTGTATTAATTCTACTACTACTTCGGTAACACATAAAAGGCTTTCTGAGGCAGCCTTCTATCTATCAAACCTCTTATCCACTTGACACAAATTAGACCAGAATCTTCAGCTGAATGACCATTAGTGTGTATTTTTAAATAGATAGCTGGGGGGAAAAAAACACTTGGCCAAGGAAAGATAAGAGGGGGGGGGGAGGAGGCTGACTTTAAGTACCCCACCCACCACTTGATTAAAGGACATAGTGGATATCCCAGAAGGGGAAACAAATGCCTCAAAAGGACAGCTTTCCTGGAAGCAGATGCAGTGGCTCATCCCAGCGCCCTTCCCTCCCCCCCCCACCCCAATTTCTCAGATAAGAAACACTCCCTTAGCATTTGCTAACCTAAGACATTCAAGCACATTCAAGCGAGAGATTACAGCAACCTGTGATGCCAGCTAGGAGATTTTTTTCTTTTTCATTCATCAAATGCAGTGAATGGAAAAGCAGCTCCCTCCAAAACCTGCAAGCTGCGCGCTCAGGAGCTAAGCTTTTCAGCAAAGCCCCATATCCTCCTCGGAGAGGTTCAGGAAGAGCCAGGGGGGAAAGGAAGGAAGGAAACAGAAGACATCCAGTCATTGAAGCAGAGAGAAACCCTTTTCCTCACCCAGGCGACCGAAGGTTTGTCAACCCGATTCAGAATCCTTCGTGACACGGATGGAAGTTGGGAATGGCCACAATTCCGCTAATCACTCCGGGGCTGACAGCAAGATCGCAGCTCCCCCTCTCCCCGCTCCAAATCCGCCCCACACATGTTCGGTGTTGCAAATACGCACACACACAGCACCAAACTCCAGGATCTTATGCGAAAGCAGATTTCCCCATCTTTTTAACTGGTGGCTTTATCGTACAGCTACGGGGGGCGGGGGCGGGGGGGGGGACAGGACGGGGTGGTGGTGGTTAGGTTTTTCCTATGCAGTTCGCAAGGTACAGTAATTGCTTTCCGCCCTCGCTACATTTGAATCGCTCTCTCTCTCTCTCTCTTTCTCACCCTCCCTCTCTCTCTCTCTCTCTCTGTCTTTCTTTCTTTCTCTCTCTCTCTCTCTCCCCCTTCCTTCTCCGCCAGGTTCAGTGACGTGTTTATGACATTGGTTTAAAAACGAAATACACCCCCCCACACACACACCTTCCAAAGCACCGGGCGCCCGATAGCACGGCTTTTGGCACACACACACACACACACACACACACACACACACACACACACACCCCTCGTGCCATTTGAGGCGATCCCGATCGGGTGCCCGAACTACTTGGTCGGATTTGCAGACGTGGTGCCCGGGGAAGGCGAGCCTTCTGCCGCTGACCCTTTTCCAAACAATACATGGCGAAAGCCCCCGCACGTTTGAGAGGCGAGGCGGGAGGAGGGAAAAGAGATCCGAGAGTTGAGCTCGGGGTTGCAAAACCGCATCTCGAAAAGGAACCGCTTCACCCAGCCCCGGCTGAAGCCAAACGCGTGCTCCGCTTCCCGCAAGCCCAGGGCTGGAAGCACCGTCTTCTCCCCCCCCCCCCCCAAAAAAAAAAAGCTCGGCTCCAGAGGAGGTGAAACCACCACACGCTCAAAGCCCCGGAGGATGCCTTCTTCTTCTCTTCCCCATCGCCTTCCCGCCTCCGCCGCTTGCTTGGCTTTGCTCCGCACGGGTCTAAACGCGACAGGCAGGGGGAAGACGTCGGGGGAAAGCGAGGGAGATGATGCTTCGCGCCGACCGACCTTACCTTCTCTGGCTTTGAGCAAAACCGTGTTGGCCACTATGTTCTCCAGCTCCATTGACAAGCTGGGTCAGGACGCCGCAGCGGAGGATGGGGAGCTCCAGGAGGCACTCGGCGCTTCGCGTCTTGGACTACGGCAGCGCAGCACCAACCCCCCTTGCCCTTAGTGCATTCTTGCGCTGCTCTCTCTGCCTTTCCTCCGTCGAGGTCCTTCCTTGCGAGAAAGAACCACCGCTGGCTGGCCCGCCTGCTTCCTCCCCTCTCCTTCCTCCAGCCCGAAACTCTTTCCCCCCCTTCGCTTACGCGGACCTCGCTTACTCCATTCTCCGCGCCTAACATGTAAAAAGCAAAAAAAAAAAAGCAAAAAAAAAAAAAAAGGGAAAGCCCACCCTCTCACCCCTCCTCTGCTGGGAAGGTTTTCAGATGGGCGGGCTTCTACTCCCTCCCTCCGCGGGGGTGTGGTACTATGAAGCGGGTTCCGCAGCATTGCGCAGGCGCCGTGCTCAACAGCTGGCTCGTTCCCCGGAGCGCTGGGCTGAGCGTGTCGGGAGACGTAGTTTTTTTTTTGGGGGTGGGTGGGGGGGGAGTCGCGAGGCGAGGGGGCTTACCGCCAGCATCCGTTCCTTGCATGGCACACGCAGGCGGTCGGGCGGCGAACGCTTGGATGCCGATGAGGCTTTCCGACGCTTTCCTGAGGTAGAGTAGAAAGGGAAGCGGAAATAGTCTGGAGTGTTGTTGGGTTTTTTTTTTTTTAAATTGATAATTCTTAGACCATCACGATTCATAAATCCGTTCCAAGCCTATCAATCTGCTGCTTTGGTTTAATGAAATCAGCTGCTCGTGAAAATATTTTGACAGTTCCTCAAATGCTGTTATGTTTCTGTGTGTGCACAAGTTTCTGTTAAGGGAGCCACGAAAATAAATTACATGGAAGCCAAATGAAGTCGGCAGAATGCCTGTGAATCGTTTTTAGCATCCTGAGCCCCACTGTGGTTTTAGGAAAAATAGGACTTGTTGATCTACAAGCTTAGTCTATATGGCTACATTTTTTTTATTGGTTAAACTTATCCTCTGCTGCGTTCAAACAACACTGGGGAGAAGGGCGGGATAGAAATGGAAAAAATAAAAATAAAAATAAATAAATAGAATATAACAGTTAAAATATCCAGGTTATGATTTCAACAAATGAAAGCAACAAACAAGGAAAAAAAACCAAGGTGGCTGATGCCTTCTGGAAAATTCCATTTCCAGTCATTTTCCCAAAAACCATCCCAAGAGCATTAGTCTGTTTCGGAAAAGCAGTACATTTTAATTTAGCCCCTCTGGCTCTCAGAGAGATGGGAGACCACAAGAAGTTTGCTCTTTCCAGTGACCCGGGTTGATTCTGGCTGGAGCAGACATTCCTGCAAGTGCCAAATCATGGTGAATTTTTAGGTCATACTAGCACGTTTTATATCCAGGTACCAACTGGCAACCAATGAAGAGCCCACAAAATCAGCGTTACATGCTTCCAATATCAAGAGCCAATAAGTAGACAAGTTATAATATCCTCGACTAGTTGCAATTTCTGAATTTTATAATCATCATGTAAAGCATACTGCAGTAATCCAATCAGGAGGTAATGAAAACATGAGTTACGGTACATAGCTAGGTCTTCCTTGAACCAGATAGGACAACTATTGGTACTTGAGCCAAAGCTGAGTAAAATCCTTTAGCCATAGCTTCCACTGTTTTGTCAGGCCCAGCCCAACAATAACACAGAACAACCAAACCAAAGTTCATTTATTTACTTATGCCATACAGAAAGAATTTTGTTAAGCTAAATCTATGCTACTTCAACCCTAACAGATATTCTTTGGAAGATTCTAGGAGTGGCTATCCTAAATCTCCTTCTCTGACCCAGCTCCAGGCTGAGTTATCTCTTTGTCTTAACTGATTCCTTGGAATGTGTCCTTCTTGGAAACCATTCTTCTAGGGAGTCCAACACACACACAACCCTTCATAGATAAAATCCAACACATAAGCCCAGAAGGACCCCCCAGATTTCAAAATTGTTGCTTTTGGGCAGGGGTAGGCAACCTTGGCTCTTTTATGACTTGTGGACTTCACCTCCCAGAATTCAGGAACGCTTGTAACAGTAACAGTAACAGTAACACTGGCATTGGCAGAAAACATGTACAGTATTGGGACATGAATTCCCTCCTAGTTGGATTCAGCTTCAATATCTTCTCTTCCATTTAGACCAGGGATGTCAAACTGCCAGCCTATGGGGCGGTTTCATCACACTGAAGCCGCGCCCACCCCATTGCCGGCAATGCAAAGAGTCGTGATACGTCGCGACACATGACATGGCGAGTTCGACAC
This sequence comes from Vipera ursinii, assembly GCF_947247035.1. Taxonomy (NCBI): domain Eukaryota; kingdom Metazoa; phylum Chordata; class Lepidosauria; order Squamata; family Viperidae; genus Vipera; species Vipera ursinii. Next base: position 57,468,675 of record NC_139518.1, on the reverse strand, counting down.
CCATGATCTAGACCTTTACAGCCTCCAAGCACTTACAGGCATCAATAGGATCTTCCTTATGGTTAAGTTAGCTAATATCAGCATCCCAAACTGCTGGATGGTCTTACCCAGCAGTTTCATATAGATATTAAAGAACCAGAAATTAGGAGCAAGTCCTGTGGCACCCCACATGTCCATTGGATTAACCTCTTGTAGCCAGTCACAACTGCCTAAAACCACCTATGGAGAAAGAAGCAGAACCACTCCAAACAGGGGACTGTTGAGGACTACCTGGACTTTCACTCCTGGACTTTCACTCCTGTCCTGCCTCAGATGATGTTCCAAATGGATGCTTTGTTTATCCTAGGTTTTCATGACACACCGAAGCAAACTAGCTATATAGGATGGGTTCACCCAAATATGCTAGACTAAAATCAGTTTGTGCCTCTGTGCGTTGTATGAACATAGCAACAACTGTTATGTCAAAAAAGGATGTAAAGTCCTCCTGACGTCATGCAGTTTTCTTTGAACCATGAGAGGAGGATTTGTTATTTTTTTTCCCTTCAGTCTAACTTAACATCCTGATTGCTCCACATTCAAGTACTGTCCTGCTCTGATCTTGCTTCCTTTCTGACCCTGGATGACATTAACCAGTCACTGCTATTTGTTGAGGCAAAAGGATTTATCTGGTAGTGAAATACTCTTAATTATATGTATTCAGTTTGATAGCTAGGAATCTTATTTTCCCTAATTAATATAATAACTAAAACTTCCAAGTAAATATGACTAATCATTCAGAAGTTATGCATATTTGGAAATATTACTACTTATAAGTAGTATTTGGATAATGGATCGAATTGTAGAATGGCAAGACACGAAGCTGTTATTACTCTGGTATTAGGAATATTCTACTATGTAGCATGAAATGAAAATATATGATATCATATCACAGCTATTATGAGGCCTAATATAATTTCCAACTCATCATACACATCAAAATCTTTAATTATATTTATTGAAAATATATGTCACACATCTCCTGTAGAAATTCAAGGTAATCCTGCTTCCATAAAACAAAGATAGGTATGAGATTGTTTGGGTTGAAAAATAGTACTTGACCTAAAGTAACCTAATTAGCTAATGGGTAAGTTTGCACAAAACAATGAACCACAGGCTACTCAAACATATTTTATCAATTGACTCATGGTTCAGTATATCTGGCAATCCCAGAAAATTGGATTAACTGAATAAATTGTTAACTGCCCGTTAGCAATCACAGTTTTTTAAAATTCTAAATGTGCCCATTGACCTAAAAAATTAGGGATCTATGGCATAAACATTTAGGATAATAGCCCATTTAACCAGATGCATGGAATATTGCTCCAAGAAGATATTTGTAGAAGAAGGGGCAGAGCCTGACGGTGGCATCAAGACAGAAGTCAGCCTAGTTTGTATTTACAAACGTTCCAAGTCCAGCTCCCCTTTGAATCCCGTTGAATCTTATCTGGTGCCAGTTTAGTGCTGACCATCAGTTGACTAGATTCTTGTGTATAAGCTTGAGCAATAAATCTTTTTAACACAAGGTCCTGATTCTTTGTGCCTCACAATATTGAGGCAGAATAGCCAAAATATGGGTTAAACTTGTAAGAATAATCTGTTGTGAGACTCTGTGTAAAGTCCTTCTCACTTGTAATCTGTGAAGAAATCCTGATTTTGCCTGAAACCTTCAAGCCATCCATTTTTTAATAGTTAAGCTCACATATTTCCTAGTGTATTGTGTGCATTTGGCTAATGGCTGCTATAATGAGTTTAGCTAATAAAAAATCAATGTACTAAAAGGTAAAATTTCTTCCCCCATTCCCCCAAATTTCTCTGTCATTGCACCTTCTCTTTTTGTTGCTTTATTTTCCTGGATAGATGAATAAAACTACAACACACCAGGGTCAGACATTTCTATTGTTATTTTTTTAAAAAAATGTTTGGAGTGCTAAGTGGGAACCAAGGCAGTCTAGAAAATCAAGATTAGACCTAGGACTGTTTGCTATGTTTTGTAACATGCTAACATTCCATGTGTAGGGTTTTTGTTTTGTTTTTAATAAAATGAAAAATTGTATAGGGCATGGGGACAGACAGACAGGATGTCATTGGCATGATGGTGCCCATGGTGCTAGTTTGGGACCAGAGCCCATTCCTGAATATGTAACAAGACTTTTTTCCCCCCACAGTATTTTTATAACATCTGGAGATTACCTGCCCATATGCAATGCAAACAAACTTGCCATAGAGTGCCATGGTGAAGAAAACAAAGACCTTTTTTTTTTAAACCATCTGAAACTATACCTCTATTTTCAGAGGATGGAAAAGTTCTGATGGCTTATTTTTAAGATAAGTTCTGATTTCACTGAAATAAAGGAGTAATGCCATCTTGGTTGCTTCAGGAAAATATTCTGCAATCATTAGAAACCTAAAAATCACTTTCTGGTTTTATAAAAGAGGTTATGTTGTGTTTTAAGTATAAACTGAAACCGAACAGTGACTGATGCAATTATTCCTACTATTGGATCCGGAATGGAACAACTCACCATAGCCAAATCACCATGGCCAACTCGCCACAGGACAATTTGGTGCGGGACATACAACAATTCAAATTAATTATTTAAAATCATTAAAAAATATTTTACTCTTTGTCATTCACATTTCATTTTGTTTCTCCTTTGGCATCGTTTCTTTAATGATTCTATTCCGCCGTTTCTTTGATATTGATGTAACTCTTGTTCCACAGCGAATTGTCCTGCAGCCAGTTGGCCATGGCGAGTTGGCTATGGCAATTTGTCCTAGACCTATTGGATCACCTACACTTTATCAGTGGTCATTTAGTAAGAGGATTTCCTTATGGCCTAATTCCACGTACATTTTCAATAATTCTGGCATAAGCATGGAGTCTGCCAACCAATTAGGATGATTCACATGGAAAGAAGTTTTAAATTATTGCAAAGATCACATGGAAGCAATTTTCAGTGGCCTTTAACGTAAGTGAAGCTGCTGCAATATATGAATCAACCCTAGTTGTGTCCTCTTGCTAATCAGGGCCTTGTTTTCTTGTAGTTAAATCTGTTTACTTGAACTATTATGAAATCTCATGAGAAATATGAGTCCAATGCTTACAGTCTGGAAGCAAGCATATCAAGAACTTCTTTTAATTGTTGGAAAGATTAACAATCTCAGTTCAACCACAGCTGTGCTAGAAGTCCATTTAATTGACCAAGACAGTACCCTTGCTAGATCTTGAGTTGTACTGAAGTGCCATCTAGTGGCATTCCTACATCAAATGATGAAGCAAGTCTGTGGCTAATCTCTGTGGCAAACATGTCGCTAATTGAATTAAAACAACAGTAATGTGATCTGCACAATCATTCGAGCTAAAAAAAAAATGGGAACCCAGGTGGCAAACTTATGCCATTCATATTTAAGGTAAAGGTTCCCCCACACATGCATGCTAGTCGTTTCCGACTCTAGGGGCCGGTGCTCATCTCCGTTTCAAAGCCGAAGAGCCAGCGCTCATCCGAGGATGTCTCCGTGGTCATGTGGCCGGCATGACTAGACGCCAAAGGCGCACGGAACGCTGTTACCTTCCCACCGCAGTGGTCCCTATTTTTCTACTTGCATTTTTACGTGCTTTCGAACTGCTAGGTTGGCAGAAGCTGGGACGAGTAACAGGCGCTCACTCTGCTACGCGGCACTCGGGATTCGACCCGCCAAACTGCCGACCTTCCGATCGACAAGCTCAGCGTCCTAACCCACTGAGCTGCAATTCTCATTAGACTTAGTCAACATGACCAGTGCTATGGGATTATGAGAGCTGTAATCCAAAACAATTTACACACACACCCAGAAAAAAAGCATTAGATAGTACTGTACTATCTATCCTAGTGAAGAATGTATGCAATCAATGTGTCTCAGCAATGATTTCTTAGACTTTCACATATATCTATTTGAATTTCTAGCGTAGACTGCCACCCAGAAAGTATTTTATAGATTTGTATTTATGGGCTGCCTTTCCAGACTATTCTACCCCAAGATGTGTAAACAAAACAAAACATTCTAAATTGTGAAATAATTGTACTTAGCAAAAGTGTAAATAAAGCAGAAGGATGGGAGACAAAGAGAAAAGGACTGGCTTTTGTCCAAGTCATGAGGCCGTATTTAGTTAAAAGTCTAGTGGAATGTGGCAAGAGACAGCAGACATGTAAATTGGACTATAAAAGACTTGAGGAGGTTTCAAGTTGCACATCTTCAAGGATTGTTTAGGAATTTAAAGAGAAAAGTAGCTGGATTCCTCACTTTTAATGTACAAGTTGGTCAGCATACAAGTCCTTGATGGGTTGGAAGTAGAAATAAACTTCTTTTATACGTCTGTGAAATACGTTAAATGGGCATTTATATCCATAAGATATGGCCCTTGTTATAATACTATTTAGGTTAATGGTGATTTGATTAAACCATATGATATTCAGAAGGGAACATGAGAGGGCTGTCCCGTCTTTGTTGTTTATCCTTTGAATAGAAATATTAGACAAGATGAGAAGATAATGGGGTGAAAAATAAAAAACGAGACCTTTAAATTGAGAGCTTTTGCAGACAATTTGGTTTTGGTCTTACAGGATCCTCTAAAAGGGATTGAATTTCCTATGAGAAATCTGAAAGAGTGCATTAGCAGCTTTAAGATTAATATACAGACGATAAAGATGATTAAAATATGACTGCACAAGACCAAGATGTCTGGCTCTGAAAAAATCTGGATATAGAATTGAGAAAAAGATTTAATATTGGGGTATGATTTCAACTAATATGAGCTGTATACTGTGTATCAGAATAACTATGTTAAGGTATGGAATGAAATTTAAAAAAGATATGCTGAGCTGGAAAAAATTACAACTGTCATTGAAGGGAAGAACTTCCCTGGCCAAGATGAATGTCTTACCTAGAATCTTATGTTAATTTCAGACAATACTTTTATTGATGACTGGCATACTATTTAAGCAATGTCAAAAAGAAATCTCTAAATTTGTTTGGCTAAGTCAAGAAATCAAGAATTAGATATAAACGCCTGCAGGATGTTAAAGAAAGGGTTAAAGACTTTCAAAAAGCAAAACAGAAACAATATCAGGGAAAACAAATGCCTGCACCAGTCTGATCTTTGTGGGCATAGATATGCTATAGCATCTTTTCTAGGGCCTTCACTGCTTATCTACCAAGTGCTAGTCTGCTGGCCTTATTTCTTTACCTCCAGCTCCTTGACTATTTGTAAAGGTAAAGGTTCCCCCCCGCACTTGCGTGCTAGTCGTTTCCAACTCTAGGGGCCAGTCCTCATCTCCGTTTCAAAGCCGAAGAGCCAGCGCTTGTCCGAGGACGTCTCCGTGGTCATGTGGCCGGCATGACTAGACGCCAAAGGTGCACGGAACGCTGTTACCTTCCCACCGTAGTGGTCCCTATTTTTCTACTTGCATTTTTACGTGCTTTCGAACTGCTAGGTTGGCAGAAGCTGGGACGAGAAGCTGGGATCGACAAGCTCAGCGTCCTAACCCAGTGTAATTAATTTGATTTTGTGTATGTGTGTGTTCCATCTGGTGTTATCTGTTTATATAAATATCATCTTGGTTGTCTGAAGTATATATTAGTAAAAAAAATGGATTGACAGAAAGTTGGTCCCCTGCTTATTTTTTATTCCTAATCCTTATAGTTCAACAATATTTTCTCATTATTTCCAACACACGCGTTCCAATCTTCTTGCTTGCATGTTCTGTTGATTTCAGCTTGAACTTAACCACTTCACCATACAAGTAGTCAATATCCTCTTTCGTGCATCAGTAGTTAGAGCAAAAACTTAAATAACTGTCACATCAAAGATCTTTGGGCAAAATTTATATTATTACTATTATTATATACACTACAATGTAAAATCACAGCTGTCAGATCTTTAACTGGTGGTGGCATTTACATATGAGTTCTTCCCAAGAACCTAAAATATTGTAATGCATCAATATAGTATATGTGCAGATCCAAGCAGTGTAGCCTTTTGTAATTGACAGATGGAAATTTTGTCAATGCATAGATTTTCTCAGTCCTCCATGATGTTTTGGTATGGCATCCAGTTTGCCAATAACCCCTGCAACCACTACGAACAGTTTATGCCATAATCTTTTAACTTTGATTTTCAGATCTTAATACTGTATGATTTTTTCCAGTTCTGCTATTCTACTATCCTCTGATATTGCCACATCAATTATCCACACTTTTGTCTTTTCAACCACAGTTAAATCTGGCTGTAATGTGCCAAGACTTTTATCAGTTTTCTATTTGGAAATCACACTCTATTTTAACCTGCTTATTTTTTTACTACTTTTTCAACTATATGTTCCTGTCAATTTTCTGTAATTGGCTTTTGATAATCTTGCAGATGTTCCAGTGAATAATTTTGACATATTATGAGGCTGTTTATTATAAGTTTGTGTGATCTCCTTGCACAAGTTGAGTATATGATTTACTGTTTCTTCTGCTTCTTTGCACAAACTGCATGGTTTTTCAATTCTAGCCTTTATTAAAGGTAAAGTAAAGGTAAAGGTTCCCCCGCACATGCGTGCTAGTCGTTTCCGACTCTAGGGGCCGGTGCTCATCTCCGTTTCAAAGCCGAAGAGCCAGCGCTTGTCCAAGGACGTCTCCGTGGTCATGTGGCCGGCATGACTAGACGCCAAAGGCGCACGGAACGCTGTTACCTTCCCACCGGAGTGGTCCCTATTTTTCTACTTGCATTTTTACGTGCTTTCGAACTGCTAGGTTGGCAGAAGCTGGGACGAGAAGCTGGGATCGACAAGCTCAGCGTCCTAACCCACTGAGCCACCGCATCCCTATGACTATTTGTAGCTGCTCCTAAAAGGCAGTTATATGTCTTGTCATTTTTGAAGGCTGGTTGCTGAATCTTTTGTATTAGTTTGGTTTTCTTGATATTTAATTTTAGATCTATTGTTTCCCACTGTGTTCCTTGACTCCTTGTTACTAGAACTTGCAGATAATGTATTATTCATTGAAGTATGGGGTTCTGTTTTTGTGTCTCATTCTCAGAACACTTCAGGGTATCTTTTAGTGTTCATTTTTAACTTGATTTTGCTGAAAGACTGTGGAGAGTATTTTGTGTTTGTTCTTTTGTCTTATTCATTGCTGAATTATTCTGGAGCCTACTTGACAATTTGTATTTTCTAATTTGAAAAAGGCCCCCAACAGCAGTTTTATTAAGATTTTCAATTGAAATGTAAGAAGCTTCAAACTATTAGTAGATAATCGTATAATGACAGGGTCTTCATGTCATCTTGCAAATAAAATAGTGTGAGAATCCTGCATATGAGAATTCACCAAAATAATTTTTTGTTTGGAAGAGGAAGAATAAAAAGCATTTCATTTTCCATTAAATTGAATGAACTTGGTGAAAAAAGTTAAATATTCAGCACAACTCTGATAAGATGCTGGCTGGTCTACCAGCTTTAGCTGAAAAAAACTGATTCTTGCCCACCAATAGTACTGGTGCCTTTCCAGAGAGTGACGCCTCCAAGAATAAGCAAAGTTGCAAGTTTAGTTCATTAAAAAATATACTCAAAGTCAATATTTTGTCTCTGATGAGATTGGCTGATTTCTAACTTTATTGCATTTCAATTTGCCTACATGAAATCCCAACTTGTTGACTTCTCTCCGTCCTAATACCTTTGGGGTGCTTCATTTAGAATTTCAAAGCAACTTTAGGATTTTTGGGTGAAAAGCTAAGTTTTATAGCTACTGCATGCTACCAGATTTGGACTGAAAAATCTAGAATTCAACATTTTTATTAGTTTATCCAAATACAATATGAAGTAGAAAAATACAAAACAAAATAATGGAAAAATAAGGGAGGAAAAGGTGAAGTGAAAAGTGTAGGACAAATGCAAAAACCAAGAAAAGGTGTTGACTTCCGATTCCTTTTGGTGCAGTAGAATAAGATAATAGCATCAAACCTCAGCTAAAGCTATCTGTGTTTCTTTAATCAGAGCAGTCAATTTGGTCATCTCTGCTACCTCCATCAACTTTTGCAACCATTCATCCGTTGTGGGAATCACAAGTGTCGTTCCATTTTTGTGCATGAAGTAATCTTGCCGCCATTAACATATAACATCAAAGTCTCAATTTCCCCCCCAAAAAAATCTTCTTCCATTAAACCCAAAGAAAAAGTCTCTGGTTTTATCTTTATATTCACTTTAAGAATCTTCTGTATTAACAGAAGAATCCTATTCCAATAGTTTTTTGCTTTGTCAATGTCCACATAGATAATAAAAGGTTTACTGGATTACAAAATTCTAGATGATCATAATATAGAGAACCTTAGAGATTTCTCAGTCTCTTTTCTTTCATATAACAGTCATCCAGAGTTTTGTAGCACAGACCTAACAGCTTTAAGGTGGTACTATCCAGCAAAATACACCAAAATACATTACAGTAGGATGAAGTTACCTGATAATAGAATTTTATATAGAAATATGGAACGGAAATATCTGTATTTCCCTTTCTTGCAGCACTGCAAAGATGGGGTTCATGTACTGAATCTTAGTTTAATTACAATTGAATTTTCAAAGATATTAAACATGGTTTACAAACCAAGATGGCTGGGTTAGCATGATATTGCATATAAGAAACAAACTATACATTGGCTTGGCATGAGGTAGTACACACACATATATATATATACATATATACGTGTGTATTTGTGTGTGTGTAGATATAGATATATATATTTTCGTATCTCATGGCCATGCTAGTAGGAAATCCCGAGATGCCAAAGTATGGAAGGTTTGTGTAACACAACATATGAATCTAGCCTTCCAATCTTATCCTCTGCAGTGCTTTCAAGATGTTTTGGGCTGGAATGTTCAGCACCTCAAACCACTACACAGGTTGGGCCTGATGTCTGAAAACTGTAATTCAAAACCTACAGAAGATGACAGAATGGAAAAAGCTACATCTCATACCGTGTAACATACTCTCTGTAGCACAGTGGGTAAAGAATGATGACCCAGCCATGGAAGCACATCAGGAGACCCTGGGCCAAGCACTGTCTCTCACATCACACTACCTCATAGTGTTGTTGCTGCTGCTAAGTTCAAAGGGCTATGTATATTGCCTTAATCTTCTGGAAAAAAGTTCAAATGTATGAGTACCATTAAAATAAAATGGGAATAGCTTATCTGATTTTGGAAGAATCTATAAACAGCAATAGCACTTAGACTTATATGCCGCCCCATAGTGCTTTACAGCCTTCTCTAAGTGGTTTACAGAGTCAGCCTATTGCCCCCAACAACCTGGGTCTTCATTTTACCAACCTCTGAAGAATGGAAGGCTGAGTCAACCTTAAGCAGGTCAGAATCAAACTCCTGGCAGGGGAATGGTAAGTTAGCCTGCAACACTGAGTTCTAACCACTGCACCATCATGCACCACAAATGGAAGAACATTATTAGGTTTTATGTAATTTTTTTTCAAATATCAATGGGACACTTTACAATACTTTTCTGCTCTCCTTACAAGATTCATTAAACAGGTATTTCCACTTTTTAAACTCCGAAACAAGTTGTTTTATCCATGACTAACACTATTGTAGATAACCAGCAGCACTCCCAATCACTTAATCTCTAAAATATCATATCTGATGGTTGTTTTGCTTGTCCTGCAGCTATTAAAAACTGAACGTTATGTCATGAGACTGACAGCATTCTTAAAAACAAGGCTTAAAACAGCTGTATTCTAAGCATAGCTATAGCATAACTTCTGTTACATGCTTTGTTTTATTATCCTTAAGCAGTTTTTAAAAAATGATGCATGGCCAAATGTGTTGGATACCTCTTATATGAATATTAGAGACTACGGGCTGTTGGTTTGACTACCAACTACCAATCTGAGCTACTAACATTCAAACTCATCTCAATTAGGGACTATGTCAGGAAGTACAAGAACTGCAGCAGGGAAAGTACGAATAGGCTCTCCTTTGAAAAATGTTATCATATTACCGTACATTAACATTCATACCTTTGTTGCCTGAAGGAATTAACGGATATATGGAAAAACAACTAAGGAGGCAAAGTGCAGGGAACGATAATAAATGGATTAAGCGGGATGAGGAATCTGTGACCTTAGAGGTGTTGGTGAGGTACAGGTTCCATAGTGTATCTTTTATTATTTTGCCATAGTAGTGGTATGTGAGAATGACCTTGGAAGACAAGGAAGAGGGAAGAGATGCTGCTCAGGAAATGATCTGATAAGAGGGACCATAGCCCACAGCTGCATAATAGACAGAGAAAGAAACCCTCTAACTTAGTAAATGGTAAAAAAGCAGGAGTTTTGTTCTTTCAGGCTTGCATGATTATGTTAATGTAGCCTTACAATAAAGTAGAATTAGCTCATCTGGTTATGTTTCATGTTTGGACAACCTAAGAATGCTGCCAGCCATGTAGCCTGAGGTTACCGGCAGATGTTGCTCAGCAGATGGGAACAACTACAGGTTCCGGTCAACTAATAAATGTTATAACAATTACTTGTGCACCCTGATACAGTTATATTCAGGGCACAAACCAATCATTTCTGTAATGACGTACATTCAATCTGTTTGAATAAGAGTAGAACCTTTAAACTTTAGCTTTAGTTTATCAACCTTTATTTACTCTATGCAAGGGCAGTTAAAATCCTCTATCTGCATGTTTCATTAGAAAGAGATTTTTAAAGAAAAACTAACTAACCGTCAGATAAATTTCATTTGAGCAGGGCTTGAGGAAAAATGGAAAGTTCAAATTCTGAAGGCATAAAGAGAGAACGGGTGGGGGAATCTCCAGTAAACCTTTGCTGAAGGATTGTTCAAGAAAGAAGGGGTGTTATATATATATTTCTTTTGGGGGGAACTTTAAAAATGCCTTTTGGTCACCACAAGCTATCACAGTGGTGATAGTGGTCATCTTTCAGAAGACTAACAAGGAAGCGTTAGTATATTTTCCAGTATAAAACCTGAAATTTGGCCTCACTGTAATGAGAAATGAGGACGGATAAAATGAAGGTCTACGTTATGAGCTGTTGCAGCCGATGACTCATCGGCTGAGTGGGCTCTTGCAGGTCTGCAGCTGTGAATACTGCAGCAACAGACTGTCTCCTGTCTCTAGAGAAGGTGGGGGGAGTAAAAAAAAACCCAATTTTCAAACTGCGTTTTCTCAGATGAGAAATACAATTTTAAAAGATTATCCACAGGAGACATTCTTACATACCACCCTACCGTTTATGGGAGTCAATGGCCCCATTGTTGGTATACAGCTCAGGCACCCAAGAAGGCTTCTGCAGTAAAGGATGCTTGTTGGATTTGAGCAATTCAGTAGCTATTAAAACACCCTTAAAAAGGTCCCAACTTCCTTGAGCTTGTGATGGTTGGAAAAATGTAAAAAAAAAGATAAAAAAGCCCTTTTAACCGACCTATTGGACAACATTTATATAGACGCAAGCAACTATTTTCCAAAATGAATCCTAACAAATGCCATTTGAAGCCAGACGATTGCCTCCCAGGATTTATTAATGCTAGTAATGTACCCAAAATTGCAAACTAATGACATCAGTGAAATGTAATTATGTCTGGCAGTTGTTGTTCATACAAAATTGATCCAAATTATATTCAGGAAAGTTTTTTAGGGAAAAGCGTTTTTTTCCTCCCCTCTCCCCTTTCTGTAATATACAGTTCACAATTGTATTTCATTATACTTTTTAGTGCCCTCCTCCCTTAGAATAACTTAACAGTCTGCCTGTCTTCAATTATTTGTGAAGGCTACATTGAGGTTACAGTCCTACAAACTGACATATTGTCTCAGCATTCCATGATGTGTCTTAACAGTGGGTTTGGAGTGTACTGGCCTCCTGCACAACATCTGGCAAGCAGCCTGTAAACCACTGTATTTATTGAAAGAGTGTGCTGCCACCTAGCCACATTAAGAGGGGAATACATCTTCTTTTTAAAAAGCTTGATAGGCTTTCAAGTTTAACATCTTGCCCAAGTCCTAGTAGGTTACTTCCCTGTGTTTCCTTGGTAACATGTGTGCATATGTATATTTGTGCACATGTGCCTGGAAGGTATGAGTGAAATACTTTGGGAATAAACACCTAAAATCACCAATCATCCCAGCTGTCCAATGAAAGCAAGCAGGTAACTATATCAAGCAATCATGCTATGAGAAGGTGTTGGAAACTGACAATCATTTTAATAAGGACAAGGCATCATTTCATACTGCATAGGGCAGACATGTCAAACTCGTGACGTCACATGACGTTGTGCGACGTCTCGGAACTTTTTCCCATTGCCGGCAATGGGATGGGCGCGGTTTCTCTGTGACGCTCTGGCCCACGGGCCGGCAGTTTGACACCCCTGGCATAGGGGAAGGGTATAATAAACCTCTATATTTTATCAAGAAAACCACATGGATCAAGAAAACTATATTGAAGCTTGATTCAAAGAAACAGCTAGCACAAGTATTAAAAGGAAATGGAGTTAAAATGAAAGATTGGGCTGAAAAATAAGATCAGCATGCTAAGATCAGATGCAAGCAAGTTAGAACAGAACAAAGAAAATAGCATGAAAAGACCAAGAAGACGAAAACCTCCGGTCAAGAAATATCACATGGAAACACAGAAGATTAAGGAATCACTGGAAATAATAAAGCAGCAAGTATATAGCCAAGGTCAGCAGATAGGAAAATCAAATTGCACTCTATAGTCAGAATCTCCAATTTCAATTGAATCAGAAACGTTACTATCAATCCATTAATGGAGAGATTGCAATGAACCACCCAACACTTGACAGCACAGAAACACAGCAATTCTGGGCACAGATATGAGACAACCCAAATAAATATTTCAAGAATGCAGCTTGGCTAAAGGAGGTGGAGAAGGAAAAAAAAAGAAGCTGAAATGAAAGAACTTGTAATAACAGGAGAAATGGTGTGTGTGGTGTGGGGGGGAGGGCAAAGACGCTTACAGTAGAAAGTGACAAAGAATTGCGTGGTTTTTGGTTGAAACATTTGACTGGTCTGCACTCATCATTAGATCTACAGTTCGAATAGTGGACTGGACTCAAACTGATTTAGATGTGGACTGACTCAAACTGTTTTGGAAAACCAGAAAAATAATAATGATGAATCATACCCTGCATTCATGCAGTGACACTGACAGACTCTATTTACCAAGCAGCATACGTGGTCATGGAAATTTGCAAGTACACCAGACAGTTAAAGGAGAAAAAAAGGCATTGGAAAAATATCTGAAGGGCACTGAAGAAGATGCATTGAAACAACTATACCATGAAGGCTAACTGAATACCAAAAAGACCAAAATGATCTATAAGAAAGAGCAGATGAAGAATGCAACAGAGATTGGGCAAAACAAAACATTACACAGCCAGTACACAAAATAACTGCAGGCAAAGTAGAATAACAGCAGGACCTGGCAATGGCTAAGAGTACGTAAGTTGAAGAAATACTGAGGGGCTAATTCTGGCTGCACAGGACCAAATCTTATGAACAAACGCACGTAAAGTCAGAATTGAGAAGACAGCAACAGACAGCAAATGCCATCTCTACAAAGAAAGTGAAGAAACAGTGGACTGCCCATTTAGCTGCTGCAAGATCACACAGACTACAAATAGATTACAAATAACGGCACAATAAAGTAGCAACAATGGTATATTGGAATATCTCTAAGAAATGCCACTTGTCTGCAAGCAAAAACTGGTGGGAACCATAAAGTAGACAAAATAATAAAAAATGTAAAAGCTAAAGTATTCTGGGATTTTACAATTCAACAGAAAAGCACCTGACCCATAGTACCCTAGACTTAACCACTGTTGATTAAAGACAAAAATAGTGAACACTGCAATATCTGGAGACAGCACAGTATAGGAGAAAGAGCTGAAGAAAATCACAAAATGCAGGGACAAATATAATTTTTTTAAAAATTGGTTTTTAACTTTTGTATCTTGGTTTTTTAATCACCCTGTAAACCACCCTGAGTCCTTCGGGAAAGGGCGGTATATAAATGTAATAAAATAAATAAATAATAAATAAATACTCCCAAATAGAAATATAAGAACTTGGCAAAAGGAAACAAAGGTAAACTATCAATAATAATAGGTGCCTTGGGTGCAATTCCAAATTATCTGCAGCACCACTTGAGCACAATAGCCACTGACAAAATCATCGTCAATTGCAAAAGACAGCTTTAGCTGGTATAGTTTATATCCTGTGAAAATATCTTTAATATTATTAAACATTTTTCTGTCCCAGGTCCTTGTGAAGGACTCGATAGGTTGAAAAAAAAAGTGCCAAATCCAGTCTCACCATCTGGTCAAATAATTTTTGCTATCAAAGCTTTATGGAAAATCATAAAAATCCAGTAATTAACAAATAGTTTAAGAATTTTTAGCACATATATAGCAATTATATTTGACCTAGAGTGGCTACTACTACAGTAGCAGTGCATTTACTGCTACAGCCACAGTAGCAATAAATCTAAGTAAAATTGTGAATAGTAATGGAATTGAAATGCTGAATGGTTAATCATGATTCATCAGGATTAAACCTACAAGTATCAGGGCATTTTATAGTTAAATATCAAGCATGGGCAAGTTAAAAATGTAATTAGTGAAGAATTTATTTGGTGCTCAAGAGGAAGCTATTTGAACCAATGTAATCAAGGCTAGAATTGAAAAACCATGCAGTTTGTGCAAACAAGCAGAAGAAACAGTAAATCATATACTCAACTTGTGCAAGGAGATCACACAAACTTATAATAAACAGCCTCATAATATGTCAAAATTATTCACTGGAACATCTGCAAGATTATCAAAAGCCAATTACAGAAAATTGACAGGAACATATAGTTGAAAAAGTAGTAAAAAAATAAGCAGGTTAAAATAGAGTGTGATTTCCAAATAGAAAACTGATAAAAGTCTTGGCACATTACAGCCAGATTTAACTGTGGTTGAAAAGAGAAAAGTGTGGATAATTGATGTGGCAATATCAGAGGATAGCAGAATAGCAGAACTGGAAAAAATCATACAGTATTAAGATCTGAAAATCAAAGTTAAAAGATTATGGCATAAACTGGTCGTAGTGGTTGCAGGGGTTATTGGCAAACTGGGTGCCATACCAAAACATCATGGAGGACTGAGAAAATCTATGCATTGACAAAATTTCCATCTGTCAATTACAAAAGGCTACACTGCTTGGATCTGCACATATACTACAGGGAGTGCAGAATTATTAGGCAAGTTGTATTTTTGAGGATTAATTTTATTATTGAACAACAACCATGTTCTCAATGAACCCAAAAAACTCATTAATATCAAAGCTGAATATTTTTGGAAGTAGTTTTTAGTTTGTTTTTAGTTATAGGTATTTTAGGGGGATATCTGTGTGTGCAGGTGACTATTACTGTGCATAATTATTAGGCAACTTAACAAAAAACAAATATATACCCATTTCAATTATTTATTTTTACCAGTGAAACCAATATAACATCTCAACATTCACAAATATACATTTCTGACATTCAAAAACATAACAAAAACAAATCAGTGACCAATATAGCCACCTTTCTTTGCAAGGACACTCAAAAGCCTGCCATCCATGGATTCTGTCAGTGTTTTGATCTGTTCACCATCAACATTGCGTGCAGCAGCAACCACAGCCTCCCAGACACTGTTCAGAGAGGTGTACTGTTTTCCCTCCTTGTAAATCTCACATTTGATGATGGACCACAGGTTCTCAATGGGGTTCAGATCAGGTGAACAAGGAGGCCATTTCATTAGATTTCCTTCTTTTATACCCTTTCTTGCCAGCCACGCTGTGGAGTACTTGGACGCGTGTGATGGAGCATTGTCCTGCATGAAAATCATGTTTTTCTTGAAGGATGCAGACTTCTTCCTGTACCACTGCTTGAAGAAGGTGTCTTCCAGAAACTGGCAGTAGGACTGGGAGTTGAGCTTGACTCCATCCTCAACCCGAAAAGGCCCCACAAGCTCATCTTTGATGATACCAGCCCAAACCAGTACTCCACCTCCACCTTGCTGGCGTCTGAGTCGGACTGGAGCTCTCTGCCCTTTACCAATCCAGCCACGGGCCCATCCATCTGGCCCATCAAGACTCACTCTCATTTCATCAGTCCATAAAACCTTAGAAAAATCAGTCTTGAGATATTTCTTGGCCCAGTCTTGACGTTTCAGCTTGTGTGTCTTGTTCAGTGGTGGTCGTCTTTCAGCCTTTCTTACCTTGGCCATGTCTCTGAGTATTGCACACCTTGTGCTTTTGGGCACTCCAGTGATGTTGCAGCTCTGAAATATGGCCAAACTGGTGGCAAGTGGCATCTTGGCAGCTGCACGCTTGACTTTTCTCAGTTCATGGGCAGTTATTTTGCGCCTTGGTTTCTCCACACGCTTCTTGCGACCCTGTTGACTATTTTGAATGAAACGCTTGATTGTTCGATGATCACGCTTCAGAAGCTTTGCAATTTTAAGAGTGCTGCATCCCTCTGCAAGATATCTCACTATTTTTGACTTTTCTGAGCCTGTCAAGTCCTTCTTTTGACCCATTTTGCCAAAGGAAAGGAAGTTGCCTAATAATTATGCACACCTGATACAGGGTGTTGATGTCATTAGACCACACCCCTTCTCATTACAGAGATGCACATCACCTAATATGCTTAATTGGTAGTAGGCTTTCGAGCCTATACAGCTTGGAGTAAGACAACATGCATAAAGAGGATGATGTGGTCAAAATACTCATTTGCCTAATAATTCTGCACTCCCTGTATATTGATGCATTACAATATTTTAGGTTCTTGGGAAGAACTCATATGTAAATGCCACCACCAGTTAAAGATCTGACAGCTGTGATTTCACATTGTAGTGTATATAATAATAGTAATAATATAAATTTTGCCCAAAGATCTTTGATGTGACAGTTATTTAAGTTTTTGCTCTAACTACTGATGCACAAAAGAGGATATTGACTACCTGTATCGTGAAGTAGTTAAGTTCAAGCTGAAATCAACAGAACATGCAAGCAAGAAGATTGGAACGCGTGTGTTGGAAATAATGAGAAAATATTGTTGAACTATAAGGATTAGGAATAAAAAATAAGCAGGGGACCAACTTTCTGTCAATCCATTTTTTTAACATTACTAATATATACTTCAGACAACCAAGATGATATTTATATAAACAGATAACACCAGATGGAACACACACATACACAAAATCAAATTAATTACACTGGTGGTACAAGGTTGTGGAACAGCTCAGTTATAATAGCAAAGATGTAGCCAAGGGTTTATTGTGCAAAAGACCACAAACTACTCATGGGCAAGTTCCAAATCAAGCTAAAGGAAAAGAATAAAACCAACCAGTTTCTATAATATTATCTTAAGCATATACCTACCACTTTAAAGCAGAACATCAGGAATCACTGTTAAGTCCTCAACCTCATTGATAGAGAACCAGAAGCTGTGGAACAAAATCAAAGGACCTGTTAAGGATGAATGTGAAAAGAGACTGCTAAAGACCAAGAAACAGAAAAAAGCAAACTGGATGGGGGAATAGATGGTGATAATTGCTAAGAAATAAAGAGAAGCCAAAGTCAAGAAGCATAAACAAAAATCTCAGGACAAAACTTAAAAACTATAAGAGAACTGTTAAAAGGTACAAGGAGCTGAATCATAACATTTGTAAAGAGATGAAAATAAGACAGGTTACTGAAAAATAAGGCAGGTTTTCCAAAAGATCTTAAAATTCAAAAGAAATTTCCAATCATGAAATGTTATTCTAAAGAATGTCAATGGACAGATAGTAATTGATTTAAAGATCAAACAGAGATAGAAGGAACATAGATGCTGGTATACCCATTGTACAGAATTTCACTAAGATACCTTATTTCTGCAGTAGAAGAAACTACATGTACCTCAGGGATGAATTGCGGAATCCTTGCTGTTGTCTGAGCTTGTTTGCTTGCAGACTTTTCTGAGCTTGGCTGTTTGTTTGCAGAGTCGTTACCCAATTAGGTAACATCACCAGAATGCGGGGTTTGCCCTGCCAGTGTTTTTGGGGTGTGTGGTTTTCTCCTTGGCAATTCCTTGATTAGGAATGGCATGGACAAAGAAGTTAAATGTTTTGTTTAGGCCAGTAAATTTAAAAAATGGCAACTCCAGCAGGCTAGCTGGGGAATTCTAGGAGTTGAAGTTCAGATACATCAAGTTTGAAAAACACTGTTGTAGGCCCTTGAGTCTGCCCAACTATGGATTCAGACTGACTAGTAGGAAAAAATGTCTGTTATTCTGCAGCCACGTATTGTGTGCTGTATGACCCATGAAGATCAGTGGGAATTAATTTTGAATAGGCTACCTAGGAATGCACAATACAGTCCTTTGTTTTATTCATCAAGAGACCCAGAACAATGAGAGGCTTACTCATATGCCAGGCACGCCTTCGCAGGACATAGGTAACCACAATTTATTCTATCAAACAATTACTTAATATAATTATTTAATGGGGATTTGTACAAAAAAATTGAACTATTAGATAGGCTAGGTTTACATGTTAAATTATGGTTGATAAGATAAGGTAGCCTTTATTGTCACTTTTTTCTGTGAACACAGTGGCACACATTAAAAAATGAAATTCTGATGCCTGCTCTCAGAAGTAATATATATACCCATACATGCACATACGTATGCTATGTATACACACACACACACACACATATCTACACACAGATTTAGAATATATAGCTATAGTTTATACTTCTGGGCGTCCTGTGATTCTAAGTTGACTGGATTCTTTGTGCAGTATCAACAGATGCCTCTCGTTCCCCGATAGACCCAGCTGCAAATTCAGCGCCAACTCGGACAGAAGCACAAACTTTGCACTCGATAAAAGCCACATTTTGCAAGGTTGGGCCGATCCCACCCGGAGCTCTGCCGGCCTATCAAAACCCCGCACCTTGGGTTATGGGGATTTCGCGGCTCCGCCCAGTATCACCACCAGCCAAACCCGGAGGGCGATCCACCCTCTTCATTTGCTCCACAAGCTGAAAATGGCAGCCGTTACAGGGGCGCTCCGAAGGTTATTGAAACCCCCGGTAAGTGCAACCCCCCCCTCCCCGCTTGCTGCGCCGACCCCGAAACGTGACCTGTCCTGACCCTCGGGCTTTGCTTCGCTTCGGCAGGGCGGCTGCAATCTTCGGGCTTCTCCGTTACAGCATTAAGGCCCCACGGCGCTTCTCTCCCAGGCTTCTTTTCTGAGTCCGGCGCGCTCTGTGCACGAGAGTTAGCCGCAAAACCTTGCAGGGTAACTAATCGTTTGCTTAGAGGCGAGGACGAGATTCCTTTGTTGACCAACCCCCCCCCCGCTCCCTCCCCCGTCTTCAAGCTTTGACTGCTTTTTTTTGCAAAATGGACCCCTCGCCGCAGCCTTCCCTAGATTTTCCTTTTACGCTATATATATGTTTAAATGTGTGACACACACCCCTCTCCCGCTTTACTCATCCAGATCTTGGCATGTCCTCCATGCAGCCACTGTACGTGGATCTTTGGGGAGTAAAAAAAAAACAAAAACTGGAGCTCGATCTTCGCATGGTTTGCAGAGGTCTTTCCCGATCATCCGAGGCTGCTTTCTGGTCCGCTGTCTGCATCTTTCCCTAGCATTTTAGCCTTTGATCCCCGCTGCCCATCTTTCTCTGATGCCGAGCCATGCCCTCTTTTCCTAGGGTGGTTGGACCGGTGCCACCTTATGGAGAGCAAGCGCGGTGGCCGGAAGGTGCTTATCGGCAACTACAAGTGGGCGGAAGTGTACGGCCGACGCGAAGACGGCTGTGCCTCGGTTCCATTTCAGTACTAGTAAGTTGCCGGGGCTGATAGTGAATGAAATTGCTTATCGTTGTTGTTGTTGTTGTTAGTTGCGAAGTCGTGTCCGACCCATCGCGACCCCGTGGACAACGTTCCTCCAGGCCTTCCTGTCCTCTACCATCTTCTGGAGTCCATTTAAGTTTACGCCTACTGCTTCAGTGACTCCAGCCAGCCACCTCATTCTCTTTGCTTATCATTAGCACCTTGCAATACTCTCCATACTGTTCACGGATGAACTCTAAATCAGCGTTTTCCAACCTTAGGAACTTGAAGATGCGTGGACTTCAACTCCCAGAATTCCCCAGCCAGCTATGCTGGCTGGGGAATTCTGGGAGTTGAAGTCCACGCATCTTCAAGTTCCTAAGGTTGGAAAACGCTGCTCTAAATCCTTGCTTCAAAATTCTTCTCCCTGTGCTTACTGGGCAAGGGTTTCCCCCCACCCACCCCCCGGCATATTATTGTCCACTCATTTAGTCTGCAATCATTTCCATTTGCAGTGACCTAAAAAGCAGAGGAGACGCTGGATTATCCTGTGCAGATGGGTGGGTGGACACAAATGCTGTTGTCCCACCAGGAAAGACCATAACCAGTGAGTTAAAACTATAAAGAAAAAGATTTAGGCTAAATACCAAGAAGAGTTTCTTGGCCAATGGAATAGGCTGCCACGTGATGTGAAATGCCTTCAAATAGACTGGATAGTCATCTGTCAGATGTTCTAGTCCAGAGGTCCCCAACCCCCGGGCCATGGCATGCTAGCAACTGGTCTGCACAAACAAGCAAAGCCCCATCGTTGGGATGCAGGCAGCACACAAAACCACGCACCCTCCGGTCTGCAGAAAAACCTCTCTCCACAAAACTGGTCCCTGGTGTCCAAAAGGTTGGGGAACTCTGCTCTAGTCAAGCAGTTTTTTCAAACTTGGCAACTTGTCAGCATGCTATCTTGGGATTCTGGAACATGCAATCCACACACATCTTAAGGCTATCTAGTTTTTTTAAAAATGGTTCTAGTAGATTCTGCACACCAGAGATTGGACTAAATGACCTGGAAGATCCCTTCAGCTCAGTGATTCTATTACTTTGCAGTTTGCTTGGAATATATTAAAAAGTTGGCACAATGCTATAAATTGTATTACGGTTTCTTCTGTTTTTTCCAGACCTACTTTTCTGTTACGTCAATTAAACAAAGGCCGTAGAGGGTGTGGGGTTCAACATGTTTTTACTACTGAAGAATTATATGACATGGTATTTTTAAATGATTTCAGATGGGTATAATTTAATGGTAATATCAGGGAGTAAGGACTGTGCATAGAGATACACAAAATACAACAGTACTGCTAAATGTTTCTAAAAGTTTGTAAAAAGCACTCTGTATAGATATATCCAAATATTCGAACTCATTTGGCAATAAGTATGGTCCCTTTGTAAAGAGGAATCTGCATAATTTGATTTTAAAATGAAGTTAAAATTTCAGCTATGGGTAAACTTTTTTGTCATGTTTGTTGACCTACCTTGAAAACAAGAATGCTTTTATACTTATTTACACTAAGGTTCAGGGCTACAAACTGTATATTTATATGAATCCTGGCTTTGGTCTAGAGCAGGGGTAGGCAACCTCGGCTCTTCTATGACTCATGGACTTCAACTCCCAGAATTCCTGGCATAACTGCTGACTCAGGAATTCTGGGAGTTGAAGTCCATGAGTCATAAAAGAGCTAAGGTTGCCTACCCCTGGGCTAGAGCAATGCTGGTTTCAAGAAAAATAAACACCCTGAACTTCAACCCTCACTAATTGACCATCTGACAAATATGCTGGGTTTCTTTCCCCTTTAGAATGGCTGATGCATTTAAAGATCTTTTCCCAATACTACTTCCTTTAGTAGTTCCTTTAGTGATTGAAATTACTGTGATATCCACACAGAGGAGATGATACTGGCACACAGTATATTCAGTCGTAACGTGAACTAGATTATGAACATAGATTCTAAACTATAATGAATGATTCACATCATTCTGAAGTCTCAACCTTTGGGGGAATTGTGAGAACATATAATAGCATGCTTACAAAATGGCTGTCTTGGGGTAGGTGTAACTGGTCATAAAATGCCATTTTAAAAAAGAAAATACACTTTCAAGAAAAGTGTATGATTACTCATTATTCCTTTTTTATTTTCTAAAAATCCTGGGTACATCTGCTGAGATGTTTGTTTTTTTTCTTTTTTATGAATTTGCATGTTAGAGTTTTGCTTGTTTGTAATCCAAACACAGTATCTGCATTATATCACATGACTACCTAATGATTACTAGGTGCCACGAGGTTTGTTCCTGCTGTCACTCAGCATGCTCCATATTTTAAGGGGACAGCTGTGGTGGATGGAGATTTCAGGGAGATCAGTTTAGATGACTTCAAAGGAAAATACCTGGTTCTTTTCTTCTACCCCCTGGATTTGTAAGTGTTGTCCTATGTTATATTTTGGGCAGATAATCTTGTTTGTTAATTCAACCTCACTTGCATTCTGGTTATCATCTATACTGTAATGGTGAGCTTTGTGTACAAGTTCAGTGATAAGAAATGGGCCAAAGACATTCGTACGAATGCCTTTCCAGATTAAGGAGGGTATGTGTTGCTGATACTATTATTATCATCTCAAATTAATCCACGATAACTTGAAGTCATTTTGACTGTGATGCATTATAATCTACACTGTACGTTGTTCAGTGTTGTCAACTGCCCAGTCTAGGGAGAAAGTGAGCGGCCCAGTCATATAGTGGACTAAAAACTGAGTCTGCCCATTTCTACTCCAGCCTCCTAGCTTCTCCTCCTTCCTCTTACGTTGGATCTCATAGTCACAGATAGAAGAAAAATGATTTGGAATATTAACTGCTTATTTGTCTAGATAAAGTGATACATCCATTGTGTATGAAACAAACAAGTAAACTCTATAGTTTAGGCAAAATGTTATTGGATTAAACATGCACTTAATTCTTCAGTAACTTGTTTTGCAGATGTGAGAAATTTATTGTCTCAATTTTAATGACTCAGATGCCATAATGTGGACAGTGCAGATTAGAAATTAGTGTAGAGTACGGTATAACCTGCTTTGAGCATGAATTATAGGGTTGTGTAATGATCCAAATTGAAAGGGCAAATGTGATTCCAAGTACTGTATATGTAGTATCTGAACTTTCCTTAAACCAAAAGCATCCTTTCCCAGAATCTTACAGTAGCTATGCAATTCCAGGAAAAGATGAAATTGTTGACAGGTGCTACTTATAGACTCAGAGGTACTCCACATTGCATTTTGCCTTTGTACAGTAACAGTATCTGGATATCTGCATATACTGCTCCTAATGTATTGTATTATTACAATACTGCATAAAGAGTCTAGTAAAATATTTGTAAAACACCTGTCTGGCGCATTTGATGTGATATAATTGCTAAAACTGTACAAATTATGGAAATTTTATGATCCCCAAATCTTACGTTCCTTATCGTATGGTCTATAACTTACGTTAATTATGATGCTGTAGCCTGTCCCTAAAAAAGAATTGTAATGAAACAGAGGATGGAGCATTTGTAGATTTCAGCAGCTTTATATGGAATACAGACTGCAGCATATCTTTGGATCTTGGCAATTATGAATGATAAGGGCAAATGATAAACAGTGATCAGATAAATTCTACAAACATTTGATAGAAATTGGGGATCCAATTTTGAAGCATCATTTTTTGGCATCTTTTCTAGATGACATGCCATCATTCTTCTGAACTTTGTCCTTTTAATTTATGTCCCAAGGAATTATTTAGATAAGCAGGATGTCCCAAATGGATAAATATTTATTTTGCTTATACTTTGTACAACTTACTGGTATAAGGATTTTTTGAGGCCTGCTCTATTCCGTTTCATTTTCTGTCTGTATTTTTTCCCCACTAGCACTTTTGTATGCCCAACAGAAATTATTGCTTTTAGTGACAAAGCAAATGAATTCCATGATGTGAATTGTGAAGTTGTTGCTGTATCAGTGGATTCCCACTTCTGTCATTTGGCCTGGATAAATACACCACGCAAGGTAGAAAATTAAGTTTCTTGCATTATCATTATACTTAATTATCTCTATTTATACAGTACCACAGACAGCTACTTTGAGTGACAGAATTAATGGGGTTTTGAATGTAGAAGAAAATTGCTTTTACTTATTTGGATATTTACTAAAATCTTAAAATCTGTTTAAAATCTAGATTCATCTTACATTATTACTAATTACATTAATATTAGTCTGGTATATAAATATCTTAAGTTTCTTAAAGGACACTGTTTTAATAAGATGTTCTTAAAATGTAAACAGAAAAGAAACTTGTTCATTTCTCAACTGTGAATATTTATACTTTTCCTACCAAATAGGCATGAAATTTATTGAATTGTTGTGATATTTAATTTTATTTGTACTTTCTTCTCACGGGTATTGTGAATGTTCATTTTGTCTAATCTACTCTAAACCATAAGAAAAGTAGCATCCAGTAAGAAACGAAAAGATAAAACAATCTAAACTATTATGCTTGGTCATTGTAAGAAAGGCCCAACCCCAAGGCCACAAATAACTGATAGCTACAAAAGTTGCTACTATTTTAAGTCTAATTATAAAATCCTGAAATGGATAATTACAATATCCTTTATAAGTAAATAAAGAAAAAAACAATTAGGTGAAATATATAGGACGCAACAAAAAAAAACACTAGTGTATAATAAGACCTGTGGTGGCGCAGTGGTTAGAATGCAGTCTTGCAGGCTATTTCTGCTGACTGCCAGCAGTTTGGCAGTTTGAGTCTCACTGGCTCAAGGTTGACTTAGCCTTCCATCCTTCCAAGGTCAGTAAAATGAGGACTCAGAGTCTTGGGGACAATAGTTTGACTCTGTAAACTGCTTAGAGAGGGCTGTAAAGCACTGTGAAGTGGTATATAAGTCTAAGTGCTAATTTTTTAAAAATTTTTTAATTCCATTTATATCTCGCCCTTCTCCGAAGACTCAGGGCGGCTTACAAGCTTAGCAGTAGCCTTCATTCTATGTATATGCCTGCTTATTAGGGCTTTCACACACACCCCAAGCAGCATTATTACAAAGTCAGCTTAATTGCCCCCAACAATCTGGGTCCTCATTTTACCTACCTCGGAAGGATGGAAGGCTGAGTCAACCTTGAGCCTGGTGGGACTCGAACCTGCACTAATTGCAGGCAGCTGGTGTTACTTAAGGAGGCATTAGCCCACTGCTCCACCAAGGCTAAGTGCTATAATATTCTGTTGTAAATTAATGTGACTTAGTGATGGGATTTTAATCATCACTTAGAACATCCCTCAAGTGGGACTGTTGATTGAAATAGTGGTTCTTTCTTGCTTACTTAAAAGAATCAAGTCTCGTGGAAGAATTTGGAAGGCCTGGACCTGTTTTCTGAGCTTTTCTGTAGTGAGATTCTGTTGCTTTTTCTCTAGAAGACCTGTTACATAATCTTGTGCCATTTTATCAATTGAACCTGTAAAGTTTCAGAGTACTGGATTAAAATCTGTGCTTCAGAACACTGGCCTGTACTTTAAAATCATTTAATTACTTTCATATCCACAAATAACTTTAATATGAATGGGTAGTGGGGTGATATTTTCAAAACATAGCTTTACTTGCTTGTGTATGGTACAACCTTGAAGTCTGTCTAGTCATCTAACTAGAGTCATGACCACCTGCCAGGGCTTTCACAACTAAATGTAAGTGATGACCACACACATTTTGTCTGGATATGGCCCCTAAACACTAATGAGACTTGCTGGCCTTCTTTCAAGGGTAGGTCATTTATCTCCTTGGCTCTGTGATGTAATTAAATTAAACAGATGTGCACGCCTTATTATTAAGACTCCTGGGTAAAGGCAGCTGTGCTTGTTTGCATGTATCTTACTAATATCAAAATTACAGCCTTAAAATTTAAAATCAGATGGTTGAACTTTTATTTAATTATTTTTTTATCTCACCTTTATTACTTTTTATAAATAACTCAAGGTGGCAAACATAGCTAATACTCCTCCCTTTCTACACTACAAGAGGTAAATTGATCCGAGATAGAGATTGACTGGTCCAAAGTCACCCAGCCGGCTTTCATGTCTAAGGTGGGATTCAAACTCACAGTTTCACCATTTCTAGCCTGCTGCCTTAACTGCTAGAGCAGGGGTAGGCAACCTTGGCTCTTTTATGACTCGTGGACTTCAACTCCCAGAATTCCTGAGCCACAGCTGGCTCAGGAATTCTGGGAGTTGGACTCCACGAGTCATAAAACAGCCAAGGTTGCCTACCTCTGTACTAGACCAAACCTCTTAGTGGCAATATTTGATCCCCACGATATAAAACAAAAGGTTTTATTTCTGTTTGTTTTAATGAAAAGCTGCTATAGCCTCAACATACCCTAATTGGATTTAGGTCCTTTCATATGAAAAAGGCAGGTTGGTTTTATATGGGCCAGCCTACCCCATTGTGCCCCCTTGATGTGGGAAATCACAGCTCACACTTTTAAAATCAATTGCCTCCTAATGCACAGGCAACAATTTAATCATTAACTATGAAACAACAAAAATGTTTTTTTGATAATTTTTTTAAAAGTTTTATTTCCAAAGTTAAAATACAGAACTTCAACAAAAAAGGAGACGAGAGAAACAACAACAAAGCAAAAACTAAACAAGACAAAAATATTGTGCAAAAAACAAATGCGCGCACACACACACACACACACGGGGAGGGTTCCATCATATATTAATACAGCAAACCCACAAGTGTTGCTTCAGCACATTATCTTTACAGTATTGTTCCCCCAAACACCTGAAGAGCTTTTACTCTTGCTATCATATCTGCCATCTTTGAGGGAAGGCTCTATGCCATACCAAAAGATTTGCTGCTCTTTCCTTGAGTTTTGGGGGAGATGGAAACTGGGCTGCGTGTTGCTGGCTTGCCTTGCCTATAAGATAGATATATTTCCTCACATATCATAATACTGGGCAAGACAGATGTGGATTACCTTAATCTCTTGCTGGCTAATCAGGAGGAAGGGATTTCAGAGACACTTCTGTGTCAGAGCTATGATTAAACATAAACGGGTGCTCCAAGTGAGGAACTAAGCCTTACTTAGCTTTCCATAACTCAATATATATTTTCTTTCTCCAGCTCTTAATGGTTGGTTGTGAGGGATACATACTCACTTTTTATTTGTCATCTTTCAATTAATAGTAAAAATCTGGAAGGCTACAGAAAAGCTAAAACGTCTGTCTTTTTCTTTAGACTGGTGGTTTAGGCCACATGAATATCCCACTTCTATCAGATTTAACAAAACAGATTTCCCGAGATTATGGTGTTCTCATAGAAAGCTCTGGGCTAGCGTTAAGGTAAGAAATCTGTTCTGTTACTTACCTTGAATGTCTAGTAAGATAGGATTGGGATTTATATATACAGTAATGCCAGAAAATACTCCCAATTGATTGTAATTTAATATATTGTGTGAAGTTAAGTGTTGCAGTTTGTAAACCTAGGTCCCTGGTTTAGTACATTGTGTGAATTAAGTGTGTCTCTTCCTGAAGCTTACAGGTAGTGAGTGCTTCTGCTCTTTTCCCCTTTTTCACAGTACAAAGCTAGCTCATATGGATCAGGAATACAGCACAGAGGCATTTTTGCATGTTCCGCCTTCTTTAAGCTGCCTTCCCCTTTTTGTGCAGTGCAGAGCCAGCTCCATACAGCCTAAGAGTATGAAGCAAAGGGCCATTTTGATATGCTCCGGCCTCTTTAAATTGCTTTGTGCTTCCTCCCCTCCCCCCTTTTTCACTCTGGCCCAGCAGCCAGGCTGGCCACAGCTTGTCAGTAGTGGGAGCAAAGAGGCAGTGGCAAAGTTTATCTAGGACTATGGAGTGCAGGATGGCAAGGATGACTAGGACTTGGTTGGGGTGGCTGTGGTTTCCTGGGACTTAGCAAACAGAATTGTTTGGTTCTGTGACGGCTGCCTTGCAAGGCAGGGTGTAGAAGTTGAGGATTACCTGTTTGAATTGTTTAATTTGGTTAAGCAGAAAAGACAGGAGATTCTTAAAATGCCTACTTAACCTGCCTTAGCCAACTTCTTGTCTGTATTATACCTTGCAATCTACCGGTAATTGCTGTTTGCTCCCTGCTATGTAACAATTTCTCATCCTGGCTAGGGAATCACAGGAATTACACTCCAGTACAATTGGATTGTTTGGATCATTCTTACAATGTTATTTTTTTTCAACCCTAAGTCCTTACTTTGGGAGTGGGTGGTATTTATCCAAATAGAAAAGAAAGAGTAAGAGAGAGAGAGAGAGAGAAAGGAAGGAAAGAGAGAGAGAGAGAGAGAGAGAGAGAGAGAGAGAGAGAGAGAGAGAGAGAGAGATTAATCTTATAGGAGCAGTAATTTCACACATGCATGCACACACATGAACCACCACCACCACAATCAGAGTTTAATACTTCATTTATATGATATACTACAGAATAAAATACTACATGTTTTGCTGGATTTGCTGGATACAATGTAAGACTGGGAATATGTTAGATCTCTCCTACCATGCAAATCTAAGAGCTGAAGTTCCCTCCTTTCCTCTTATGTATGTAACTATGAATCTGTCTGTTTGTCTTGTTTACAGTTGGTCAGTTAAGGGTCTTTTAAAAATTTTCATGTTGGTAAACTTCATATGTAAAGTAAACTTCATATATAAAATTTTATATATAAAAGATAAATATGACATTATCATTGATACATAGTTTTTTTTTCTTGCTGTACTTAAACTGACAGTCTGTTAAGGCTTCAGGTATAAACAACCTTAAAAGACTAGTAGAAAATAGGGTGGAAGCTATATTAACCTCCAATAGAATTAGAATTGGCTCTTTTCCAAGCAAACAAATTACATAAATTCAACTGGTAGAGAAAGAAGAAGGCGATAGATGTGAGGTCTCATTCTGTGTTTTACACTGTAAAGACATTTTTGCAGGAAGTATATTTTAATTTGATGCATTTACCTTTTTTTTAAGGGGCCTTTTTATCATTGATCCTAACGGCATCATTAAGCATTTAAGTGTCAATGATCTCCCAGTGGGTCGCAGTGTAGAAGAAACACTTCGGTTGGTGAAAGCATTCCAGTATGTAGAAACACATGGAGAAGTCTGCCCAGCAAACTGGATTCCAGAGTCCCCAACGGTATGTTATTAAAGCTAATATGTGAAACATAATGCTGGGAAGGCCCTTGTTTTAATTATAGAAAATTTTCTCTATATATATCTAGAGTTCTCCCATGACCTACTAGTGTATGCCACGTTCTTTAGACCTGCTCTTTCTTATGATTGGATGCCAGTATGAGAGAAGAAATTACCTATAAATGAAGTCTTCACCACGCGACAGCAATTGTGACTGCAGTTTCCATTGCTAAATGGTGTGATCCTAAAGTGTGATGCTATATAACAACGCTACTTAGCAATGGAAATTGTGGCTGTTTTGGTTAAGTGAAGATATAGTATGGTTGCCATTTGCAACATTCTATTGGCATTCTCGTTGACTTTGCTTGTAGAAAGGTGGCAAGGAAAGTTGCAAATGGCGATCATAGGGCCATGGGATGCTGTGATACCATAATTGAGGGCCATAATTGTATTCAGACCACAATCAAATGACCAGAGGAGATACTGCAATAGCTGTAGGTCCCAAGAACTGGTTGTAAGTATTATTGAAAATTTGAAAGGTTGATGAATGAGTTGGAAGTAGGTATGCTTTTAAGTTCCCTTTTAAGAGATAATAAAGGAATGTTTGATATTTATCTGCATAGGGACTCTATACTGCATTAAATTAATTGCCTTGATTAATGCATAATTCAATACTTATCTTTTAACTTTTTGTTTTGCAGATTAAGCCAAACCCAGAAGATTCAAAAGAATATTTTGCAAAAGTAAATAAATAGAATGATGAGCAGTACAGGATTAATGATTGAATCTATTTCCTGAACAATCAAACATCCTGTGACACTAGCCATGCTAACAATAAAAAACAGAATAGTTTTTACTTTGCTATGATGAATATGTAAAAGTTCACAGTGCTTTGGCCTTTCTCCATAGGCGAATTAATTTATTCCCAAATTAGTTTAAATAGCACATATTTTCTACACAAAATACTAGAACATAATTCTCATTTAAAAAGCATTCATTGCTTGAAGTAAAAATATCTGCAATTTATATTAGGAAAAATAGTGATGCTCTTTAGTTTGTAGTATATACAGATTTCCTACCTTCATAAACTTAATGAAACTGTAACCCAAGTCACAGACATTCAGTAAATTAGTTGCATACATAGCATGAATATTCATGCCTTATTTTTATAAATCTTCATGCCTTATTTTTTCACTCCCTTGACCAACCAACACAGGATGTCTGTTTGGGAATTATCTTTGTGAGCTAATAATGAAATAATCATAATTATTCAGCATAATAAATAGCCTATTAAATATTTTAGAATACTGAAATGAAATTTTTTTAAAAAATTAGGAAGAGCAAATGAAGAATGTATACTTTTATAAATAAATGCAAGATGAAGCTATGAACCAAAGTCTGTTAATACCAACATTAAATCTCATGTTTTGGAAATGTTGCTATGAATATTTAGTAATATTTTGGCTATAGATTTTCAATATACTGATGAAATATTAATTGAATGAATGAACCTTTATTATCAAAGTACGTGTACAGTGAGATCGGCTGAGCCTCCCTTCATGTCCCCCCGCCCACAACTCACAGTGACAACAAACCCACCATCTTATTACACCATGTGAGCCAATTGCACAACACACCGGCCTCGCAAGTCAATCATACACAGAGTTATTTCCTGTTCAGGACCCTGACAGCCCATGGATAGAAGCTGTTCTTCAGCCTGTTGCTACGGCTGGCTATACTTCTATATCTCCTACCAGATGGTAGGAGAGTAAAGAGGTACCGACCAAAGTGTGAGTCGTCCCTGAGAATTTTCCTCACTCTTTCAATGCAGCAAGCCCTGGCGATGTCATCCAGTGGTATCGGGACAGCCCATGATGTTTTGTGCTGTGCTCACCACCCTCTGTAATATCTATCTGTGGCTGTCAGGCCAGCATACCAAATCATAATACAGTGCAAGAGGACACTATAGTAGATCGGTAAAAGAAGGTCAACAGGGTTCTACCCTGTTCTTCCACAAGACCCTGAGGAAGTGGAGTCTCTGTTGGGCCTTTCTGGCCACCTGGGTTGTATTTGACTTTCCAGGTAAGATCTTCACAGAGGTAGACTCCCAGGAATTTAAAGGAGGAGACTCTACACAGCCCCCCCCCGATGTAAAGTGGGGCAGGTTCCTCTCTTTTTCCTCCTGAAGTCTAGCACCATCTCTTGTCTTGCCGATGTTCAGGTGCAAGTTGTTCTTGGAACACCATATGGATAGTTTTTGTACCTCCCCCCTGTACGCTGTTTCATCTCCACCTGTAATACCCACTACGGTGGTATCATCTGCTAACTTAATGATCACAGTGGATGGGTCGCATGATACACAATCGTATGTATACAGTGAGTACAGGTAGGGGCTAAGCACGCAGACCTATGCCCTGTGTGTGGATGAAATGGACATGACCCTCACTAGCCATTCCTCAGAAAGTCTAATCCAATCACAGATGTAGGAGGGGGAATTCAAGTCAATCAGCTTTTCAATAAGGATGCTCCACAGAATGGTGTCGAAAGCCGAGCTATAGTCAATGAAAAGCATCCTGACATAACTTCCAGTAGCTATGGCATAGTCTGTCAACCTATTCCCCATCGGCAAACTGATGTTTGTCGAAATCCGGTGGGAGGCATGTCCTAAGATGTTGGAGAACCAGTCTTTCAAAGCATTTCATCACTACAGATGTTAATGCAATAGATCTGTAGTCATTCAAGCACTCGATTGCTGTTTTCTTCAGGACTGGGACAATGGTGGCTGCTTTCAAGCATGATGGTACACAGGCCATTTGCAAGGAAATGTTAAAGATCCTTGTCAGGACCCCTGCTAATTGAAATGAATTTTTTAAAAAAAATTAGGAAAAGTAGATGAAGAATGTATGCTTTTATTTTATAAATAAATGCAAGATGAAGCTGTGAACCAAAATCTGTTAATACCAACACTAAACCTCATGTTTTGGAAATGTTGCTATGAATATTTAGTAATATTTTGAGTATGGATAGAACTTATTTTTGAACAAAGGGACGCGGTGGCTCAGTGGGTTAGGACGCTGAGTATGTCGATCAGATGGTCGGCAGTTTGGAGGGTCGAATCCCGAGTACCGCGTAACAGAGTGAGTGCCTGTTACTCGTCCCAGCTTCTGCCAACCTAGCAGTTTGAAAGCAGGTAAAAATGCAAGTAGAAAAATAGGGACCACTACGGTGGGAAGGTAACAGTGTTCCGTATGCCTTTGTCGTCTAGTCATGCCGGCCACATGAACACGGAGACGTCCTCAGACAAGTGCTGTCTCTTTGGCTTTGAAACTGAGATGAGCACCAGCCCCTAGAGTTGGAAACGACTAGCACGCATGTGCGGGGGAACCTTTACCTTTATTTTTGAACAAGATTTTTCACATCACAATTAAATGCATAACTGTGAATTGAAAACACTGGATTTTGCTATAATTACACGTAGTCTCTTTTATCCCACCAATATATTTTCAATTTGCCTTCCTCTGCCTCAATACTATGCTCTCTGTACTATCAGGATATTCTTAGTAATCATTTGTGGGAATGCATTGAAGCACTATTTGTATGAACAAGTGTTGCACCATTGGTCTTACAGAATAGCTACCAGGCTTTATGCAGGCAGCAGTTCAAGAAGAGGATGTCACAGTCACAGTAATGAATATCAGTGCCATCTCAAAATAATTGTTTCTGATCATCCGAACTTCTATGCAATCTTCTAGTCTATAATTATCCTAGATTACATACAGTTAGTTACATTTATTTGACTGAAATTCCATCTTTTCTTTGGAAGGTCAGAGAAAAGTTTAAGCAAGTATCTCCTATTTTATTCCCAGCCCAACAACCATGTGGAAACTAAGGAGAAATTTTCTGACAGAACAATTAATCAGTGAAATGACTTGGCTCCAAAAGTTGTGGGTGCTGTTCTTTTTAAGAAGAGATTGCATGGCCATTTGTCTGAAATGGTAGAGGGTTTCCTGCTTGGGCAGGTGTTTGGACTAAAAGACCTCCAAGGTCTCTTCCAACTGTGTTATTTTGTTCTATTTGTTAAAACAGGTTGATACCTTGACCGTTCTTACTCAATGACCTCTGTTAAATTGGGGTTTCTCTGGTATTTTGAATTGAAAGCTTATTGTATCTTTTTTCTATAAGGGGAGATGGCATGAGGGCTGTTGTGTATGCCACCCTACACCTGGTGGCATGAGTCAGGCGTCCGATTGGTTCACCTGTCCCGGCGGGAAAAGCAGGACACCGGGTTGGGTGTCACCTGTCTGGCGGGAAAATAGAGCCAGCGGATTGGCTGGCTGCGGGGATGTGGGAAAGCTATAAGAGGGCACCTGTGGAAGAAGGACTCAGTTCCATCTTGTATTCAATAAATATATAAACCCTGACTGCTGTCTCCTGGTCATGACACGTGGCACCTACTACAGAACAAGGGCATGACTAGCCACAAAGCCCTGTTATATAAGAAAACAAATTGGTAATCTTCTAGCATCCCAGAATGCTTTCTGCCATCTCATCTTTTTAGGTCTAAGTATCCGAACACAGCAGTAGATTCCTTTGTTTTCCTAAGAAAATGAGTATTTGATTAGTTCTGGAATTTAAAAGGATTCTTGGAAATTATGTTTGAGCCTAGTCTTGCTCTGCAACATTCTACTTTCTAATTTTGTTATATTTCCCCTGCCTTTTTCCCCCCAAGATTAAAATATTTTTTTTAAACAAGGGCATGAAATCTGGTAGGCACTAATGGAAGGGTCTATGGCACAGGTGTGATTGCGTCATGTATTGCGACAGTTTTGCCTTTGCAGAGCTGGGGTGGGCGTGGCCTGCGCATGATGCATCTGGCTCACTTTGGTTTGACACCCCTGCTCTATGATTATGTGTGTGTGTGGAGAGGGGGGGAATCATGTTGGGAAACCAGATACATTTTTTTCTAGATGATTAATAGCCTGATGAGGGCCAAATTATAAGCCTTTTGAGCACATGGATATCTTAAAAGAGGAATAGATAAAATTGTACATACGGTCACATGTTTCTGCATTCATTAGTTGGGACAGTGCTTATGCGCATAATAATCCTTAACTGAATTACTTGGCTATACTCTTGAAAATGCTTTCTGTGCCATCAATGCTGCACAAGAAAGAATTTGCTTCGGAAGACTATATACAGTACACCTATTCACTATACAAGTTTACTATTATTTATTATTCATTGACTTGATGTAATCTATTTATGAATATGGTAGCTATGAAGCTGTATAAGCAATTTCCTGACATTGAATATCCTGGAGGAAGAACTGTGTGACGTTTCTGATTCTGAAAGATGACATTCTCCAGAATGTAGGAGGGCTTTTTTTTGCATATTTTTGGTAACAGGATCAGCATTATATTCCCATCAGTACATTTTAGATATGTAAAATAGAACATAAGTGAGTCTGGGTGATTTGGCAGAATACACATTTTAACAAAGATGGCAGTGATTATAAAAATGCTCTTTGCATCTAGGTGACATTGAGAAAGTGCTTGATTCGACTCAATTAGCTCAGTATAATTATATATACAGATAGTATGTTTCACATACGGCTTATTATTCGGTTTGTAAAAATTAAGATATTTCATTTTCAAAGCAGGTTTTTTTTTTAATTGCCTCTCGGCTGGGATGGTATAACAGTCCTCTGGCTAGACTCTAGAAATCCAGCCCTTTGTTCTAATTCAATGTATTGCGGGACTTGACGCAAGTTGGTTAACCATCTCACGGTTAGCGCGATGCAAACGTGCTGCACGATCCGTGTTACGAGCCAGGAAGCGCGCAGCTTGATACGAGCCAAAAAAACGTTCACTACGCATCCCACACGATCATCACGGCGTGCGAGATTCACACAGCGCGTGCATGATGAAATCAATTGCCGATTCCCGTTAAGTTATGCGAACCCGGGCTAAAACTTCCAATCCGTTCACTGACAGACCAATTGCAGTCTTGATCGGATCACGGGTTGATTTAAAAAAAAAAACTAAACGCAAGAGTAAGAATGCGTTGGGGTGTTCCTATATTTATTCCTAGCCTTGAAGCTAAGGGAGGACAGTCACCCCGCTCCTGCCATCTTGTGACTCTGCACCTCCCTTCCCCCTTTTTCCCGGGATGCGGGAAACGGGCAGAACCATTCCACAGGGATTCGAGTTTTTCGTGTAAAAACAAAACACGGGAACGTCTGAATCGGCGAATCGGCGTCCAAGGAACGAACGAGCAGCGGTGAGCAGGAATGACGTCAAAGGCGAGGGGATGAACCCGCATGGCCGAAAAGATCTCCACGGCCGGCTTGACT
This sequence comes from Vipera ursinii, assembly GCF_947247035.1. Taxonomy (NCBI): domain Eukaryota; kingdom Metazoa; phylum Chordata; class Lepidosauria; order Squamata; family Viperidae; genus Vipera; species Vipera ursinii. The sequence continues at coordinate 57,433,134 of NC_139518.1, read as the reverse complement.
TTGCCGACGTTTTCCGGAACAGCCGCTTTTCCGGCGCGCGGCCATCCGAGCCACGATGGATTTGAATTTGCAGTTTTGGAGAAACGCGGGTCAAGTATGGTTAACTGTAATACGGTCGGAAAGGGGCGGGGAATGAACGTTTTAAGGGCCGCCTTGGAAAGTACGTGGGGAAAGGGGTTCGAGCTAGAGAAGGGCGAGCGTAGGGACTAAAGGGCTGGCCGAGGGAACTTCGCCCTCGCCTGCAACCCTTCTGCTCAGGGAATGTGGAGATTTGAGAGGCGGGAAAAACTGGCGGGTGGCGTGGAAGGAGTTGTTTCTTCGACTCGGCAAAATGCGCAGTGACACAAGCAAACGTTGTAAAACTAGGAAGGAAAAGCCGTAGAGCAAGACTATGACATTCCCATTCCCGAAGGCTCAGCAATTTAAGTCCAGTGTGATAAAAGCCCTAGTGCAGGGGTAGGCAACCTCGGCTCTTTTATGACTCATGGACTTCAACTCCCAGAATTCCTGAGCCAGCTAAGCTGGCTCAGGAATTCTGGGAGTTGAAGTCCATGAGTCATAAAAGAGCCGAGGTTGCCTACCCCTGCCCTAGTGTAATAAACGAGACCTCATTCAAAGCTGCTTTGTAGATATATTAAACTTGTTCTATTCCTAAAGACTATTCAAAAGTAAGCCTTATCGATTTCAATAGGGCTTGCATGCTTTTTAATGGGTATAGTATCGCACCCTGCATACCTAGTCATTATCAGGGTTAAATGGGATTCATATGACTACAACCACAAAGCCTTTCGATTGTCCCATCTCTTGAAATGGGCATAATTTTATGACTTTTAAAGAAAAGGGACGCTCTTTGACGGTATCCAAAAATTTGGTTCTGAAAGCCATGCAGTATTTTTTTAACCTGCTTTGCAGAGTTCTTGGCCTCTGCTGCAAATAATACTTGGAAGCAGAAGGAATGGGGATGGGTTTTGGATCTGTTTGCTCTTATGTGAAACCTATACAGCATGCATTAAGGATGAGAAAACAAAACAAATGTTTCTTTTGGTTGTCCTATACTAGGAATCCTGAAATGTACTCAGAAATGGAGGCTAAATGCCTTCAACTCTGAGATAATTGTATTCTAAGTTCCGGGTTACCCTCTGGATAAACAGTCCAGCATTTGGGGGTCATTTCTTGCCCAGTTGATTTTCAGTAAGTCTAGTAGAAATGTAGAACAGGTGTGGCTTAATAGAAATGACTTTTATATAAAGTTGTTTTTGCAAGTTACACTATAGTAAGAGTTGATAAGCTTAATGTTTCCATTAAAAAACAACCTATTTCCCCATACTTGCAAAACAGCTGAGAGTGAAAGAATATTTTAGCCCCATCTTCCCTCACATATCAATCCCTTGCATCAAAATACAACCCTCCTCTAGTTGATTTTTCTTGTCAAAAGGACGTGATTCTTTATTTGAGTTATTGAGTTTCCCTGAATCACAAGCCAGAAAGATCAAGCATGAAGTTTCAAAGGACTGTGGGGTATGCTTTTCATGGATGACTTGACTATGCTGGGTGTCTTGTTTAATTAAAAAAAAAAGCACAGGTTCAGTATAATGGAGAGCAACAATGGCTTTGAAGTGTGGATAAAACTACTGGGTTTATGTTATTGGGCAATTTTGACTAATTTCACCATCACTGCAAAAATATATTCAAGCTCAGGTATCTTTTAAATCTATTTTTTTAGACTTTTTCCGAAAGATTGAAGCATTGGATAGAAATTTTGGACCCCTTGGTCATATTTACACGTGAGGTAATGAACCTATATATTTAAGCTGTGGACGCTGAAACTTGAAAGCAAGCTAGGAAGCATTTCTGTGGGCACATTCATATGACTTACTAAAAATTTACAGGTAGTCTCTTGTTTACTGATTGCCTTGTGTAGCAACCATTTGAAATTGTGCTAAAAAAGAGTCCATTAGATTGAGATGGCTGGTTATAGAAATTGAATGAATGACAGTTTTGTGATCAATCTTTACATTTACAACCATCACAGCATCTCACAGTTACATGATCACCATTAATGTGTTTAACAACTGACTTATGGATAGCAAGTTAACGGTAATTGAAGAAGTAAAAGGTACATTGCAGTCACATGATGTTTCCAAAGGCAGAATAACAATAACAAGAGTTGGAAGGGACCTTGGAGGTCTTCTGGTCCAACCCTCTCCTCAGACAGGAAATCCTATACCAGGGGTCAGCAACCCGAAACAGTGAAAGAGCCACTCGGAACCGGTTCCCTCACAAAAGGAAAAACTGGGAGCCGCAAAAAATGTGTGCGCATGTGCATACATGCGTACATGCGCAGAACAGGGTTTGACTGAAGAGTGGAGGCAAGGTGAGATATGCACGTACCCTGCATATTTGAATTGATTGGTTGAACTTTTTTAGTCCCACTTTTTTTTTTTTAGACTGCACATGGCAGAGGACTGGGAGCCGCAGGAGACGGCTGAAAGAGCCGCATGCGGCTTCGGAGCCGCAGGTTGCAGACCTGTGCCCTATACCATTTCAGACAAATGGCTATCCAGTCTCTTCTTAAAAACTTTCAGTGTTGGAGCATTCACAACTTGTGGAGGCAGATTGTTCCACTGATCAATTGTTCTAACTGTCAGGAAGTTTCTCCTTAGTTCTAGGTTGCTTCTCTCCTTGACTAGTTTCCATCCGTTGCTTCTTGTCCTGCTTTCAGGTGCTTTGGAGAATAGCTTGACTCCCTCTTCTTTGTGGCAGCCCCTGAGATATTGGAACACTGCTACATACCCAATTCCAGCAACAGTTCCTTATATGTTTTAGCCTCCAGTTCCCTAATCATCTTTGTTGCTCTTCTCGATTACCTGTAGATGCTGCGTCAGCTGCAGCCTCCTTGTCTTCTAGGCTATTTTAAAGTAGCTAACTGAGTAATATTACCTTGTCTGTTTGCTTTTTTTTCCTCCAAATTCAAATCAAGGTAATTAATATTCTGTTCAGCATCAGAGCTACTATATAAAGGATGTGGGAAAATGAATATTTTTCTAACCCCTCCCCCTTTTTTTTAAAAAAATTCTTGCATGCCTAGATTAAATAGAAGAGTAAATTTTGAAAATGGAGTAGTCGAACTATAGCTGCTGAGACAATTTGTAGCCATTCCTGCAACTTGTTTCATTTTCCTGGAGCAACAAGAGTCATGAATTAGCCATTAGTTTGAGACAGGATATCATGCCAAAACAAAGCTAGATCAAATAAGTGCAAGCTACAGTTTCAGACTGCATCATTAAGACAAAGAAAATTAATAATGTGTAACATTTTCTTGATTCAGACAACATACAAAATACAACTAGCAGGTCCACACAAACGGAAGAATAAAATTAGGCAGCTCGCATAGAAATGATTGTTAATATAATATGCTTGTTATAATAAGCTTTCAGTCACAGTAGCATTATTTTAAAGAAAAAAAGCCATTAATTTCAAAGTGTTATGACGTATAATCACAAATATTTGAAAGAAAGAATTAAGCCATGTGTGTTAGCCTGGGATACACATACAGTAGAGCGAACCACTGCATTGCACCAAATTCAGGCTGTCACCAAAAAGAGCAATTCTGTTGCTTTTAGCTTTGAGGCTCTTTGCACTTACTTATTGGTCAAAAGATACAGGTACTTCAGCTTTTTCTATTATCACCAGTGGGAAAGAAACAGTGCTGTTCCATTAATGGTCAATGAATATATTTAAGGAAGATTGAAACAGGTTCTCTGCATGAATACATAAACGGCTTGGGACTGGAATGAATATTCTTGTGGTAGATTACTGGTCTGGATTCCTCACATCCTTCCTCCCCTTGAAAAGTCTTGCAGATCGGATTGGAGCAACAGATCTGGGAGAGAGACAAGCCGTCCCCTGATGCTTTCTTCTGGATCAATTTGCGTCCTAGAAGCTGCTCTGAGTTTGTCCTTTCACCCTCCACTTACCTATAAGAGTAGGGTAGAGAAAAGCCATGCGCAATACTGGTTGATTGTGTTTTGTGTCACAAAACACTCAGTGGGGAAAAAACGACAACATCACAAGAAAAGAAATGTTTTTAGAGAAAAAAACCCCCAGTTTATTTCCACTTTTCTTGTAAATACAGGCGGACATTAATGCATCGAGAGATCTTTTACTGAATAGTGGAGAAGATGTAACGTCTTTACAAAATAAAAAGGTACAGCGATGTTGTCAACATATTTGTACATTACATTCTAGTGTGCAAAAATGATTAGGTTTCTCGTTTCTGTGCCCTGATATCTAAGCTGAGACTCGAGGCATGGAGAGAGGAACTGAATTTGTAACTGTCTTCGTTTTGATCCCAGCTCTCCTCAAGTGAGGCTAAGCCATCGGCTTTGTTCGTGTGATACTGTCTGTAAAGTAGTCATGCATTGATGCTGCTGAACACATTTCTAGTGTGACACCAGTAATTACCTCTGTCCTGTGACATCCACACTTTGAATATAGTGATCTGTAAAGAAGCCTATCAATGTGAGCAGTTTTTGTATGTAACATATGTGCAGTCTCTTGAAGTGTGGACAATGGGGTCACACAACTGCAGCAGAACTAACATAGGTAGAATTTCTACTGTATCTTCTATAGCAACGGTCTCCAGACTTTTTGGCACTAGGGACTGATTTCATGGAAGGCAATTTTTTTCAGACTGGGGGAGGGAAAGGAAGAGTTCGTGTGATATATAGATCCTGCGCATACACAGTTGAAGCTTTGCTTTCTTGCGCAGCCCTATTCCTAACAGGTCACGGAATGGTACTGGTCTGTGGCCCTCATGTTGAGGGCCCCTGTTCTGTGGAGCCTGTTGTTTTTCCAATCATACAAGTCCGTAGATATGAATAAATATATCCTAATGTATAAAGATCAAAGTAGATGTTGAAAAGGAAACAGAAGTATGTAACGTTTGGGGGGAAACCATAAATACTGACGGAACAACAAAGTCACCTTGTAGGGGAGATGGTGGCATAAAAAATAAATAAATAAAAAGCTTTTGTTTGTTAGTTTTAAAAGAATGCCATAAAAGAGGGTGACTGTAATCACACTTCACAGCAAGTCAAAGTGCTGGCTGATGTATGCTTATTTATTCCTAGTAATATAAGTGGATCATCAAATCTTCAAATATTTTCTTTAGATTATGTTGCATCTGGAATCCTGGTTTGGTCAGACAATATTTTCTAGCTTGCTCTTAGTTTATAAGAATCTTAGGTTTAAACCACAATAAATTTATTTAAGCATACTAACAAGTAAAATGAACGAACTGTGAGTATCAGCCCAGGATTCATTCTTGACAATCCAATTTTAATTAGTTCTGAACTTATATACATATCTTTTTACTTCTATATCTATATTTCATTATCCTATGATTTTTAAATGTCACAATTTATTTGAGCTGAAATACAACTTAAATGAAGCTATCAGATTTTTTAAAAAGTGATTTAGGATATCGGTTATGATATAGCAAATTATGTGAAAAAGCATTATCGATGGACAAAACCCCCCAAAACATTTTAAATAATCCCATCAATGGTTCTTGAAAAGCATAGCCATTCCATAATATATATTCAGCTATAAAATGGTTTCTGACCTATTTCTAAAATATTGCTTTCCAATGTTTTAGGTCAGAGATGCCTGGAAAATAAGTCTGGTGAGTTTTCCTATTATATTTAGGAATTATTTTAACCTGTTCTTTTCATCTTTTAGTGGAGATGTTCTAATCAATTTTATATGTATTTTTATTTCCTCAGACTTGTGTGAATCCCAGCACTGGTGATACAATTCCTTTCCTCTTTAGAGGAGGCGGTTGGTTTCAAATGTCATTTTATTGCAATTTGAACTCAGGTTTTTTCAGTAATTGTTTACTTGTTTGATAACCCACCTTCCATTTAGAAACTCAAGGCAACAGTATGCAAGCTCCTTCCTCCTATTTTACCCCTTAACCCTGTGTGGTGGCCTGGGGTGAGGGGAGCGAGGATCCGATAGATTTCAATCTAAGTCTTCCCATTTATAGTCCACCACCTTAATCACTTCCCACACTGTTATTAGTACTGATGAATAACATAACAGGAAGTAAAATTAATTTTGGTATGCAGGTAGTCCTCGACTTACGACCACAATTGGGTCCCAAATTTATGTTGCTAAGTGAAACATTTGTTAAGTGAGTTTTGCTCCATTTTAACGACCTTTCTTGCCACAGTTGTTAAGTGAATCATTTCAGATGTTAAGTTAATAACATTGTTAAGTGAATCTGGCTTCACTTGCTTGTCAGAAGGTCACAAAAGCTGATCACAATACACACACACACCGGACTTTGCAAATATCATATATACGAACCAATTGTCAAGCATCTAAATTTTGATCACATGACCAAGAGATGCTGCGACGTTCATGTGAAAAATGGTCATAAGTCACGTAACTTTGAACGGTCACGAAATGAACTGTTGTCAGTCATTGCTGTTATTAATGTATATTATCCATAGCCTGCATCTATTCCTGGAATGCATGTTAGAATATGATCTCAGTATTAATTTCTACATTTGTTTTTAGTAGTGATTGTGATTTGATAAGTCTGGGAATATATTGTAACAGACACAGACAGGCATTATAAATCATGTTAAATTTTAATGTAGTTTTTTTAGTTTTGGCTTAGTGTATTACATACACTAGGCCATTGTAGTTGGTAAACCTAGATTTTTTCTTGTGTTGACTTTGGTGGTTATAGTTTATTTAGTAGACTATAGTTGAACAAAGCATAATTTAACCAGATATTTAAAATAAATAACCATATAGGTTTTCTTAAATGCCATAATACCCCCCGTTGATAGGGCTCGCAACTTGGGCGTCCTCTTGGATTCACGACTCAATTTTCAAGACCACATAGGAGCCGTGACCAGGGGGGCTTTTGCCCAGGTTCGCCTGGTGCGCCAGTTGCGTCCCTATCTGGACCGAGATGCCCTACGCACAGTTACTCATGCGCTCGTGACCTCCCGTTTGGACTACTGCAACGCTCTCTACATGGGGCTGCCCTTGAGGACCACTCGGAGGCTTCAACTGGTGCAGAATGTGGCTGCGCGAGTTGTAATGGGGGTCTCCCGATACTCCCATGTAACACCTCTACTCCGCGAGCTGCATTGGCTTCCGGTTGCCCTCCGGGTGAAATTCAAGGTGCTGGTCATTACCTATAAAGCCCTACATGGCTTGGGTCCGGGGTACTTGAGGGAACACCTGCTGCCAGCATCAAGTGCCCTTCGTCCAGTGCGCTCCCACAGGGAGGGTCTGCTCAGGGTCCCACCGGTAAGAGATTGCCGGCGGGTAATGCCCAGGGATAGGGCCTTCTCAGTGGGGGCGCCTGCCCTCTGGAACCAGCTGCCAGTGGAGCTGAGGACTGCCCCCGACCTCCGTTCATTCCGCCGGGGCCTGAAGACCTGGCTCTTCGAGCTCTCTGGCTCAGGCTGAGGATTAATTTATTTTAATTGGGGTTTTAGTTGCACAGGGTTAAATTTAATCTTTTTTAAACTGGTTTTAACTTTTGTATTTTTGGTTTTTAATTCCCTGTAAACCGCCCTGAGTCCTCAGGGAAAGGGCGGTATATAAATGTAATAAAATAAAATAAATAAAAATAAATAATAATCTTTATTATTATACATAAAAATGTAGTTTAAAAAGTAGCCCAGGCTTCACTGGCAATTTTTAAATCTTTGAGCTTAGCAATATTTGTCTTATTAGGAGTTGCATGTAGGAATGTGGAGAAAATTAATTGAAAATCTGTTTCATTATTGAAACAATTAATTTTTAGACGAGCACAATTTTACCTTAATAACTGATAACCTCTAAAACTTCCATTGCTTATTCAGTACCAATCATTTCCTAAAGTAATGAAGTATAAAACTCCGAAAAAGCCATAAGGCCCATAATTCATGTTTTTGTGTACATAGTGCCCAAGTTATAATTACTGTATATGTTGACATTTTTTATATTATTTATTTTTCTATCACTCCCTTATATGCACCGTGCAATGAATTTGCTAACTGGACAGTTTTCTTTCTCTCTTTCAAAGGTTTTGTGTGTATTTCTGCTTCACTGGTGAGTAACAATGAAAGTTTTCAGAATATATACATTGGAGTTTTAAAATGAATAAATATATAAATCTTGGTACAATTATACTAATTGTCCCACTTTTTAATTGGACTCACGTTAGTCAATATAATCTGCATGCAGTGTTTCAGTGCAAAGAGAACACATATTGCTGACAATTTCTGGAGACCAAACTGATATATGTCCTTTCCTGTCTTTGCACCAATATTGTCCAAATCGTCCACATAAGAGAGGGAGATAATGACAAACTGAATAACCTTCGATTCGCAGAATGCAACATTTCTTAAGAAAAGATCCCTTTTCCTCCTAAGCAGCCCAGTGATAATTACATGGCAGAAAGCGATATGTGGAAAGGAGAAGGAAACAGGTGACTGGGAGAGACTCATGAAATCAACAAACATAAATGAGGAATAAAATTTGATGGAGGGAAAATAAAATAAACTGCTTAAATGAAAGAAGAGGTGAGATTTTAAAAAAAGGACCTGAGAGCTGAGAAAATTAATTCATTCGATAGATTATTCAATACATATTGGGAATGTACCTTAATACATTTTCAGGTATCGAATGTTGAATTGCTTTTTTCACCTCTGTACATACTGAGGAATTTTTTTAAGGGAACCAAGATTGGACACAAGCACATTTAGCCTCCAAGGATTCAGTAGACAGAAAACATTACAGGCTCATTGTGAATACACATGTTGATTTGCAGAGTATATAGATCGGGGGTGTCAAACTGCCGGCCCATGGGTGGGTGTGTCATGCTGAAACCACGCCCACCCTAATGCCAGCAATGGAAAAAAATTGCAAAACATCTCAACACGTCACATGATGTTGCGAGTTTGACACCCCTGGTATAGATGAAGCAGCTTTTTAAATGTAGGAATTGCTTTGCTTTTTATGGTGCACAAACACAGTTTTATGAAGATTATTATGATGTGCGAGTTGCCATAACTGTTGCTCAATTTATGTTATCCCCAAAAGCATGGAGACCAAAAGATTGTTTGAATGCTTTTAAAAACAGTGGTTAAATAATATATCTGGCAGAGTAAAGTGGCGTTAGGAATAGAACGCATGGTATGTTCAGACTACTCATTGCTTCCAGATGCTTCTTTAGAGTCTATTGACTGGAAATGAAGTGATTTGGGAGCAGTTATCTCACATGGGATCCGTGGTGCCAGTAGCAAATTTAGATTTGGGCCTGAAAAAAACTGGATGTTTGCTTCTGGAACTACATGATGGTATACTATAGCAAATTATAAAATGATCTGCTAGTGCAGGTATATATCTTTGCAATATTGTCCAAATGTGTTTCCCATATAAATTTCTATTCACAGGCTGCATTTGCTTCCTTACCATACAGAAGATTTTTGGCATCGTTTTCCCAGCAGGTACTGGCTAAGCTAAGCCATTCACTTTGTATTAATTTGTTTAGATTAATTTGTTAACTCATGTTGGTACTGTGCATTTGTAATTTCATATTTTGCAGTTTCTTTTCCATGCGTATATTGGTGGATTCAGTTTGGCAAACAGGAATTCTGTAAAAAGATCATTGGAGAATGGTGAGAAAAATGTAAGTATATGTGGCAGATTGCAACAATCTTTTTTGCACTGTAGTGAATAGGTGTGTTTTCATGGTGTCACATTTTTTGCTTACAGGAACTTTCATGGAAACAGACACTTCTCTCTATTGGAAGCATCCCAGGTTTGGCCTTAATAGGAGTATGTATTGCCTATTTCTGCCTGGTTTTTGTTTTCTAATTATGCTTTTTTTTTCACGGAACAGTAGCATATGGAGTGGCATGGATTCATGCATGGAACTATTTGTTAATAATTGATTAATAGTAATGAAGAGCTATGGTGGCACAGATAGAATACAGTTTTGCAGGCTAATTCTGCTGACTGGCAGCAGTTCGATCTTGACTGGCTCAAGGTTGACTCAGCCTTCCAAGGTCGGTAAAATGAGGACCCAGATTGTTTTGGGCAATATGCCGAATCTGTAAACTGCTTAGAGAGGGCTATAAAGCACTATGAAGGGTATATAAGTCTAAGTGTTATTGCTATTAATTTATACAAGGGATTGTTAGTGTGATCTAAAGGTTTTCCAACATTGTTTTTAAATGAGAAGGAAATTTCTTTTTCAGCATCCTTACTTAAAATTGTCTCCAACCATATGTTCAAATTCAATGGGTAATGCCTAAATTTAACGTATCATGCCTATTCACTTAGATGTGAGCTAAACTAGCACTCTATTTGTATGTTTGCCGTCTTCATAGTTTTCCATAGATTTTGTAGTGTCCCCGCTCTTCAAAGCTTGATATATTTCCAATTTCTTATTCCAGACACCAGTCTTTCTTGCATAACTATTTATTTATATCATGTCTAGATTGATAAACAGCAAAGTGCCACTGAGAGCATGTACTAATTAGGGAGAAAGACAATCTGTAGAGCTTACTATTTTTTGTTCGGTTTCAGGATCTATAATCAAAATATGAAGGTTACACACAAACATACATACACACCAAGACCACGACTCATATCTGATCAGAATCCATCGAGATTTTGATTTGATTTGCTTAAATTATTTACACAGGCAACCTATTTGTGACCTGAAATTGATTTTCCCCTTTCCCCCTCAGCCTTCATGGTAGGAGTCAGAAATCTACCACTCTGCAGCTGGATCTGGACCATCAACCAAAATCATTCAACCCATTGTCCCAAAATAAATATATACACCTGCCAGATTTCTAAAAAAGTTTGGAATTCTATCTCAGACTTGATGTAGAACTGTACTACTGTCTATTAACAAATTGTAATGATGCGGAAGGGTATTATGAGCCCATGTACATATGTTTATGCGTTACTTAGATCTTCCTCCTCTCCATAAGCATTTCTTTCCCCAGTCACAAGATGTTTCCTGAGCCTCTGCTGAGCACACTCTTATATTCTCCTTTGAACATGGCTTTATTCTCCTTTGAACATGGCTCAAATTTTTCTAAGAAGCAAGTCTTTAAGATTTACCCTGAACTTTAAGTGCCGGAATATTTATCCAAGAGACTGCTCACAGACTTGAACTCTGGCCCCTGGGTGGAAGAAGGTTGCCAATCTGATCTTGTGGCTAAAAGAGACCTGATGTCACTAAAAGGGGCAGTGCTACTTTAACTTTGTTGTGTTTTCTGGTTTGGGAGACTGGGAGTTAAAAGACAGAAGATGCACGCTAAACTTAATAGAAGACTATTAAGACTTATTTTTAAGGGTGGGGGGGGGAAGTAAAAATGTGGATAGCTGAAAATTAGTGATTTTACACTGAAGCTCAGTTTGGTGACATGGGAACTAAAAAAAGTGGATATGGGCTTGTTGGGGATATAGACCTATTAACATTTAGTGGAAAAAAGCTTATAGTCAATCACTCCATGAAATAAAGCTGAGTACAAAATAAAAATGTCACAGACAATCTCTCTCTCTCTCTCTCTCTCTCTCTTTGTGTGTGTGTGTGTGTGTGTGTGTGTTTGTGTGTGAAACGGTTGTTTTTAGACTCTCCCTCACTATGTTATAGAGCGTAAGAAATTACTAAATACTCCAGGGCATTTCTTCAGCAAGTTCACGGCAAGTGCTTTTTTTGGTGAGTAAAAGTGTGACAGTTCTTTGAAACATTAGTTACAGGTATTCTATGCTGTCAACAAGTTTGCCTTATATAATTTTTGCTATTCTATCATGTACGAGCATTTTTTCAAATATAATATGTTGTAAACATAACAGTTTCAAAATGTGGCCATGTTGTTTAAAAATTTTCCTTGTTGAAAAAAAACCCTATTTCAAATGTTGACAAACACTGCTGATTAATAATTCACTGCTGGAAATCAGCTATCCAGGTCCCATTTCAGTGTTTTATTATCATTTGTTTAACAAGCTTCATGCCAGGGGGAAAAAAATCACATTTTTTATTCTGAATATAGATGCTAAATACTGGGCATATTTCCTAGAGGAACATATGTTCCTTTAATACGCAGCAATAAATCCAGTTATCTTAATAATCTTTTTGTTAATTTTTTTATGTTATCCCTAAATGTGACAACAGTAGGGTAAGATCAAATCACATGAAGTAATATTCTAATTATGTAGGACAGACGGGGAGCAAGCTAACCACAAACTGCAAGAACACAAGCGTTCAGATGAGGAGAGCCGAACTCATTGGTAGCCTCACATTGCAATAAACAAGGACATATATTTCAATTTTCCAGTTACTAAGATTGTTGGCCATGCAGGTACAAAGATAGCCAGAGAAATGATTGAAGCCTGGGAAATGGGCCCCTTGTCAGTCAACTGGAGTGCTGATTTACCACCAGCTTATCAGGTATTTAAGAACTGAGGGCTTGACAGCACAGGGAAACAACTGATTGCCAGCCATCAACACACCAATCTGAAGGCACCACATAAGTAGGACTCATAGAGTAGCCCAAAGGACATATTTCAATAGAGAGAAATTCCCTGAAGATGGGCTCCAGCTCCAGTCCTAAAGCTTGGAAGAGTAAACCTTTGGTCCCAGTGGTCGACCCAGATTCGATCTCGCAAGATTCTGAGTCCTGAGATTCCTGGTTTTACTTCTAAAAGTTCATCCTTGGTTGATAAAAGGATAAAAGTAGTCTTTATTAATAAAGTCATTTTCAAGCGTTTCTGCAGCCTTTGAGGTATAAAAATCCTGTTAGTTGGTAAAGTATAAGATAGTGATCCTAGTCCAACCTACTTTTATTATTAATTATGAGCCAAGTATGTTTAGACAGGGGCTTAACATATTTTATGGGAGTGCCCTCAGTTGGCTACCTACCCCAAAGATTGCTTTCTTTTATCCAAACTTCTTTGATTTCCTCCTGAAGTTCAAGGACCATAAACTTAACAATTATGTAGAATTTCAAAGGCACTTCCTCCAATTTCTCATTCCTGTAGTTACCTTAAATACTTGGAATAAATTTAGCCCATTCTCCCAGAAATAATTTAAAAGTCACAGGTTGATCACACATCCATTAGTTTCAAACTCAGAATTGTTTTAATTGTTAGGGTTTTTTTCTGATAAAAAGGGGGTCTTTCATTTAATTCAGATTATAATGAAAGCTGAACAGAATTTCCAGTAGTCAGTATCTGTTTTTTCATATTTTATTGTACATACTGTACATCATATTATTACTTCCTCCAGGTCATTTTGGGTATGTCCATAGATTTTTTTTCCCTAAAACTGATGCAGAAAATTATGAAGAAAATTAGAATACAGTGCTAGAAAATTTTGCCAGTTTGGCTGAAGTTTCAGTATGAGCCAAGAAAACATCGGAAACAACCTTCAGCAGTTTCCACGTAAGCCAACTGATTATCAAAATCACAATTTCTGGAAGAGTCTCCAGCCATTGCAGCAGAATTTAAGCCCTAAAGTGCATTTTTTATGTTTGTTTTTTTAATTTTACAATGTCTGCCAGAACTCAAGTCACTCTTCTGCTTTGCTAATATAAATGTTATCACAAGAATTGAGAGTTAAGACTAATAAGTCTTGTTTACATTTCTTACCAAGCCTAATCTCTTCCCCTGTTCTCTGCAGGTGTTCTCTGTGCATTCAATGTGTTCATAGTCAGAAATTTTGAACGTGAGAACGGGATTAAGGTCATGCATAGCACGGGTGAAGTCATTGGAATGTCTAAAGTGGCGGGGGGAAAAGTAAGTGAAAAAACACATTTTTCCACTAGCTTGTTTTTCCCCGTTCTATTCCATTTCAACTAAACCCTTCTATACTCAATTAAATTAAATCATCACAGGGATATTAGTCATTTATAAATTAGAAGGAAATCCTATCAAAAGCTACTATGACAGCTACGCGTTACCTCTATTAAAGGAGGTAATATAGATGGTTTGAGCTACTGGAAATGGAAAAATGTAATTCTGCTTGTGTCCTCCTTGTGGATTTTGATAGGCTCTTGGATTAGACAGGCTTCTGACCTGATCCAGCATGGCTATTTTTTGGTTCTCAATTTCTGTATTTTGATAGTCAGTTACATTTAGTAGCACTCTCCCCATTACTTATTTACCAGAATTTCCTTATGAACATACATTTGGTGTGTTCCCCTCTCCCCCCAAAGTGGAAATTTTTGGTTTGGCCCTTTGTTTTGTGGACTTCCCAGGCTCTATAATCATAGTGTCAATGCTGCTAACATCGAATGTTCTTGCTTGACAAGAGATGAAGAAGCAGCTATTTTATGTTAAACTTGTGTATTGCTTTAAGAGATTGGATTAAGGTTGGGAGGGGGGAAGAGGAGGATTGTTCCTCAAGGCCATCTGAAATTAAAGAAGATAAGAGCTTGGTGGGTTTTCTAACGGAAGGGAAACTGATTCTTTAAATTAATTGGAGAATATGATTAATGACAAAATTAGAAAGGTGGAGAATTGTGTTTAATGTATTGTGCAAGGGGTGGAGATTTCAGATTCCAGCTTCCTTCAAGCAAGTATTTGCCGGTGTATTAGGCTAAATAAAGGACTTTTAAGGTAAACAATGCCTCACAGTCACTTGAAAAGCCCATAGTTCGGAAACTTGACACATAGTAAGGAAGACTAATTGCTTTGATTGTAATTGTCTGTACTGTTAATTTGTTAACCAGAGTGGCTTTGGAGATTGGATTGTCTTGTATTGTGATTTTTTTTTCATTTAGTTCCAAAATCATTGTTTTCACATACTATAGATTTATGATACATAGCTCATCTAATAGAAACACATATTCTGGTAGCCCTCATTATGACTAAGATGGCCTCAGCAGCATTTTAGTGGATTTGAATTTAGAATTGAATTTAGAAACTGGTTCTTTACAATTAAAGTGTGCAACTCCTAATTCACATTTTGCTAAACTGGATGCATTAAGTTTTATGATATATCTATTTTGACTTTCTATTCTATCAGCCGCCCTGCTGGTAGAAATTGCCCATAATACTCAGCCCTGGCCACCCTCTGATACTGCATTAATTGGACATGCTTGTGGTGAATTTTAAAGGCCAAAAACTTTAAAAATGTGGCATCCAGATTCATAAAAATGCAAGCTCTTAAAGAGACCTGAATATATTGTGATTCTAACTTTCCTTTTGTATATATGTGTGTGTTTTTCCCTTCTGCACAGGCTGTAAGAGAAACAGCATTATCCCGAGGTATACTCTTTGGTGTGCCAATGATTATTTCTGAAACTACTGTGTATCTCATAAATCGGTAAGATAAACAGGTTTCCTCAACCAAATAACCAAGAAAAAAAGCAAATAGAATATTACATCCATTATCAATGATGAAATAATATAACAGGGGAACTATAATCCTTGTGTTAGCCCATCTTGAACTTGGGCCAATTACGTCTTACCAAGATTTGGTCTAGCTGCTGATTCATCTAGCCTAGAAGAATTCAGGACCAAATAAGATCCTTTGAAGCTTACAGAATCTGAATTACCCCCGAATTCTCAGGGAAATTTTTCAGGAACTGTAGCTGTATTAAGATTGCGATCACACTTTGGATTGATGCAGCAAGAAGAGCTGTTAACATTAGCAATCCAGATAACTCTGATTGCCTATTGGCTACTAGGGGTAGAATTTCCATGCTAGCATTCTAAATCATTTCAGAAGTATCTAAAAGATCACTTCTATCAGTATCCATTAGCATTAGCATTGAAATCAACAGAGATGGTCCTCCAGCTCATCCTAGAATGGTCAGGTGGGAACCTTCTAATAGCCAGCATTAGCCTTCTTTTATGAAATTCTATCCCAAGGAAAGTACTAGATTCATGCTGTCTTCATAAGTTAACTGAAGACATGCCTGACCATTTAGTCATTTGGAGGATCACACTATATCTCAGGGTCAAATTCCTTCTTAAGTTTCTTACTGCAGTTTCCTTTTTAAAATGAACGGTTATTTTAATTCCTATACTAACTTTCAAGAATTGGTGATTTTTTGAAGGCGATGTTTTATTATTACTTTCTTGTAATTTGCTGTAGGTCTCCCAAGAAAAGAGTGCTAAAAAAATAAAGGGGACTTTCTGTACAAATTTTGTGGGGCTATAATTGGAACAATACATGATGAATTCAAAGAGACAAAGAATAATCTTCTAAAATGCTTTATGTGTGTCATGCTTTCAGGATGTCATACTGGACTCTGAATCTGGAAGGTTTTTTTGCATTCTCCCTCTCTTCCCACCAAAAAAATCAAATTGTCAATATTTGGCAGCAAAGCATCAAAGGAAATATTAGGCTAGAGTTTACTAATTTATTTTTTAAAAAAATACTCCTGAGGAGTTGAATGTCCCATGCCTTTCCTTTCCATTAGTACCACCATCCTCCCTATAGTGCCTGGCAGCCAAAATAACAAGAATAACTAAGCATAATTCTAGCTGCCAAAAGTTTCCTGGTATCCATCTTAGAGGCCAGGGATCAATAGTTTTCTGGTTTGGGGGAAGCAGCTGAAAAACCTCTTTCTGTACTGCTAAGTCAGTACAGGTAGTCCTCAACTTGTGACCACAACTGAGCCCAACATTTCTCTTCTTAAGTGAAACATTTATTAAGTAAATTTTCACCCACTTTACGACCTTCCTTGCCACAGTTGCTAAGTGAATCCCTGCAGTTGATAAGTTAGTAATCTCGTTGTTAAGTGAATCTGGCTTCCCCATTGACTTTGCCTGTCGGAAGGTCGCAAAAGGGGATCACGTGATCTTGCGACCCAGCATGAACCAGCATCTGAATTTTGATCATCACATGATCATGGGGATGCTGCAAAGGTTGTAAGCGTGAAAAATGGTCATAAGTCACATTTTTCAGTGCTGTGGTAACTTTAAACGGTTACTAAATGAACTGTTGTAACTCGAGGACTACCTGTAAGTCCCAACATCTTGAAGGTTTATCAGTGCCAAGCTGTGTAATAACTTGCCCTTGCAACTTTTTGCAGCAGAAGACTTTTCCCACAAAGGTCAATTTACTTGAGAGGGTTTCTGGTATATTTTTTCTGTTGGTTAATACTGCCTGTTTCACTGAGTTGGATTCCACAGTTAAGAGAGGTAATCAGCATGTTTCATTTTCTTTTCCACTTTTGATAATCGGGTAGATCAAAGGGTTAAATGGCAGTGCAAACGAGGAAAAAATATAAACCCTGACGAGTGAAAATCGGAAGATACATTAAATTGGCTGGGTTCTCTTACGTGAAAGAGGGGCATTGGGTTTACTGGGATGTGCAAGCATAGAAACTCCCAGAAGCTGTTAGGATTGGAATTGGGATACAGATAGTCCTTGACTTACGACCGCAACCGAGCCCAACATTTCTGTTGCTAAGCGAGACATTTGTTAACTGAGCTTTGCCCCATTTTACAACCTTTCTGGTACAGTTGTTCAGTGAATCCCTGTAGTTGTTAAGTTAGTAACGTGC
Source organism: Vipera ursinii (assembly GCF_947247035.1). Classification (NCBI taxonomy): domain Eukaryota; kingdom Metazoa; phylum Chordata; class Lepidosauria; order Squamata; family Viperidae; genus Vipera; species Vipera ursinii. The sequence continues at coordinate 57,415,582 of NC_139518.1, read as the reverse complement.
TTGTTAATTTTGGCCCACTTTACGACCTTTCTTGCCAGAGTTGTTAAGTGAATCATTGCAGTTGTTAAATTAGTTAAGCGGTTGTTAACTGAATCTGTTCCCCATCACCTTCGCTTGTCAAAAAGTTACAAAAGCTGATCACATCATCCCAGGATGCTGCAACTGTCGTGAATATGAACCAGTTGCCAAGTAGCTGAATTTTGATCATGTGAATGAACATCAGGATGCAGCAACGGTCGTGTGAAAAACAGTCGTAAGTCCCTGTTTTCAGGGCAGTTGTTAACTTTAAACGGCCACTAAACAAACTCTTGTAAATCAGGGACTATCTGCACAGAGATGTTCACAATGTCCAAAGTTTAAAATTTGTAGAGTTGAAAATTTAACACATGGGGGGCCAAAGATTGACAAAAAAAGAGAGAGGGTGAGAAGTACTTAGATCAGGGGTGTCAAACTCAATTTCATTGAGAGCCGCATCAGCATTGCGGTTGCCCTCAGGGGGCCAGGGTGGGTGTGGCCTACTGGGTGGGCGTGGCTAGAGTGCGTATGGCCTACTGGGTGGGCATGGCCAGCTTTACATCGTTCGCATCAAGGGTGCCTATGGGGGCCTGGGCAGGAGTGGGACAGATCTGGGGGTCTCTGGCAGAAGGAGGGTCTCTGGGCCAGGGCCAAGGCAGTGGGGGCCGTTCCCTCACTGTTTCCAGGATGGCTTCGCGGGCCGCATGAAACCACTTCACGGGCCGGATCCGGCCCCCGGGCCTTGTGTTTAACATGTCTGACTTAGATGATATTAGAGTTTGAATATAACTGCAGTTTTAAACATATTGTCATATTTTCCTAAACATTTCTATTTGATTTCAGAGGATTGGGGAGGTATTTCATTGTAGAAGACTTTTTTATTATTATTTATCGCCTACTCAATTGTCTTCTTGTCTTCTGCATTACTAATTCACAGACAGCAATGTGAGATTTTGATGTAAATTGTGATACTTCAACATCCTATGATTTCTATAAGTCATGTCTTTGTACAGAAGTGAATCCAAGTGGTTAAAATAACCCAGTAAGAAATTTAAAATGTTCTCTTATTTTTCAGATAAAGAGAAACGAACTTGAGCCTGATCTGGTTTCTTCCACTAAAGAAACATTTTTTTATTATAGGGGACTTTAATAGTGGGAGACCTTAATGTTTTTCTAGGAGCGTCATTCTTGTAATGATGAAGCTGGCTTTTATGCATAAAAGACGAATTCTGGTAGTAAGAGTAGAAAGTTGGTCTGAAGTATTTTGAATCATCTGTAACAAAAACTGAAGCTTAAGTGGGAAGGGATATAATAATCATGTTCTTATTGATACTTCTCTGTACAGAAAGGATTTGATTTTGTAATCAAACAACAAAAGGCCGTTATTCAAGAAACAGACTTCTTAGCTATAAATGCAAAATCTATTGCATTGTGAACTGCCTTCTACAGCTTTTTGTTAAAATGGAAGGAGAACTTGTGCAGTAAAATGAGATGTTGGATTAAGGGCTGGGGACACTTGCATTCAAGAGCCTTTTCAGCCATGGCAAAACAATCTGCCATTTTGATCTGCTACTACCCTCTCTCCTTCTCTCTCAGCCTGACATATTCCTTTTGGGCAAAGAAGTGCTGTGTATATTGCTTAGGGGTTCTGGAGAAAGGACAGGAAATAAATTAATAAATTACATGGAATAAAGTTTGCCTTGGTCTATATGTTCTTGCCCTTCTAATGTGCTAATCCTTAATTTAACTGATGGCTTAGTTCTTATTGTAGTCTGTAACCCATTTCCCAGGATCGCTGTAAGTATGGGGTACAACCCAGTCATGCTTGGGAGTTACCAGTGCCAGGACCTACTTAAGGTGAGCAGATGTTAGCTAGGTGCTGCTATTTGTTATGACAGTCTCTTACAAAGAAACCCCTTTCTTGTATACCCAGAACTGGAGACCAACTATTAAATGCATGAATCAACCTTTTAAAAAAATTGAATTTGTTCCCTTTTTGAGTGGGTAGAGTAGGGATTACGCAGTCTATTGCAGAGGCCGCCTCCAGTTTTCTAAGAGCTACTAAATTTCCAGAATGATTTTTTTTGCTTGTTTCTTATAGTTAACAGGAAAAAATAAATACAAGGATATATTGGCTTTAAATTGCATATTTCATCCATTAACACATCAATGGCGAAGATAATACTATCAAGGAAAAAAATAGCCATATAAAATTAAATTAAATTGGTTTTTAAATTTTTAAATCATATATTTTTGTACAAAAGTGAGTGGCACATCCCTGAAAATAGGGGTGATCTAGTCATATTCATATCCTAATTTAGATGGTTTTTTTCCCCAATAATTGCACATTCTCCTATATTGCAATATGCAATTCATGAGTCAAAAACAAGATGGTCAATATTGCTAGTATACATCATCATAGTTAAACAGTATTTCATAAAGTATTAATAGAAATAAGTGTGTTTAATTAAAACAGTCTATAATCTTAGCAAAAAGCAAGAATCATAAATGTCAATTCTAAAAGCAAAGTGCTACGGCATAGCCTCAAATGTTAACGGATTTTTTAGTTTTATTTTTTTTAGAAACCTCTTAGTTTTGTAATAGTTTTGAATTAATAAGCTAAACCTTCCACAAAAATGTGTGCAGGGAAAGGCAAAGTTAAACAATAAAAAATCCAGTCCTATATTCCTTCTGCAAAGGATACATGCTGACATCTTACAACCCACAAGGAGAGTAGCTTCAGGAAAACAGGAGGAAGAAATTAAACTTCCTGGTCCCTTGAAGGAGGGGGAAAAAAAAGAATTTTACAGCTGTCTTCCTAAAAACAGCAGCTATTGGTGTGTATGTGTGTATATATATATATGTGTATGTATATGTATATGTGTGTGTGTATATATATATATATATATATATATATATATATATATATATATATATATATATATATATATATATATATTCTGTTCTATTCTATTTTCTATTCTATTCTATTCTATTCTATTCTTCTATTCTATTCTATTCTATTCTATTCTGTTCTATTCTATTCTATTCTATTCGACTGTTTTTTATAAGTAAACAGCTCCCAAACTCAGGATTCACCACCACCAAAAGATGCACATAACTCTTACTCTAAAAACCCAAAGTGCACCTATGTGAGGTATGGCTAGCAGGCACATTGAATATTTGGCAGAAACGTAACCTGTCAAACATCCATTGCTTATGGGAAGTCACATTGTATATACAACTCTTAGGTTCAGAGTACAAGTTGTCCTCAACTCATGACCGCAAGGGAGCCCAAAATTTCTGTTGCTAAGTGAGACATTTGTTAAGTGAATCTTGCCCCATTTTACGACCTTTCTTGCCACAGCTTTTAAATGAATTACTGCAGTTGTTAAGTTAGTAACACGGTTGTTAATGAAGCTGGCTTCCCCATTGACTTTCCTTCTAAGAAGGTCACCAAAAAATGATCACGTGACCACGGGGATCCTGCAACGGTTGTTAAGTGTGAAAAACAATCTTAAAAGTCACTTCAATGCTGTTGTAACTTTGAACTGTCACTAAATGAACTGTGGTACGAGGACTATCTGAATTAATTGATTTAACTGAAATTAACTTTCAGCTTCTTTGCAAGTTACGGATGTGCTAAGACTGACTAGAATAGAGGGAGTCTTTTAGGAATCCTGGGTGTTGTGTTCCCAGCACAGTACTCGGGAGGTGCTAAATGAAGAAGGCTTATATGTGATTCTAGGGGTGTTCCATGTCATTAACAATTTGATTACTGATTTCCATTAGGGTGCTGATTGGGCTTGGCAATCTTTCACCTTAATGCAAGCTCAAACCATCCTGTCTTCAGGCCTTTTGTAGGAAGAACTGACAATGGTATACTATGTTTTATGGCCCACTGATGGAGTTTCAAGGCTATACCATTGCTTATCCTCTCCAGAAAAGTATATTTTTTTAAAAAAAAAACAACAATCTTCCACAGAATTCTTTACATAAGCATTGTAGCAAAGATGATTTTCTTTTTAAGTATTCCACTGACGTTTATTTACAACATCAGATTTTAAGCATTTGTTCAGCAGCTGCCAAATGATAAAGGAAATTTTCTGTTGCGGGTGGGAATCGCTTTTCTTTCAGTGCTTCTAAGTTAAGTGATGGCTTCTCACCATCATGAGTGACTTCTGTGAATGAAGCCAGATTTGTCAAGATTTCCTTTGTCTTCAATGAAACATCCTGCAGACACATTTTAAAATAAAGAGAGCAAATAAGAAAAAGTTAGTTTAAAAAAAAGTGCTCCTCTTTGAGATTTATGTTAGGTCAGTATAAAAGTTTGATAAAAACGATAAAGGCGGGATACAAATAAATATTAGTACAAAAGCCCTACAGATACTCTTTTTCTGAGATGGAATACTATTGGAATATTTAAACTAGGTTGATGTGATTTCATATTACTGCTACTGTTCTGAATGTTGTCAGTATATGAATCTAGTGGATTCACACACAATGTCTAGGTTTATGCATATCATTTGAAATGTTCTAGATGGTATGTTGCCCAAACTCAACTGCTATGATATTTAATTACCATTTTAGAACACTGCATATATACCCTGCCAATTGTGGCTTATCAAAAGAAATATATTTAAACAAATAATAGCTAAAAGTGATGTATGAATCTATATGCATGCTTAATAGATATATAGATATGTGGCTTTCTGACAAGGTTTTTTTCCAGTGCTATTTGGAGATGCCAGGGACTACAAATGTATACGGTATACAGTGTACAGTATTTATCATGAAAATGTGGGGTAAGGTGCCACGGGTAATGCATAAAGGTAGTCCATTCATTTAGCGAATGTTCAAAATTATAGTAGTAACTGCACAAGTGCTATTTACGTTGGGTGCTCAAGAGTTCTGATTGTTGTAGCATCCCTGCAGTCATGTGATTCCTGATGTTCCCTGCCTGTTTTGCACAAGTAAAGCCAATGGGGAGGCTGGCAGGAAGTTGGAAGTCGTAGTCATGTGAGGTCGTCACTTAATGACCTGCATGGTCATCACTTAACAATGGAATTGGGACTGTCAGAATTTCTGTTGCTAAGTGACACAGTCTTGTGATATCAGACTTTACAACTGTATTGCTAGCCATGGCAATTCCAGTCCCAATTGCCATGGTAATCCAGGGGCTACCTGTATAATTAAAAAGAAAATGAAATCAATTTTGAACTGCAGAGACGTGTAAGTATGAGTGCGGGTGCAATCATCTGAAAAGTCAAGATGATAAGCAGGAAAATACTGCAAAAAGAGTGAGGCTGCCTAATGCGCATGGCTAGACCAGGACTTTTCTCTTAGGTTTCGAAAGATTTTAAGTGTTCTTTGTCTTTTTTTCTAAAACCAATTATTAAGGTTTATATTATAGGTTTTGTGCTTATCTCAAAAACATCTATTTTAAAATAAATTAAGGAATCACAAGTGGCAAATATGATCAAAGGATATTTCTTTGATTGGAAAAACAATAACTGAGGCCACAGATGACCCATTCCTACTTCAGATTATCAGCGGGTAACCAGCTCTGCTCAACTTTTGACTTGCATATTTATTTAAATATATTAAGGTGGTGAATGTTTCCAATTTAATTTATGAAGAACTTACAGTTTTACATTATATATGGATTCAAGGAACAATGGCTCGCTTTAAATGAAATTAATTTCAGTTACAGCTTTGTTATCCAGCTTTGTTTAGAAAAGCAGGTTTTTATCTTAAAATAAAAGCTGGTCTCTTCTCCGCCTTCCATAGAAGACAGGTAGCCTGAAATTTTGCCAGAACTCAGTCAGTCATCTAAACTAAACCCTGGCTTAAATACTAATAACTGTATTCTAAACCAGGAGTGTAATAGTTTAGATAACAAAATAATATTAAAGACTGAAAAAATACAGAAACCTAACCTTTATAACTTGACTGTTTGATTTCTCTGGATCTTCTGCAGACTGAACAATTAGCTGACCAAGTTCTTTATGCAATTTTCCCATTGTCATTGCCTCTGAGGAGAAAGAGAAGTATACCATCACTCATTTCCTTTATATAAATGAATGAAAATAAACATATAACTCCAGAACAGAACTGTAATCACATTTGAGCTGATCATCTCAGAATTTGGGTCAAAAGGCCACATTGCCACAGAAAAGGTACACATTTCTAGATCAAGATTTCTTCGACCTGCATTCAATGACAATTTTTTACTCTTTGTATAATGCTAAAATTTTGCTTCTTTGTCATTTAACAATAGAGCTGAACTGATAAGAATTCCCCCATTCTGCTATCTTTTAGGATCCATACTTCAGTTTCTCCATACAATAGCATCATCTCTTTCAATCAGAAAAGAACACTGTGTGGTGGCATTGCTTTTATCCAACTAGACCAGTGGCCTCAACCTTTTGGGCACCAGGGACTGGTTCCATGGAGGCAGAGGTTTTCCGCAGACTGGAGAGGTTGTGGTTTCTCATGCTGCCTGCATCCCATGGATAGGGCTTTACTTGTTTGCATGGCCCGGTTTCCGGCATGCCGTGGTCCGGTGCCGATCCACGGACCGGGGGTTGGGGACCCCAGAACTAGACCATTAAGTGAAAATCCTGTTAGCTTTTAATTAAATAACTTTTCCTTTGTCCAAATCATTCCTTAAAATAAGCATTTTTTCCTATCTTTTTCCGTCTGCCTGGGTCAGGCATTGACACTGAAAACCTACAACTTAGTTCATTCCATCTTATGTTAACAGTTTTCTAGGTATTGGAACAGAGGAACTGCACTACCACCATAGAGGAGGATATTGAAATTTCCTACACCACCTTCCACATTTGGGAGGCTGTTGGAGACTGAGGACCAGAGAATCAGAACAGTAGTGGGCAGCGGGAGGCATTATAGAATGCCATTAGGCAGGAATTTCTTCTTGCCTTTCGGCCTTATTCTAGGATCCTGGATGCCCAACTGGCTTCAATCTGCTAATACCAGTAATAAAATCATGCTCCTCCATGACCCAGGTACAAGGTAGAACTGGTGTGAATAAACTAAATCCTGGTTGGGTGAAAACATAGATATTTCCTCATCAAACATTTGCTCTTCCGGGCCTTAAGTGCCTAGCAGCTATAACACCAAGGAAGGTGGCTTGTAATGTTTCTCTTGGAGATCTTTATGATCATCATATATGCTGATATATGATATTAGACCACATATTTCTGGCTGACCATAAGGGACACTAGGAGTTCTGCTAGCGTACTGCTCATCTTGCAGTCCAGTTGTTCCATCAATCTTTTGACATGATCAGACCACTTCCTAATCAATGTGGTACTACAGGTAGTCCTCGTTTAGCGACAGTTCACAGGGTGCATGTGAAAAAGTAACTTCACGACCAATCATCACATTTACAACCTTCACAGGCCTATAAAGCAAAGGAAAACTGAAGTAAGATAAGTACAGCTGTGGCTTCACTTAGCAATTGATTCACTTAGTGACTGAGTTGCCAGCCCCAATTGTGGTCACTAAATGAGGACTACCTGTAGTCAGTTCTGGTGACCTCCAGAGGCGAGGAAAAGACCAATTAGGACTTTTGGCCTTAGGCACCTCATAAATTCAATTACTTTTAAAAAATTTCCCAGTGCTCTGGGGATCAATTTTATAATAATCATAGTTTATTTCTGGAATTGCTACAGAGTTTATTCAGAATTGATTCTTCTTAGTCATCAATCGAAGAGTTCTTTATTTTCTAAGGAATTCTGGGAAATGAGTCAGAAAAGGAGGACTGAATTTAATTGAACATGACACAAGCCCAGTTTGAGCTTGGATGTAATAGGAGGGAAGCACCACTTTTTAATGATTATGGGAGGATATTATAATGGATATTTTTGACATATTATTTTATAATGTACTGAGCCATCCAGAAGCATATGCAAACAAATACATTTATATATGAGAAAAGTAGATGACATAGCCCACAAACCTTTTGCTTGATGTGAAATGGTGATTTCACTTTCAGCCAGGTTGACATATACATCATAAAGATCTATCCTGCTGTTCACTTCTGAATCTATACATCCAGCAATGTATCCTGATGAGAAAAGATTTTAGTATGTTTCAGTAAAAAACATTCTAACTAGAAGAACTTTTATACGAGATCCTTGGTGCTCTCTGAGGTTGGTTGTTTTCTTGCAGACGTTTAATTATCAAACTAGATACCATCATCAGTTTTGCCTTCATTCTGTATACTAGTGGCTTGTCCTGTCAGTATTGGTGGGAGTGGTCTTGGTGGTTCCTTGATTGGGATATTGTTTGCTTCTGGATTGTTGTTAAAATGTTAACCTTGGTCTTAATCTCTGCTCATCTGGGTGTTGATTGCTTGTGAGGAGGTCTTTTAGTCTTTTTTTGTTTCCTTTTTGGCTTTTGGGTTGTCTCTTTTGAATGGTATGTACTAGATATTTTTCTCTATGTGCCTGTTGATGGCCGATTTGTGTGACTCAAACCAAAAGACCTCATCAGCAATCAAAACCTAGATAAACAAGAGATTTATATTAGATCAGGGGTCTTCAAACTTGGCCCTTTTATGACTTGTGGACTTCAACTCCCAGAATTCCTCAGCCAGGCATGTTGGCTGAGGAACTCTGGGAGTTGAAGTCCACAAGTCATAAAAGGGCCAAGTTTGAAGACCCTTGTATTAGATCAACAATTGATAAGCTAACAGTATCTCAATCAAGAAACCACCAATGCAGACAAACAGCTCAGTCAAGAAACTACCAAGAACACTCCCACCACTAACATGGCAAGCCACTAATATATCAAATGACAGCAAATCACACTCCCTACTAGCACTGATGATGTTCAATCTAGTTTGATAATGAAACATCTGCAAGAAAATAAACTCAGAGAGTGCCAAGGACCCCAGAGTTCAACCTGACTTACAAATATTCTCTTCCATCACTTTTATATGAATTTAATTTTCTATCAATTTAAAAAGTTTAAAATTACTTTTATTCATTTCATAGTCTTGAACGTGCATGCTAACACTGGACCTCTACCAGTATCATAGGAATTTACCTAATAAATAATAGGTACCAAATTCTATATTAGTATTCCATTATTCTACAAGAAATCCAAGCAACTACTTTTTGCAATAGATAATTAGGAGTTGTCCAGTACTGCAATTTCCAAACATCTGAGCCACAAAATGGATCATAAGATTATTAGTGTGACCTTGAAGGAACTATAATGAATAGTTTCTTTTCTGGGCTTTGACCATCATCTTTTGATATTTGAGCTGATATCTCAAAATCTTACAAAAACTCAAATTATGTAATACTACTATGAATGCTTCTTTAGATTAGAATGTTAATAGCTTTTATAATAATAGAGAAGTACTATAGAAGCATATTAGAGACAATTAATAAACACTGTCTTATGGGACCCTAGAAGCATGCCTTTTTTGTCACAGCATCTACTCTCTGGAATACCATATTCCTTGAGTTAAGATTGGACCTAACCCTGGTGGACTTTTGTAAAGGACTGAAGATTCACAGGTTTTCCAGACCTGGGAATTAGGCTAGATGGCCTGGTAAGAGGTCTTAGTCAACTGTTTGTCCTTGGTGACTATGGTAGTGACTATGGTAGTGACCCTTTGCTAATACTGTTTATAATAATATTTGAATGTTATTATAATATTTGAATGTTATTATCTGCCCATAGTGACATGGATGATTACATAGATTGATTTAGTAAATAATGAACTATTTTTTCTATTACCACAAAAGTTAGTCATTATGCTACTGTATGTAATGCTGATTTACATCCATTATCAGTAATACCTGGACACATTTTTAATGCTTCCAATTCATCATCATTCAGATGCACATACGAATGAAGAATTGACCAATCTTGTCGGTGCCACACTAAGGCTGGTAATGCCCTAAAAGAAAAAAGTTTTATTTTAATACAATGGTTCATATCATCTCCTCAAAGGATGCACTAATTGGTCTTGTCCCCTAGGCCTAGCTCAGGGGTAGGCAACCTTGGCTCTTTTATGACTTGTGGACTTCAACTCCCAGAATTCCTGAGCCAGCCATTCCACAGCCATGGCTGTCTCAGAATTCTGGGAGTTAAAGTCCATGAGTCATAAAAGAGCCAAGGTTGCCTACCCCTGGCCTAGCTTATGAAGGGATCAGGACTCTAAATCATATGACATAATTTCAGCCATAGACAGTAAACCATACCAAAGATGGAAGGGATTTTTTTAAATGATATACTATATGGATGGATGGATGTCCAGCAGGCGTACCCTGGACCCACTTCAAAACTGGAATTTTACAAAAACAAATGTATTCAATAGTAAGGAATGTTTTGAGGATGTCAACTCTGTTGAGCATTGCTTTTACAGAATCTGTTAATCACCACTTATTTTACAAAATGATTAACCACAATAGCGGATAAGTACAAAGAAATTACTTTGACACAAATCAATAGGACCAATTATCTTAATAGACTAGTCTGTTTCAAAACAAACTAATTTCATGCAATGGCTTATCAAACAGTTTTGCCAAATTAGGATTAGTTATAAATCATAACCACATTTAAGAACTGCCCTGAGGAATCCAATACCTCCAACTGACAGGGCAAACTCCAAAACTGACAGGGCAAACTACTAAATGTACAGAGAGCAAATCCTGCTCCCTTCTAGCACTGAAGATGTTACCTCAACAGATATTGAAATTTCTTCAGGAAAACAATCTAGAGAGCACCAAGGACTACACAACTGATACTACTTTATTCAGGCATTCTTTTATACAACAAAGATTTATTTATTTGCACCCCACCTTTATTATTTTTACAAATAACTCAAGGCAGCGAACATATGAAACATTTCTCCTCTTATTTTCCCCACAACAGCAACCCTGTGAGATGTGTAGGACTGAGAGTGACTGGCCCAAAGTCACCCAGCTGGCTTTCATGGCTAAGGTGGGACTTGAACTCATGGCCTCCTGCTTTCTAACCTGGTACCTTAAACACTAGATCTAAGATATCTCCTGTTCTGAAAAGTTTGACATTGTGAATTAATTTTACTGACTACATGGTAACAGGGAACATGGGTTAGCACTACAATTAACATAGAGGACATCCTGAAACTGGAGGTGAGGGAAGGGTAAAATAAAAGACTTTTTTGAACTGGACTGTCAGTGGTCTTTTGAAAACAATACCAAGTTAAACCATTATTAAATTTTGACACCAAACCAGGCCATGTGCAAGGACTCACAATTGAATGTTACATACATACATACATATGTAAAACCAATAAAGCTACTCAACTCTGGGATACAAAAGAGCCTTTTAATCACTGAGCTTTCATCAACCTTCACCAATTGCTGGAGAGAGTTATCAAGATCACAACGAGGGCCGGCTTATATGGCAGAGCCTGAGCTGGTACAGCCGAATGTGGGAGAGCGGGGGGGGGGGGGGCGGCCAGCCGATTGCACGCTCTATGAGGACATTGACAGCTGACGTGCCTAAGTGGCAGACTGCCACGATCAAACGAGACGGCATGAGTGATGGTCCAGCGATGCCGCCGAGTGGCCCCACAACAGGACGGACATGCCAAACAGCTGGGGGGAAGGGAAGATGTCAAGATCTAAACGGAAGCTGGCTTCTACGGCTGACTGGAACTAGTGCGGCTGAATGCGGGAGAGCAGGGGGAGGGCATTACACATTCTATGACCTGACAGTTAAACTGTCATACAGGTATATATGTAGGTTCTTCCCACCTGTAGCCCTTACTCTGATGATGTCAACAGGAGGTTGACGAAAGCTCAGTGATTAAAAGGCTCTTTTGTATCCCGGAGTTCAGTAGTTTTTTTGGTTTTCTATATATACTTGAAAATGAAATTAAGTGAAGGAGAACCTTTTTATTTCATCCATGTGTTTTACCTGGTAAATTCAAGGATAGTTTCTATTCTTGGATGATATACTACAATTCTTTTCTTTAACATGAGCGCAGTATACAGGATGACTGTTTCCATTCCAAACTGAAACACTATATCTAGGACAATCAGAAGTTAAAACAGAATCTTAATATAACAAAATAGAATTCTCTACATTTAACAACATAACTATATGAACAATTATAATTTACTTGAATTCACTTTTACGAAGAGGCAAAATTTGTTCAGATTTACAGTATACCTTTTAGATATATCGAACTACAGTTTGGTATTACATCTATGTCATAGCTTGTTTAACTCACAATAGAGTAGATTCACCTAACATGCCAAGCCATGGTTTATAAGCTCCAACGATCAAACCAATAACATGTGAACCTGGCATTTTACTTTTTTTTTTTTTACAATGCAAACATTGTGTATCCTTTACATCATTTTGCTTTTGAAAAAGTCAGGCCAGCTGGCTTTTATTAAAAACCATCCTACCAATTCAATTCATGCCAGGATTTTATTTTTCTCGCCCTCTGCAGGGGAGGGCACAAAAGGGAAACCCAAACCAGGCCCTGAAAAACTCTTGTAACTCCCAAGATTCACTTTTGCTGATGTAGCCTTGAGAAAAAAGCTGGTGATGCACCTAATCACAACCTGTATTTTGAAAGCAGTGGTTGTTGTGCTTTCAGGGTCAGCTTACTTGGAAATAAATTTCATTGAAAGAAAGGGAGTTTATTTTTAAGAATGCATAGTTTTAACCTGAACCGTTTTTTTTTTTAAATCTCACCTTTGACTGAGCCTGCAAGATAAGCTTTTCTGATATCAAAATCTTTGCTTAGGAAAGAACCATTTTCTTCACTCTGACAAATCCCCTTTGTAAGGACAGAAATGTAACTCTCCATCATCTTTACAGGGGTCCCATATTTCAGGTATATTCTGAAAAATAAATTGAGCTTTAATAATCTGGGCCAAAAAGAATAAAGCGGGTTTTTTTCACCCATGAAAACATTCACCCATTGCCGTTTTTGCAAGACTTACCAAACCCCACAATGTGATCTATGCTCCTTCCTCTTTGTTCTCTCTGGTTCCCTCTAGCCATCTTTCAAGTCCCCTCTTATTACCTTGCTTATTTCCCAGTCAACGAAACTTTCCATGCAGAGGATTTCTTACAATTACTTTCAACATCGTCATATATTGCTTTATAATTTTTTAAACACCAACACAGGAGATAATCTTTCGAGTCCATCTAGCCCAGGGGTAGGCAACCTCAGTTCTTTTATGACTCATGGACTTCAACTCCCAGAATTCCTGAGTCAGCTCAGGAATTCTGGGAGTTGAAGTCTATGAGTCATGAAAGAGCCGAGGTTGCCTACCCCTGATCTAGCCCCATAACTTTCTAAAATCCACATTTCTAGTTTCCTTTTTGCTGTTTTCCAAAACAGTAAAGCTTTTTTTTTAAACCACATACATCAGAGTTTCTATCATCCAAGGTGGAAGGTGGTTTTCCTAATGATATAGTAAAGCTTGTACTTTGGAAGATTCTTAATTTCAAAGAAGTTAATAGTAAGCAGCTTTTTAGTAATTAAGAGAAAGTAGGCAAACCCATTGTCTCTTTGAAAGGATGATCCTCCTCCCAGAGGATCTCAAACCTGCTGTAGATCACTGTTTTATGATCTCTGCAGGGAGATTCTGTATGGAGCCATCTTGTGGGCAATCCCTTTCCCTCTCCTTGATCCGGAGAATTCTGAGGACCCAATCCTTTCACTGGCTCCTATTTCCACCATAGTCATTAGCTCGACCAAAAGCAAAGTCATGTTCAGTCCACCACTCTTTGACTCTCGAACTATTAACATTATTAACTATAATCTAACCTGGATATAATATGAATATAGTTAAAGTGGTCTTTCTCCAGGTAGAGATCTTATTTTTATTTCTATAGCCAGATAGAATTTCCGTACATGAAGTTCTACATGCAGCTGGAACATGTTCTACATCGTGCAGGAAGACAAATCTTGCTAGATTTATTGTGAATAATATGCTTACGATAGAACTACATTTGGGAAGAAATGCACTTCAACTTGTTCACTTCATGGTTTCCTGTGAGAACTGCTAGTAGGATACTATTATGTGTCATTTTTGCAGTTTTAGTAAACCTTTTATTCACTTAAAATAATCAGTAATTATATATACAATTATTATGCTCATTAATCCTTTCAGAAATATTTTCACCTCTTAATTGGGAATACATTGCTGTGCAAAAAGTTTAGCTACTCAGCCATGCAGTTGTAGAAAATGTATCAAGCAATACACACCTACAGAGAATCCTACAGAAGGCTGCATACTTTTCCGGATTGAAGTCTTTGGTTGTCAGAACAATGGAAAAATGGGTCACCTATGCAACATGCAAAAAAAAAAGTTAACATCCAAATACTTTCTTGTAAAATAATAATATAAAACAATTGGAAAGGAGAGACAATTTGGCAGATAAAGCTGCTTAGATTTACTTAAGAGCTGGACTTCCAACAGGGAAGGTCCAATTGTGGTGTCTGGGCAGTGACTTGTGGGGAAGATTGTTGAGAATAGTTAAGGCTGCAGAGGATATTGAAGGAAATAAATTATCTGGACCTGTTTCAGTCAGAGTTCAGGCCTTTGCACAGATATATTTAGTGCACTGTTTTGCCCATCCCTAGAGTGGAAGACCCTTCAGAAAATCACTGATGCCTTAGTCCCCCGCATGAATGAACACCTGCAACATGGTCTACATGAGACTGCCCTTGAAGACCATATGGAAATCACAGTTGGTCTAGAATGCTACAGTGCAGGCAGGGACAAATGAGTATACCATGATATGTCCATGAGCTGCACTGTTCCATGAGCTGCACAGGTTGCCAATTGGCTTCTGGATGCAATTCAAGGTACTGGTTGTCATTTGTAACACTTTGTGTCACACAGGACCTGCTTATTTGAAGAACTGCTTATCTTCAATAGTTCTAAATGCCTAATAAGATCAGGCAGATTGTTTAATTGAAAGATTCTGAAGCATGAAGCAATGTCATCTATTGGGATCTAGGATGTGTGCCTTCTTAATTGTCATGTTTGCCATCTGGAGTAGCATTCCCCTGAGGATCTGTAAAGCTCCCAACCTGATGGGAGTTCCAGAGGTCACCAAAAACATGGCTTTGCTCCTAGGCCTAGAGGTAGGATGGCTGCTGAGCCCATCAGTTTTGCTTTGGGGTATTTGAGGACATTGTCATGTTCCTTCTGGATGCTCAGAATTATTCATGATTTTTCTTTTTCTTTTTGAACCACTGAGCATCATCAGAAGCTAGGCAGTTTCCATGTTTAAATCAAAAAATTAAGTCTACTACATCACTGAAAATCTACAGATACTTGCTACAGACTAATACATCTTGAATATTATGCAAACATCCAGTTTAATTTTGGTTGATCCAAACATAAAAACCCAGTTATTTTTTTTATAATTTTTTCCAAGTTGCTTTTCTTATCACATATATAGAACATATATTATATATAGCATATTAATGGGTTATCCCTTATGAAATCAGCAGACATAAAAATAAGCCTTGTTGCAAAAATCCAATTACGGTAATCTCTTAATAGGGTAATGAATGTGCAAATAAGATCTTTCTATCAAGCCCCCTTTCTCCAAATTTCAATCTTACCCTTTTCAAGGTAGAAGCTTCTGGAATTTCCATGGTTGTAATATAAAACCATGTTAGTTTGTACTGACCAAATAAGAAAGTGTGAAGCTGTTTATTCTCATCTGTAAGGCAGCATTTTCTCAATAAGAGGTCTCTGAATGCAGTCGTTGTAGAAGGATAACACCAAACCCACAGAGCATCTCCATTGGTATCTTTTTCTATGGTGGAAAGATGTTCACTGTGAGAATGCCAACAGCAGCAAGGGAGTAAATTGATCAGTTAGATCCAATTGTGCATTCAACTTAATGCCCACTTTTATACATTTTCAAAATACATTATGGAAGCCTTATTTATGGCAGCATACATACATGTATTTTAATCTGTAATGCGATATTAATCTGGAACAATTTTATTAAAAATATGAAACAGAGCAGCAAATTCTATAGCCAGAGCAGCAAAATCTAAATTTTAGCTAATAGCGCATTTATTTTAAAAATGATCACAAATTGTATTTCCTTATCTAGACTTCCTCTTTCCTCTGCCGTTTCTCTTGTATTAAACTTTACACTGTACTCTTTGTCAACTCTGCAACGAATTGAACTGAAGCCATTTTCACTTCATTTTCGGTTGCCACATATTTAGAAAGGGGGGGAGTGTAGTTTTAAGCTAGCCATAACAATTCTCAAGTACAGGTGAAACTCAAAAAATTAGAATATCATGCAAAAGTTCATTTATTTCAGTAATGCACCTTAAAAGGGGAAACTAATATATGAGATAGATTCATTACATGCAAAGCAAGATAGTTCAAGCCGTGATTTGTCATAATTGTGATGATTATGGCGTACAGCTCATGAAAACCCCAAATCCACAATCTCAGAAAATTAGAATATTACATGCAATCAATAAAACAAGGAGTGTACATAGAACAATATCGGACCTCTGAAAAGGATAAGTATGCATATGTACTCAGTACTTGGTTTGGGCCCCTTTTGCAGCAATTACTGCCTCAATGCGGCGTGGCATGGAAGCTATCAGCCTGTGGCACTGCTGAGGTGTTATGGAAGACCAGGATGCTTCAATAGCGGCCTTCAGCTCTTCTGCATTGTTCGGTCTCATGTCTCTCATCTTTCTTTTGGCAATGCCCCATAGATTCTCTATGGCAGACATGTCAAACACAAGGCCCGGGGGCAGGATCCGGCCCGCGAAGTGGTTTCATGCGGCCCGCAAAGCCATCCTGGAAACAGTGAGGGAGCGGCCCCCACTGCCTTGGCCCTGGCCCAGAGACCCTCCTTCTGCCAGAGACCCTCAGATCTGTCCCACTCCTGCCCAGGCCCCCGTAGGCACCCTTGATGCGAACTGGCCACGCCCACCCAGTAGGCCATACGCACTCTAGCTACGCCCACCCAGTAGGCCACGCCCATCCAGGCCACACCCACCCGGCCCCCTGAGGGCAACCGCAATGCTGATGCGGCCCTCAATGAAATTGAGTTTGACACCCCTGCTCTATGGGGTTCAGGTCAGGCGAGTTTGCTGGCCAATCAAGCACAGTAATCTCACAGTCATTGAACCACATTTTGGTGCTTTTGGCAGTGTGGGCAGGTGCCAAGTCCTGCAGGAAAATGAAGTCAGCATCCCCATAAAGCTCATCTGCGGAAGGAAGCATGAAGTGCTCCAAAATTTCCTGGTAGACAGCTGCGTTGACCCTGGACTTAATGAAGCACAGTGGACCAACACCAGCAGATGACACGGCTCCCCAAATCAACACAGACTGTGGAAACTTCACACTGGACTTCAAGCATCTTGCAGTGTGTGCCTCTCCATTCTTCCTCCAGACTCTGGGTCCTTGGTTTCCAAATGAGATGCAAAAGTTGCTCTCATCAGAAAAGAGGACTTTGGACCACTGAGCAACAGACCAGGTCTGTTTTTCTTTAGCCCAGGTAAGACGCTTCTGACGTTGTTTGTTGTTCAGGAGCGGCTTGACAAGAGGAATACGACATTTGAAGCCCATGTCCAGGATCCATCTCTGTGTGGTGGCTCTTGATGCACTGACTCCAGCCTCAGTCCACTCCTTGTGAAAGTCCCCAACACTTTTGAATGGCCTTTTCCTGACAATCCTCTCCAGGCTGCAGTCATCCCTGCTGCTTGTGCACCTTTTTCTTCCACACTTTTCCCTTCCACATAACTTTCTATTAATGTGCTTTGATAGAGCACTTTGGGAACATCCAACTATTACCTTTGAGGCTTTCCCTCCTTATGGAGGGTGTCAATGATGGTTTTCTGCACAACTGTCAGGTCAGCAGTCTTCCCCATGATTGTGATTCCTACTGAACCAGACTGAGAGACCATTTAAAGGCTCAGGAACCCTTTGCAGGTGTTATGGCTTAATTAGCTGATTAGAGTGGGACACTTTGAGCCTAGAATATTGCACCTTTTCACAATATTCTAATTTTCTGAGATTGTGGATTTGGGGTTTTCATGAGCTGTATGCCATAATCATCACAATTATGACAAATCACGGCTTGAACTATCTTGCTTTGCATGTAATGAGTCTATCTCATATATTAGTTTCCCCTTTTAAATTGCATTACTGAAATAAATGAACTTTTGCACAATATTCTAATTTTTCGAGTTTCACCTGTATGGGAACCAAGGTCATTACTGGTAACATTTTGGCGGGCTGGAGATCTGGGAGGAGTGCCTGTGTTTAGTATTGATGAATGTGATTTATGACATCTAATTGGGGTGGGAATTTCAACTTGCAACTTTGTAACCAGGGGAACAGGAATTTAGTCTTTGGTTCACCTTTGTATTTTGTAGCCAAATAAAAATGTTCTTTGAGGAAGAATTCCTTGCCTTGAAGTTCTTTTAATTGGTCTCATCTATCAGAACCATGACATTCTTCTTGTAGCAAGAATCTCCTCTACTAGAATTTTTAAAAAATCAATGCATTGAGTGTGCTAAATAAAAATAATAGTTTATTTGTTGTTAAGTTCTCCCATTATGGTTTCCCTGCTAAGTGAAGTGAGATAAATGATGGCAAAAAAGGCTTCCTAAGTGAGGCCTTGATTCAAGAATATTTCACATCAAGGGAGATCTAGTAATTGCATTGGTGATGAGCTAAGACATTTATCCTGAGCATTTTTATAGCTACCTACAATCAGCATTATATGAGGAAAGCAAAATTTTTAAAAATCTTTTCTGTGCTATTAACTGCATTTAATTACTTTTCCAGTCTCCATTCAGAAAAGGATTGGAATTTTAGGATAACTAGAAAGAGGTCTTTTGCAAATTAGAGGCTAAGGCAAGGCCCCTTTGTAAATTAATAGGAGATAGCTGCAGGTGACTACTTCACTCAACATTCAGAGCGACTATTACTTTTAAGCATGTTATAATCAACTGCGATAGCTAAATTCAGAGACCACACTAAATTATAAAGTGGCTGGATTTACTCTAAGTTTGTGCAGAGTGCTGCATGTAAAGCCTCCTTTACATCAAGTTCAACTTCTTATGGTTACATTAGCAATAATATAGTAGCGGTTGGTCATTGCCTTCTTCCAGAGCGTTTCCTTTTTCAATTCACCACCATGGGATTTGCTTGATCTTCTAAGTCAATATTAAACAAGTTTGAGCCTGAACCGGGTTTGTTTTGGGTTTTTTTAAGTTTCCCAAGGTGTCCCAGGTGCTGTGCCCTAGCCTAGCTGTACTCACTACAAGGCAGGAGGTATTAGGAACAGGGGTGATAGTAAAAAGAATCACGCTAGAAGAATGGAAGGATACTCCGCCGCTCGCTTATTCCTGTCTAGGTTAAGGGAGCATGCAAAGTCGCTTTCTTTCTTTTCTAGCCCTCTCCTCTCCTCTTTGTGCACGGGCATAGAGGGACCTGAAAAAGTGCAACAATCCTGTTGCATAGCCAAAGGCAAGACGCTTTTAGACTTAGCTTCTATGGGCAATTGGAAAAAGAGAAAAAAGGAAGACGTTCCCTCTCGTCTGCCTTCCCCCACTGCTTCATGAACACACAATTTTCCCGTTTCAGAATAGAAATAGGGAGGGGAAACGAGGGATGTTAACTAGCTCTCCCACCCAAGCTGGCATTCCCACAGCATGCAGCCAGGAACAGAGATGCGCTTACCAATCAAACCTACACCCAAAAGCAGCTGAGCCTCCGTCTCTGCCATCTTTCTCCTCCCAGCGCCAGGATCCCTCCTCTGTTTCCTGAGAGGCCCATCATGGGCCTCAGAGCGGGAGACTAATTGAGTAACACGCCTCCTGGCTTCCGGCTTGATTTCGGGCTTCGCTTGCAGAAATTAACGCGTCCACATGCAAGCATAAAGCAGCGTTTTCCAACCTTAGGAACTTGAAGATGCGTGGACTTCAATTCTGGGAGTTGAAGTCCACGCATCTTCAAGTTCCTAAGGTTGGAAAACGCTGGCATAAAGTGTCTCCGAGAGATTTTTTCCCCCTCATTTATTTTAAAGACTCTTGGCAGTTAAGCAAAATCTCTTCACAGTGGTGGGAAGAAAAATCAGTGTGATTCGGAAAGTCGTCTAGCCCACCTTTCTGCTTAATGGGGATTTCGTATTAGAAGATCCAGTTCAGTTAAAACATTTCTTTTGGTCATTGCCCAAAAGTTCGTACTGCTTACTTTCTCTTCCAGCTTGACCAGATTTTGCTCCCATGAAATGTTCATCTTTGCTTGAGTTCTGCTCTCCAGAGCAAGAGAATAAGTATGTATTTAACTGTAGGAGATGCTCCATGTGACCATACTGCCTTTTGGGGTGACCTGCCATCAATTCTTTTGAGTAATTTTCACAGTTGTAATTATAAGCATTATTTTGCTTTTACATAAATCGTTTTGCCAAAAAGTTTTGGATGTGGCAATCCACGGCCACTAGACTGAACACTGTCTTCCACAAACATTACGTTGTGTAGATGGGTTTAATGCTCCGGATACGAACATATTTTGAAGATCATGGTTATCTCTGGTGTTACCATAATGGAATTCAAGGGCTACCACAGAACTTCTTGTCCTAGTTTCATTTCAATAGTATGTTCCAGAACGAGATTCTAAAACTTTTTGTTCTTGGTAATGAGATTGGATCTTAGGGATTCCTCACAAAATAGAACCTTATTTTTTAACTTCTACATCAAGCGTTTGGGTGGAGTCATCTGGGGGATAGGGTATGGGTTCCATGTGTATAATTTATAAATGCAGTTAATATTTCTCCTTTTTGATTTGATTTAATTTAATGGCACAATGATGTTCCTAATTTGTAGCTTTAGAAACGGCTTGAACACTGCAGTATATGTAAATGACTTTTGGTGGCTTACATAAAAAAATGCAATTCTTTACTAAACATAAACTGGAACCATCCACTAACGAAGGAGCAGATTCATCACAAAACAATACCTTGATCTCCCAACCCTCCAATCTAAAGATACTATGGTTGATTGTATCAAAAGCCATCAAGAAATTTAGCAAGATTAGGAGAGGTACATTTACCCCATCTATGTCCCTATTCAGGATTTCCAGGAGTCACTAATGCTGTCCTCTCCCCTAAACCAAGTACAAACTGTCTGAAAAGATTTAAGGTTCACAATGTGTGAAATTGATCCATCATTTGAAAAAACCTTTCCCAAAGGAAGGTTGAAGATAGATCTGCCCCAGGGTGGTTCTTCAGAAGGCATTACTCTAGTTTCCTCCTGTGTTTCCAGCAGCTTTTCCTCCTGCAATGTCATTTTCCCAGATTTGAGTGGTCACTACCATCCGTTTTCTCTACAAGCTAAAAGGATAGGGATCCAGCCAAGTAAAAGACAACTTAGACTACACACTGTATGTTTTTTCCAGAAATCACAGACCTGAAGAAGTCCTAGATAACACTGTAAGACAATGCCTCAGTCACCATGAAAGATTCTGTCCATTACATATGTATTTATATGGCTTCCATTGGCATGCACATATGCTTTCAGCTAACTTATTAGTCTACTCTAGCTGTTGGTGACCATTGTGCATCGGAGTAAATTAAAAATGTAAGCCCTTTAAGAAATAACGCAAAACCATGGTTGAACTGATTTCTTGTCACAGTGGCCTGGTTCTCTTAAATATACTAAAAAAATCACTCATATTTTGTAAACCATAATTACTATGTTCACACATAGCACCTCAGCGACTAAACAAGAATTAATATAATGTCCAGCCTCTGCGACTTTCATAGAGAAATAAAGCTTTCACTTTGGGTCTTCCTAGTTCTGAATCAGCATTTCACGGTCTAGTAAAACTAGCGTATTGAATAGGAACCACAGCCCTCTTCCTTGACTAAGCTGATAAGGAAAACTGTAAATCAGGGGTCTTCAAACTTGGCCCTTTTATGACTTGTGGACTTCAACTCCCAGAATTCCTCAGCCAGCAAAGCTGGCTGAGGAATTCTGGGAGTTGAAGTCCACAAGTCATAAAAGGGCCAAGTTTGAAGACCCCTGCTGTAAATGGTAGCTCCTAAAGGACGGACGCTGGCCAAGGCAGGTTAAGCCGTCTCTTGATAAAACGCAACAATTTTTATGAAAAAGCTGGTTCCAAGCAATGCGGAGACGCAATTCTGAATAATAATCACCAAGACCGTAATTCTGAACCCAAGTTCACCGAGTAGAAAATAACAAAGCAAAGGCTCTCCGAAAACGAAGATAAAATTCAGAGCAGCGCCATTCATTCCAGCACTTCGTGTTGTTTTTTTTTTTTTTTGAACGCCTTCGACTTAGCCTACTACCCTGGCGACAGCCTGAGCTTGCCGCACATGCGCATACTGAACTCGTGGGGAGGGAGGGAGGGAGGTCACAGAGGTAGGCGTCTGATCGGTTCTCTTCCGGGCACTTTCCTGCGTGAGAGTCACGTGACGTCTTCCCTTTCCGGCCTCGCTTGCTGTCTGACTGGGCGCTCCTTAGGGGCTCGTTGCCGCGTGAGGAGAAGCCGTCGCCATCATGCCGGTCTACTTCCAGCGGCCCGAGAACGCCCTGAAGCGGGCGAATGGTGAGTGCGAACCTCTGAGGGTCGCTCAGATTAAAGCAGAGGCCGCCTCCGTTTCTTTTTCGTCTTCGCATCGCCTCCGGCTGGGCTTAAGGACGGGGATTGAGGCCTAAACTGCCACCAGACCCATAGCCACTCCCCCGCTTCCTCGCTTGGGGAGCGCGAACTGCCAGCCGTCAGTAGGAGCGGAAGAGGCCATTTATCCCACGAGCCATTTTAACATAAATTAGGTCTTTTGGTTCGTCTGGCGTCGTGCCACTTGCCCTTTCGGCCAAAATTTGGGTTGGGAGTGTGGCCACGAGGACAGAGAACATTTTTCTTCTTCTTCAACATGAAGTGGCAATAAAAAGCAAGCGTGAACTACGGCTGTCTCTGATGAGAGCCGCGTTGTGCTGGTCACACTTTTACTCAGATCGATGTTTTTTCTTTCTTCGTTCGTTATGGACTGTAAATTTCAACGGATGGCCTATTAAAATGTGCTTTTTTTTCCCCCTGAATATATTCACAACTCACGTTTCTGGTAGCTCTTAAAACTTATTCCGGTTTTCTAGAATCCGATTCATAATTAGAAAACATATTGAAGACATTTTTTCCCCAGATTTAGTCTTTGCCTGGTTAAGGGTAAAAAGTTATAAACACAGAAGGCGCAAATCATCTTGTCTTTTTTTTTCCTTCTCTCTCATATTTCAAGTCCAAAAAATAATAACTGCTTAATATAATATGGACTTTAAAAAGAACACTCCTCGTTAGAGGTGCTATAAAGAACTGCTGACACATTGAGACTTAAGAACAATTTTTGATTTCCAGTAGAAAAGCCGGTAGGGCGACCGCCTGGAAATCTCTGACAATTATTCAGTGTATTCATATTTATTTATTTTATCTATTGCACTATTGCAAAATGTTTATATATTTGTCATTAAAATGGAATTCATGTCCATCATATTTCCCCAGCACTCTTCTGATCTTTTGCGTGTCAACCTGAACATCCTAGTAAAACAACATATGGTGTTAACATATAGGGTTATAAACACTCCTTTTAATGTATATTTTTAATTCTGATATAAGCACTTTTACAAATTAAAGAACTGCTTGTAAAAATATGAAATAAGTATCCATTATAATTTGATGGAAGTATAGTCATTTGCCAAAATCTATTGTACGTCTGTTACAAACCAAAATTCAGTTAGATTTTGAATTTCATTTGCAAGAATTACTCAGTCCTTTTACCTACATTTTTCATTTTATTCATTTGTAAAAGATGCATATGTTGCAGTTTAGTATTAAAAAGTTCTTGACTTCCATATTTCCTGTTTATCTTCAACACAACATACCACACGATGTGAAATATGTTGATGACAAGCCATAGTTGAAAAATGGTGAATAAGATTTTACACATACACATTCAGTGTAGTAAGTATGGATAAATTTTGGCCTTTGCATCTAAATTAAGGGCAGCTTATTTTTATTTTTATCCTGCCATTTTTATAAATAACTCAAGGCAGCAAATAAATCTAATTCTCTTTCTTATATTCCTCACAACAACAACCCTGTAAAGTGAGTTGGACTGGCCAAAAATCATATGGAAACTAGAACAACAATAAGTTGTTTGCCAAATATTTAATTTAATAGGCTGGCATTATTTGTGTACAACTGTTGAGATGTAAGAATGTATAGGCTTGGAAAAATTGAACTATATGTTGTTTGTTTCTATCAATATATTAATGGTATAACAGCATATAAACAGTCTTAACAAAATGTAAATTACACTATTTGACACAAGGGACTTATAGAATAATATTTGTTTAAATATCACTTTATAAAAATGGCCTAAAGAATTCAGTGTGCCTTATTAATGAGGAAATTCACCCTGTTTAATACAATTTAATTGTACAAGTGCAAAAGGATAAACCAGTTCTACAGTTCTTGATTCCTTTCACATTGTTCTTACTGAACATAACACCGCAACTTTACACAGGTTATATACACATTCAGTACTAAAGGGTGAAGCCTGATTAATACAACATTCTAAATCATAATAATTTGTCGTAAAAAGTTTGGATTGGGCATTGTGAATTATCTGTATCCAGCCATTCTGTTTGTAAGCCATATTTAATATCTAGTATGCTGTGGAATTTACCAAATTTACTGTGGTCTGATAAAAATATGGTTTAGTAGACATGATTTAGCATGCTATGAAAATTTCAAAAAGTCAGACTGATGAATTGCAAATAATAAAATCTTACAAATATGAAGAAGGGTAACACAATCTTTGTATTTAACTAATGTAATTAGACAGCACTGGAATTCTAAAGACTAGGAAAAATACCTGGACATTAAGTTTAACTATAACAGTAGTCTATATGGCCTATACATAATTTTTATTTTTTGAGGATTATTTTATAGGATTGTTCCATTATTCCTGTTAAGTTAAATTTTATGGAACACAAAAGAAAAACTGTGCCTGTGTATGTATCTAAGCTAGTTTCCCCAAATTAGTACACTGTGTGTATTGGATTGTAGGTCCCATTAACTTTAGCCAACATGGCAAACATGTTTGAATGGAGCCGAATTGGAAATTATTTTTAGATATCAATCAATTTCTGATGCAACACCTAAAATACTAATTGAAAATTCTGAATGTAACAAATCAAGATACTAGGTATTCTGCTTAAGGAAAATACAAATTCATAGCAAATTTTGCTTTCCTGTTTTTTCGTGCTATGTATGCAAACAAGAAAACATGTTTGCCTATACTTACTGCTACTTATCCAATCTATAAAAAAAGCCAGTGAGGTAACTTTTAATTTTAGTCTTCAATTCTTATATGAAATAAAATAACAATTTTAGTGAATTTTCTTCAGCCATAGAAGCCCATAAAAATAAGATATCATTTTATCTATAAAACAGTATGCCAGTATACCAATAATAACAGCAGCAAAGTATATATATCTTTGTTTTCTAATTTATAAGCACAGTGCCAGCAACAGTTAATTTTAAATTCAAAAATGCAAAGCTGATTTTTTTCTTGTTTTGAATTAACAAAATACAAAAAAACAAAGAGTACCCAAAATTATAAAAGGGGATGAACGTGCAAGACATATATGAAGAATAACGTAGAGCAGATAGACAAGTTCTGTGGCATCACACACTGGACAATTTTTGGGCTCATTTCCTCATGCCTGCCAACTCTTCCATTTGGTCAGGAAAAAAAGGAAGTACTATAATATGATGCCTCCACCCCCAAACCTCACAGAGCATACCAGAAGGATATAATGGTCTATTGGGGTGTTTAAACATAATTGCTTTCATGATCCTTCCTCCCACTTGTAAATTTTATGGATGACCCAAGAGAGCTTTTATTTTTATGGGTTATATTTATCAATATTCTCCATATTAAAAATTAAAATTGATGCATTCATAGAATATTTATTGAATTATGGAAAACAATATTAAGCCGATTAGATAATATCAAAATATTTTTCATGTAAAAAATCCTATATTTTTATTAAAAATTAAGAATAACATTGTTTTAATTTTTTAAAAAAATATCTTTAATATCTGGTAAATAATTTTATTTTGTAGACTATTGTGAGTGTATTGGAGGCCTGAGACCTCTAATAAGAACTACATAGGTAGATTTCCCCTCGTTTCAATCCCCAAAAGTAATCATCCAGAATGATTAGAAGGGGGATTATTGTGTGACAAAAATGAAAGGAAATAAGGAGTAACACTCAGCAACATATTCTTTTATTTCTTCCTCAAATTATATAAATGGATTTTTAAAATGAAAAAACAAGGTCTGTTGAAAACTAATCATAATGGAAATGAAAATTCAGGTATCATTGTATTGGGTCCAGTATGGCAGAGATTCACCTTGCATGCATTCAGATTCCATGTTTCAAAATAGGACCTGCACTAAAGATTAATGTAATCAAAGCATTCTCAGAATCAGTTTCTTGAAATCTTTTTGAAACTTGGAATTTGTAGTTAAATCTCCAATCTGTTTATCCAGTCGTGAACATTATTTCACCTGTTGACCTTCAGATATCTATCAATAGTGTGGAGCTTCTAAATCTTTCTAAAAATGTTGGAATAATGTTTATCTTGAATTTTAAAATGGTTTATCTTTCCTTCCTTCCTGCCTTCCAAATTTAAATTATATACAATTAATTAACAATATTTAATACAATAAAGCAATATGTAAACTTAAAAAATAATAGAAATCAGACGTAAAGAAAAAAGGAAAAAATCTCAAAGAAAGAGAAAAAAAAGGAAAATATATTTTACATATATTATCTTAAGTAACTAGCATAATTATATAATTATGCTGGTTATTTAACAACTGATCCTTATTTTTTACAAGCAGCCTGGTGCTGGGCTTAATTTAATCATATATACTAGTTCAATATAGCTTATTTTTAAAAAAATACACAATCTTCAGTGGAATTGAGCATTAACCATTGTTCATTTTTCTAGAATTTCTTGAGGTTGGGAAGAAACAGCCTGCTCTTGATGTTCTGTATGATGTTATGAAAAGTAAAAAACACCGAACATGGCAAAAGATCCACGAACCAATTATGCTAAAATATTTAGAGCTGTGTGTGGACCTCCGGAAGAGCCACCTGGCAAAGGAAGGATTATATCAGTACAAGAATATATGCCAGCAGGTAAGAACTTTTAAAGTTTAATCATACTAATAATTGGAAATTAAATATCAGCATTTTAATAACAAATGCATGTAGAGAATCTGAAATATACTTTTCTTGGTAAGCTATTATATGATAACAGTTATTTGAAGAATAACTTGTCAGGACTCATCTAGGTAGATATGCTTCATATTATAATTGGTTTTTGTTATTAGTAGGTTTCTTTGGAACCTGAATAATGGAGCAAGGCTTTCACTGTCTTATTTATTACTATATGAAGTTAATATATTTTATTAAAATTTGAATTTTCTATATAGATTTTGTCCCTGATTAAGAAAAGCTGCTTTAGCTCTTCTGATTTTGATACAGGTGAATATTAAGTCCTTGGAGGATGTAGTACGAGCTTATTTAAAATTAGCAGAAGAAAAAACTGAAGCTGCTAAAGAAGAATCTCAACAGATGGTCCTAGATATAGAAGATCTTGATAATATTCAGACTCCAGAAAGGTAAAAGTGATGCTCACCTTTGATTATATTAATTTGGTTCATGTTAAATGTATTTGTTTTTAAATGATACTGCTTATTTGTGATCTGATTCCCCTCACATGAAAGCCTTTACCAAGCTGAATCTTTTCTGGATTAGTCTGTGTGTCAGATTGTATTTTAGCATTTTGAGTCATGACAATTTTACATCTGTCCTCCCCAAAATTTGTATTATAAGTCCTTCGTAGATACATTTAACGGCACTGTAACGTTTCTTGGTTATCACTTGATCTGTTGTAACAAGCAAGAATAATGTGATAAAATATTATACAATTATTTAATATAAAATACTCTTTGTTTCTTAGTGTTCTCTTAAGTGCTGTAAGTGGGGAAGATACCCAAGATCGTACTGATCGGTTACTTTTGACTCCATGGGTTAAGTTTCTGTGGGAATCATACAGGCAGTGTTTGGATCTTCTCAGAAACAATTCCAGAGTAGAGAGACTCTATCATGATATTGCCCAACAAGGTAACATTTAAACATTACAGTATCTCTATGTAATATATATGTGATTGATTCAACTTCTGATAGAATGACTTGTTTAAAACAATGAATTATAATCTTATCCTGATAAATATTTTAATAATTCAAGAAAAATCTAGCTTTTCATTAAGAGAATATGTGGAACAAATAACTCTCTCCAGGTGATTGATGTCAGTAATATTTTTAGCATGTTCATAAGTGCTAAAATATAAATTTGAAATAATTTAATCTTGCAGCTTTCAAGTTCTGTTTGCAATATACTCGTAAGGCTGAATTTCGTAAACTCTGTGACAATTTAAGAATGCATTTGGGTCAAATTCAGCGTCATCACAATCAAAGTACAGCAATCAACCTCAATAATCCAGAAAGTCAGTCAATGCATTTGGAAACTAGGCTTGTACAATTGGACAGTGCTATCAGCATGGAGTTGTGGCAGGTACATACATAATACAGTATCTAAGCATTGTAATATTTCTTCATTTTCTGTCTTCATTTAACTTTAAATTCCCTTTTATGCATTGAGACATTTTAGTCAGCCATTGAAATCGCTTTACAATCCATTCCTGTTCTACTTAATGATTAGGATTGATCTGAGACAAATTCAGGTGCCAGACTAAGATATATATCTAGATTCAGCATGTGTACCTTCTCTCAAAAGTAGATCCTGTAAATGAAGCAGAGCCATTTTCAATACAAGGGTTGTTTAAATTGCCCAGAATGTAAATCAAGAAGACATGGCTTTCTAAGGCAAAGGAAAAAAGCTGTGAAAAGAACGAGAGGAGAAAAGGTGATGGAGACAAATTTCAGAGAAGGAGGAAGGGGAAGGAGGACTGGGAAGGTGACTGGGGAAGAGATCACAGTGATGGAAACTAAAATACAAAGAAAGCAGTAGGCAGGCTCCCAAGTTATTGAAGCAGAATCATTGTAGAAGTTAGGAGCTGCTCAGAAAAGGTCAACGTAGAGACAGAGTAACTTCTGTAAGGGGAAACAAGTACCCTAGACAATGGGCAGGAGAAGATTGTTGCAAATTATCCGGAGGGTTGAGAGCCAGAGATTAGAAGCATTAGGATTTTTAAGACCAGTTCTTATCCTCTCAAAACCAAAGAGCATTTGATGCCTTGGGACATAGCTTCCATCCTACTTAGCTTACACTTACAGCCCCCTCTAAAAAAGTTAAAACATTCCCAATTCTGTTTTAGTGCTCCAACCATCTTCCTTCTAGGACTTCTGCCTCATAGCCCCGAGATATTCTGAACTCTAATTCTTTTTTTATTTGTATCCCACCTTTATTATTTTTACAAATAACTCAAGGTGGCAAACATCCAACACATCTTCCTCCCCCTATTTTTCCCAAAACAACAACCCTGTGAGGTGAATTGTGCTGAGAAAGAGTGATTGGCCCAAGATCAGCCCACTGGCTTTCGTGGCTGAGGCAGGGCTAGAACTCGCGGTCTCCCTGTTTTCAGCCTGACACCTGAACCACTAGACCCAAAGTGGCTCTATTCAGTTGAGTATTGTGAGAGTGTATAATATATTTCCCAATTTGAGGTTGGGGGTTCTTTCCTAACCAATAATGAATGAAATTTGTTTTGGCTTTATCAATGGATAAGACAATGATAGGGGATGAATTAATTCCATAGGTGCAAATCAGATTTGATAAAACAATACTAAAAGTAAATGGATGTACAATATATTTGTAATGGAGGTTTTCCAAATATGCTTAGATCCTAGTAGTAACAATAAACACATGTATGTTACATAGGTCTACTAGATTTCAGTGTGATATTCCTTAAATTTTTCCCTTGTGGTAAGTTAACATATAGTTGTTTGTTTTTTTAGGAAGCTTTTAAAGCTGTGGAAGATATACATGGGCTATTTTCCTTATCCAAAAAGCCACCAAAGCCCCAGCTGATGGCAAATTATTACCACAAAGTTTCTACTGTATTTTGGAAATCAGGAAATGCACTCTTTCATGCATCTACTCTTCATCGTCTTTATCATCTTTCAAGAGAAATGCGAAAAAATCTCACGCAAGAGGAGATGCAGAGGTGGGAAAAATCCATGGCTTGGAGCAATTTTGTTTTTGGAATCACTAATAGCAGTTTTGAACTTCCATTTAGCTATATTCAATATTATTTTAGTGGACTTTATAAAACAACAGTGGAATTTTTCCTGCTCTGTTCCTTGCGTATAGCTAAAGTTTCTCAGGAAGGTCCAAAAGATAAAAGGGAGTATGGCTGGAGGAGAAAAATAAATAGATTATGTTGATACATGCATGCTATTGGCATAATGAGTGCACTGTTTTAGCTAAAGAAATGTAGAGGTAGGAGAGTGGAAGGTGCTTTTTTAACTGTTTAAATGTAAACAGTAGGGATCCTATTCCAAATCATCTTATTTCTCTTGTTTGTAGGATGTCAACAAGAGTACTTTTGGCTACTCTGTCAATTCCAATAACTCCTGAACGAACTGACATTGCTCGGCTTTTGGACATGGATGGCATAATTGTTGAAAAGCAACGCCGATTGGCAACATTGTTAGGACTTCAGGCTCCACCTACTCGGATTTCTCTTATTAATGATATGGTAAATACTTTCCATAAACATGTTTCTGTTGCTAGTTTATGTTATGCAGACTTCATTTGCATCAAGTGACATTTTAGCCCTTCCAGCATATAGAGGTGTTACTTGTAAATTAGAATATGCTTAATATAGATACCAGTGTGTTATAATCTTTAAGTATTAAAATGTGCTTGCATGTGTATGAAACCCCATCTGAGAAAAGTTATTAGTGTTAACAATTGTTTTTATTTCATGTTTCATAGGTGAGATTTAATGTAGTTCAGTATGTTGTCCCAGAGGTAAAAGAGCTTTATAACTGGCTTGAGGTAGATTTTCATCCACTGAAGTTATGTGGCCGTGTATGCAAGGTAAGATTTTGAGACAGATACCAATACAAATGATAGTTTATAGTAAATGAGCTTTTGATTAAGTTGAACTGTGAAAAGATATGCTATATCTTGATTATTTTGTGAAAAAAATTCTTACTGTTTTACTTACATAGCTTCCCATCTCACAACAGTGAATCTGGGCTAAGTCCCATATTAATCCCATATATTTATATTGCTTTATAGGAGATTTTCTTTTAAAAAGTCTGTAAATGAAACAGTCTATTGTTGCCAATTCTTCAATAAGTTTTCTTTCTAATAAACTATATTTTTTAAATTATACATAGTATTCAGAAGTGTTTATTAATTAATGAAATGTTAAATGATTTTGTATTTACCCAGTTGGTACAGAATCAAATAGCAAATTTTAATTCTTCACCGTATTGATAAATAATGTTGTAGGAAAAACTATTGCAGGATTTTATGTTTCAATACTATTCATGGAAATAGCAGTTATCTTTTGTTCAGCAGTAATTTCTGACATCTAGAATTCCTTCACAATTACAAAATATAGCATATTTCTGTTTTTTAACATTTATTAAATAATAGATGATGGTTAATTAGCATATCATATATTGTCATTAGGGACGCGGTGGCTCAGTGGGTTAGGACGCTGAGCTCTCAGATCAGATGGTCGGCAGTTTGGCAGGTCGAATCCTGAGTGCCGCGTAACAGAGTGAGTGCCTGTTACTCGTCCCAGCTTCTGCCAACCTAGCAGTTCGAAAGCACGTAAAAATGCAAGTAGAAAAATAGGGACCACTACGGTGGGAAGGTAACAGCGTTCCGTGCGCCTTTGGCGTCTAGTCATGCTGGCCACATGACCATGGAGACGTCCTCAGACAAGTGCTGGCTCTTCGGCTTTGAAACGGAGATGAGCACCAGGGCCTAGAGTTGGAAATGACCAGCACGCATGTGCGGGGGAACCTTTACCTTTACCTTATATTGTCATTGCCAATAATAGTTAATCATTTTAACTTGATAAATGCTTGTTGAAATAGTGAAATAATTATTAGCACTGAGCTAATTAATATTTGTGGCCTTAAGTGCTTCTTTTCCTAGAAAATGCTATGCATATTTTTCAGTGATTTTCATTTCTAGGCATGTTCCTATGTATTACTGAGAGAGCAGTTGTAGGGTATCAAGTGAGAAGAAGTGCATCATTCATATATGTATATTTTGCACTCTGTGTGTGTGCGAGAGAGAGACAGACACAGAGAATGATACATGTATGAATGTGTTCTATACCAGCCTGCTACCGGCCCTGCAGATAAGGCAGGGACAACCCCTTTTACAAGAAGGCAAGAGGCTGGAACTAAGCCTGCCAAATTTATTAACATAAAAACATAAACAGAGCAAAGACAGCAAACACGAAGCATGAAACAGGAACTATTCAAACGGTTGCCTTCAGCAAACCAGCCCTCCCACGCATTCCCCTTTTATACAGTTCAGGGCGTGGCTTCTCTGCCTCCTTCCGAGGTGCCCCATTGCCTTCCTCTGTTTACTCCTGATTGACTGCCTCCTGCGTCGGGCGTCCTTGAACAGGGCCAGCTGTGGGTCATCTTCATCCACGCTGTCAGGCTCACACAGCTGGGTCTGCGTCGTGACCAGATGAGAGGGGCCTGGCTGGGGGCTCTCATCAGCAAGCTCTCTCAGCAACCCCCTCAGCAACCTCTCCAACACCCCCCTCCTCCTCCTCTGAGTTGTCCGACCCAAATGCCGAACCCACAGGCTGACCCTGAATCACAACAGAATGATACATTGATCAACATGTACAGATTTTTT
Source organism: Vipera ursinii (assembly GCF_947247035.1). Taxonomy (NCBI): domain Eukaryota; kingdom Metazoa; phylum Chordata; class Lepidosauria; order Squamata; family Viperidae; genus Vipera; species Vipera ursinii. The sequence goes on along the minus strand of NC_139518.1, from coordinate 57,382,541 downwards.
ACTTTCATTGTAATATGAGTGCATTATTGGAAAGAAATGGTTTGAGCAATCAAGTGAGAAAAACGTACTGTCTATATCAACCCTACTATCATTTACCGATGTACTGATTCTGTACAGGTTTTAAACTGGGTAAGAGATCAATCCGAGAAAGAGCCAGAATTGCAATTATATATTCCTCATCTGCAAAACAACACCATCCTTAGACTACTTCAGCAGGTATGGTTCTAAAACAATACTTTAAAATATTGTAATTTTTTTCACTATGCATCTTTAATATACCTGTATTACTAATTTATCCATCTGAAAGCATTAAAGGTCTTTTGATTCTAAAGCACATATCATTGACCTGCTTCCTTTGCTCTGGTAAGCAGTGTTATTTCTGGTGTGCTAAAGGGAGATTGTGAAGGCTAATTAGCAGCTTTGCTTCATTTAGAATTGCTGCCAGTCTCCTTCATACATGGTTGCTGCTCAGAATAGTGAAGGGTGTTTTTTTTAAATAAATGGTAATTGCTAATAGCAAGTACTATTTATATTTGAATAATTATTGTTGATCTTGAAATTCTTAAAGTTGATTGAGTTCTTTAAAAAATTGGAGCATTAAGAACTGGTATGATTTATTGGAAAGAGATGAATATTTCTGTATTTTTGCAGGTGGCTCAGATTTATCAAAGCATTGAATTTACTCGCCTGACGACTTTGGTTCCTTTTGTGGATGCTTTCCAATTAGAGCGTGCCATTGTTGATGCAGCCAGACACTGTGATTTACAAGTAAGTGATATGGATAAGTGTCAGATATTTCTGCATATTTATGTTTTTCTTTAAATCTGAATTTTTCATTAATAAAAACTGAAAATAGCAGGTATACATCTTACTGTCAGCCCTCCCAGGTAAAACAGACAGGAAACATAAGACAGGATGAGCTAATTCTATTTTATTAAAAGGCTATATTAACAGAATCTTGCAAGTCTGAAAATACAAATCTTGTCCCACCATTTTCAGATCAATTAGGGTGAGTGTTTCCTAAATTTCTTCTGATCTTCAGCGGTTGAGGGCTACCACTTCTACCTGATAATTTCCTAGACAGCATCTCTCCCCCTCATTCATCAAGATCATTCTCACATAGCTTTATTCTTATGGATCCCAAACAAGCAGTTTCAATATATTTTGCTTACATAGAAGAAGGTATAAATTAAAAGCTATCACTCTGAATTACCTTCGGCATAAAGAGTGAAAAACTCTGCTAGATAATCCAAATGAGTATATTCCCCAACTACTGATATTTAGAAGTATAAATGGACATAATCACAATATCTCACTGAACAAACTTTATTTTTAACTCCTTATTTCTGGCAGTATATTGTTAGTTGGTTAAATAGCGAGACATTAACCTTGCCAAAAAAAAATGTCTTTGTTGGAGAATGTAGAATGTTTCATCTTAGATGGCTTGACATGCAGGTATGTATCGTTTAAAAGCAGGATACAATTTTATTTTAAAATTTTGCAAGTTTGGATGACAAAAAATTAGAACAGAATATACTGTTTTTGAAATGAATTCTTAACATTCTAAGTGCTTAAGTGCCGTAATATAGCAATAGCACTTAGACTTATATCCTGCTTCACAGTGCTTTATAGTCCTCTCTAAGGAGTTTACATAGTCACAATCTGGGTCCTCATTTTACCGACCTCAGAAGGATGGAAGGCTGAGTCAACCTTGAGCCAGAGAGAATCAAACTGCTGAACTTGGCAGTAGGCAGTCAACATAATTAGCCTGCAATACTGCATTCTAACCACTGTGCCACCACGGCTCTTAACATAATAATAGTGGGTCAGTGCAAAGGGATTATATGAATACACTGTAAACAATTATTACTGAGTTTCTGAATTACTGATTTCTACTGACTTTACTTTTTAAAGGTTCGCATTGATCATACCACCCGAACATTAAGTTTTGGGTCCGATTTAAACTATTGCACCCGAGAAGATGCTCCTCTTGGACCTCAGCTGCAGAGCATGCCCTCTGAGCAGATTAGGAACCAGCTGACAGCCATGTCATCTGCACTTGCAAAGGCTCTAGAATTTATTAAGCCACCTCATATATTGGTAAATCATAGCTTTTGGTTTGCTTTTTAAAAGTATTGTGTATCTTGGGGAAGCTTTGGTGTGCTCAGTTATAACTAAAGTGCTTCTTTTCTTCTGATTCTGATTCATTCTTGTTTCTCTAGTAAATTGGGGTCCTTCCCGTGATTCTAGTCCCGGATAGAAGGAACTGAATTACCAATAATCTTTTGGTCAATAAAACTTAACAATTGAGTCAATAAAAGTTTTATGTTTTAGTAAAGGGTAGTGGCTGCCTGAGTGAATCTGAGGACTGCTTTCAGAGTACAGGACTGTCACAATAGGCCAACATAAAGGGTCAAAGGGTCAATGAAAGTTCTCATTCTTACACAGGAAATTTTTGGGTTGCAATTGCAGTTAGGATCAGGATTGCCATTGCTAAGCAATGTGGTCATAAAAGTGTGATATCATGGGGCAACATCGCCTAGCGACAGCAGTCCCAAGCAGAACCTGGTTGCCATTGTGACCGCCAAATGTGTGGGGAGAAACTGAAGTATCCTACTTGCAGGTCAGTGATCAAAGAGTGAAGCTACTATCTCAGGCATAATACAAAATTTCATAGAAGATCAGATTGCTGATTTTCTAAATGTTGCTGTATTTTCACTCCCAGAAAGAAGAGGAAAATAATAGGTTTTCTGCCTAGAATATCCAAATAAGTTACCTTAACTGTAAGTTGGTTGGCAATAGACATGGAGTGCTATTTGCTATTCTACTTCAGGCAACAAAATACTTGGGGCCTGGGGGGGGGGGGAGGAATGTAGAAGAATAATGATCTAGAGCAACTACAGGCAGTCCTTGACTTGCAACCATTTGTTTAGCGACCGGTCAAAGTTACCACGGCAGGAAAAAAGTGACTTATGACCGTTTTTCATACTTAACATCCATTGCAGCAACCAGAGTTCTCCAAAATGTAATTGGTAGACTTAACTCTAAAAGAATCAAGAAATAGACAGTAGAGAAGAGCTAATTCTTATTGGTACACTAATCAATGTGTACAGTAAAATATATCATGAATGACTAATATTTATTTACATATTTGCAATGAATTTCCTAAAAGCTTTCAGTTAGGTTTTTTTCTTTGATGGGCATATTTGGAATTGTGAGAAATTTTCTCAGGAGTTTTGCAAAGGTCTATTGAGTGGTTGGCCCACAGCTGTTTTAGAGTTCCATTTTACTGGAATTCTGTCAGCCATCCTCTTTCTACAGGATACTCTTTACCACTCTTGCTAAACTTTGTTGTTTTTTTAGTCCTTTCTGCTGATCTAAATAAATAGTATTGTTCTGAATTTTGATAATGTAATTGTCTCTTACAGCATTTGAATTAAAAAATAATCTTGTTATGTTAACCTTTATTCAGCTAGAAAAGGAAGAACAACATCAACAGGCAGTTACAGCTTACTTAAAAAATTCAAGGAAAGAACATCAGCGTATCCTTGCTCGCAGGCAAACTATTGAAGAAAGAAAGGAACGTCTTGAGAGTTTGAACATTCAGCGTGAAAAAGAAGAGCTGGAGCAGCGTGAAGCTGAACTCCAAAAAGTTCGCAAAGCTGAAGAAGAGAGATTGCGCCAGGAGGCAAAAGAGCGTGAAAAAGAGCGTATTCTGCAGGAACATGAGCAAATTAAAAAGAAAACTGTTCGTGAACGTTTGGAGCAGATTAAGAAGACAGAGCTGGGAGCCAAGGCCTTCAAAGATATTGATATTGAGGTAAGGAGGGTTATTTCTGTGTAGTAATCTGTTACTTTTTAACTTATGGCCTGGCCTCCTGGTAAGGGCAAATTTTCTGAACAAGTGAAAATAATGATGCGCTGTCTATGCCATGCTGCCTGAAATCTTTTCAGGTAGGAATAAAAGGACTATAACTCAAAAGCAAGTTTTCTGTTCCCACTGTGCTAACGTGAAGAAATTTAGTTTGGGTTTTCAGACTTGTGCTATTCTAGCATTCATTCCTGATCCTTCCTAAAGTGTGTATTCCCAGTTAAACCACTCACAGGCTTGTCTTCCATCTTGTCTGGATTAGGTTTCCTAACTTTAATGTGTTTTCCCCAGTTTGACTTTAAGCACTATCTATGACAGACATGTCAAACACAAGGCCCGGGGGCCGGATCCGGCCCGTGGAGTGGTTTCATGTGGCCCGCGAAGCCATCCTGGAAAAAGTGAGGGAACGGCCCCCACTGCCTTGGCCCTGGCCCAGAGACCCTCCTTCTGCCAGAGACCCTCAGATCTGTCCCACTCCTGCCCAGGCCCCCATAGGCACCCTTGATGTGAACGATGCCCACCCAGTAGGCCATACGCACTCTAGCCACGCCCACCCAGTAGGCCACGCCCACCCTGGCCATACCCACCCGGCCCCCTAAGGGCAACCGCAGTGCTGATGTGGCCCTCAATGAAATCGAGTTTGACACCCCTGATCTATGATATTAAAATAATTTATAAGTATACTTAATGTTTAAGGAAAAACAGAGTAAATGTATTGTGGGAAATACAGTGTATTAAAACTATAGAAATGCTTCATCACCTTTAGAAATCTTTGTTTTAATGCTTATTATTTGTAGGATCTCGAAGAATTGGATCCAGACTTCATTATGGCAAAACAGGTTGAACAGCTTGAAAAAGAAAAGAAGGAATTGCAAGAGCGTCTGAAGAATCAGGAGAAAAAGGTAAAAGAAAAGCCAATGTGGATGTAGGCAGAAACAACAGCACTTACAACTGAACTGAAAATGTTTTTGTTTTCTCAACTTTTAAGATATTAAATCAACTTTTTTTTAAAAATCTAGATTGACTATTTTGAAAGAGCAAAACGTTTAGAAGAAATTCCACTGATTAAGACTGCCTATGAAGAACAAAGAGTCAGAGATATGGATCTTTGGGAACAACAAGAAGAAGAAAGGGTAAGATTTTGGAGAGCTTGCTTATTTGAGAAGCAATTTTTGTTCATATTATTTTTCTACAATTCAAGTTAATTTGCTTGTCCACTAACAACATTTCATGGACAAAATCATTATTGTTAAGTATTGGGAAATTCCAGTCTCTTGTAGACTTTTGAATTTTGTCACCGCAGAATGTTTATCTTCCACCCAAATAAATTATGCAATCTGTAAGTAAATTTATTTAATTGCTCTAAAGTTTCTCCAATTGTATAATGGCTAAAATTTTGTACTTAATGCAAAACCATGACTGTCCTTGACTTATAGTCCTTGACTTATGATCACAATTGGGACTGGAATGTCTGTTGCTAAGGGATATAATTAAATTTGCTGGTTTATGACATTTTTGCTGCATTCATTAAGCAAATCCAGCTTCCCTATTGACTTTGCTTATTGGAAGCCCCCTGGGAAAGTCACAAATTGCAGTCACGGGATCCAGGATTTTGCAACCATTGTAAATGCATGTTGGTTGCCAAGCACCTGTAATTTAATCGTGATCATGGAATGACTGCAGTGGTCATAAAATGGACTGGCTTTTTTCAGTGTCATCATAACTCTGAATGATTATTAAAGAAATAATCATAAGTCAAGGACGTATGTAACAGGCCCCTCAATGTTTTCTTCAGTGTGAAACTAGTTTGCTAAATTTTAGGCATTGGAACCTGAACACCATATACAGCAGTATATTGATTTGATGAATATGTTACAGATCACCACCATGCAACAGGAACGTGAAAAGGCTCTTGAGCATAAGAATAGATTGTCACGGATGTTAGAAGAGAGTGACTTGTTTATAACTAGGCTCAAGACTGCAAGGAGATCAGTTTATGAGGTACATTTAATTTTTTGCTAACTATAATCCTACATATGGTATCTTTTAATACAGTCATAAATTAGAATGGGCAGGCAGTGTCTTTAAAAAAATCAGAACCATGTTTGACGTTTAGGGCATTAGCTCAGCCAAAAATTGGCTAGGGTTGCCTCCAACATTCCCTGTTTATATCTTGTGAGTTTTTCTGTATGTCTGATAAAATTCAGGAGAATGTGCAACTGTTACAAAAAAAAATGCTCAGCATTACCTTGAGGTAAGATGGGTGACCAATAAATAAATAATAAACAAATAGATGAATCTATCCAGCAGCAGAACAATTCTGCCTTGATTGGATTAAGTATAAGTTAAAATGATGGGTTTTGACAGACTTTCAAATTTCTCTTATAGTACTAAATTCTCAGATTGCTGTTTCTTGACCTTGTCTGCCTTTAAAGGTTAACAGAAAGGTTCTTCAATTCACTTTCTCACCCTGCAGATGTGATTTTGGTCCTTGGGATGGGGCAATGGCTTGGAAAGCTACATTCAGTTCTTGGGTTGTACTACCTATACTTGAAATCTATTTTATGTTCTGCCTGGCAACAAGAAAGACATGAATGTCACTTATATAATCAGCATGTGTTTGTGTGGACATTTTGCTGTTTGTTACTCCACATCTTCATATGGTTGCAAGAATGTAAACAGCACGTGTTTTCTTGTATGGCTTTTTATAACTAGCTCTCCAAGTGGATAGATTCCTAGTGTGTTTTTATCATCATCTGCAAAGCTGGAAAGTAATTTGGCATACATCCATATTTGACCTTCTGTATGTTGCTTATACTATTTCTATAGTTCTAGATTAAGTATTGTTGTTTCAGGAAAAACTTAAACAATTCCAAGAAAGATTAGCAGAGGAAAGAAGTAATCGTTTAGAGGAACGTAAGAGACAGCGCAAAGAAGAAAGACGCATTACTTACTATCGTGAGAAGGAGGAGGAAGAACAAAGATTGCAAGAGGAAAAGATGCTGAAAGGTAAATGCTGAAGGGTTCTTTCTAAAGTAACAATCTATCTTACCTTGATCTATTTATACAGATCTTATATTTCTTAATAGTAATTTTGCATGTCTGGATAGATGTGTGTCATGGCAGCTACTAGAAGTAGACATTTGTTCAGGGTATCTCGCAAAGCAAAATAGAGGTAGTTTTTACTACCATTTGCTTAGTGATTGTTCAAAATTTTAATGGTGCTAAAAAGTGATTTACAACTGGTTCTCATACTTATGGCCCCCTTACAGAGTCCCCGTAGCCACATAATTGCAATATAGGTTCTTGGCAACCATTGCACATTTGCAATGGTCATAATGTCCGTGATCACGTGATTGTGATTTGTAGTTTTCCCAGCTGGCTTCTGACCAGGTCAATGGAGAGAGGCCAACAGGAGTTTCAAATCATGGTCATATGATGTCTCACTTAAGATCTATTTCAGTTAGAAAAGGGAGTTGTCAATCCCATTAGATTCATTAAGATGGACCACCTGTACTGTGATTTACCAACATTTACTGAATTGCAATGCATATATACTATATCGTACAGAGTATATTAGTGCCCATCATAGAGCAGGTACTGAGTTAAGCATGCCTGACTTCTGGACAACCCTTTCTTGTGAATGGGCTCTTACTACTACAGAAAAGCAGATAAGAGTTCTCCTTCCTTGAGCCAGACAACAGTTGAAGCCACGCTTTGTTTTTATGAACCTCTGAAACCATGAGTTTTTAATATACAGCCTTTTTTCAGTGTTTCATGAAAACATTGCGTGCCTTCAACGGTTAGTTGGCTCGAGGAAGGAGAACAGCGTCTGCCATATTTAGTCATAGGTAGCGCATTTGTAAGTGCAGGTTCCGACTTACATACAAATTTGAGTTAAAGACAGCTAGAAATGGAACTTGTTCTTTACTTGGGGAGTGTCCCTATTTTGCTCAAATATTCCTACTGAATTACTTATATTGGGAAATATGTATACAAAATTGTTACAGTAGGAGAGGTGCCATTAAAATATATTAGGGTGAATTGCAGATAGTAGCAAATATTTTCTTGCTTCCTCCCCCCCTTTTTTAAAGCTACAAAATGAAAAATGAATTAAAATGGGCTAGATTTAGATTGAGCCACATATCCTTAACTGTTACTTTTATTAAAGCTAACTTTCAAGCTGTCCCAAGTGTGAAATGATGTTCAAATCAGCACATTTGAAGATGAAATACTCATTTTTTAATCCAAAATGGGAAGTTCACTTTATTATTTTTATGTTTGTTTGGACAGAACAAGAAGAGAAAGAACGTATTGAACGTGAAAAACGCGAACAAGAAATGCGTGAATATCAGGAACGTGTTAAAAAACTAGAAGAGGTGGAAAGAAAGAAACGTCAAAGGGAATTAGAAATTGAAGAGCGGGAGCGTCGTCGTGAAGAGGAGAGACGGAATCTTGAAGATTCACTTTCACGGAAGGTAAATAATTCTAATGACGGGGATAATTTGGGGGAAAGCATGTACCAACCATATAAATCTTACACTCAAGGAATATATTTCCAGCTCAAAATTTAAGATATGGCTTCTATGTGCCGTTTAAACCTTAGCTTCCTTTACAAATGCATTGATACAATTTAAATTTATGCAAGGATTATTCAAAATAATATACATATTGTATTTTATATCTTCTGTTGTTGATTTAAACAAAGATGTTATGCAGTACATTGGTACCATTGACTTTGCTTATCAGAAATTGGGAAGGTCGCAAGTGGCAATTGTGACTGTGAGGTGCTGTGACAGTCATAAATAAAATGTAATAAAATGTTGGCAATGTAATATAATATTCTGAGTGTAAGAATAGGTAGATTTATAACATTTTAAACATTGGAAAAAATAGTTTGGAGAGTCATATGGGTCTAAGCTAAATAAAAATAAAAAGATTGCATTGAAAAGCTGGAAAGGATGCATCAGTTTTTAAAAAGCAAGGATTTTTGAGAAAATAGCATCACATTTGGAGCCCATTCACAAAATAGCTTCTGCTCTTGAAACCAAGATAAAAAAATTTAAAAAGAAAAATCCATTTTTTCATAATACATTCCATCATTTCTTCCTTGTTCTTTTTCATTTTCTAATCTGAATCTTTGTTTCACTTGAAATGTCTTATTACAGAAATGATGGTTTCTCTTCTATCTACATTTTATACCATTTCAGAGATGAATTTCAAATAACGTACATATTACTGAGGGATGAGTGTACTGTGCCATTGGGGAACTACTGTTCTCTGCTCCCCCTTTCCCTTTTGTTAAGTAATAAGTAATAATTGAGATCCCACATTAAATTATTAAGTTTTAACTTTTTAGATTTAGTTTTCAGATATGAACCACCACTATTACCAGTGTTGAATGTGCTCGTTTACCCCATGCTCTTTCAAGAAAACTGGAACAATGCAGAACAAGAGACAACCAGTTCAGCTCTCTGGAATGAGTTACAGGTTGCTCTGTGGAGTCTTCTGCTTAGGAAAGAAAAAAAAATTCTAAAAAGAGGGGATAATAGAGAGTGCCTCCCTCCGCTTTTGTATTTAAACGCACCCACTCTTTCCTTCTTTAGATTGAAGAAATGTACATTGAAGCCCTTGACAGAAAATTGATTGTCTTCTCCGGCTGTGACATGTTCTTTAAATATGCAAACTAGTTAGAAGCAGATTGTGCTTCTGAAACCATTGATGGGCTCGGTGCTTTTTTAAAAAATGTTTGTGATAATTGAAATTAAAATAAGTATTCCTAATCATGTTAAGGTTTTTTTTTTAACTCTGTTTAAATGTAGGAATCACGCTGGGGTGATAGAGAAACTGAAGGTACTTGGAGAAGAATTACTGATCAGGAATCAGAGTGGAGACGGCCCCCAGAAAGGTAGCTTACAGAATAATGCTAAAGCAATCTGCAATAGATTTCTTTTCTGATTCTGCAAGAATGTACATTGTCATCCAAAGAACATTGACTGGATATGGAATAATTACGGTGGCAGTTAATACCATGTTACCAGGATTCATTAGATGTTCCAGAACGTTCTTGCAAACCTTAATAATCTTAGTGAAGATTCTCTTTCTGTACAGTTAATTAATTGGTCATCTAAATAAGACCATAGAACTATTAATATATTCAATAACCAAACTGAGTTTTGTTAATTGTATTTGTTTCCCTATATGAATATTCTGAAACATTTGATTTAGAGTGCTCTAGGTGATTTTTTTTCCTTTTGGCTAGTTTATACACATCTTAAAATTGAGTGACTAATTTGATATTTTGGTAAGTTCACACTACTCGTAGTAAGATCATGTATTTATTTATTTATTTATTTTATTGAATTTATATACCGCCCTTTCCCGAAGGACTCAGGGTGGTTTACAGGGTACTTAAAACATTGATACAAAAATTAAAAACAATTGAAAAGAATTAAATTTAATCCCTGAAAAAAATATAAAAAACCCCAATTAAAACTCTCAGCCTGGGCCGGAAAGCTCAAAGAGCCAGGTCTTCAGGTCCCGGCGAAATGAACGAAGGTCGGGGGCAGTCCTAAGCTCCGTGGGCAGCTGGTTCCAGAGAGCAGGCGCACCCACAGAGAAGGCCCTCCCCCTGGGTGTTACCCACTGGCAATCTAACCGGCGGCACCCTGAGAAGGCCCTCCCTGTGGGAACGCACTGGACGAAGGGAACTATTTTTATATTGTATTTTATGCTGCCCTGTAAACCGCCCTGAGTCCTTCGGGAATAGGGTGGTATAAAAATTTAAATAAATAAATAAATAAATTTTAATTAAATAAACTTGATGCCGGCAGCAGGTGTTCCCTCAGATATCCCGGACCCAAGCCATTTAGGGCTTTATAGGTCATCACCAGCACCTTGAATCTCACCCGGAGGGCAACCGGAAGCCAATGCAGCTCGCGGAGTAGAGGTGGTACATGGGAGTGTCGGGAAACCCCCATCACAACTCGCGCGGCCGCATTCTGCACCAGCTGAAGCCTCCGAGTGGTCCTCAAGGGCAGCCCCATGTAGAGAGCATTGCAGTAGTCTAAACGGGAGGTCACGAGCGCATGAGTGACTGTGCGTAGAGCATCTCGGTCCAGGTAGGGTCGCAACTGGTGCACCAGGTGAACCTGGGCAAAAGCCCCCCTGGTCTCGGCTCCTATATGATCTTCAAAATTGAGCCGTGAATCCATGTATAGATAGTCCTGACAGTTAGAACAATTAATCTGATTTGCCTTCTGATGTGGATGCTCCAGCACTGCAGGTTTTTAAGAAGAGATTGGACAACCATTTTTCTAAAATGGCATAGGTTTCCTGCTTGAGCAGGGTTTTAGACTAGAAGACCTCTAAGATCCCTTCCAACTCTGTTATTCTATTATTCCTTTATTTATGACCAAAATTGGGCTTAGAATTTTGGTGGTAAGTTAGAGCTGCTGTTAAGCTTGTCATCTCATTTTATAGCCATTTTTACAATGATTATAAAGTGAGTTAGTACAGTTGTTAAGTGAACCGTGATGTTGTTAAGTGAATCTAGCATATCCAATAGGTGGTTTTTGCAGTTTTCTGCCAGAAAATGGCAAAAAAGTAGTAAATCATGGTGACTGTGAGATGCTACAACCAGTTGTAAATATGAGCCACTTACCAAACACCCAAAATGTGTTCACATGACTGCAGGTGGTGGCAACATGGTCAGAAGTGCTTTATAGGCTGTAAAGGACACTTTCTGAGGTTGTCAAACTTCAAACAGTTATTAAGCTATTGGTCATTAAATGGAAACCACCTACATACTTATACAGAAAGGACTTTTATTTAAGTAATCATGTTTAACCTGAATGTGACTCATGGTACCTAATTTGAGGTCCCTGTAAACTTTAGAGTAGAGGTCCCCAACCTTTTGGACACCAGGGATTGGTTACGTGGAGAGAGGTTATTCTGTGGACTGGAGGGGGTGTGGTTTTGTGTGCTGCCTGCATCCCGTGGATGGGGCTTTGCTTGTTTGTGAGGCCCGGTTGCTAGCATGCCATGGCCCAGTACTGGTCCATGGACCGGGGATTGGGGACCCCTGCTTTAGAGAGTAGTTTTGTTAATATTCCATTTCATGATAGAGATTGAACAAATAACTTGCATTCTTTACATTTTCCTATTTATATTTATCCATGGAAATTACTTATCTATGGAAATTTGTGACTTTCTGATGTATGAATGCATGTATTAAGTTGCTCATAGAATTTTTGAGATGAGAAATCATGTGTAATTTATAATAATAATAATAATAATAATAATAATAATAATAATAATAATAATAATAATAATAATAAAAGTTGGAAGGGACCATGGAGGTCATCTAGTCCAACCCCCTGCTCAGGCAGGAAACCTTATACCATTTCAGGCAAATGGCTGTCCAGTCTCTTCTTAAAAACCTCCAGTGTTGGAGCATTCACCACCTCTGGAGGCAGGTTGTTCCACTGGTTAATTGTTCTGTCAGGAAGTTTCTCCTTAGTTCTAGGTTGCTTCTCTCCTTGACTAGTTTCCATCCGTTGCTTCTTGTCCTGCTTTCAGGTGCTTTGGAGAATAGCTTGACTCCCTCTTCTTTGTGGTAGCCCCTGAGATATTGGAACATTGCTATTATGTCACCCCCTCACCCTTCTCTTCATTAAACTACACATACCCAATTCCAGCAACCGTTCCCTATATGTTTTAGCCTCCAGCCCCCTAATCATCTTGGTTGCTCTTCTCTGTACCCTTTCTAGAGTCTCGACATCTTTTTTACATCGTAGTTATAATTTGAAAGAGTAATCCAGTTATTGGGTTTTGGACATCTGAAAACATAATTCTGGCTTTGTTTTACTAGAGAGTGGCGGCGTGGGGAAGTACGTGACGATGAAAAATCTTTACGAAAAGACGATGTGACTAAGTCTGCTACTCCACAAGAAGCAGAACAGCCTACTCAGGAAGCACCAGAAGACAAGGTATTGAAACATGATAAAGAGGATGACAAGGGTCCAAGGAAAGTCCTAGATGATGACAGAACAAGTTGGCGTTCAACTGAAGATGACAAGACCCCCAGGCGTGGCTTGGATGATGACAGGACCCCTAGGCGTGGCTTGGATGATGACAGGACCCCTAGGCGTGGCTTGGATGATGACAGGACCCCCAGGCGTGGCTTGGATGATGACAGGACCCCCAGACGTGGCTTGGATGATGACAGGACCCCCAGACGTGGCTTGGATGATGACAGGGGACCCAGGCGTGGCTTGGATGATGACAGGGGACCCAGGCGTGGCTTGGATGACGACAGGGGACCCAGGCGTGGCTTGGATGACGACAGACCAAGTTGGCGTAACATGGATGATGACCGAACACCCAGACGTGGGCTGGATGATGACCGAACACCCAGGCGTGGGCTAGATGATGACCGAATGCCCAGGCGTGGGCTGGATGATGACCGAACACCCAGGCGTGGGCTGGATGATGACCGAACGCCCAGGCGTGGGCTGGATGATGACCGAATGCCCAGGCGTGGGCTGGATGATGACCGAACGCCCAGGCGTGGGCTGGATGATGACCGAACGCCCAGGCGTGGGCTGGATGATGACCGACCTAGTTGGCGCAACACAGATGAGGACCGAGGGCCCAGGCGAGGATTGGATGAGGACCGAGGGCCCAGACGCGGGCTGGATGGTGACCGAGGGCCCTGGCGTGGGCTGGATGATGACCGAACACCCAGGCGTGGGCTGGATGATGACCGAGGGCCTAGACGCGGGCTGGATGATGATAGAATTTCAAGGAGTGATGAGGATAGAAGACCTTGGCGTAATGCAGATGATGACAGAGGACCCAGACGATTGGATGATGACAGAGGTCCCAGACGTGAAGATGATTCCAGGCCTGGACCTTGGAGACCATTTGGTAAACCAGGTAAATAGTTCATGCAAATTGTAACTTTTTATTATAAACTAGACAACCCATGACCTGTTGGGTCGTTATTTTAGAGATATTTCCTTACCAAAACAGAGAAACAGAATGACCAAGGGCAAAAAAGCTGTGGGAACAGGAGCAACATCTGTTTTTCTGCTGGTTGGAGAGTTAGGGCAGGACTGGTCTACCTATCTCCAGCAGCCAAAGGAGGGGCCAGTCTACTCAGCCTGTGGAGGATTAAGGCAAGACTGATCTACTGAACCTCTGGCCAATGGCATGACAACCCCAAAGAAATCACATATTTGCCAAATTTCAATTCTACCGGAGTTGAGGATCCAGGGTTTTGGATGCATTCTGTAAGTTAGCCCCTTTGAGATACCTTTGTAGAAATTGTTGCTCTATGATGCACTATTTTGTCCAGTTAAAGGTTATAGACGTGAGAGTTTTAGTAGTATACAGATGCATGAAGAATATAAACATTTTGTTCTAAATGTTTTGTGGCGGGATATGGATTAAATGCATTGTGGTGGCTTATTCCAGGGCTTTTCAACCTTTTACCCATTGTACCACTTTAAGGATATGGTAACATCCGAGTACCACCAGTCGCCTAGCTCTAGCCATCTCTCGCTCAGGCTTGTGCAGTGCTGTCACTGGTTTAGCTCATTCCCCTCCCGCGCTACCACTTTTCTAGGATGGTCGCGTACCACCTGCCAGGTGCCAATGTACCACAGGTGGTACCCATACCGCTGGTTGAAAAGCCTTGGCTTATTCATTTCCAGAAATGTATTAGCAATATAAAACTGAACGATACAGATACTAAATGTTGAAAAGTGAAGTACTTAAATATAAGGTATGTCCATCTTTTTTTAAAAAAAATATCATTTTGACACCTACCTATAATTTGATTCCTTTGCTAATCAGTAGAAAACTTACCATAATACACTATTTTTCAGCTGGTGGTATTCTTCTCATAAGAAGAACCAAGAAATAGTTTAGGTGTGGCACAGGGTAAGAGGTGAAATCTTTCCTTTACCTTTATGCCATTTTATTTTTTGACTAGTGAGCATGAATGATTAAATGGAGACATTCCAAGTTCTAATAAGTAATCTGATTCAACAACTTTTCAGTATAATTAGCAGGATTTGAGTCTGACTTAGAAGGCTCTATTATAGATATCTAAAATCACAAAAAACTTCAGTGACCTCATCCTGGATTTCATGAGACTTGAATAAAATACTAATGTGTCTAAACGTTTTAAGTATTTAAATTTTTAAAACTGATTTTGCTTTTCATAGTTAAAGTATTGCTGCTTTTTATGAAAAGGTCTTATTTGCATCTGTCATCATAATGTTCTGGGGAATTTGTGAATGATATTTTCTTTAATACTATGGTTTAGACCAGATGACAACGTCTGGCAGCTACTTATTATAAATTAAAGTGAAAAATAATTTTTTAAAAAAATTTGAAATGTTTCTTACTTGTTAAACCTGAAACCCACTAAATTTAGCTCACTTCCCCCATTGCTTTCCTATATTAATTGCTTTACCACCGATTGGAAAAAAGCAGTATAGAATACACTTCTGGAATGAAATTTTTTCAGTTTTTTCACATTACAGAACAGTGAACTCCCAAACACTAATCTTACCAATCAAATTTTGCACAGTTGTGGGATCTGGCAAAAGATATTACAGGAATGACAGGAAAATAGGGAATTTGGCTAAAGAATGCTGAAATGGATGTTCCACATGCTATTGAAATTAGCTTTTAAAAGATTATGTTTTGCTGCTATTAGGTGGATGGAGAGAACGAGAAAAGGCTCGAGAAGACAGCTGGGGACCTCCACGGGATTCCAGACCTTCAGAAGATCGTGAATGGGATAGAGATAAAGACCGTGATGAAAATGAAAAGGAACGAGAATTTGACAAAGATCGTGACTTTGATCGGGAAGAACGTTTTAGGCGTCCTAGGTTAGACTTTTATTACATTTTAATAGTATATGATGATTTATTTATTTTTCTTTATGAACCAGAAGATAATTTTGAGACTAGTGGAGTGTGTGGTATTCTGTGAAAAGAAATACTTGGTTTAGGGAACATATGTTAAAATATGTCATCAGTATGCACTTGTTGATCATACTGATCATACCATAAAGATATGTCAGTTTTAAAAAAATGTATATATGTATATATATATATATATATATATATATATATATATATATATATATATATATATATATATATATATATATATATATATATATATATATTCAAATTGCTAATGAATTAGGGAGGCTGATATGGCCATTTCAAACTTATTTTGTTCTCATCAGTCAGTCATACTCTTTATCTGAGATTCGAACCTGGGCTAATTATATATTAGGCAGTTGTTTTAACCCCTAGGCCACAGGCTCTTTCTCTCTTTATTAGCTAGAAAGCAAGGGAGATATATGTGTTAAGCCTGCGGATAGCCTTGGGTTAGGCTGAAACAGGAAAGAAGATTTAACCAGCAAGGTATTCAAAAGACTTGATAAATACTTAACCCTTGCTTCCTAGCTAATAAAGAGAGAAAGAGCCTGTGGCCTAGGGGTTAAAACAACTGCCTAATATATAATTAGCCCAGGTTCGAATCTCAGATAAAGGGTATGACTGACTGATGAGAACAAAATAAGTTCGAAATGGCCATATCAGCCTCCCTAATTCTTTATTAGCAATTTGAATAAATTACACAAATAATGAACTGTCGTAAGTTGTGACTATAGCCTGCGGATAGCCTTGGGTTAGGCTGAAACAGGAAAGATTTAACCAGCAAGGTATTCAAAAGACTTGATAAATACTTACACACACACACACACACACACACACACACACACAGTATATGTATATCCTACGTAACAGAATAATATATTGTTGTGATTCAGTGTCAGCCTGTGCTCCCAGCAGCTGAGTCTGATGAATCTGAGGAGGAGGAGGGGTTTGGAGAGCCTTTGGTGTCAGAGGGAGGCTCTGATGCACTGCAGGACTCTCAGCCTGGCCCCTCCAGTCATGTTCCTCATGAGGCTGAGCTGTGTATGAGGTGTCGGACTCAGAAGATTCACAGCTGAATGTGTTCAGAGACGCTAGAAGCAGAAGGCAATCCAGCAGAGCAGAGCAGAGAAAATCAATGAGGCAACTCAGTGAGAGGAGGAGAAGGCAGTGAGAAGCCACACCTTGGGACTGATAATAAAAGGGGAAGGTGTGGGCGGGGCTGGTTGCTGAGGGAAACCGTTTGGAGACATTCTAAGAGAGTCCTGGTCTGTTCTTGCTACTTCTGTTTAACTCTTGTTTGATATTTTGATTCATTTATTGAAGGAAATATTCTGTTGCTTTTTTGTTTGAACTGTAAATAAATTTGGGTGGGGTTTTTCCAGCCTATTGACTGTAAAAAGGAAAAAGGGGTTGTCCCTGACACACAAACAGGGCCGGTTGTAGGCTGGAACAGAACATATATTACTTTGCTATGTCTCTGTGTGTTTGTGCTTATTCTCCAGTTGCTAATTAGGATGCATGCATATATCTTGCCTCTTGTGTTCTGTGATAATCTAATCAGGGTGATGTGTATGTGTTGCCACTGTATGTTTGTAAGTATGTGTACTTCTGCTTTTACATCTGTGTATTGGTTATATGTATGTGATTGGGAAGCATGAAATAGGCTTCATATCCTTCACTTTGAATTGTGTGACCAAGAGAGAGGGGCTTAGAATGGAGTGGTCATCAACATCCTAAGTGACATCCTGTACTGCCTCTTTGGATCCATTGGGGGAATTTTCTCCTAAAGTCTGCAGGCCTCATCTGACCAGTTTCAAAGTCAATCTTTCTTTTGTTCCTTTGGTTCCATTCTGTTCTGTCTTTAGGGACCTGCTTTGCTGATTGACAGACAGACGGACAGACAGAATGTAAAGAGAGAATCCGGGGTCCCTTTACATACTTTTTTCCCAACATTCCATTGGGTTGGAAATATTTCTTTTTTTTAAAAAAAAGATACTATAGAAACAATTTGCATGTTCACAAAAATTTAGGGATGCTTCCATTTTATAGATAGCCCTTGCTTAACTAAGCAGTGCGGTCATAAAGCACAATGTCACATGACCACATCACTTAGCAACAGCAATCCTTACAGTCTCCATTGCTGCCATTAAGTGAGGATCATAAGACCTTAAGGAAGGACCTCCTTGCAGCTTCATGCCAGCTTTGAACAAGCAAAGTCAGTGGGGAAGCTGACAGGAAGTCGCAAGTCTGGGGGAGGCAAGCAAGCTGGCACTGGGCAAGTGCCTACTGTGATTTGAAGGCAACCAGCAAGGAGTGGCTGCATGTGCTATACAGAGTGTAGACTCATCTGGATAAAAAGCGGTGGGAGTAGGAGTAGGAACTTACAGAAGACAGTTGTAATCTTTCCTGCCAGTTTCCCCATTGACATTGCTCATGCGAAGGTGATTGGTGATCACATGACAACAGGATGCTGCAACCATTGTAATTGTGGGCTTGTTGCCCAGATCATGTGGACTTGTCCAGATCATGATCAGTCACTGCTGGGGTGCTGGGATGGCTGAAACTCTGAGGACTGCTCATAAGTACCGCTTCTTCAGGGTTGTTGCAATTTTGGAAGATTGCTACATGAGTGGTCATTGACCATTAACATTAACATTAACCTGTATATTATTTTTTTTTCCAAAGGCATTTTAAATATCCATTATCTTTTTAAAATACTTCTTTCCCAGTGCTAATTGCAATCTATATGAAAATACTGATGATATAAGTCATTCTCCTGCAGATAACCTGTAGTTTGAAGGTCCTTTCTTTAGGACTGATACAACTTTTATAATTAAAGGGATGACACTGGTTGGAGAAGAGGAGCAGCTGAGGAAACCTCTAGCTGGAGAGATTCAGTTCGTCGTGATGAATGGGACAGAGGTGGTCGTGACTCTAGAGATGACCGTGTTGGTCGTGATCTTCGAGATCGCCGTGGTGAAGAGAGAGAAAGGAGAGGACCTCCACCCAGAACAGATCGGGAAGAAGGTAGAGTACTTCTACACAATTCTATTATTGTTACATAAACCCTACCAGAAAAATAGGGAATGCATTTCCATTACAAAAAATGCAGGTGGTGCATATTTATTTTTATATATTTAATAAATGTATATGGACAACCATCTCATATGCATTTCTCATATGCATCCATCTCTAGGAGGTTAATGGTTAAAAACAAGTTTAAAAACAACAGAAATAACATAAAACAGTATAGCAGCTGATTTAACACTACCAACACCAAGAAATGGGCTCACCTATCCTAACAGAGCCCCGGGCTTGATGACAGAGCCAAATTTTCCATGCCTTGCAAAAGTCCAGCAGGGTTAGGATAAGTCTAACCTCTGGGATAATGATGTTCCAGAGAGCAGGTGTCATTACAGTAAAGACTTTCTTCCAAGGCCCTTCCAGGTGGTGCTGTCTTATAGATGGGACCCAGAACATGCTTCTCCTGCTGGATCTCATAGTACTCATAGACACCACTGGGGAGAGATGGTCCCAGAGGTAGCCCAGCCCCAAGCCATGAAGTGCTTTAAAGCAGAGGTCACCAACCTTTTTGGTTTGGCAGCCCGGAAAGGGAGGCAGCTGTTAACGCTTACGCGCGTGTACACAAATCAGCCGCGTGCACATACGTACACAAAAACAAGCCAAGCACAAGCACAAACGGGGCCGTGCAAGTGCTGTAAATGGGGTGGTGCTAACAGCAGGATGTTCGGGGTGGTACTGGCACCAGCGGGGCACTTGGGGTGGTGCTAGTGCCGGTAGGACGCTCGGGCGGGGCAGTTCTAGCACTGGTGGTATGCTCTGAGTGGCGCTAGTGCAAGTGGGATGCTTAGGCGATGCTAGCATCAGAGGGATGCTCGGGGCGGTGCTAGCGCAAGTGTGGGGGGTGAGTGCATGCACAAGTGCATGCAGCAACTACCCTTTCACGTGGCCCGGTGGCCAAGAAGCCATGGCCTGGTAGTAGGCTGTGGCCCACAGGTTGGGGGCCCCTGCTTTAAAGGTAACTATGAGCAACTTGAATTACATCTCGAAGCAAAGTGGTAACCAGTGTAGGTCGTGGAGCTCAGTGACTGGTACCGGTAACTGCACACCACCACATTTTGCATCAGCTTAAGTTTCCAAACACCTTTTTGAGAGCAGCCCTATTTGGACATACTGCAGTAATCCAAGTAGGGGATGACCATGGCATGAGGGACTGTGAACAGAACATACTGATGATGCCTCATCTTGAGCCAATAAATGACCTCAACAGTGACTTCACGTAAATGTTAAAACAGGAAAGGGAACATCACCAAACCTTGTGGCACTCCACATAAGGGCCTTGGCCTGAACATCTCCTTCTCTATCAACACCAACTGGAACTGATCCTGGAAGAAGGAGGAAAATCCGACCCCTCCCCCCCAAGGCTATTCCAGTGGTATGATCAATGATACCAAAAGGATTGATGCATGATCCCCATCCCATCCTCAACAGAGATCATCCTGAAGTGCAATCAGTCCTGTCTTGACTCCATACCTTGGCCTGAATCCTGACTGAAAGGAGTCCAGATGATTCTCTCCTTTCAGACTTCTTTGGAGCTGCTGCATAATCACCATCTTCTCTAGAAAGGAAAGATTGGAAACTGGATGAAAAATGTTGGATATAGTTATAGTTTCTCAAGAAGGGAATGAATTATTACATTGAGCTATGGATTGAATCTGCAGCTCGGTTCTTGGCTGCAGAGGCCTCTGACTGCGAAATGCAGGCCTGTGCTCCATTCTCTGCAGAATGAAGCTGCTCCTTCAGCTGCAGAAGAAGTGGGTTGGCTGGGCAGGGCTGTCGCCGTGAGGTGAGTGGAAAAGAAACACACACCCCCTCCCCAAATAAAACCTGGTGCCTCTTGGAGGCCAAAAAAAAAAGAGACTGGGTCTTATTTTGGGGGAAACAGTATCAGAAATACTTAAATGTGAGTTTATGCACAGAATCTTTATGGTGAATTGAACCATGAGATCTAAATTACCATTCTGTACTCAACAGTGCCGTGATTGTTTTCTTCCAAGTTTGTAATTCTATAAGTTTTTGTAATACATATAACCATAATTTTGAATTTGCAATGTATTCTGAAACGTTGGTAGTACAGTGTTCATAGTCTTAAATTGTAGAATGTATTAATTCAGTGCAATTATTTCTTATTCCTTAATTTTGTTCTGTGGTTATGCTTCATTACTTTTTCATCTTGTAATAGAAACATGTTGGTAAATTTCCTCCAAGACATTTTTCATGCTGATCAGATTAAACTCATTCTTCTGGATTTTGATTCATTAAGATAGCCCAGTGAATGAAGTACAGCTAAATACTGTTTTTTTTATTTTTCAGTGAGCTCTTGGAGACGTGGCGATGATAGAAAAGAAGAACGTGAAGAACGTGAAACGATTCGAAGACCACCTGCTGCTGCTTCTACTCCTGCTCCTGCTGTTTCCAAAGAACGAGAAAAAGATGGTGAGAAAGAGAAAGGTTGGAGAACAGATAAAGACCGAGAATCCCTTCGTCGCACTAAAAATGAAACTGATGAAGAAGGTTGGACCACTGTACGACGCTAAGTTCAAAACCCAAACAGGCTTTAATTGGTGTTTTGCATTGATTTGATAACAGATTACAATATTGGTGCTTTAAGAGTCTGGATTTGAATTCTTTAACAAAGTTTTCTAGAAATACGAAAGCATGAAACTCTTAACTTGTATGCAAACTGATCATGCACAGAACTTACAACTAATGGTTGGAAATTAAATACCGGTTATCTAAAATGTCAATTGTATGTCACAGATCACTTGGTGGTAAGAATAAATAAATGAATTCTTTGAGTGGCATGTACATCTCAGTCAAAAACAAATCTGTTTTTTATGTTAAATAACCTTATACCTTAAAATGGATATGGCCTGCAAAGCATATGTTTAAAACAATGTTTCTGGTTCCATAAACAAATGACTTTGTAATGCTGTACAGTCTAAAATTGCTATTTGATGGCAGAGGCTATTGCTGGTAGTATTAATGGATTCAGTATGTTTTAATTTGATTTATATAGAATAAATGTCATGGGTCTTTTAGCTAGACTGGGAATTTTTCTTTTGTTTATTTCGGTAGATTCTACTTGAATGCACAGTCTTATCAAGCCATTTGCAATCTTTACTTTCACAATGAGTGCCACAGTAGTATTGAAACAACAGGCTTTTAAAATTGAAAGTATTTGAGTAATCTTTTTGCTGAGCATTTTTGTTCCTTGCTGTGTATAGACACTCTTTCTGGTATTGGTAATTTCTGCCTTTTGAAACATTTATATAGTGTCATTTCATATACATGATCTGTGGAGCAATCACTCCTCCTTTCCTTCTGAATTTCTTGTCTTCAGGGTAAGTGCTTTACCTTTAAACCAAGTGCTTTGTAGTAAGAGTGGGTTGACTTCAATTTGGGGCTGAAATAGCAATGTTAGTGATGGTTTTTAATTGAAGCCAACACGGAACTTGCTGCTATGTGTTTAACTTCAATGATAAATAAACTTAAAAATCTAACCTGGTATTTTGTTGTGACTTTTTAATTGATGTTTCAGATTTTCATAATCTTTCTGCTAACATATTTGAGGAAATAGCCTGGTGTAGGAACTTACATATATATTCTTTTTCCAGCAGTCTTTTACTCAGTGAATAAGTATTTTTTTAAACAGTTGTCTGTTAGAAGGAAAGTGGAGATAAATTCAAATACAAACAAGAATTCAGTTAAAAATCAGTGGAAATATATTTTTCATATTCTCAATTTCATTTTAATTGAAATAAGCATGGACTTCTTAGTTGTCCTTTGTTTATATCATCAAAGTATTATGTTTTGAGACAGGAATGCAACTTTGCATTGTTAAATACGTTATGCAGTTACGATAGGCATCAAGAAAGGTGTTTTTTTTCTATTTCCAGTGTTTCTCCTGCATTTGTAAAAAAAAAAAGGGTGAAAGACTCAGTAATGATAACTGTTCACTGAAGAATAAACATCAATCATTCAAATTACATAACAGCATTTGTCAGAAAAAAATCAAAGTATCTTAGATCTTGAACATAGATTGTAAACTTAATAAAATAAGATAGATTGCACAGCATCTCTTGTTTTTAGCATTTAGAATGTGCATACATTATACAAAATTCATGCTGTGCTATGCTGTTAAAACAGCTAAGATAGAGAAACTGTAAAATTTCTTAATTGATTTTTTGGAGATCATGTTTTCATTGGAGAAAATGTTACGTTTTGTGTTTCCTGATTTTATTTAGTTTTCATAGAAACTGGAAGATTGTAAGAGGTTCAAAGGAGAAAGATGTATGCTTACTACATTTTACAGTTAAAATCATATCTCCTTCTGATACAGTTCCTGTTATGAGTAGTTTCCTGAGTAAAGCAGTTAAATTTCCCTTTGGGGGAAGCTACCATGACTTGTGCAGAAAAGATTAACCTCAAAATAAGTATGAAAAAAGGATTGCATACAGTTGACTCCATACAGTCTTAGACCATTTTCCATACTTTCAATGTTGCTTGATCTGTGTGGTCATGGGAACTGGCACGTATTCATTAGGGTTGCAGTATCCGGGGTTTTATGATAACCTTTTGTGAACTTCTGACTGGCAAAGTCAATGGGAAAGCCAGATTCCCTTAATCGTGTTACTAACTTAACTGCAGTGACTCACTTAACAACTGTCTTAGGAACAGAAATTTGTGGTCGTAAGTTGTGGAATAACTGTAATGGAGTGAGAACCTTTATATAGAGCCACAAAATGAATTGATTAAGAGTGAAATGTGAAACAACTGAAGTGTTCTGTACTGACAAAAATGTATTTATTCTCCTGTAGTACTTGTTTAGGGACGCGGTGGCTCAGTGGGTTAGGACGCTGAGCTTGTCGATGAGAAGGTCGGCAGTTTGGCGGGTCGAATCCCGAGTGCCACGTAACAGAGTGAGCGCCTGTTACTCATCCCAGCTTCTGCCAACCTAGCAGTTTGAAAGCACGTAAAAAATGCAAGTAGAAAAATAGGGACCACTACAGTGGGAAGGTAACAGCGTTCCGTGCGCCTTTGGCGTCTAGTCATACCGGCCACATGACCACGGAGACGTCCTCGGACAAGCGCTGGCTCTTCGGCTTTGAAACGGAGATGAGCACCGGCCCCTAGAGTTGGAAACGACTAGCACGCATGTGCGGGGGAACCTTTACCTTTACCTTTTAGTACTTGTTTCTTTGAGCTTCCCTACCACGGATAGAAAAATAGCTGCTATAAAGCTTCTGTCTCAATTCACTCTAACAATGAATCCCCCCCCCACTGTTGAAAACATAATTAGGGACATTTCATCCTAGTTTTTAATAACGTTATTGAATATACAGAATGTACATTTGCTACAACAAAATAGCAAAACAGTTATGGCAGGACAAGTTCAAAAGGAAGCCAATCATACATTCTACATGTTATATCCAATTGTAATAGATACCTGGAATAATATTTCTTTGTATCCTGAATAACCTTAAGCAACAAGCATCAAACTTCTTTCTGCTGGGGAAAAGAATTCTAAGAGACTTTTCTTCCAGAAAAATGCCTTTTTTTGTCCCTATGAGTCCTTACTGTTTCTTATTTGTACCTGGATATAAACTTTGTTGATGAATATGAATTTTCCCAAGTGTGTAGAAATTAGATTCGGTAAATATTCATAAGTATATGTCCTTTACTGTTTGGATTATATAAACAATTCTAGTGTGAGGTGTCTTTTTATTCTTGTGTTTTAACTACAAATATTAGATGAAAGCAAAACTTTTTTTCAGAAATAATTTTTGTAAACACATTCTGAAAACAAAATTTTATCTGTCCTGGCAATTTTAGGACTCTTTTTAATAGTTTCTATTACATCCAAATTTATAATAGGATACTAAGAATGTGCTTTTAAATTATCCAGAAAAAATGATGTACACATTAATACATAGTATACATATTGCATTTTCCCGAGACCTATTTAGGAAATGATAAGGGAATATATTTATTCCCCCCCACACTACTTTCATATGTGTTTTATTGTTCATCTGGCAAATTTAACATTTTGAACTGGTTTTAGATTGCTTAAAATAATTAATCTCTTTATTCATCCATAGATTCCTTGTGTTACAAAAATTTAATTTAATTTAATTTTATTGAGATTTTTATACCGCCCTTCTCCCAAAGGGACTCAGGGCGGTTCACAGGGCATAAATATAAACACCAATACAAACATTAAAAAATAATTAAATTAATGCCCAAGTTAAAACCAGAATACTAAAACAAACCAATAAAAAACCCAAGTACCCCCATCAGGCCAGACCCGCTAGTTCAAATAAATGGGTCTTCAACCCGCGACGGAAGGATCGGAGGTCTGATGCCATCCGGAGCTCGACCGGCAGTTGATTCCATAACGCCGGAGCACCCACAGAGAAGGCCCTCCCCCTGGGGGCCACCAGTCGACATTCCTTGACAGGAGGCACCCTGAGGAGGCCCTCTCTGTGGGCGCGCACAGGGCGGAGGGGAGTCGACGCCGGCAGCAGGTGGTCCTCGAGGTATCGCGGACCCATGCCATGTAGGGACTTAAAGATCATAACCAAAACCTTGAACCTTACCCGGAAGACAACTGGCAACCAATGCAGCTCACGGAGCAAAGGTGTAACATGGGAGTACCGGGAAACTCCCAAGACAACTCTCGCGGCCGCATTCTGTACCAGTTGGAGCCTCCGAGCAGTCTTCAAGGGAAGTCCCATGTAGAGAGCGTTACAGTAGTCTAGGCGAGAGGTCACGAGCGCATGAGTGACCGTACACAAATGAGCTTCCATTCCATCTGCTCATAAAGGAACAAAATAACATTGATGTTTCTCTCTAAACTAATTTATCTTATTTTTCAGTATTCCTATTGATTTCACTAAAATTATCAGGTAATTTTGTTTGGAATATAAGATGCTAAATCTCAATTCTGGGATAATATTTCAATTACTAAATTTATGTACCGATGTCAGTAGTTTGTTAAAGGAAGCATTGTCAGTTGCAACTTGATTACAATTGCTTACTTTGCAGATAGAAATATGTGTTTTGTTAGATTGCATAAATTGGATAATCTAAATCTACTTTTCTAACTTTTAATATATTGCAGAAACCTAATAACATGTGCCCTAATAGCTGATTACTGTATAGAAGGCTTACTTTTTTGATTTATTTAAAACCAAATGTTTGAAGCAAATATGAACAATCTTTCTCTGAACAGTCTCCCAGTCTGCTTTGAACAAAACCAAGTATGAAGATTGATTGAAATTTTTGTCAAATTATTTCTTCCTGTATTTGCCTTAAGACAATTTGATTATTTCATTTGTACAGCTCAGGGCTACAGATTCCCAATAATTTCTCTTTTACTAATGCTATAACAACTTTAAGGGAATAATGCCTATTAAACTTATATTGTATTATATAGAATTTATTTTAAGAAGACTTATAGAACCTGACAGTAAGTTCCTAAACAATTTTTCATTTCCAATGTTCTAAATATTTACAAACTTAATTTTATTATTGAAGGGCAAATATTCATAGCAAGCCTGTTACAGGAATACTATTGAGGAGCCTACAGGTGTCTTCATTGACATAGACTGAAAATTCATTCTAAAAAGACTTAAAAATTATATGTGGGGAGGCAAATAAGGCAGCAAAAATTTGAAATGTATTTAAAACAAAGGTTACATCATAGTCCAGTTTCATTTTCCAAGGAAATACACAAAGCCTTCTCCATCCTCGAAGTTTGATTGTGTGCCATCTATAGGCCTCCATGAAAACAAAAACAGTGGAAAACAAGCAGAATAATCCATGTCTGTAAATAATGCAGCTGAACTCAAAGGTGCTCATTCACTTAAAAGATCCCCAGTTTTATAAACATGCAAATGTATTCACACAACTTGCCAAGTCACTATTAAATGAGGCAGATCGCCTGGTTTTACACATGCTAACTCACAAATTATATTTAACCTTAGATTTTTCTGAGAGCCTATCCTCAATCTGCTTTCTTATTTTAAAGAAGCATTATTTCAATAAACTTCCCAGTTGGGTGCTTTCATGTGTGGCTTATAATTCCCAGAATTCTCAACTATCCACACATGTAGAGGGCGCCAAAGTGTAATTTTTTTTAGTTGTTAATTTTCTGTTTTAAAGTCACTGAAGATAATGAGAATTGTAGGATATGTAGTTGGGGAAAGCTTGCCAAATTGTTCTAGCAGTTGCTACGTAGGATAACAGAGCATTTGTCTTCAGGACTGTTTTATCCCGTATGAGTGAACGCTGTACTCTGAAATGGTTAGCATGTGGCTTCCAGAGGTGGACTGAAAATGGCTCTTGTGAAAAGCAGAGCCAACAACTGTGGCTAAGAATGAAGGACTGGCAAGTGGACTGGCTCTTCAAACCTCTCCAAATAAAGGAGAGGTCTAGAGCAGGGGTCTCCAACCCCCAGTCTGTGGCCTGGCAGCGGGCCACAGCATGCCAGAAACCGATCCGTGTAAACAAGTAAAGCCCCATCTGTGGTATGCAGACAGTACATGAAACCACGCCCTCTCCGGTCCGCGAAAAAACCTCTCTACGGGACAGGTCCCTGGTGCCCAAAAGGTTGGGGACCTCTGGTCTAGAGATCATACAAAAGTGCCCTAGACAGTTGGTCCTTCATCATGAGACCACAAGACATTGGTCTCTGGTGGGATTTGAGAACTGGGAGATAAGGGAATAGCCGTCTTGCTCAAATTGTAGTCAGTGCTTTTAAAAGGATACTAAGTTTACATACTTTCATAATCACATTTGGAAATTGCTTATTAACTACTTTTCACCAATTGGAAACCTTTGAAGGTGAAAACTGAAAAAAAGGTGATTTCAACTACTAGCTTATAAATTTAATTTTTCAAAAATGTCCAGATTAAATATTAAATGTTCACATTAACTTTAAATAAGATTCTCGAATTATAAATCATCCCTCCTATGGGAAAATGCTTTTGTTTTGAATTTTTTAAAAAGTAAGATTTTAAAAATTGGACTCTAGAGGTAACTACAAATTTCAATTAAAGAAAAACAAATGACAATATGATGCCAGATTGTCTTAACACTGGAAATATTGAATATTTTCAAAAAACTGAATTAAAAACATCTGCCTCTGGATAGAAGATGTTATGAAAGTGGAACAAGTTTTACCTGACAAGACCGAAACAGTTGAAATGACAGACTAATAATGATATGGAAAAACGTGCTTCAATTGATACACAAAAGAAACTTGCTTAATTAAAGAGACATACAAAGAAACCAAGAGAGTGACCTGGATAATTTTTCTATTTTAGATTTATAAAACATTTGTTGAAGAGTTTCATGAGAAGGGGCAGAGTAAAGAAAATCAAGTTCTATGTCTTGTTATTGTTTGAATGGATGAAAGATTGGCTGCAAAATGAATATAAACTTGGTTAATTTGATCAAGGTTAAATAGTAATTAAACATAACAGGCGGTATGGAGATTATTTTTTGCCATTTAAGAACATAAAAAGTTACTAAAATTGGTTATACTTGTGATTCAGGTTGGGAGTCACTATATATATATTTAATTATTTTTATTCTTTGCATTTTTCCTATTTTTTCTCCTTTGTACCTTTTATTCCTTTCTATTTTTCTTTTTTGCATTTTTACTGTTACCTTTAACAAAATTACTTGAAAAACATGAAATGGTTAGCACAGAAAACGGATGTGCCTTTCTTTGGTACTCTTTAGTCACATTCTCTGTAGTTTACAACTCATAGATTTCAGGTAGCACTTTTTACAAACTTGCTAAAAATAATTTTGGAGTGTAGCAATCACCTAGTGGGTTTTGTGTGTGTGATTATATATGTGTAAAGTAAGCAATATATAATTTGAATAACGAATGCTGTTAGTTTTACAATGCTAGTTTCAATCTTACTAACAGCATGTATCTTGTTAAAAATGGCATGCTACTCATATGTGAAAAATATAATTGGCAGACATTAACTCTATACTTGCTGTGGAAAAAAATATCTTAGATTATATTGAAACTAACACTGGCTTTCACGCTGGAAACCAATATCAAACAGTACTTACCGGTAGTATACTGAGGGGGGAAATAAAAATATAGCGTTTGGAGCAATAAATCATAACCAGCTTTTACTGCTATATGTACCATTTGTGGATTTATATCTATTTCTTAAGTTGAACATACATATTTCTTTTTTGCTATTTAGTTTTAAAGACATTGCATAGGAAGAGACAACTCATTTGCCTTTGTTTTTGAATTATACAGGGATGTTTTTTTTCTCTTCCCTTGTTTTTATAGTATACTTTGAGAGATTTTTGTATCAACTTAATTTGAAGTAAGCTGCCATTCTGATACTACTCTTACATTATAGGATGAAAACTATGTGGCATGCAGTTCATAAAAGCTTTTAATAAAAAATGTTAGAAAAGGCACTACCATCATCTGGCGTTAAAAGGCATAACTTATCAGGCTGATTTACAACTTCAAATTTACAAAACAAATCCACTTTACAACTTCCACGCCAGCTACACAAATATGTAGTCTAATACATATTTTGGGAGGTGAGTGGGTGGGAAAGGATGGCACAGAAGGACAGGCCAAACCAGTCTTGGTTGGGGAAGGAAAAAATGTATTGAGGTGATGGGAGAATATTCAGGGGGAAAAACCAGGTTTTTCTAAAGGGGGTCACAAAGATCATCCAGGTGGTCTCAATTGGACCAGCTGGAGTTAACTAGAATTTGGAGAAAGGAGGCAATGGTGAAATCTCAAAACAGGCAGGTGCTTGAAATGGAGCTTAATAACTGAAGGAAAAAAAGGTTGAGAAACTAAGACTTCTAAGCATAAAGTGCAGCCCATTTTTTTTTAGTAATCAGAATATTGCTTGAAGACAATGAAGACAGCAAAGGAAGCAAATGCCAATTCAACACATTTAATAAATCTTTCCAACCTTGCTTTATAACCATTGCAGGACCAGCCAAACAGCTCCTTAAAAATTATTTGATTCATACACATTACTTGTATTACGCTGCCTCGTTTAAAGGCAGTATTTCCTTTATTCAAAAGTGCTCCCTTTCCAGCCAAGAATATGAAAGAAAGCTACAGCAGCAAACGGAGCATACGCCTAAGAGATATCCTTAGTCCCATTTAAAAATCTGGTAAGTTTCACAATAAACAAATTACAGTCCCTCTAAACGGTATGATATAATTCTTAAAGAGTTAATTCAGAGGCCAGGGTCCCTGGCTACTACATATACAAACTAGAAACTATACTCAATTAATTATTTGATACATAAATCAAGAACATCTCTCTGTACATTCTACGGCTTCATCTTTAAATATATTAAGAAACATTTGATTACAGGGTTTAAAAAAAAACAACAACCCAAAAGGAAATGCCTTGGTTTTTTTTTTTAATATCCCTGTAGAGCAGCGTTTCCCAACCTTAGGAACTTGAAGATGCGTGGACTTCAACTCCCAGAATTCCCCAGCCAGCTATGCTGGCTGGGGAATTCTGGGAGTTGAAGTCCACGCATCTTCAAGTTCCTAAGGTTGGGAAACGCTGCTGTAGAGGGCACACGCGCGCAAGAGAACAGAAAAAAGAATGAATCGTGGTGGATTTTTTTGTTGTTCCTCGATCCAATCAATGTCTTTTCATCCGCAGTCCCGTCTCCACAAACACCGAGGCGGCCAAGGCTCGAGAAGCGCCCCTCCTTAGCGGAGCTTCTTGCCCAGGATGTGCCGGGCGTTTTTAAGCGGTTGTTTGGGGGCGCTCCCGTGCATTTTAGACAAGGGGCAATACTTGATGGTGTGGGCATTGTCCCCACTGGCTCCACAGAGAGGGCACGTGTATCGCCTCAGCACCGGGCACAAGACTCTGCCGTCGGGTCCCTTGAGGATGTGCGTGGTGTAGAGGGCCACGGCTTCCTTATTATTCCGGCAGAAAACACACACTTGCAATTCCGGCTTCAGCAGCCTGGTGGCGCTTTTCGGGGCAGCTTGTAGCCGGCCATCAACCAGCAGGCGGCCGCCCCAAGCGTGAGGCGAGCGATCTCTTTCCAGATGGTCGGGGGAGCAGTTGAAAACCCCCGAGGCCGGGCTGGATCTGCCCGAGAAGGGGCTAAAATCGGCGAAACGCTCCTCCAGCAGCAGGCTTTCGCTAGGATGAAGGTGGCGATGGCCGCACAAGTCAAAATCGTGCAAATCCAGGGAGCTCTCGAAGTAAGGGGCTCCCACTTCGTCCTCCTCGTCGTCCTCCTCCTCCTCCTCTTCTTCCTCCTCCTCCTCCTCCTCCAACTCCTCGCCTTCCTCGGTGGCCGGCACCTGCTGCACGGTCGCCGCCACAACCACGGAAGAGGATCCGCTCCGAAAGCCCTTCTCCTGGCTGACCGCCTTGGTGATCAGAGTGGCCAAGCCCAGGTAATCATTCCAAGAGTTAAAGGCGTTCCCGGAGGCGCCGTGGCTCTTCGCCGCGTACCTGCCGCCTCCTGGCAAAAACTCCACCGGCGGCTGATGGTGGTGATGATGGTGGTGCTTCTCCAGCTTGCTCGGGTGGAAAGCCTCCATCGGAAAGCGGACCCCCCAAAACCGCTGGCGCGTCCCCAAAACAACAACAACAACAACAAGCCCCCCTCGTTTATCGCAGGCGAACGCGGCACAAGCCCGGCTAAGAGTCAGCCAGCCAGCGAACCAGCCGTTCACCAAAACAACCGCGGAAAACTCCTCCTTCTCTTCTGCGAAGCTTTTTAGCGCTGGCAGCTGCTGAAATAGAGGGGAGGGGGGGAGCCGGCGGGACAAGAGGAGGCGCAATCCTGATGCTGCGCTCTAATTGGCCAGCGGCCAAAGCTGTCCCACTTTCGCCGCCTGTTATTGGCTGACGCGCTTTCGTACCCCCTTTTTTTTTTCTCCATCTCTTCCAACGGGGCGTAGACGTTAGTCTTGCCTTCTGCTCGCTGCTTTTAACTCGGAGCAGGTAGGTGACTCGCTGAGGTTGGAGACCGACCAATGGAGGGTCTCTTTTTTTTCCCCGTAGTAAATTACATTGGAAATAACCCCTGGAGTCCGTTTTCGCGGTGGAAGCTCAATTCAGTACTTTTCAGAACTAAGTTTATTTATTTATTTATTTATTTATTTATTTATTTATTTATTTATTTATTTATTTATTTATTTATTTATTTATTTATTTATTTATTTATTTATTTATTTTATTTATTTATTTATTTACTTATTTACTTACTTACTTACTTACTTACTTACTTATTTATTTTGCTGCGCGGGCAGACTCCAGGTGTAGTGAATTAAAACAACCGACGTGACAAACCAAGTTGGCTTCGGTTGTGGGAGCTTACGAAGTCTGCTCTAACGTTTCCAAAAGGAGGGGGAGAACATATTGCCATCTTGGGCATGCACACAAGGTTGCACACGACCAAGATCGCTGTGCAACGCAGAACCCCTGTTTGCTTGTGTGTTGTTGGGCAAACGGGTGGAGATGGAGTCGCTCTGCGTTGTAAAGAAGACCTGCAGGGTTTGAAGGGGATGCTGCCTTTGCACTTGGAAACGCTGTTTGCAGAACTTTCTTATCGCACTGCCATCTTAACCGTATGCCAAGCCACAAGAGCAGTGTTACACTTTTATTGACTTTGTTTTGCCTTCTAGTCGGTCCCGTTCCTTTCCTTACACAGCTATATCATATATTGGAGTTGTGAAAACCAGAAAGGTGCTGGCCATCTGGTCTGGAGAACCGGGTAAACCCAGAATTGATTGAACTGCCTCCATGTATCTTTTCTTCTCTGGCACCACCTCACTGTCTCTGAAGGTACAAGCCAGATGGCCACATCAAAGTGTTTTCCTCCAGTTTGTGAACTGGCAGGACAACAGGGCAGTATAATTACTGATGCCTTGCCCATGGTGCACAAATGGGCAACATACCCCTGGCAGAACTGGGTTTCCTTCCTGAATCAAGGGAGTTCTATGCAGGATTCCTTGTCTGGTGATTTCTCAAAAGCATGTTAAATGTTTTGGAAAGCCAGCTGTGAATTCTTCCAAAATAGTCCTGAATGCCAGGTATAAAAGGCGCTTGCATAAGATTTGAGAAACACGATAAATTATCCCAGTCAGGCATAATACAGGGGAGATATTTCTGTGGAAGCGACCGAGTTTTGGTCTACCTGTCACACAGAGTAGTTCCATAGGTAGTAAATTAAAGGTAAAGGTTCCCCCGCACATGCGTGCTAGTCGTTTCCGACTCTAGGGGCCGGTGCTCATCTCCGTTTCAAAGCCGAAGAGCCAGCGCTTGTCTGAGGATGTCTCCGTGGTCATGTGGCCAGCATGACTAGACGCCAAAGGCGCATGGAACGCTGTTACCTTCCCACCGTAGTGGTCCCTATTTTTCTACTTGCATTTTTATGTGCTTTCGAACTGCTAGGTTGGCAGAAGCTGGGACGAGTAATAGGTGCTCACTCTGTTACGTGGCACTCGGGATTCGACCCGCCAAACTGCCGACCTTCTGATAGGCAAGCTCAGCGTCCTAACCCACTGAGCCACCGCGTCCCTTAGGTAGTAAATTACAGTAGCCTAAAATGACTCATATAACCAGGCAGATCCCATCAGCCACATCAGTAAAATGTGCTATCGCAACCATGGCAAACCTTGTATCTGAAGCAGAGAGAAAACACTATTGTAGACAGCTGAAGATATTGAGCTGACTCAGCTGTGGCTTGAGCTGAACACATGACAATTATGGATGTTTGTGCTGTACTTAGGGGGTGTGGTTAACCCCCAACTAGGTTCACTTACTATACTAAGCCAGGACTTCAGACTGCTGATCAGGCCCCACCCAAACAGATGACTGGTCAGCATGTTAGTCAGGCTTGTCATTTTCAGTATTTTAAATCTCGGGGACTATTGTGTTCATGCATAAATTCATTGGAGTATGAAAATGACCGTCCCAAGACATTTGTCTTTTGTTTGGTTTTCCCTTTGTATGGCATGCAAACTCAGGGACTGTGGTTTATAAGCCATGATTTATCGCAAGGCTAACTGACAATTTTTGGCCTTCAGGGACCTGGCTTGTAATGTGTCACTAAGGGACATTGCCTTTTGATACTAGGATAAAAGGGAGATGCATTGTCAAGAATCTGTTTTACCTCATTTTTTTTATTTAAATGTTAGCAGTTTTGCTGACATAATTTTGGCTGAATTGGGGTTTCTTTAGGGAGCAATCTAGAAGTATGAAAGCCTTCACAATATCAAATTGTATTAAATTATATTTAAAATTACATTTCAAATCTTGGGTTCTGTAAACCTAAAAGAGTGGCTGCTTTGGTAACATCCTACTAAGATTTTGGTTCAAGAGATGGACTTTTAGATTTAGCATGTTTTGTAAACCCAGAGAGACAGTTTGGTCTAATGGTGAAAACACCAGAAACCAGGAGACTCTGAGTTCTAGTTCCATTTTAGGCATGAAAATTGACTGGGTGACTGAACTAATCTCTCTATGACATCAGGCTCTGACAACAGTCAGTCAGTTCTTTGTGTAACCAATGGAAAACTCTAGCTATACAAACGTAACACAGGTTTGAGGGCTAGCAAGCAGCGGATTTGAAAATGGGAGATAAAGCTGAACTCAATCTCAAATATCTTGTATCTTTTGTATAAAAAAAGTGGATTTGGGCAGGTGTAAGTTTTGTGAGTCTGACATCACAAATTGCAGTAATAATTTCTGGGGCTTGTGTGGTAACAGGAAAAGAGGCAAATTCCAAACCTCCAGAGATGCCTCTCCCTGACCTTGAATGACTGTTTCTGCCCTGCCTTTCTTTTTGTCCAGCGAGGTGGTTTTTTTTGTAAGATTGCAATCGAAAGATTCATATACAGGTAGTCCTTGACTTACGACCACAGTTGAGCCCCAAACATCTGTTGCTAAGCAGGACAGTTGTTAAACGAGTTTTGCCCCATGCTACAACTTTTCTTGCGACAGTTACTAAGTGAATCACTGCAGTAGTTTGTAACATGGTTGTTTGGTGAATCTGGCTTCCCCACTGACTTTGCTTCTCACAGGGTCCCCAAAGGTGATCACATCATCCCGGGACTGTGCAACCGTCGTAAGTACATGCCAGTTGCCAAGCTTCTGAATTTTGATCAGGTGACCACTGGGATGCTGCAGTAGTTGTAACTGTGAAAAATGGTCATAAGTCACTTTCTTCAGTGCCGTTGCAACTTCAAACAGTCGCTAAATAAATGGCTGTAAGTTGAGAACTATCTGTACAGTTGGCCTGTGTTTAGGACAGTTGCAGTGCCTCAGGTTCATATAGCCTCCCTGGTTGCCTTCTGACAAGCAAAGTCAATGAGAAAAGCCAGATTCATTTAACAACTGGATTCGCTTTACAACTGCGGCAAACAGGTTGCAAACTGGGGCGCAACTCACTTAACTGTCTTGCTTAACTTTTGGGTTCAGTTATGGTTGTAAGTCAAGGACTAGCTGTATTGCACTATTTTAAAAAAAAATTAATCACAATGTTCCAATTATAGCCTGATGGGATTATATATCTAGGTTCAAGTACAGGTAATCCTTGACTTCACAACCACAATTGATCCCAAAATTTCTGCTGCTAAATGAAATATTTGTTAAGTGAATTTTGCCCCATTTTACGACTTTTCTTTGCACAGTTGTTTAAGTGAATCATTGCAGTTGTTAGACTAGTGACATGGTTGTTAATGGAGTCTTGTTACCCCATTGAGTTAGAAGGTCACAGAAGGTGATCATGTGACACTGCAACCATCCTAAATATGATTCAGTTGCCAAGCTTCTGAATTTTGATCGCATAACCATGGAGATGCTGCAATGGTTGTAAGTGCAGAAAACTGTCATAAGTCACTTTTTTCAATGCCGTTGTAACTTTGAGGTTGGTCATGCTGATTGGATATTCCAGAGAATGCAGTTGTTATCAACTTCTCATCAGTCAGTCATACCCTTTTTATCTGAGATTCGAACCTGGGCTGATTATATATTAGGCAGTTGCTTTAACTTCCTGAGCCACAGGTTCTCTATTAGCTACTGTATTAGTTCTTTCTCTATGACTGACTGATGAGAACATAAGAAGTTCGAAATGATCATTTCAGCCTCCCTAAAAATTCTTTATTAGCAATTTGAATAATTTACATAAATAATGAGCTGTCATAAGTTGTGACTATATCCTGTGGATAGCCTTGAGTTAGTCCAAACAGGAAAGAAAGAGTTAATTAGCAAGGCATATTCAAATGACTTGACAAATATTTAACACATATATCTCCCTTGCTTCCTAGCTAATAGAGAAAGAACCTGTGGCTCAGGAAGTTAAAGCAACTGCCTAATATATAATCAGCCCAGGTTCGAATCTCAGATAAAAAGGGTATGACTGACTGATGAGAACATAAGAAGTTCGAAATGATCATTTCAGCCTCCCTAAAAAATTCTTTATTAGCAATTTGAATAATTTATACACACACACACACACACACACATATATATATGTGTGTGTATGTATGTACGTATGTACGTATGTATATGTATATGTATATGTATATGTATATATACTGCTCAAAAAATAAAGGGAACACTTAAACAACACAATGTACTGTATTTAATAGAGGGAACAGAAGATAAAACATCCTACTATTAAATACAGTACATTGTGTTGTTTAAGTGTTCCCTTTATTTTTTTTGAGCAGTATATACACATACATATGTGTATCTATATGTATGTGTGTATAATGTGAGTTTTCCCTACTGTAGTACTGTTGTACTACAGGTAGTACACTTGTACTATCTGTATCACACTAAGCCAAAATAAGCGACATTATGATTCTGTTTACAGAACACATTGAGACAGAAAATGGCCAACCTCATTTCATGTACAACGTTGGATGAATCTATATTAGTTCAATGTGCTCTGCAAACTCGGAAAGCTGAAGTAAATTACATTTAAAGCTACTAAAGGTATGTTGCAGAAACTATATGAGCCCTAGATGGCATCAAAAGGAGATGGAAAATCACTCTTGGTTGACACTTAGTGGTTGTTTTTACAGCTCATTTTACAGATTTTTACAGCCCAATATTTTTTCTTTCTTTGTATAAAAGAAGAAAAAATAAACGAAAAAGGAAAAATATGTATATATATATACATATATTTTTATGTATATATATACATAAAAATCCATGCCTAAAAAGAAAAATAGGAAAGGGAAAGTAGAACGAGGTATGCAACTTATAACAAAACTCACCATTTTTAAACACTGTATTGAACAATAGAGATGATACAGTCTACACTTCCATTTTGCCAATAGACAGCTAGTTCAAGAAGTTGAAACTGAACACATCAGTGAAGAGTATAGATCTCATTTAGTACAGTCACAGCAGAATAATCTTTTGCTTTGTGCAGTGCTTGATAAAGCCACAGCTCTTTATGTATTTATCACTTTAGTAAATATGGTTCGTTGATAATCTTTCTTGGGCATCCAAAGCATGAAAAACGTTTGCCGACTTAGCCTCAACTTAGGTTCATAAGAAAGGTACTAAATATGTGGTAACCCTACCAAATGTCAGCTAATGAATGAATGCAAATCAGTGTGTCCTTTCTAGTATAAAGTATGTGCTTTAAAGGAATTGCTTACAAGACGTCTGCACTCAGATGGCGGGGAAAAACACTGAACAGAGAGCCTTTGAAGTTTGAAATATTGGAAATGTCACTATGATGACACCGTGAAATACCTGCAAAAATTAAAGGTAATCACTATAGTTGGCTTTATAACCTTATTGGCATGTTGTTTTAAAACTTCTAATAGCTGATTAGTGTCAAAAATCCAATTTTAAAATTACAAGTTTAAATATAAATAAAATCTCACCATTGTTAAAGAAGCAGTTTTTTAAAAAAAATATCAAACTACTTTATACATCCCAAGCAGGGCAAAGGGTTTAGTTTAATGTGGGATATAGCTGAATTCATCCAGGAGGTACTTATTAGCAAAGGTATGTGGCAATAGCAATAGCATTTAGGCTTATATACCACCCCATAGTTCTTTACAGCAAGGGTCCCCAAGCCCTGGTCCATGGATGGGGACCGGTCTGCGGCATGCCAGAAACCGGTCCACACAAACAAGTGAAGCCCCATCCACAGGATGCAGGCAGCACATGAAACCATACCCTTCCAGTCCCTGGTGCCCAAAAGGTTGAGGGCCGCTACTTTACAATGTCAGCATATTGTCCCCAACAATCAGGATCCTCATTTTACCAACCATGGAAAGATGGAAGGTTGAGTCAACCTTGAGCCCCCTCAGCATCGAACTCCAGGCTGTTTGCAGAGTTTGCCTGCAATGCTTCTTTTGAACCACTGTGCCACCAGGGCTCCTACATGGTGGTTACAGGAATGAGGAGAGAAGCACAAGTCCAGATCCACAGATCTTCATAGTGTAATATTGGACAGTTCCCACTTGTTTCACAGCTCAGCAAAAGACTTCCCATCCTGTAATCAAGGAACAGCTATTTTGAAACCATTGGTGGGAGCAGGAATAACAATGCTCCAGAAAGGACAGGGGAATACCGATATTTGGAATATCCCATCAGGAGGACTTTCCCATCCTGTAGCTCAGTACTATTAATAAGAGCTTTGCTAGGCTGTGGCTCTCAGTAGATAATATGAAGGCGAGGAAGAATGCCATATGCTGTTCGTTTAAGCCCTGCTATAAGTCAAGGGTTTTTTTCCCTTCCATTAATCCCATCCCTTTGCCTATCCATCCATGAAAGTCATACTTCCTTTTTTTCCCTATGAAGGCAGTGAGGAAAGTATTTGCATCTTTATTTGCAGATCAGGCTAAGATTAAATCTAGCCCTGGGACAGCCAGTCTTGTAATATTTTTTTTCAGAGTCACTCCCAGCATGGCACTCAAAAGACAACTTTAGCTGTCAACCCAGAAATAGTTGTCTGATAAACAGGTTGTTTCAACCAGCTATACAGTAAATCTGGTTTAAAGTGTATATTCCTAATACCTTAAAGGCATCTTCTACAATTTCTTGCATTGTCCTCTGCTCTAAGGCATCATTCAGATCTGTATGCATTGTGATTGGATTTTTCAAGATATGCGTTCTGTATTTTTATGAATTCTTTTAGAATTCCTCATTTGTCATGGCCACATACAACTTTGAAAAAGTAACAATAGGACTGAAAAAAATAACAAATCAAGAACGTGGTATGACAGGAGGTGCATTATCTGGAGACTTGACATCAGAAACTCAGAAAAACATCATTACTGCATTTTATTAACTGTTCTCACTATATAAAATTGTCTTCTAAATCAACTGGCCAGCTCGTCTTGTAGAGGCAAATGGATTCCATTTTCATTTTTCAGTTGTGCGTGTGTTTTACTGTTGCCAGGACAACCTTGATTTCTAGCTGTGATACAAGTGGCCTTTATAATTAAATACAGATTACCCTGCATTATTGGCCTTAATCAGCTGGAATATCAAACCATGTAAAAAAGGAAGCCTTCTTAGGCCAGAGGAAATAAAGGCAAAAAGACTTTTGCAGTGAAATTAGGAACGGAACAATTATTCAGCTTTTCTTCAACTAGGGTTATTTTGGTGGAAATGCTAGAAGTTTTATTCCGACACATCTGGAGGGAAAGGCTGTGCTAATTCTTTACTACCTGAGAAGTGTCAGTTCAATGGATGTCAAATGCAGTCTTAATTGATGGGTCGGTTCAATTAACAAGCTACTTTTTTAGTTCTGGCCTCTCATCAGTTACAGGCCGGCCTCAACCTACGACCACAGTTGAGCCCAAAATTTCTGTTGCTAAGCAAGACAGCTATTAAGTGAGTTTTGCCCCATTTCATGAGCTTTCTTGCCCCAGTTGTTAAGTGAATCACAGCAGTTGTTAAGTTAGCAATATGGTTGTTAAATGAATCTGGCTTCCCCATTTGACTTTGCTTCTCAGAAGGTGAATCGCAGTGACCTTGGGTCACTGCAGCCGTCATAAATATGAACCAGTTTCCAA
Organism: Vipera ursinii; assembly: GCF_947247035.1. Lineage (NCBI taxonomy): Eukaryota > Metazoa > Chordata > Lepidosauria > Squamata > Viperidae > Vipera > Vipera ursinii. The sequence goes on along the minus strand of NC_139518.1, from coordinate 57,342,574 downwards.
GCATTTGAATTTTGATTATGTGACCATGGGGATTCTGCAATGGTTGTCAGTGTGAAAAATGGACATAAGTCTCTGTTTTCATAGCTGTTGTAACTTTGAACGGTCACTAAATAAACAGTTGTAAGTCGAGGTCTATCTGTACGGCAGACATGTCAAACACAAGGCCCGGGGGCCGGATCCGGCCCGCGAAGTGGTTTCATGTGGCCCGCGAAGCTATCCTGGAAACAGTGAGGGAACGGCCCCCACTGCCTTGGCCCTGGCCCAGAGACCCTCCTTCTGCCAGAGACCCTCAGATCTGCCCCACTCCTGCCCAGTGCCCCATAGACACCCATGATGCAAATGATGTATAGCTGGCCACGCCCACCCAGTAGGCCATACGCACTGTAGCCATGCCTACCCAGTAGGCCACGCCCACCCTGGCCACACCCACCCGCCCCCCTGAGGGCAACCGCAATGCTGATGCGGCCCTCAATGAAATTGAGTTTGACACCCCTGCTGTACGACATTATAATGTAGATCAGTATTTTCCTCAGTGCTGGCTGGGCAATTCTGGGAGTTGAAATCCACACCTCTTAAAGTTGCCAATTTTGAAAAATACTGCTGTGGATAGTTTAATTCTGGTTTAGTTATCCTTTGAACCCAGACATTATGGATGTAAATTTTACTTTCTGGCTTAGCCCATACTGTAGATTCCCAGCCAATTTTTGCTTTCTACTTGAGTGTGATGGGTGAATGCAGTTGATCAGTTGGCCAATTTTGAGACAGAAGGACTACTACACAAGAACAGCTCTAAGCTGGAATAAGGTAATGAAGCATAACTTTCTTATTGCTTATTGCTTACTGTATTCATCAGTTCGAAAGCACGTAAAAATGCAAGTAGAAAAATAGGGACCACTACGGTGGGAAGGTAACAGCGTTCCGTGCGCCTTTGACGTCTAGTCATGCCGGCCACATGACCACAGAGATGTCCTCAGACAAGCGCTGGCTCTTCGGCTTTGAAACGGAGATGAGCACCGGCCCCTAGAGTCGGAAACGACTAGCACGCATGTGCGGGGGAACCTTTACCTTTACCTATTCATCTACGTATTTTTTTCTGCCACTATGGAGAACTTTTAATTTGTGATAGTTTACCTTTCTGCAAAACTTAACAGCACCTCCTTCTTTGTCTTCTAAGATATAATCCTGAGGAGAAAAGGCTTGATTTTGATGGAGTTAAGTCAAAGGTCTCTTTTCTGAGACTGGGAATCAGCCTTTCCCATTATATATAACAAATTACCTTGGTGCGTGTGTGCCCCTGTGTGTCTAAATTTATGTTTCCAAATTTAGAGAGGTACAGATGTTTCTTTTTTCACTATTCCCAAGGTTAGAGGTGATAATCCCTTGCAAATTGCACTTTTGTCAATGTAAACAGGCGCTGCTCCAAGTACTTTCTATTCTTTTGTGAACATGGGATGGATCACAACTGCATTTTTTTTTCTCACTGTTCCCCATTTACACAGGTATTGATTTACAGTCCTTTTGGCGAAGCCGAATGAACTTAGGCAGAAGTTGCAAAAGAAAGACCTGCCAGTGGCTTCTTCTCAATAAACAGAGAGCAGGGCAAAGAATACAAAGCAGCATACAGCCATCACCGTGGTGGGTGATATGTTTTTGAAATATAGATAAGGGAGTGCCGATGTCCAAAGGCAATATGGTTTGAACTATTTTAAAATATTGTTTTGCTGCAATCTCTTGGGGGTGGTGGTTCTTGCACTTTAAGAGGTAGTGAATGAGACTGGAGCAAAATACTCACAAGGCAGCAGTTGGAGGAATTGCTGGATTGGAGGAACTGTCTGGAGGTGGTGGTCTTCCAACAAAATAAAATGAAGGAAAGGAGGGAAAGTGAACAGTGAGTGATGATCCTCAGTAACTTTTGGCACCATTTAGAATGCTCAGTTGGCCCACTTAAAGGAGAAAGTGGAGAATCTTAAATCTCTTCCTTGTCCTGTTACTTATTAAATAACTTGTTAATATGTGATTGTGGCAGTGTGGAATGGGGTGATTTGAGCTCCTGTGGGGATCCAAAGGCTTCTTTCAACAATATTGCTGCACCCTCTCTACAGGCACTGGGGCTTTCCACTCACTTGACTTTCAGACTCAGGAAAGAGAAAACATTTGCTGAAAACGAAGGTAAAATTGAGACTGCCCTTCCCATTGTAAGAGTCAGACTGAAGGAGAGAAAGACACATTATGACCGGGGTCTAAGCATTTGCTTTTCCATGCCTTCGTTTTTCTCTGCCCTAGAGGAACTGCAAGGTCTGGATTAAAAAAAAGAAGACATGATGGTAGCCATGATGATGCGATTGAACTCCACTTGTTTTATTATTATTTTTTATGAAAATTTTATGCTGCCCATTTTGCCGCTAAAGCATTTTTTATATGCATCACAGTCATCGCTTTGATTGCACTGCTGTTTTAACAACAGTGTGGACCTCTCTGTTCTGCTCATTACCTGGAAGCTAGGCGAGACAGCAGTTTTCTTTTGTGGTGCCTGGACGTCTTGAACTAGAATTTCCGCACATTCACTACACCGTGTACCAGTAGCCCTGAACTACCTAACAGTTCACTTAGTGACCATTCAAAATTACAACGGCATTGAAAAAAGTGACTTAGGACCGTTCTTCACACTTATGACCATTGCAGCATCCCCATGATTTACATTTGGATGCTTGACTGACACACATTTATGATGGCTGCAGTGTCCTGCGATCCCCTTTTGTGACCTTCTGGCATTCAGTGTCAATAGGGAAGCTAGATACACTTAACAACCGTGTTACTAATTTAACTTCAGTGATTCACTTAACATCTGTGACAAGAAAAGTTGTAAAATGGGGCAAAACTCACTTAACAAATTTCTCACCTAGCAACATAAATTTTGGGCTCAATTGTGGTCGTAAGTTGAGGATTACCTGTATTTTGTTCCTTGATCCTTGTTTTGACTCTTGTCCTTTTGTCTGTTGGCTAACAAGGTCCCTTTGGGGTATTTTATGGAGTCTGTGCTGTGATTTTAGAAATTCTTATCTCACTTCCCCAGACTTCTTCCAGCATTATCTTAGCTTTCATCTTGCACATAGGTTTTGGATATGTAAAGATCAGCAGTGTTCTTGATCTAGTTGGTAAATTTAATCTAATTAGATTTTGTCTTAATCTGGAAATGTCTTCTAAATCATGGGGAGATAGTATGAATCAGAGAGAGATATAAGGAGAAAAAGATAAGAACATAATAAGAGCTAATATTAGGTAATACCACACTCGGTTCTAGTTTAAAATCTTACTTTCAGTCGTGGCAAATTGAATACCTTTGAAAGATCCACAAGCAAATCTGGAGGAGACTTTTGTTGTTCCCTAGAAACTTTTGTAACAGTGTCTCTTACCCTAGAGTCAGAATTCATCTTCTACCTTTGGTACTTTTATCCTTCGTGAAATCTATGTAGGTACTTTTTAAAACTATAGTATCTGGAGTGCTATAACTTATGACCGCAATCAAATTTCATTTTTTATACATCTGTACTCTTAAGAACAATTACTGAGGACAGATACGTTCATTTGAATAAGTACAAAAACATATATGTTGGTTTTTAAAACAGCAGAGGTACAAAAATGAAAGTAACTGCTTCTCGATAGTTTAATTTAAATATTCTGATTGTTTATGCTGTACAAATGAGAAAATGAATGCAAACGCATTCAATATGTACAGATATTTTCCTTAAGGAAAAAAAAACATTCAAAACAGCTGTGCAAACCTTTTAGGGCTTGTGCTACTTGATATCTAAGTTAGGTCAGCCCAATAATATATTTTGGGTGCAGTTAAAACATGATAAGTAGGCCACAACAATTCCAGTCTTGCTCCTTCTTTCTTGACTCTTGTTCTTGGGCAAAACAAAGTTAGGTTCCAGAAGGTTTCAGAAACATAACCAACTTCACCTTTAACAACAATTTTAAGTCATAACGCATTAGTGCCAGTGAGATACCCTACGTACCTTTTCTACAGCAAATAATTGGAAGCAATAAACACCTTTGGGAGGGGGAAGGTGTTCAGAAAAAGTCAAGATGATGGTTGCTGTAGTGTGATCACAGCCCCATGACTTTCATATGTGTGTCAACATTGCATGCATGCATTCAAAGAGGTGTTGCTTTGAGTACACTGCCATAGACTCCATGTTGACTGTTGACTTAGTGGATACTGCTGAACTCCATCCTGATCCATCACAGTTTTACAGGTACAGACATCATATAGATAAGTTGAAGACTTAAAGGAGGTCAGTTTCAAATATTTGCTGAAGCTTTTTTTAGTTTTGGGATATTTTGCTTTAGTTACAACTGCATTTCTGAAACATTTGATGATGAAGACTGTGTATATTCATATAACATATTCAGTTCTGGTCAGGTCTAGTAAGATGCTCCAAACTTCACTGTGAATTAAACTGTATTAATCTGCCATAGTTTGTTTGTCCAGTCATGTCAGACTCTTAAGGGATAGTGCTTATCTTCTTTTCTTAGCTGAGGGAGCCAACATTGTCCAAAGACACTTTCATGGTCATATGGCCAGCATGACTCTATGCTGAGATGCACAGAACGCTGTTACTGGGAGCGTGAGGGGGCTGGCCAACAGAGTGGGATGGATGCAATTGGGGTCTGGACTTGGGGGGATGGAGGGGCAATGGCCTGAGAACCCCAGCTATGCCAGAGGCAGTGCTTGCCCCGAAGGAACTTGGACACTCATCCCCACGCTGGATGGGGAGGTGCCTGGACCCAGGGGGCAGGTCATTCTCACAGCTGTCATACCCCCGTCAGAATCTGAATCTGCTGAGGAAAAGGTTCTGGAACTGGAGCTTATGGAGGTTGAGGGAGAGGCTTCAGAGGAATGTGAGGAAGAGCAGACTGAGGCAGGCCAGAGCCTTTCAGGATTGGGACAGGATGAACATGAGAGACAGAGCTCAGGCGATGAGCAAGGGCCACCCTCTCCTGATCCTAGAGCACGGAGAGTGGAGAGAAGGAGGGAACAATGCAGGCAGGCTCAACTACTCGGGAGGAGAACGTCCCACCCCTTTCGGGTTCGGGACTGGGCGCTTGGCTCAGCCTGGGAACCCTCCGCTTGGGAGGCCCCAGGGCTGCCAGGAGGAACGTGGCGAGTCGAGGTGGAGCTTGAACCCAGGCTGCCAGCTTTACAGCTGGCAAGCTCAGCATCTTTAACTGCTGAGCCATTGTGCCCTTTTCAAGGTCCTTAGAGTAATTCTGAATCCATGAAGATACAGACTTGAAATGGCATTCAAATGGGAATCAAGTGAAGGTTATCTGCTGCTCCCTTGTTCTGCTGCTGTGCTCTATAGAGCAGATTCGTACTGGAATTGGTCTTCTGATGAGGTAACCAAGGAGAGGGGAAGAGAGAATCGGAAGGATATTTCTGTGGGGAAGTAGAAGGAGCAGATCTGGTTTGCAGGTATTATATAGAAAGAGGAAAGGTGGGGGAGACACCTGCTGTCCAGACATTGTGGATGTGAAGAAAATAGTGTAGTTACACTTGGAGTGCCATGGGAGGTAATGATATGTTCCTTGCAAATTTCATTTTGTTTCAGAGTTGAATTCAGTTAAAGTTGATCTCTTTCTAAACACAGTTCATCTCTTGGGCCATTGCTTCCCCATCAATGAATCGCACAGTGGGAAGACTCTGGGCACCCTCTGCCCTTGCGAATGGAGAGGTAGCCACTTTTAGCTTGCAATTCTCATTACGTTTTCCTGTTAGTGTATCCTATGTCATCTTATAGGTCTCTTCTAAGGAGGTATGTGCCGAATTATCACCTGATCCACTTCTTGCCTAATTCAGTTAATACCCTTTATGGAAGTCTAGCCCCACTGAATATAGCTCATTGAACGTATGCCCCCGCCCCCTTCAGAAGGTAGTGTATCATTCACTTCAAAGAGCTTAGCAAGACAGCCCTCGCTTTGTTCCAAGGATTATCCTATTAATTCTGCTGAATAAGCATCTGGACCCCTGCCCTCAAAAGTCCTGCTCTGACATTCTTAAATATACCACTATAACAATTCATGTCATAAGGAACTTCTCCTACTGATATGCACCTTTAGCAGTCATGTGCTTTTTTTTGACATTGTAGTGCTGTATGACCACTCTTAAAACTTTTATTCCAATAGGACCATTGTTTATCATCAAAACAATGGCATTTTTTCCAGTTTGGAATATAATGTTTTATAATTTTAAAGTTGGACTGAAAATGAAAAATGTTCTTATTGTCATATTAGTTTTCATATGAATTTTACATAATATTAAAGAGGTTGCTTGTAAGTAAAAATAATGTTATATTAGGAATTCAGCTACAATAATTTTAAATGTATTATTGCTAGCATTTATTCTATAGTGCATAGGGCTTTTTTAAAAAAAATGAAAGACACCGCACAGGTTTTGAAAGGGTAATAGAATTTCATCTTATCAGTTGGAGCTGCAGTGCTATAAAATGATTGCAACCCAAAAGTTAATGCTTGTCATGAAAATACTTTCTTTAAAAAAAAAAGACAACAGAAGATATTATAACTCAGATAGCTTTGAGGTTGAATAAAAGAGGCATAGATATTCATACATTCTGTGTAGATAAAAACCAAGCAGGCTTTTAAAAATTGAAATTCCAAAGGTGCCTTTTATTTAAGAGAAGCTACTGTGAATTTATTTTGCAAATATAGCAGAAGAGTAGCAATGTGACATTTTTTTTATAAGGATGCTAGCCTTAATTTTTCCTTTTACAAGAAAAAATAGAAGTCCATTTGGCCAGCAATAGACTTTGCTTGAATATTTGTGCTTTGTTTTTGTTGTTATATTTCTCTGTTCCTGTGAAGGCTTTCAGCCTGTCTAAATCATGAAACTTCTCATCCCCCATTTTTCCCTTGTTTTCATTTTAGGTCAAGAAATGGTGATGGGTCGACCATAGATGATAACCAGATATAAGCACAATATTCCAGCACTAAAGCTGAAGTTTACTAACATTGTCTCTAATGTTACAAAACCTGTGTAATCCCAATGCTTTGTAGACCTTAAAGCAGGAGGGTGAAAATGAAAATAAGGAAGAAGCCACATTTGTTGTTCTTCCTATTCCTCAATTAAACAACCCTTCTGTCATGAATCTGAAAGATTAAATTTACATGATGTAAGGGATGAATGGAATGAACACGAACAAGACAGTAGCCAAGTTGTTACTTTCTTGGAACTTGTAGTCAACATGTACCATTTTGTTTATAAGCAGAGATGGACATGGAAATCGTTGTGGGGAAAGGAAGCACCAGAAGAAGGCTAAACAGGTGATAAAAAGTTTTAAGAATCCATCATATTTGATGAAATGATTGCTAGGAGTCTGGAGCCAGCATATAGAATACATTAACTTTTAATTGGTTTGTTTTGATTGCAATACCACATATACATATTATGTATTTTCCTTTGTTCTTTTGTTCCTTATTGTTTGTAGAACAATGTCATTCCTCTAAGAGAACACACCTCTGCTGCACTCACTTCAGTCTGCTTCCTTGAGTCTCCAGGTCAAATGAACTCCAATAACAGATCTAGGCTACGTGCGAGAAGTCTGGAAGTCTGTTCAGATTTGATCCTAACAACAGCATTTGAGACCGTCTTCACCAACAGCATTTGAGGATACCTAGCATCCTTGGAATTAATTGGGTCATTTAATCCCTTCTTAGTGTTCTCATACCTTACTAGGCCTCACCACTTTGATTTAGTTAAGTGTATTGTGGTACTGTGGCTTTAGTGCAGAAAAGCTGATTAAAGAGAAAGAAGCAAATCTATTAGATTCAGGACAAGTTCTTGTGTTAAAAATGTCTTGTTGTCATGCTGTTCTTTTCTTTCTGTCTCACATACTTGATCTCTGCACTCTTCATTATTGCTACTAAATATCAGAATGTTAATAAATGAAGTAAAGTATATAAGCCGAAGCATATAATAAATAAATAGGAATGCTAGCAAATTATATGATTGGTTTCTAAATAAAAATTATTTGCAGCCCAAAATATCTTGTGATCAATTACAATTCATAAAGATATTTTCTTTGAAAGGGATTCCTTGTGATTTGGTTTGATACCCGTACTGGCATCCAACCTTGTAGGAAAGACCTGGGGCTATACAGTGATAAGCAATGACATTTTGCTCAGACTTTGAGATTGTTTTTCAGGACTATATCGGATATTGCAATTCTAGATCTCAAAGATTAACAGAAACAAGCATTCTAGCAATTTTCTCCAATCAGAATTTGTATCCTTCAACTTTGTCACCCTTGACCAGGGGTAGCTGACTCAGGAATTCTGGGTGTAGAAGTCCATGAGTCATAAAAGAGCCAAGGTTGCCTAGCCCTGCCCTAGACAGCTCTATGAACATTTAGGCTTATTTCCAGGTTTGCTGAGACAGTTGTACATATTCTCTAAGCATCATATAACTGTTAAAGCCTTACAGGTATTTGTGAGAAACTAGAAAGGAAAAAGATATCAATAATCCCGAAGACTTAGAATTATGTTTGAAAGAACAACATTGTCCTGAACCTTGTTTATAATTCTTAATTGATGGGATGAAGGTACAGGATATAGGCTATAGGCTGCCTTTTGATTAGAGATCCTAGTTTGCATAGAATATTGTGGTGATTACGTGAGGTAAAATTGGGCTTCAGTTATACTAATGACATATTGCCCCCCCCAAATATGTCAAAATTGATTGTGCCTTTACTATGAACAAGGTATGGTGAAATATAACATGGACATGACAAAGGTTCTTAACGTAATCTATTCTTTCTTTATCAAATTAAAATGATATGTGAACACTTGGATTGATTAAAATTACAATGTGTAGTAAGAGTCAAAGTATCTTGCCTTGTCTGGTCATGACCAGGCCATGTGAAAGATTAAAACTTGGAAAGTAAAGGAATACGCCCCTTTGAGCCAGCTCCATTTGAGTTCGGGATTGAGGTCATCATTTTATACTGATTCTTTTCATTTCGCTGGGCTGGTTCCAATCAGTGTTGGTTGGTGGGGAAAGATCATCCCCTAGGCCCCTTCTTTGTGTGGTTCTATTCTCTTTTCCATCCTTTTCAACATCTACATGAAACTGCTGGGTGAGGTTATCTACTGGTTTTGGGATTTGGTATCATCATACTTTTAAATTCAGTCTGGGCAAGTGAGGTTTGTCAGGGTTCTGTGTGTAGAGACTGTGCACATTTGAATGGGGAGGAACTGTCTTTAACTCATCCTATTAAGACCAAGCTGCGTGTGTTTGGACTACACAGATCTGAGGTTTTTCCAACTTTGGCCTTAGATAGATTCTACTTCCCTATTCAAGAATGGCATGCAGTTTGGGGATCTCCTTGGACTCACAGTTCCTTCTTTATGAACAGCTGGCAGGTGTGGTGAGGAAGGTTTTTGCCCAACTTCATCTGGTGCACCAGTTGTACCTTTTTTCCTAGACTGAGGGGGCTTTCAGTCACTCATGTCCTAGTTAATCAAATCAAATCATGATTTGATTCTACATGGAGCTATCCTCGAAGACCACCTTCATTACCTACGGCAACACCTGCGGCCGGCGTCAACTTCCCTCCGTCCAGTGCGCTCCCACAGAGAGGGCCTCCTCAGGGTGCCTCCGATCAAAGAATGTCGATTGGTGGCCCCTAGGGGGAGGGCGTTCTCTGTGGGCGCGCCAGACCTGTGGAACCGCTTGCCGGTTGAGCTCCAGATGGCCCCCGACCTTCGCTCCTTCCGGCGCGATCTAAAAACTTATTTATTTGAGCAATCTGACCTGGTTTAATGGGTTAGGATTGGGGTTTTAATATGTTTTTAATTACTGTTTTAAACTTGGGCATAATATTTAATTGTTTTTTAACTTTTGTATTCTGTTTTTATATTTATTGCCCTGTACACCGCCCTGAGTCCTTCGGGAGAAGGGCGGTATAAAAATATAATAAATATAAATATAATATAGGTCCAGAATGCAGCTGTGGGGACAGTGATGGGCATGCCTCAGTATGCCCTGTAATGGCTCTGCTTTGCAAGCTGCACTGGTTGCCAGTTTTCCTCCAGACCTGCTAGTCACTACATGTAAAGCCCTATGGCATAATAGGGCCTGATTACTTGTGTATCTGCCTTGTTGATGCAATCTGGTAGGGTTGGTGTGCTTCAGGTTTCATTGATTATATAGTGCTTTCTGTCAGGACACCAGAAGTAGGTCTTCTCTGTTGCAATACCTGCGTCATTGATTTATGTCCCCCCCTGAATGCTTTGATTGTTCTTTGTTTTTAATTGTTTTCAACAATTGTAAAATGCTAAGTCATTGGGAGTCAGGCAGCATATACATTTAATTAATTACTATTATGATTAATAATAATGAAAGAAAAATAGTATCCGTGTTTGCGAAACATGGAGAAAGGGGAAGGATAAAATGGATCTGAATATGAAGGGCAAAAATGTATGTCAGGAAGAATGAATTTGAGAAATAGAGGGTGTCATCAGAGGCGCACAGAAATTTGTAGTTTGCTGATATTATTTGTTATGCTGCAGTGAACCATACTAACACAAAAACCAGGGGTGAAGTTTGAGCATAATTATGCTAAACCCTGAATGAATTGAGAATGCAAGTAAGTACCTGCTTAGAAAGTGGTCAGCATATTTCAGATATGTTGTCTAAACATGAATAACTCATGAATAAAGTAGATACCTTGAATTTTATAGATTTTTGTAGGACTAGGGAATTGAAGATTGGTTTCTGAATATGATAGGAATAGTATATAATGGAAGTTAAGATGAGAAAATAAATGGAATTAAGCAGGGATTAAGATAAGGAAGTACAGCATTGCCTTGGGTGTTCAGCATAAATAATATTTATATAACATTAGAAGTCTGTTGATGGGAACATGAGTATTTTGTATGGAAATGATTCTTCTGAATAACCTGAAATTTTAAAGTAATGTAGTCCTTGATATGATTTTAAAATGCCCTGTAAACCGCCCTGAGTCCTTCGGGAAAGGGCGGTATATAAATCTAATAAGATCTAAAATCTAAATGATAATAATTTCATCAGTTCTCAGATCTTTTAATTTGTATTTGCCTTACTGCATTAAAGTTGTAGCTCATCTTGTTTATTTTCCATATTCTGACTCTTAAGATAAAAATTTGAAAGTCATAAATGCATATAGATAAATACACAATTTCAATTTATCTTGCTCAAATACATTTATCCCAGTCTTTGTTGGGTGCTATCCATTGTGTGCCAACAGTACATCTTGCCAACAACTCAGACCATGTTCTCAGAAATAAAATCTTAACTACCAACAGAAATGATGTGTCATTCATTTGCAGTATTTCTCTTTCTCTTTTCCCTCTTTCATAGACATAAGTAAGAAGAGAATGCTGCTGGTGTTCCTAGATTGTTCAGGTTCCTTCCAAGAACTTCAAAGCCCAAGGTGAAACAGTTGCAGCAGCTCTTGGTGATATTACCTGATATTATCTCCAGGTGAATGACCAGCAAGAGATAGCTGTCAGTAGTCATGATGAATCTTGATAATTTCTCTGTCATATTCCTGGACTCTAGCTAGTTCTGGGAGTTTTTATTTTTTCATGAACCAGTACATTTGGCCAACAAGTTTTTATTTCTTCTTCCTCCCTTGTTGAATTAGCCAGATATACCACACCACTTTTCCCTTTTAGCTTCCTATTACCTTCCTATTAGATCTTTGAATTTATTCCCTGAAAAAACCCTGTCTGCCTTATATTCTTTCTACAACCTGTACTACACAGCCTCCTCTTACATGGCAGGCAGCAATCACTCAATCACATAATAATGGGGAATCAGCAACTTCAGGGCCCTCTTTACAATCAACAGCTAGCCTTTTGTACGTCACAGATCTGAGCAGTCAGTTGCTCAGAATATATAGCCTTTTTCTGTTTAGTCTCTGTTGTTGAACTCCACTGACAAATTCCTGCTACCTTCCGTGTTCACTATTAATTCTCTTTGAAATAAATCATACAGGTGAAACTCTTGACCTTACTGACTAGCATCTCTAATTATGAGGATGTGCTGTAAGATTGTAACTATAAATATTAGAGCATACAAAGGATAATATAAAATCAATCTTCATGGTGCGATATATTTCTAATACTGTTTGTATATGGCAGGGATATTTCATGTTTTTTTTAAATGGAAGAATCTGAAAATGACAAATTACTTCCACATATACACTCATGTTTTTATCTCCTTTAATCATAAAAGTATAACCAGAATCAATTAAGACAGAATTGCCTTTATCATGTTAACTGGACCCGATAGGTGTTGAAGTCCCATCATCCAGAAATATTATGGTCTCTGATTGTGCTGAAGACCCTCATAAACATGCAAGGGTGCATGTTCTATTATAAATGTTCCTTCTTCTGTATTTTAGCAGATAAGACCCCAAATATATAAGTATGAACTTTCAGATTCAAATTCTGTTATGTTATCCATAAGCATGTTATCCATAATATAGAACTGTAATGTATAGTGACATATAGTGGAGAGGAGATGAAGAAAAGGCAAGATAGTGAGTGAGGTGTCACAATAGAAGATCCTGTTATATCTGTATGTGGTGTTGCCACATGAGCAAAAACAACTGATCTTGCATTGAAATGCTGCCTCTTGCCTTTTTTGACCTATCTCCCACTTCCCAGGCATCGCTGATAATCGAGTTTCTACAACAGACTGCAGGTAGTGAAGTTAGTTTATTTGAGACACAGTAAAGTCAATGAAAATTTACTAATAAGGTACAATGTTTTGCTCATTAATTTTAATGAATGCCTGGACCATTATTATAGAGGGTTTTGTATTATTATAGACCTAGGTTGTATTTTTAATCCCCATTTTCTTTTAATATTTAGTCTATTTAGATTTTTTGATTTTTATTTTTATTTCTGTATTTTGTATTTTTTTGTATTTTAATTTTTTTGCATTGCATCTTTTTTACTCTGATCTTTGACCATAATAAATGGATGGATTGACTGATTCAGCGATCATAAAGTCAGCCTAGGCATGGAGAACAAATATCCATGATTCAGGAAACTTCACAGAATCATCTTGAGTCACCTATTATCTTTCATTCTTACCTCACATTAGCTGTGAAATTAAAGGGAAGTATAAGGAAAAAAATGGTATATCAGCTCAAGTTCCTTAGAAGACACGTAGTATGTTAACAGAATAAATATTCTTTCCATGGATTATAGCATGTTGATTGTACTGGGAAAGCAGACCTAGATAGGCATACTATTGGACTGAAAAAACATTAGGGATTTCTGTTGAATCTGTAGAATTTAATTGTAATTTATTGTGGAAGGCCTGCCTTGTCTTTGAAATGCATAAAACTATTACAATACAATGACATTTACAATGTAATTACACTAAAACCATTTAATGTTACATAAGTATATATGTACAGAAACACACACACGGACACACACACACACACACACACACATAAATAAATCAGAGAAAGAAAGGTTTTAACATATTAAAAAACCAGAGCCTTAAGAACTTTATAAAAGGCAGTTTATAAATTTTAATTTTTTTTAATTAGGAGAATTATACAGACATATCTGTAACCTGCTTTCATCCCTGATTTTATAAACATATTAGCAGCCAAATCATATATGACAATTTCTGGATTGTCTGCAAAAATAGCAATAGCACCTAGACTTATATACTGCATCCTAAGTAGTTTACAGAATCAGCATATTGCCCCCAACAATCTGGGTCCTCATTTTACTGATCTTGGAAGGACGGAAGGCTGAGTCAACTTTGAGCCCCATCAGGATCAAACTCCAAGCTGTGGACAAAGTTTGTCTGCAATATTGCATTCTAACCACTGTGCCACCATGTAAAAGTGGTTTGGTATAATGACTCAAAGCTTTGAGCAAATGTCTTTAAAATATGACTATGTCACCCACATGCATGATAATTTATATTGTCCTTCTATTCTGAACTTCTAGATATTTGGGATATTTCCCATAATCCCTGCAAGTAAGGGTGTATGCCATGTTGATTATTATGTAGACTGGAGTACAACATATGTGGAAGACCCCAAGTTGGGACATTACTTTGAAGAATGAAACTTTATCACAATAGCATATTTAGAAGATCTATAAAAGATATTGGAAAGAAAGCTCTTATTGGTTCCTAAGGTGATGGCTGAAAATATAAAAGCAAACCTCACCAATACATTCCATCATTTCTGAAGCTTTTATCCATATAAAGTTCAAACTCAATGAAGCACATTTCAGATTCTACAGGGACATTTGTCAAATAGGTTAAGTTTAAAAAAAGAAGAAAAAAAGAAATTGAACTGACCCACATTTAGACTGAAAGAAAAATTGTCCTGAGGTTAAGTTGAATGAAATAGAATTGAATAGCTTGGCTGCTGAAACAGGTGGATGGCACATTTCTCAAAGAAAATGTAATTTAGGTCACCATTTACCATAATAAAGTGAAAAATCTATACATACTGAGGATGAGTACTTTTCTTAAAGCTTTCACCCAAATGCAAAGTAGACAGAATCCCTTTAGTTTGCTTCTCCTACAAAGTCATAAAGCTTGCTAGGTCAGCTTTTTCAAATCATTCTTGAATAGCTAAAAAATAATAGGTCAGTTCCAATACACAGAGCTAGCTGAAGCTGTAAAAATGCTGCCCTGCTGCTTACTATGCATTGAACGCTTACCTTGTAAGAGCTAGTCATTATATTTGCTGGAAATGTTTTTTACTCTATTCTTTAAATAAAATGGCTTCTTACTACTTACTGGATCAGCAGTAATAGACTGAAGACTCAGTTGTATATGGGAAAGAAATTTATTTATTTATTTATTCCCTCAAACTTCCAGGCTGCTTAGGTCCAAAATGACTAGACACCTTTAGAAGATTAAAAATGCAGTAAAAATATCTATAAAAAGAACACACATTATATAAGAGTGCATCAGTTGTCCAAGGAAACAAATAACACACATGCACATCACCCAAATGAAATACAAGGGAAAAATGTGTGTGTGTGGCGGGGGGGGGGGGCGCAAATAACATTCAGACTCACTGTAAACTTATAGCGGGGGTCTTCAAACTTGGCCCTTTTATGACTTAAGGACTTCCAACTCCCAGAATTCCTCAGCCAGGCACACTGACTGAGGAATTCTGGGAGTTGAAGTCCACAAGTCATAAAAGGGCTAAGTGTGAAGACCCCTGACTTACAGAGTAAAAACATAGTACTTAATCATTACATGCCTTTCTGGTCTACAAAAAGCATCTAAATCAAGCTTTTTGTCTATCCCATATTACCTTGCTGTATTTTAAAGCTTGAAGCAGTAGTTCAGCTGAAGTTTTCTTTCCATTTACAATACAAATTTGCTACTGTGAATTTTAGAACACACATAGCAAGTCTAAAGATTTACTTGTTTATTTACAGGATTTCCACACTGCTCTAAACACACAATTCTGAATAGAGTAAAATTCCCCACGACATGCATACATACATACATATATATGTATATCTATATGTATGTATATATGTGTATTTGTGTATGTGTGTGTGTACGCATATGTATATGAGACATATGCTCACCTATATGTATTTTTGCATTTAGTGTATATATATTTTTTCTCAACAGTCTAAAGAGGTCTCCTAAAAGGATAAGAAGAGTTGTAAACATCTGCTAGGCTACAGCAAATGCTCTGTACTGTCCAGCCATAATACTGGGTTCCTTTGCTTCGGAAACAGTTGCATAGAAAGCTCCTCTTTTGACTCTTAGGTCTAATCCTCAGACTGTGACAGATTTTAAGCTGCTTATGAAAACATGGGAAAAAAAGTCAGGCAAAGAAAATCCACACTGATTCTTTGTTTTCTAGGAAAGCAGAGTGAGTGGAGGGGAGAAAAAAAATACTGAATGATAAACTATGTAAGTAGGATGCCCAAATATTATACCCCTTGTAAGAGCAGCTGCCAAGTGTATCTATGTGTGTGTATCTAAAAGTAAGGCCCACAAATTGCTTGGGTTAATTTCAGTATACGCAAAAGTGGAACATGAGTTTGCATTATTCTGGGTCATTCACATTCTTTTGGTTAAGCCTGTTTTTTCCCCCCTCTCAGTAAATCATTGTCCCCAGAGAACCTTCCAGATGTAGATTATTTTTCCTTCTTTTCCCAATTCCAGTATAACCCTTTAAGCCAGGGATCCCCAACCTTGGCAACTTTTAAGACTTATGGACTTCAATTCCCAGAGTTCCCCAGCCAGCCACAGGTCTTAAAGTTGCCAAGGTTAGGGACCCCTGCTTTAAGCAACTCTACTGCTCTTCTCCAACCTGCAAAGGTCCTACAAGGTCCTCTGTCCCCCCCTCTCCTAGATCTAATAAAAATCACAAGATACGCTTCGTTTATGAACAAATGACTTCGCCACTTGCAGTCAGAACAATAATTCAGAATAGATTTCTGTTGCTTGCATTAGACCATAATTGTAAAGACCTACTAGAGAGTTATGGAGATACTTTAATACATGAGTATAATGTTACCCCAAAGTAGCTACTGAACCCAGTGGAAATGAATCCTCTTCAGTCCTGAGAAGCTTGTCTAGAAAATGCAGCTTCTTTCTTTCCCAACAGCCAGAGGAGGTGTAGCTTAGAAGTACAATCATATTTGCTATACTCCTCTCTTTTCTCACCATCTTAGATGCCTTACAACAGGGGTTCCCAACCCCTGGTCCATGAACCAGTACCGGGCCGCAGCATGCCAGCAACCGATCTGCAGAAGCAAGCAAAGCCCCATCCGCAGGATGCAGGCAGCACACAAAACCATGCACCCTCCGGTCCGCGGTAAAAACTGTCTCCATGGAACTGGTCCCTGGTGCCCCAAAGGTTGGGGACCTCTGACTTACAAAGATCTGGTGAAAGTTTTATTTTCTCCTGTTCTTGGCTCAGCTGGATTCCCTGTGCACCTTCTTATTGGCTCCATTGAAAATCCAGGTAGATTACTTTTTATCTCTATGGCTCTACCATTTCCACACCATCCCACCGGGAGATCCCTTTTCCTCTGGGCCTTGATCCCCTTCTCCAGTTATCTCACACTGGCTGCTCATTAATCTCTTGGCTTCAGTTATCCCTGTGAAGGGAGATTTCCCTTTATAAGGAGGCATTTCCTCGAATCCAAGCAGAATGCATAGAATGGGGCAGGAAGAAAAGCTTTTGGGGTTCTTCCTTCACTTCCTGCTTAAAACAAGATCTTAGCACAGTTCTGGTTTCACTTAGCAGCCGCTTCATCTGCAATTGAATTGTTGGTCCCAAATGTTGCTAAAAAAATGGACTACCGGTATTTCCATGCCATTCACGGCTAGCATTATCATATATTTGAACGGGCGAGTACGTAAGACTATTGGAAAGGAAGTAATATGAGGAGCGGGGAAAGAAGGATTAACTGTTTAATTTATCTATAACAAAAATTACAGTGAAAACGGAAAAAAAATATAAGTTAGGCCTACATTTGTATGAAATTACTTTTCCCATCATCGGGAAGACTGGTTTTTCAATGCAACCTTTAGTCCACAACATCTTCTGAGTGTAATTGATTCAGGTCTTGTAAATTTCAAGGGGAGCTGGAGAGGCCTGATCAGCTAATTAAGAACACAGAGTTGAATTTGTTAATTTGTTGTTAGCACTTTTTAGGAAAGCACTGACTGCAGAGAAAAGCTGCTCAGGAAGAGTTACTCCTAAAGCTGGACATCATTTGATTTTAAGGCTATGCCCATGGATAGAGGACATGAGGACAAAGAGGAGGACATATTCTCACTTTGCCACACATTTTGTTTGGAAATCCTATTCATGGCAAATCTCCAACAGTTTGCAGCAGCTTCACCAATTTTCCCAAGTTATGGCAACCACTGACTTACATTAATATAGAAGTTGCCAACATGGTACCTATCTGTCTAGCGCAGGGGTCTTCAAACTTGGCCCTTTTATGACTTGTGGACTTCAACTCCCAGAATTCCTCAGCCAGCTTGCCTGGTTGAGGAATTCTGGGAGTTGAAGTCCACAGGTCACAAAAGGGCCAAGTTTGAAGACCCCTGGTCTAGAGAGATGGTTTTCTCAAAAAATTATGGGAGCTGTAATTCTTATATTTTGCAGAAGTCTGTTATAATGTTTCTGCTGTTTAGGCCCTCCTTATTTTATGCAGTGCTAATGTGTGAAAACAAATACCTAAGCTTCTGACTGTATGCAATTCTTTTAAATAGAAAAATATTTTCTGTGCCTGAATTAGAAGATGAAGTTGTGACAGCAGGGTTTTTTTATCTTCTGTAATAATTTTATTTTATCTATCTCATCTGATCCTTTTGTCCCAACTCCACCTGATGGCCAGAATGTTTTGTGGAAATGAAGAGATAAATGGAAGTAAAATAGAACACCAAAATCTGCAAACTGGAACATTATGGTAGATTAATACTACCTGAATTACCCATTTGCTTTTTGAGACAGAGGGACCATTTTCACCATTCAGCCTGCATGCCAATCTCCTATATATCTTATAAAATATTAGTATAAAAAACAATGAAAGCTGCATTATACTATCTCTCACTATTTCAAAAAAGGAAAAAAATGGAACCAGGAAACTACAGACCTATCAGCCTGACCTCAATACCTGGGAAGATCTTGGAAAGCAACAAATCAGCAAATACCTAGAGGCAAACAAAGTCATTGTTTGCAAACAACGCCAACATGGGTTTCTCAAAAATAGATCATGCCAGACAAATCTTATTGCATTCTTTGACCAGGTGACAAAATTAGTGGACCAGAGGAATGGTGTGGATATAATTTACTTGGACTTCAGTAAGGCACCACCACCAGATGTATTCGTAGCTGGCTGACTGGCTGTACTTAGCGTGTGGCCCTCAATGGAACTGCATCTACATGGAGGGAAGTGTGTAGTGGGGTGCTCCAGGGCTCTGTTCTGGGCCCAGTGCTTTTCAACATCTTCATCAACAATTTGGATGAGGGGATAGATGGGGAACTCATCAGATTTACAGACAACACCAAGCTGGCAGGAATAGCCAACACTCCAGAAGATAGGCTTAAGATATAGAATTGGGTGCTATCTAACAAAATGAAATGCAATGGTGAAAAAAGTAAGGTTCTACATTTAGACAAGAAAAACCAAATGCACAGGTATAGTAGGGCAATAATACAAAACCTGAAGTTTGTAGACCACATACAATGCAAAGAATCATGGGTGCATCCGCAGAGCCGTTCCAAGAGTTACTATGAAATTGTAATTTCATAGTATATGAATGTGAAATGTAAAGGAGGAGAGAATAATTAAAGATACAGAATGCACCATATTACCTGTATTACTTAATTGGATTTAATTAATTAAATGTAAGTGTTCTAGCCTGAAAACTTTTTTGACTTGATTCTTCTTGCCTTTGAAGATGATGCCCTAGTATAGCCAAGAAGGTCAAAATCTGGCTCTTGATTCCTGAAAATTTACACACCACAGGTCTATGGCAGAAAACAGAGATATTTTCTAGCATTTTCATCTTTCACAGATAGTTTTCGTTGGAGATTCTTAACTGAGCTTAGAAATAAAGCCTTTTTGCCTACCAAATTTGTGCTTTAAAATTGAGCAATGGTCCCTTCACACCCACAGACTTTAGAAATTCACAAAAACAAGTTGCTAGAACTAAAAGATCTAGCAATTTTAATGAAACTGATCTGAATGCAAACTATTTAGAACTAAATGTGCTTTTGTGTTGGGGATGAATATTGAACAAAGTAGCTCTTTTCATTCATTTCAAAATTTAAGTGGAACTTTTCTTCCTACTCCCAGTCACATGACTGAAATATTACAAGTTTTGGATTATAAGCTTTTTTAAACACAGAGAAAAAGTATTAATATTCTTAACGAAAAATTGTAATTCTGTGCATTCACACACATACCAATGCTATAACAACAATATCAGTGATTCTTACTAGAAGTGACAAATGAAGGGATTGATGTTAAGTATCTATTAAAATTTGGAAGAGATAAATAAATTTTGCTGTCTGTAGTAAAGGATAAAAATTTTCTCGATTATTTTTGTATAAAGAAGACCTTTATAAATAGTTCTTTGTAAGGATCACATATGTAGAAGAGTACCTTTTTCATAATAAAAAGAACAACTAGAGAAACACAATAAAACAATCAACTTCCAATTTGGAAGAATAAAATTCGCAAAGAAAGAAGAACACATACTGTACTTCTCCTTCTGGATATCCTCGTCAACAGAGGAAATGCCGGTAAACTAGAATCCTATTGGAAAGTGACCCACAATAATCAAGTGTTCCACTACCAAAGTAGCAATCCAACGTCCCACGACAGAAGCTGTGTCAGAACATTACTGAGATGAGCACAAACACACTGCAGCAACCTGGAATGCTAGAAAGAGGAAACAGACCACCTATAAAACATTTTCCAACAAAATGGAAAATGCAAAATGGAAAACGCAACTTTGTCAAAAAAATGCCACACCATACACTGCAGCCTAACCAGTAAAACTCATGAAAAGGATAGAACTCCCTTGCAAAAAAGAAAAATCCAAACATCCAACAGGCTGCTACAATTTGCCAGTATCACTGTAGAACTCAAGCCAACAAAAGGCCTCCAAAGCACCTTGAACAAACCCAAAGACCCAATAACTCAAGAACTAAAAAACAGTCATGTACAACATTTAATGCAAAAACTGGAACAGCTACCATCCAGGACAGAGAATAAGAAGGGCAGAGCGCCATTCACAAAAACCCAACTAGCAATCGGGACATTACAAAAACTCCTTAATATCACCACACAGGACAGAATCAACCTCTGTTTCAGCCAGGTTATGAGCATCTTAGACCAAGCCAAGTGCAAAAATGCTATAGAATTCTTGGAAGCTTGGCATTTAGACAAATGAGCCACTGATAGAAACAGAGATAAACCATATTCACACATCATCCAAAGAGACAATAAGCCTGTAGAAATGAAACAAAAGGATTGCAACACTTCCCCTACAGCATCCCATAATGAGATAAACAGGGATCCGCACCAGACAAATACGCAGAAAACAATATCTAATCAAGGAACTAGAGGATAGAGGATACAATACATCGACCAACATTGGTAGGTTAAGCTATTGCATAGAAATTGGCAGTAAACCCCACACTCACACTGATGATTTTACCTATTTGGTAATGAAATATCTGCAGGCAAGTAAACGAGCTCAGAGACGACCAAGAACTCCACATAAAAAAGTGAGCCAGATTGGTAGTTAAAATGTACTTCAACATAGCCAGCAGGATGCAATGGCCTTCACCAGCTTTTAGAGCAACCGGTTATCTTATGATGACTATGATGGGCCTAGCTATGGCTCTTTAATTACTATTTGCAGTTCCAAAGCATCAACTGGATTAGGTCACTATCTCATACTGCCTGTGGATAGGGCTAGACTTAGTTAGGATTATTTAGTTAATGAAATTTAGGTTTAGTGAAGCTGGAAATCGTTTCTCCTAAAAAGGTCCTGTATTTTACAGGAGAGAGAGGGAAGAGGGAGGAAAAAAAACAAGATAATTTTCACCCTGCAAAAATAGTATTGGTGTTCTCTGAGCTTGAGTGCTTGCTTGCAGCATTTCATTACCCAGTACATAACATCATCTATATTGTACTGAAAAATAGTGTTTGTGCAGGTATTAAGACATACAGCTTTTTCCAAGAAAACAAAGCTGATAATTGTAGATCAAGGAAAAGGTAGTAAATTTGTAACACAACACATCTGACTTTTAAACTATACAAACTTTAAGCTTGTAAAGAAGAAAATGACTATAAAGTCACTGAGGTGTGGGAATCACAGTTAACCAACTGGAAGGCTAGGAAAGTTAACTGCAGGAGAACGAATGGCTGACAAATTAATAAGCAGAGTGTTGAAGCTGCTAATTAAATAACCATGTGGTTCTTCTCACTCCATTGGTTTCCATAGTGGAATATGCAGTATATAAAATATATCTTTTAAGCTTTGAAGGTGTAGTATGCGTTTGTGCAGCAATAGAGTAGAAAATTCTATTGAGATTCAAAATCATCCAAGTCATGGTTGTCCTAAAGGTGCTTTTCAAAAGGCAACTGGAGTTCCTTGGTTTTTAATGTAATAAGGCCATCTTCTAATATTTTTATTTATTTTTATTTTAATTCCATTTATATCCCGCCCTTCTCCGAAGACTCAGGGTGGCTTACAAGCTTAGCAGTAGCCTTCATTCTATGTATATGCCTGCTTATTAGGGCTTTCACACACACACCAAGCGGCATTATTACAAAGTCAGCTTAATTGCCCCCAACAATCTGGGTCCTCATTTTACCTACTTGGGAAGGATGGAAGGCTGAGTCAACCTTGAGCCTGGTGGGATGCGAACCTGCACTGATTGCAGGCAGCTGGTGTTACTTAAGGAGGCATTAGCCCACTGCTCCACCAAGGCTCTAATATAATATAATTCCATTTTGGTGAGTAGCCAACTTGCCTTGGGTAACCAAGACCCGGGTAGGCCCAAAGGGGTATTTGTTCGTTTCTGAAATATGCCCAATTGGGTTTCAAGTCTAGCACCAGTTACAAGCCAGGACGTTCTACTTGCAGTTTGTTGCAGAAACCAGGTATGAGAACCCTGTGGCTGAAATTGGGTTTGTTTGGTTTGCTGCTCGTGTACTTGTTACTGTTGTTTCTGAAGGGTCCTTGGTTCTCTCTGAGCTTGTTTGTTTTCTTGCAGACATTTCATTACCCAACATCAGCAGTGCTAGTGAGGAGTGATGATGGTACCTAGTTTGGGTAATGAAATGTCTGCAAGAAAACAAGCAAGCTCAGAGAGCGCCAAGGATCCCTCATGTCAACCCTGAGCTACAAATGCTCTCCTTTATTAGTACTGTTGTCTCTGTTGTGCATCCCCCCCCCAAACTACTCAATCTATGATGGAGTTGGTAGTGGAGTCTCTTAGACCCTTGCACTCTCAGAAACTCTCCAACTTTGCTTTCCAAAATATTTATTTATTTACTGTATGAGTTTTATCTTTTGCTGCTTTCTTTTGATACCAGGTGGGTAAGGCACAATGCTTTGTCTTTAAAAAAACATCAATTGAAACTCCAATGGTGGCTGCCTAATTAAGAGTCTAAAATTGTGTAAAATATAACATAAACTGTTTCAGAAAATAACAGAATGGGAATTTGGAAGCAGCAGTTTCTTGCATTGTATCACACAGCTTTCCTCCCTCCCACTGAGGAATTTGAATTTCTAACAGTTAATGCCAACCAATTTGACTCAGGCTTTCATGCCTCAGTTTGTAAACCTACAGTATTAAGTAGTCACATGCTTCCATTTGAGTGCCAAGCCAATTTTTCAAGCATTGTGATTCTCACTGGGAAGTGCAATGTTGACTTAAAATGGGGGCGGAGCGGTTGGAGATGGAATAGCTTAGTTGTCATATTCAGTTTATTCAGACTGGATATTCACATTGGGGTGACAAAAATTGCACGAGCATCGAAAACCTAGTAGGAAGATAATGTATTTAGAAGCCTTTACATTATTGGCTTTTGTGAGTTGTGACTTTATCTGAATCAGACCAAATATTCTGTTTAATTAAGTCAATGTTTAGTATTTAATCATTCATAATTTGATTAGACTTGTGGGTTTGTTTGTTTTTTTACAAACCTGTACTTTGTTCACACATATATAAAAGTGTTTGGATAGATCTGAAAAATAGTTCCTATCGTTATGTTAAAAAAGAGAAGTAACAATCCTATGCAAGGATCATACATTTCAAAATATGTTTCACATGGATAAAAGGCACTGAGGGGCTTCCAAGAAGGTTTGGCTATATATCACATATTCAGAATTGTAAGGGTGCAGGGAAGCATTCTTTGGGCTGTGGTAGACTTCTTGCCAAAAATAAAGTACTAATAGAACTACTAATGTCACACCAATAATTTTGTAAAATATTTATACCACCAATACAATGTATCACTTTACTAAGATGGCTTGTAACTGAGCATAGACTCACTTATAAATAATAATAAACCTTTATTGTCAAAGTACAACATGTGTACATTGAGATTAGCTGAGCCTTCCCCTGTGCTCTCTCCCCCCAACACACAGTGACAACAAACCCTCCATCCCACCACACTATGTGAACCAACTACACCACACACCGGCCTCCCAAGTCAACTCTGCATAAGATTACATCCCATTCAAAAGCCTAACAGCCCACGGATAAAAGCTGTTCTTCAGCCTGTTGGTACGGCTGGCTATATTCCTATATCTCCTACCGGATGGTAGGAGAGTAAAGAGATACCGTCCAGGGTGTGAGTCATCCCTGAGAATCTTCCTCACTCTTCCAAGGCAACGAGCCCTGGCGATGTCATCCAGTGGTGTCAGGGAACAGCCCACAATGTCTTGTGCTGTGCTCACTACTCTCTGTAATACTTTCCTATCCGCGGCTGTCAGACCGGCATACCAAACCACAATACCATATGAGAGGACACTCTCTATGGTAGACCGGTAAAAGAGGGTCATTAGCTGTTGTTCTACCCTGTTCTTCCACAAGATCCTAAGAAAGTGAAGCCTCTGTTGGGCCTTTCTAGCCACCTGGGTTGTGTTAACTTTCCAGGTCAGATCTTCACAGAGGTAGACTCCCAGAAATTTAAAGGAGGGAACTCTCTCTACACAGTCCTCCCCGATGTAAAGTGGGGCAGGTTCCTCTTTTTTTCTCCGGAAGTCTAACACCATCTCTTTCATCTTGCTGATGTTTAGGTGCAAGTTGTTGTTACTACCTCCACCCTATATGCTGTCTCATCCCCACCTGTAATAAGACCCACCACAGTTGTATCATCTGCGAACTTGATTATCGCAGTGGATGGGTCAGATGATACACAATCATAAGTGTATAAAGAGTACAGGTAGGGGCTAAGCACACAGCCCTGTGGCGTGCCGGTGCAAAGCTTCAGGGGGGTGGACAAAGCAGACCCGACCCTCACTGTTTGTACCCGATCCCTAAGAAAGTCTTGAATCCAATCGCAGATAGCGGGGGAGAATTTCAAGTCAGTCAGCTTCTCGATGAGAATGCTCGGCAAAATGGTGTTAAAAGCCGAGCTGTAGTCAACAAAAAGCATCCTGACGTAGCTTCCAGGTTTCTTGAGATGACTTGCTACAGAGTGTAAAGCAGTAGCTATGGCATCGTCTGTCGACCTATTTCCCCTGTAGGCAAATTGATGTTTATCAAAGTCCAGTGGGAGGCATGTCCTAAGATGTTGGAGAACCAATCTTTCGAAGCATTTCATGACTACAGACGTTAATGCAATAGGTCTGTAGTCATTCAGGCACTCAACTGCAGTTTTCTTGGGGACTGGGACAATGGTAGCTGCCTTCAAGCATGATGGTACACATGCCGTTTGCAAGGAGATGTTAAAAATCCTTGTCAGGACCCCTGCTAATTGATCGGCACAATTCCTGACCACTATCCCCAGCACCCCATCTGGGCCTGCGGCTTTGCTGGGATTCACAGCCTTTAATACAGCTCTCACTTGGTGTTCACACAGGGTGAGTGGCTGAGAGTCAGAAGGCCGGCCAGCAAAGGCTACGGGGTCTGGTCTTTTAACCTCATAGCGGGCGAAGAAGATATTCAGATCCTCAGCCAACAAGGCATCGGTGTTTGCCATGCTCCTCATGCTGCCCTTATAGTTGGTTAAGTGCTGCAGTCCCTGCCATACTTGCCTCGGATCGTTGTTCACTAAATGGTTCTCCACCTTTTGTTTGTATTGTTGTTTTGCCATCCTAATGCCTCTTCTGAGATTTGCCCTGGCCTCTCTGTATCTGTCCCTGTCCCCCGCCTTAAAGGCAGAATCCCGGGCTCTCAGGAGTGTTTGTATCTCTGCAGTCATCCAGGGTTTACAATTCCCATAAACTCTAATGCACTTATCCGTTGTTACACTGTCCGTGCATGTTCTAATATAAGAGAGTATGCCATCTGTATATGAATTTAGATCTTGTTCTTCAAATACACTCCAGTCAGTGGTTTCAAAGCAGTCCTGCAACTGACTGAGAGCACCCACTGGCCAGGTTCTGACCCTTTTTGTGACTGCCTGAGTCCTTTTCCTGAGAGGAACATACTTTGGGCACAACAGGAGTGAAAGATGGTCAGATGTACCCAGGTGGGGAAGAGGAAAAGCTCTGTATGCCTGCTTAAGATTGGAATACACGTGGTCCAAAGTGTTCTTCCCTCTGGTGGAAACTTGCACATACTGTACAAACTTAGGGAGAACTGTCTTCAGACAAGCTTGATTGAAGTCCCCAGCCACGACAAGAGCGCCCTCTGGGTGAGTTTGCTGCTGCCTGGTGATGACGTCATACAGCTTAGAAAGTGCCATGTTGACATTGGCATCAGGTGGAATATAAACAGCTATAATAATTACCACAGTAATTTCTCTAGGCAGATAGAAAGGCCTACATATAACAGTCATCAATTCCACATCTGGGGAGCAATACGTATATACCAATCTGCTGTTAACACACCATTCACAGTGTATATACACACACAGTCCTCCTCCTTTACCCTTCCCGGAGCGTTTATCTCTGTCAGAGCGGTGAAAAACTCGGTGAAAAACTTAATCTAATTATGTAAATAATTAGACAGACTTGAACACTGGGCGCTATCTAACAAAATGAAATTCAATGGTGAAAAAAAGTAAGGTTCTACATTTAGGCAAGACAAACCAAATGCACAGGTATAGAATAGGGGGTACCTTGCTCAAAAGTAGTAACTGTGAGAGGGATCTTGGAGTCCTAATGGACAATCATTTAAATATGAGCCAGCAGTGTGCTGCAGCTGCCAAAAATCCAACACAGTGCTAGGCTGCATTAACAGAGGGATAGAATCAAGATTACGTGAAGTATTAATACCACTTTACAATGCCTTGGTAAGGCCACACTTGGAATACTGCATCCAGTTTTGGTCAACACGATGTAAAAAAGATGTTGAGACTCTAGAAAGAGTACAGGGAAGAGCAACAAAGATGATTAGGGGACTGGAGGCTAAAACATATAAGGAACGGCTGCTGGAATTGGGTATGTCTAGTTTAATGAAGAGAAGGACGAGGGGGGACATGATAGCAGTGTTCCAGTATCTCAGGGGCTGCCACAAAGAACAGGGAGTCAAGCTATTCTCCAAAGCGCCCGAAGGCAGGACAAGAAGCAACGGATGGAAACTAATCAAGGAGAGAAGCAACCTAGAACTAAGGAGAAACTTCCTGACAGAACAATTAATCAGGGAACAACCTGCCTCCAGAAACTGTGAATGCTCCAACACTGGAAGTTTTTAAGAAGAGACTGGACAGCCATTTGTCCGAAATGGTATAGGATTTCCTGCCTGAGCAAGAGGGTTGGACTAGATGACCTCCAAGGTCTCTTCCAACATTATTATTATTATTATTATTAATTATTATTAATTATTATTATTATTATTATTATTATTATTGTTGTTGTTGTTGTTGTTGTTGTTGTTATATGCCATGGCCTCCATTATCTGGCAGAAGAAGTTATGCTTCCAGTTCACATTTCTGAGGAAAAAATCATTCTGAAAGTTGATGTGATAGTTGGCAAGTGGTTCGTATTTATGATGGATTACAGGTGTCCCAGGGTCATGTGATCACATTTTGTCACCTTCTGATAAGCAAAGTCAACAGGAAAGTCAGATTCACTTAACAACCAAGCTGGTAACAACTATAGTATTTCACTTAACACAAGTGGCAAGAAAAGTCATAAAATGGGGCAAAAATCACTTAATAAATATCTCGTTTAGTAACAGAAATTTTGGACTCAGTTACAGTCATGAGTTGAGGACTACCTGTATATTTTAATGTGTCACATTCCTGCAATGAAACCTCAGATGCTGTCCTCAAATATTTGTTTAAAAGCCTGGAATACAAGTAATTATTCTCTTATATTCATTTTTTTCACCCACAGGTCTTTCACTTTATCTTTCTACAATATGTACTTTTTCACGCTTCCACACATTTCTTTTTAACTCTGTAAAATATTGATCTTAAGCATTTTCAACATTCACTGTCCTTAAACACACTTTCCATTATTTCTGTTAGAAAATTAAGCTATCTTTAAATCATTTTTCATATATGACATATTTTTTTCTTATTGCAGTTCTAGTTTCTAGTTTCTTTTACTTATTTCCTCTGGTTCCATCTCCCATCCCACCCTTACTCCCAAGACTCATACTAGCAAAAATAAAGTCTATCCCATATTCAAAATACCTTATTACCATGATATCCTTCACTAATTCTTTCAATCTTTCAACATAAGCTGCCAATCATGCTTTTAGATTTACATACATTCCGGAACTCTTATTTAAATCAGGCAACAGCTGACAGTAATTTCTCTTGTGAACCATTTAAGATGAGAACTATCAAAGTAATTAATAATCAGGATGTTCCAATGTGGTTTTAAAAAGCTACATTACTTCAACAAAGGGTTTTTTAAAAAAATAAATTGTGAATCACAACAATGCCAACGAGACAAGAGTTCTCAAACTTTGTGATGCTATGTACTACTAACATTTCAAGTAGAATTGATGTCTTTCATCATTTTGATGACAAGCAGATATCTTCCCTAAATAATACAATTTCAACAGAAATCTTTAAAAACTGCAGAACACTGCCAGGAAAAAAACCCCCTATTGCAGGGGTGTCAAACTCAATTTCATTGAGGGCCGTATCAGCATTGCGGTTGCCCTCAGGGGGCCGAGTGGGTGTGGCCTGGGTGGGTGTGGTCTACTGGGTGGGCGTGGCTGAAGTGTGTATGGCCTACTGGGTGGGCATGGCCAGCTTTACATCGTTCGCATCAAGGGTGCCTATGGGGGCCCGGGCAGGAGTGGGACAGATCTGGGGGTCTCTGGCAGAAGGAGGGTCTCTGGGCCAGGGCCAAGGCAGTGGGGGCCGTTCCCTCACTGTTTCCAGGATGGCTTTGCGGGCCGCATGAAGCCACTTCGTGGGCCGGATCTGGCCCCCGGGCCTTGTGTTTGACATGTCTGCCCTATTGCATATAAAGAATATCCTTTATATATATAAAGAATTCCCTTTGATGGAATTTTTTGATATTAACTAATTGCTTTACTCAGGGTGCTGAAGTCTTAAGGAGAAATAGGTTGCAATTCTACTTATGTCTTGGCTGGAGAAAATACGAGTGCTTAGAGAAATTCTTCCCTCTTTTATAAGTCTTCCTTTTTAATACTGTTGATATGGTAGTATTACCTAATGCAAAGGTTTTACTAGTTAAGAAACAGAAGCCGCATGCTAATTTCACTGTCTGCCTTTGTGGTTAGGAATAGGCATTGTGATAGAGTTTTGTATCCTGGGGCTTATTGGATTAAATTGGCATATCTCCATAAAAATATTTGTGATAAGTTTTCATCCATTAAACTCAATTATGTACAGCAAGTTCTATTAAAAATGAATAAATGGAAGTTTAATTTTTCATGAGGTGCTTCAGTCTCAGTATTTTCAATCCAATTAGAACTAAGATGTTAACATTTCCCCCTGCTTTGCCAGGAAAAAAAAAATCAGTTTGCAAAGACTAGAACATCATTGTGTCAGGGCCCTGGGTCTCCCTCAAATTCTACTTGAGAACAATGTGAATGAAATCATGGATAAGAACCTGCCATTAAATGCAAACAGAAGACTATGAAGTCTTAAAACTTATGAAGCAAATAAAAATATAATTCTAGTGAGTGATGGAAATACGTAGTTCCTTTTT
Source organism: Vipera ursinii (assembly GCF_947247035.1). Taxonomy (NCBI): domain Eukaryota; kingdom Metazoa; phylum Chordata; class Lepidosauria; order Squamata; family Viperidae; genus Vipera; species Vipera ursinii. The sequence goes on along the minus strand of NC_139518.1, from coordinate 57,312,696 downwards.
GTGATTTACAAAAGAGACTAAGTATGGAAGTATGAAAGAAATTGTAACAAGGATCAACAACTGTTGGAATGGAAAGATTGTTCTGAAAAAAAAGTAAATTTCATTTTTTTTAACCATGATTAAAATGGGTCGTTATTCTGTTGGTTGTCTTTGGATTTACAGATATTTTGATTGGAAAAATGTGACATACTGGATTGCTTATTTGGTGTTTAAAATGTTTGCTTTATTGCAATTTCTTCTATCCTGATTGTTTGGTATTTAAATGTTTAGTATCTAATTGTGGGGGGGTTGTGTTTTTTTCAAAATAGTTCTGTTAAGTTACTTTATATTAGTGAATAATTTACTGCTGAGATGTAGAATGTTTATTTTAATGGGACGGTTGCTATTTGGGACAGTTATTTCTGGAATGGTTGGCATTTGGAATGGGTTGTGTCACAGATTTAACATTTATGCTTAATTTGTTTATACTAGAAGACTGGGATCTTTTTTGCCTCTTAAATGGGATTTTGCTTAGAGCTAAAGATGAGGAAAGTTGAATTTTTATATTTTAGAGCAGGGGTCTTCAAACTTGACCCTTTTATGATTTGTGGAATTCCTCAGCCAGCCATGCTGTGTTATAGTTTTATATTTGTTAACTAAGAGGGATGAAGAGATTACCATATGAAATTTTTTACACTTGTGATGAAGGTAGGAAATCGCTTTCTTACAAGATGGATTCTTTCTTTCTTTCTTTCTTTCTTTCTTTCTTTCTTTCTTTCCTTCCTTCCTTCCTTCCTTCCTTCCTTCCTTCCTTCCTTCCTTCCTTCCTTCCTTTCTTTCTTTCTTTCTTTCTTTCTTTCTTTCTTCCTTCCTTCCTTCCTTCCTTCCTTCCTTCCTTCCTTCCTTCCTTCCTTCCTTCCTTCTTTTCTTTTCTTCTACTTTGTGCTCTTTTACTCTTTCTAAAAATATTAATAAAATTTGTGTAAAAATTAGAGATGTTAAAATTAATTATTGTACAAAAATAACTTTTACGATACAAGATTATGCCACTTTCATTCAGACCTTTCTTACACCCTTTCCCCTTTTTATAGTTTTACAAACATACCTCATATTATTTTATTTGCTTCATTTCATTGGCTAATTTATGTTTTTTATCATTTATTGCCCTTCCATTCCAACCTACAATGGTCCATATATGATATGGTTGTTATCATATGGGCCTTTCAAGATTGACCTCTGTCAACCATGGCTTTGATCAATTGTGACTTCTATAAAATATTTGTTTTTAGTGATGTAGAGAAGATATGAGTAAAGGTATCAGTTATACCCATGCCATATGCATTATTTCCTTCTAGCAGCAAGGCTCAATTTTAGCTGAAGCCCTACTTTATCTCAGCCCTGCTTGTACTATTTTATGCAAACCAATGTAGAGATTATTTGGCATGCCAGTTGATGCCTGCATTCTACTAAGCAGGAGGAAAGGTAGTGTTACTGACAGATATTCAGGATAGTAAACAGTAAGGTCGCCATACTCATTGCTGAAAGCCCTGCAAGGCTCCTGTACATTTCATAGAAAAATCCTGCAGATATTTCTCAGAAACAGAATTACAGCAAGATTTTGCCAACTTTGCCTAATCTTAACTAAACCTGAGGGCTATGTGATGCTTTTAACTCATTTGAAAACTCATGTTAACTCATTTGAAAATGGTATGGTTGTTGTGGACAGCTAGCTTAAAGCATGGGTGGGGTGCAACAGGAATCCTTAATAAAGATTTCCTTCCACTCTTTATGGCCCCAGAATCACGATGGAGTATTCTCATTTGGAACGCATTAGCACAAAGAATGCGACAATGAAAACCCCAGGGAGCTGCAAGATGACAAATCATAAGCTCTGATATTAAATGCACCTGTTCCAGACTTCCGGTTTTGCGCGGTAGCGACTGGTCGCGGGCTTGTGGATTCTCCGCACTGCCTCGGCTAATTTCGCCTTGCCTGGGGATCTTAAATGGGTCTAAGTCACTCCGGAGAGGCGGCAAAGAAAGAAGGGTGCTCCAGTGATTCTGGAACGGCAGCAGCCATTCTGTTTGACTTGAGGGAAAGCCTTCTAACCCGACAGGAGAAAGGCTGGCTGTATTGCATCAACCAGCCCAAGCTACTAGCAACCGAAGTCCAAAAGCACTAATTAGCACAACTGTGAAGAGCATGCTTGAAACTGGGTGAGAAATTCGATCTTCTCTTTTCTATTCTACATTTAATTTCCTGGAAAAGATCCCCAAGAAGCAAAATACCACCGAAAGGGAAGGAAAGGGATTTCCGCCCCACCCTTATACTAACAGAAGCGGCGAATTAATCTTTTTATGGAGGATCAAAATATATGAAATTGAAAAACAAATAGTTGCTGACATCTAGTGGTGGATGAAGACTGTGACAGCTATGACTTTAGTATAAGACTTGGCAAAACCTGGGAAAACCTAATTTGTGTTTGTGACCTTCAAAGTTTTAACAACAGAACAGCTGTGACAAAAAAGACAATAATCTGGGCTAACAACAAAGAGAGAATTGTAAATTTCAGGAAAAAAATCTTTTTTGAACTATTTGGATTACAAATATCTATTTAATTGGGACTCTAAAGCTATTTGCTGAGAAAAGAAAGGAAGAGAAAAACTCAAATTCTTGGCCATCATGGATCAGAGACATGTAGAAAGAACATATCAAGAAAACAAATATTTCACAGGAGGAGATATATAGTATACTGCAATTAATTCAAACAACAATGACTTCAAACCATAATGAAATCCAAAATAACTTTGAAAATATACCGTATTTTCCGGCGTATAAGACGACTGGGCATATAAGACGACCCCCCAACTTTTGAGATGATTTTCAAGATTTTTCGTCTTATACGCCGGAAAATCAGCGAGCCCGGGAAGGCACGCCCTCCCCTCTCACTGTGGAGGAAGCAGGGCAGGCTGGCGTCTGGCGGGAGCCGGCAGGGCAGTCCTGCGCACGCGCACGCTCCCCGGCTGTTAAGGAGCACTGCTACAACCGGGGAGTGCGTGCGTGTGCAGGACTGCCCTGCTGGCTCCCGCCCGACGCTCTTCCCTCTTGAGGCAGCATCGCTCCCCGGCTCCTAAGGAGTCCTCGAGGATGCTGCCTCAAGAGGGAAGAGCAGTCCTGCACACGCGCACACTCCCCGGCTGCTAAGGAGTGAGTGCTCCTTAACAGCCGGGGAGCACGCGCGTGCGCAGGACTGCCCTGCCGGCTCCCGCCAGACGCTAGCCTGCCCTGCTTCCTCCACAGTGAGAGGGGAGGGCGTGCTTTCCCGGGCTTGCTGATTTTCCAGCGTATAAGACGACTGGGCGTATAAGACGACCCCCCAACTTTTGAGGTGATTTTCATGGGTTAAAAAGTCGTCATATACGCCGGAAAATACGGTAAATCAATCTATTTCTAAGTTAACTTTACAACAAAAAAATTCCCAGAAAACAACAGAGAAGGAGCAGATAAAACAGATAAATGGATATAGAATAGAGAATAGAGACTTAAAGATGGAACTTAATAAAACAAGGAAACATGATTTAATCCTAGTGGAAAAAAATTCTCAAGAATTGGAAAAAACAACTTATCCCTTAAGACTACAAAATAAATCTGAGGACAAGAAAACAAATTGGATAAAATGGACTGTAGAGATGTCAGGAACATTGAAGAGAAAGTAAATGATAAGACAAGCGGAAAGAAAGAAAAAGAAAAAGATTTTCAACAAATGTGGAAAGGCAGAAGCCCCGTACAAAGACACTTCACCTGATTTACTTTTTATATCTACAGCAACATTTACAAACATACGGAATTTTTTTTTGATTCAGCAAAATACATTGATTAAGAAAGATACTGGGCAAAGGAAAAAGACTAAAGTGGAAACCAAGAAAATAGATGATGGGACTTACCAGAGAGAATACTTAAAAAAGAAACATTTGTTTGAATATGGTTAAAGAAATAGAAAAGTTTTGGAATATATATGTCATTATAAGAGGGATGAATTCCCTAAATAATATAGAATGCTTTCCCCCCCTTTTTTTGTTCGCTTTCTTGATATGAGTAATATAAAAAAATTGAAATGACTTAGATAAAGGAAATGTTTTAGATACTTAAATGTGATTGAATTTAAGAAAATTATAATGGATAAAAAATGTTTTGAATAAGAGCTAAAGGACTAGATGACTAGATATATTAAATGGAATGTTTAATCCTTTCTTTTTTTCATTGTTTTATCTATTCCTTAAGAAATGTAAAGGTGTGAGATAATTCATATGGAAAAATAGAGTTAAATTTTTAAATGTAATTACTTTTTGAGAAAATCTTGACCAGTGAGAATACCTAGAATTTGGTGGGAGAAACAAATTAAAATAAGGACTGTAACAGGATCTATGATAAGGCAAACAGAATGATTGGATAGAAAAGAAATATTATATTGATGTGATTATTATTTTTAGGAATATTGGGAAATATATATATTTATTTGTTAGCTATCAAAACAATAAGAATTGTATTAACTCAATGTTTGCAAAAGAGGATATTTTGGGAAAAGAGGAAATCAACTAAAACCATTAGGTAGATTATGGATTATAGAAATCAATTGTTAATGTTTGTTTTACAAATGTAACCCAGACAACACACTGTTCACCAATTATTGTGATTTATATATATTTTTAAAAAATCAATTACAGAAAAATAAAATAAATGCACTTGTTCCAAACTTTTTAGAAGTTAAGAACTAGGATATAATATTACTATAGGGAATGGAAAGTAGAGATAACATCATTCAGTAATATTACCCAGCACTAGTTATAAACCACAGCAAGGCTATGGTCTGAAATGTTCCAGAAATAATGCTAATTAAAATAAATTCATTCATCTGAATACTGCTTTTTTTTTGGCCTAGAAGAGATACAGATCACAGCCCTCTTTTTCAATGGATAAAGCAGAGACCTAACTCTGATGATTGCAGTGTTTGCAAAGGAATCATTCTGCCCTTCTGCCTTGCTGCTTTCAGTTAAATTCACCAGGACTGGATTTCTCAGCACTCTCAGTCTTGAAGTAAGCCCTGACAGTGAAAACAGAACAGTACAACAGTCTGACAACAAGTCAGCAGCGTGTGTTTGGATTGACTGTTCTGTTTGCATGAACAGGTCTGTCTTCTTCTTTTGCTTCTTCTCCTCTGTGCGTTATATCAGCCTGTAACCTCTAGATTGGTTTGACAGGCATCATGAATGCCTCATTTGCCAGATATGCAACCTATCCATTTTGCATTCTAGTCTTTTTCCTGATCTGTCTTGATTCATTCCTACTTTTTCAAAAGACTGTCTTTTCTAAGTCTAGATCTGGCCTTGGCTTATGCAGTTGCTCCCTATGTGGATTCTACTGGGCTACATTGGAATGAATCTTACGAAGTTTTATATAAATTATTCACCACAATACATGGTTGGGTTGACTGTGTGTCAGCAACCACATAGATTGATTTTCTCCAGGATGATCTGTTCCCAACATGGACATTCAGGTTTTTCAACAGCGCAACCATCTTCCCTGTAATTGTGTCCATCCACCTTGCTATTGATTATCCTTTTTCTTTTACCTTCTCTTCGTTTTCCTTCTACTTGTTTAATTTTATATTAATATGTTTAATTTTCTTTTAACTTTTGTATTTTTGTATTTTTTATATATCTGCCCTGTTCACCGCCCTGAGTCCTTCGGGAGAAGGGCGGTATATAAATAAAATTATATTATTATTATTATTATTATTATTATTATTATTATTATTATTATTATTATTATTATTATTATTATTATTATTATTTCAGCTTTATAGGCTTCTTCAGAGAGGTAGGTCTTTATATAATGCATCTAAAGTATGGTTATTTGAGCCTGGTCATTTATGCCTTAAGTGATTCTGGGATGATTTGTGTATCCATTTCTAATTTTTCTTGGCTGTCCATGATCTTCTTAGCAGTCTTCTTCAACACAATATTCAAAAATATCAATATTTTTGCTATCCTGCTTCTTCAAAGTCCACAGATTTTTACATGGAAAACCATTAACTGTCCAGTTCTGATCTTTGTAGGTGAAGACATATCATGATATCTGAATATTTTAATTCTATCTAGTGCTAGTGTGCAGTGCATTTTTAAATTGCTAGCACCTTCTTAATTTTTATATACAATCCTAAAATGCAGAAGCTATCCATCACTTCAATATCTCTATTGTCACTTCCAGACATAGCTGAAAAAAAAAGACAGTCTAAATCAAGCATGTCAAACTCACGACATCATGTGACATTGCATGATGTGACTTTTTCCCCATTGCCAGCAATGGGGTGGGCACGGTTTCAGTATGATGCATCCGGCCTGCGGGCTGGCAGTTTGACATGCCTGGTCTAAATAAACCAAAGCAATGCAAAACCCCAACCTTTTCTCTGTAAGCAACACAGTTCAAGACAACAGGACAATAAAAGTAATTGGGAAATTAGAATTTGCAGTTTAAAGTCATAATATTGAATTAACAATATTAATAAAAACCCAATCATGGTTTTTTGATTGATTTCTATTTGCCTTATAATTTAATAGTTCATGAATATTATAGAACTCTCTATCAATTAGTTCCCACTTTTATCATCCAAGCTTCTTGCTGAATGTTGACTTTGTCCTTACCGGGCTACATCAAACAATTCATAAGACTTAACCTATAATGTACCTAATCTAGCATCATTCTGGGAAGTTATTTAAAAAATGACAATATTCAGTGTTGCTTAGTATCTTAGTATCTTAGTATCGAGGGCAATAGAAGAAGGGGACGACAGAGAATGAGGTGGCTGGATGGAGTCACTGAAGCTGTAGGCGTGAGCTTAAATGGACTCCAGAAGATGGTAGAGGACAGGAAGGCCTGGAGGAACATTGTCCATAGGGTCGCGATGGGTCGGACACGACTTCGCAGCTAACAACAACAGTATCTGAGTAAGGTAAGCCTGGCAACTTTATCATAAGGAGAGTCAAACATTTTGCTTAGAACATTTTAAGCCTGCAGCTATCTTTGATAAATCAGACACCTATGGTCACTAAAGGACATAACATTATTTTCCAAGTTTTCATTTGTGCAACAAGGGATATCCATGGTATGTGTGTATCAATAAAGTAATACAATAGCTATGATTTAATACTTGAAGCCCTTTCTTATACATCAGTCACATAAAAAGAGGAGGGCTTCATCATTAAGACATAACTATTGTTTTGACATTTTTGATCCCTTAGTTAATGCCCCTGGTGGAATCCAAAAATAAATGAAAAATACTTTAAATAACATTTTAAAATGAAAAAAATAATCAGTGCTTATTTTCTTTACTGAAATTCCACAGATTTTATGTTAGCTTGCTGATAATTTAGAAATTTTTGAGTGAAGATGCCTAAATCTTGGTAGCCTTTAAAAATATTGTTTGAAAGTGCCTGGTACCTGAAAGTATGTTGAGCTAAGTCAATTTGTGTGAGATGGCAGCCATATACAGTTGACAAATAAACAAATAAAATGAGATTATGGGATATCTTCAGTCTGGACCTGAGGGTAAAAACTGAATATCTCTTCTTATGGTTGTTCCGTTTGTTTCTACTGCCTTTTTCTTTTTCTTTTATTCTTTTTATTTTTCTTCTACTGATTTGAGTATATCCAAGAGAACCATAATGAAAACCTGTTAGTCAGTTGAGTGCTAATACATGAGACCCAATCCAGTACACCACAGTGGAGAAAGTGCTGGACTATGAGTGAGGAAAGCCAGATTTTGAAGTACAGTAGCATCGGTTATGGGTCGATTACTGTTGTGAGGGGAGAAAAAATAGAAAAAGGTAGCGTTGTATACTTCATGTTGAACTCTTATAGAAAAAAAAGGCAGGATATAAAACTGATAAATAATTTAATTTAATTTAATTTAATTTATTAATATTTCTATACCGCCCTTCTCCCGAAGGACTCAGGGCGGTGTACAGGGCAAGAATAAAACACAAAGCTACAAATAAAGCTACAAATAAAATATAACTCTTGCTGAAAGATTTATTTTCCATGCCCCTTTGTCTCTGTTTTTGTTTGTCATGGTTTTAGCTATCTTAGTGGCTTTCATCGCTGCTTCCAAACAAACCAGTGGCAAACCACCTGAGGTTGCAAATTAGACTCATTAACATAACCAGCAATTAAACCACAGCTCACTCTGCTGTCCTGAGATAAAGAACTCTCTGTTAATGGTCCGGTTGACTTATGCCAGCGATGAGTTGGCGGACAGCTTGGCTTGGTGACACTATGCCTCTTGTGTGCAGCTGATGACAAGGGTGTTTTTACAGATTCTCCCCACCACCACTCCAACCCCTGTGAGCTCAGTGTATTAACACTGTTAATTATCTGGGGTGGGGGTAGGGTGGAAACCAGTGAAAATGATTTTCCAAAGGCAGGAACTTCATCAGCTTTAAACAGCTGTGATGTGCAAGTGAGCTTCTGTCCTTTAAAACAATGGTCCTGTTGGAGCATAGCTGCCCATCTGTTGAAACTGCCTTGTTTCACTCAGATATTCAAATGAAGATTACCTCTGCTTTGCATTCATTTATTTTTGTGACATGTAATGGATATGGGAAGCAGTGGAATAGAGACAGAATAATATACGGATGCCTAGATTAGTCTGACTTTGCTTTTCAATGAAGAAGATGCAGAATACACAGACTTCATCCATCCTATCATTACAAAAATTATCGGAGACAAACTGGGATAGAATAGTATTAGAAAAAAGATTGGGGAACTGTTTGCCCAGCTCATGTGTAGATACAACTTTACACTTGGTGAAAGCTATTTGAGATAACAGCTAAAGAAAATGCAAAGTTAAAATATAAATAAACAGAAAGAGAAGATTTGGAAGAAGAAACAACTCACGAAAGAAAAAAGAGAAGAAGGGGGGAAAAAGACAAAGAATGACTTCTGACTTTCTTTGGTATACAGACCTTCCTCTTTATTTACTTAATGATGTATATAAAAACCAGCATGTAGGGTAAGATATGCCAAGGTTAGAATCCACCTATCATTCTACTAAGTCTAATAGAGCATATGTTAAATCTGTTTTTTAATATAGCTTTATTAGACTTAGTAGAAGGATTATTAGTTAACACATGGCTAAGTGGGTTAACTATTTAAGCCTGTGAAGGCCTGGCTCTTCCCCCAAGCATTGGGTTACGATGGGGAATGAACTGGGTGGCTGTTGGGTCTGGCACCTGGGGGGACCTTTTGTTTTTATCTTTGTTGTTATGGATTGTGTGTGCTGTCTAGAATCACTGCATGAGGTGGGCAGCCATATAAGTCCTGCAAATAAAGAAACATTTAACCAAAAAACGAATTCCTAAATTATGCCCATTGACTGGGTTCACCCATGTTAATATGTGATAAATCACTATACTGGAGGGCTTTGTAGGCGTTTCAACCTTTTCACCCATTGTACCACTTTTAGAATATGGCAACATCCGAGTACTACCAGTCGCCTAGCAAGGTGTCAATAACTTGACGGGGAAAAAAGGAAAAAAGTGATGAAGTACAGGTAGTCCTTGACTTACAACAGTTCGCTTAGTGACTGGTCGAAGTTACAATGGCACTGAAAAAAGTGCCTCCCAAGCCACAGCTGAGCAAGACACCTGCCTGTCCGCCCGGTGGTGCTCTTCCTCCTGTCCGAGGTTTTCATTGTGAGCATTTCTGTTGAGGATTGGCAGTGGGAGTGGGGTGGGGGGTTATTTGGTTTTTATTCCCCGCCCCTCTGCTGGGTGGTTGCAGCAGGTTTTGGTCACTTCACATGACCCTGGGACACTGTGACCATCATAAATATGAATCAGTTGCCAAGCATCTGAATGTAAATCACAAGATCCTGGAGATGCTGCAACATTCCAGTTGATCGGTGCTTCTTCTGGGCTCAACAGAAGCGCCAGGATCAGCGCCAAGCTCCAGATGGAGCCTGGCGCTGATCCTGGAGCTTCTGCTGAGCCTTAACAGCCTGGCAGCTCCAGCGATCTCTCGCTCAGGCTTGTGCGGTGCTGCCACTGGTTCAGCTCATTCCCCTCCCCCGCTACCACTTTTCTAGGATGGTCGCGTACCACCTGCCAGGTGCCAATGTACCACAGGTGGTACCCGTACCACTGGTTGAAAAGCCCTGTTGTAGGATATGGTAAATCATGACTTGTAATTGACTACATTTTACCTTAAGTTATGTGAACCCTGTTGTTATGAAGCAACTCATTGTGTGCCAACACACTGGCAATCAAATTTGAAATTTAAAACAATGTTCTTACCTATCAAAGTACTAACATTTAGATCAGTGGTCTTTGAAATAGAGGAGGGAATTAAGAATCCAGTTTAATAAAACAATGCATTTGTTTGTTTGACAGGGTGGCTGAGGGCCTTGGCTTTCCTCCTTGGAACTTCTGCCCGAGAGAAAATGTTGATTACTTTAGTTACTTTAGTGACTGTTCAAAGTTGCAATGGTACTGAAAAAAGTTACTTATAACACTTACGACCATTGCAGCAGCCCCATGGTCACATGATCAACACTGAGATGTATGGCAACTGACTCGCATTTATGACGCTTGCAGTGCCCCAGGGTTTCATGATCACCTTTTGCCAGCTTCTGACAAGCAAAGTCAATGGGGAAGCCACATTCACTTAACAACCATGTTACTAACTTAAGAACTGCAGTGATTCACTTAACAAGGGTGGCAAAAGAGTCATAAAATGGGGCAAAAGTCTCTTAGCAACTGTCCCATTTAGCAACCGAAATTTGGGGCTCAGCTGTGGTTGTAAGTCAAGGACTGCCTGTATAGGATTCAGTGGGGCAGCAGAATCTATTCATCACTAGTCATTGTTTAGGTTCACGGAGTATACTAGACCATGGTTTGCTTAACCACAGTTTTTTTTCCCAATACAGCACACTTAGCTGGATTGGCAGAAGGCCAATTCAGACATAAGGCACTATTTGCTTGATCTTCTATATCTTTCCTTTAAAGAGGCTGGCTTCTTCAGAAAATGGGAGAACTGGGGATTACCAAAAAGAAGCTGTATGTTTGCTGGACAGCTTTATGCATTCTTCTGGGAGCTATTATAAGGAATTATGCAGGATTGGGCAACTGCAAAAAGGAGGCTGCCACAGCTCATTGATCCAACATCCAGCTTCAAGTAGCTTGTGATTTTTAGCAGGGTTCTGTGCTCGTTAACCACCATTAAGTGGTACTGCATGAGTAAAAGGGTTAATACCATCTCCAGGTTATTAGATTTTCTGGTAATTTTTTGCATAAGGCCTCATATTTCCAGTAAAGCATTATGGGCAGGGAGAAACAACAGTAAATTGCACTGGCAGAGTCACAATAGAGAACGAGCTCAGGATGGCTAATGAGGCATTCAGGAGTACAGTTGCAGAAACAGCAAGCAAAATGCAGAATGATATATGTTTGCACCTAGAGGTTGTCTGAGAATCAGGAGGAACACGAGTCCATCTGCTTCAGCATTTCTAGAGCTCCATAAATAACTGATGATAGCAATGACAAATGAGAATCTATTTGAATCTGGTTGCGTTGCTTATACATAACTGTTATTGACACAAATATATATTTGGCAGCATATTTAATGCAGTTAAATAAGAAATTATCTCAGAGATGCAAATGTGAGAAGGAAGCAAGAACCTCAGAGGAGCATTTTATAAATGACTTGCCTAACGTTTAAAAAGATGTAATAGAGCTCTTCATCCATAGGAGCTCCACAATTCGTCTAGCATCGTTTTATCTGTCTCAGCTCAAGGCAGCTCAAATATGAGCAATCCCTCCCAGCGGGACTTGAAAGGTGCAAGGAACGGACAGGCTCATGTTTAATATATAGTGTGTAGTAAAGTCAGCTTGAAAAGACCAGAATGACAATTTTAAAAGGTTTCAGCTAGAATGTGGACATGAGTATTTTGCTTTGGCGTCTCTGACTTTGTATCCTGGCTTAATTTGAGGCACAAATTCTTGACTTTTTAGACCAGAATATTTATTTATTTATTTATTTATTTATTTATTTATTTATTTATTTATTTATTTATTTATTTATTTATTTAATTTGTATACCACCCTTCTCCCGAAGGACTCAGGGCGGTGAACAGGGCAATACATATTAAAAGACAAAATACAAAAATTAAAAAAGATTAAACAAGATGCCCACGAATAAGTTAAAACACATTAAAAGCAGGTTAAAACACATTAATAAAACCCAACCCCATCCCATCAGGCCAGGCCAGCTTGTTCGAAGAGGTAAGTTTTTAGATCGCGCCGGAAGGAGCGGAGGTCAGGCGCCATCCGGAGCTCGACCGGAAGATGGTTCCATAAATCCAGCGCGCCCACAGAGAACGCCCTCCCCCTGGGGGTCACCACTCTTGTATACTATGTTTTGCTTTCTGACCATGGATGGACTTGAGCTCACAGTAGGACAAGGCAAATTGCCTAAGAATAACAGACACAAGATACATCCAGGTTTTCTCTTTAAAAAAATATCACTGTACAATTAAAATTCATTAGAAGTTCATGCACACCCAATTAATATTAACTACTTTGCCTGTGTTGGTTTTTCCAAAATGGAATAAGATTCCTTTAGAGGAAGATAATCATAGTAAGCCAACTAAGATGGCTAGGATGTAACAGGTCATTAGACAATGCTATCATAGGAAACAACCACTTCATTGCTTTTACCGTGTGGCAGAGTTGCTTCACATATAACAATCAGGCAGGCAGCCTAGGAGCATGGGAGCAGCGGATTCCAATCCTGTTGTCAGCAAGACATGAATTGCCTTCAGAGCAGAAATGAAAATGTGGGAAGAGGTGGGTTGTTTTTTTTTAAAAAAAAAGGATTAACTTTGCATAGCTTCATTGCTTTTCCCTTTGTCCTTTAGCAAAAGAGAAACTGATCTGAATGTGAAGACAATAAGCTGTGTGTCTGAGGATTTTGAAGCAAATTTTTCATAGTAAAAATGTAGCCTTTAACGAGCTGCAGTTTTTCATGGTATAAATGTAATCATAATGAGCTGTCTGGAAGCTTGGTCATTATCCCCTTCATTCATTAAGGAGATATTACTGGGCCAGAAATCAAACATTGGAACTTTTTGTAACATGGCTTAGAGTGCACATCAGAATATAAATGTATTCTGTTTAGCAACCTCTGACGAAATTGTATGTTTCAATGAATCCTTACATAAAGAGACAGATGTACAAAGTTGATTTTTGGCAAATGTGAATAGATGGCTATTATATGGCAGGTACAAAGATTTGGGCACCATTTTAAGCAAGAGTGAGAAAGACCATTCCAAAAATGAAAATAGAGACTCTTAGCAGGCTGAGGAAACCTTTGTGAGCTGTTTTGTTTGTCTAGAAAGGTGTCACAAAACACAGTCTGAGACGGTATCCACGTTTTGAACCTGCCATACAATATTCATTATTTTCTTTTTTTTAATCTATAAACGACATAAGTACCTATTTATAACGAAAAAAGAATATATTTATTTTGTATTAGATAGAAGTTGTGTCAGCTTTTGTTTCCTTGTGGATTCATAAATCATACAATTTTACCGGAGATGCTGAAACACAGTTGCATACAACTGTGCAAGCTTGCACTGCCTTATTTGCCAGTTGCCTTCCTGTTTTCCTCATTTTTGTTTTGGAGAAACTCTGAAGTAAACAACATTTTGAGCAATGAAATTGAGGGGAAAAAAAAAACCCCATGACATCCTGTATGCCTCCTAGCTAGTAACCACATCAATGTTCGAGCGAGCATGAATTTGGTACTGCCCCAGCACTATGGTTAAAAAAGTGTCCACGAATACTTTCAAGATGTCTGAATCAAATTGGTAACTGAAGGAAAACATACCCATGTGTCTTAGAAGGAAATACAAAGGAATTTTCTAAATGGCACAAACTTATGATTATTAAAATATAGAGGCTGCATCCAGGAGGCAACTTTTTTCAGGGGAAATATCAACTGTCTTGAACAGGACTGGGACAGATGAGATGTGCGCTGCTGTAATCAGTCTGAGACGGCAGGGCTAGTTTATAAAATGGACTCCTCTGTTGGAATGGCTGTTCAGCCTAAATCCATTTAAACATAAAGAAACATAAGAAAGGAGAATCAAAGGAAGTTAGGCATCAACGATCAGGTTTAGAACTGTGCAAGTAATTTGGGTATAGTCTCCAGGGCTGTATTTAGAGGACAGCAATTCTTTCTAAGTGATATGAATAATGGAACATTCTTTTTTCCTCCTCACACCCCACCCCCTTCACCAGAGCTCAATACTCAGGAATAGATGTCAGGAGCCCAAGATACCTGCAGAAGTGTTCACAATAAACATCAAGTTACATTTTTGCTAGTTGAACTGAGTGACGTGTGCTTGCTCTGGTCAGGACATAGAGATTGGCTGGGAGTGGGCTAAGAATAAACTAAATTGGAAATTGCACTAATTTTACAATAGGAACAGTTTTAGTGCCTTCCTCCGAATTTATTCCATTTGCCTGAATTGTTCTTACAGTGTAATACCCAGAACTAGATACAATTCAAAGGATGGGTTTTGACTGACACATAGTAATATGGAACTATTATTTCCAATGGTTTGAACATGATGCTTCTGTAGATGAAGCCTAAAATTGCATTTTGTTTTGGTTTTCAATCATATTACATTGCTAAAGCAAACTCAGTAAGACTATGCAGATTACTTTGAGGTTTTAAGGCAAAGAAATACTTTGGAACATAACTAGCTTTAGGATAAGGCTGAGTATTCATTAGCTAGGGTGCCAAAACTTAAGGGGCACTAATTCTGCATCTCCTTCCAAATCATTAAATGGAATTAAAAAAAAAATTCTAAAAATGCAAATCTTGGTGGAGGTGGTGCCATCATTAAATGTAGCCTAGGGCAGGGGTCCCCAACCCCCGGTTGGTGGACTGGTGCCAGGCATGCAGCAACCAGTCTGCACAGACAAGCAAAGCCCCATCTGTGGGATTCAGGCAGCATACAAAACCCACACCTCCGGTGCGCGGAAAAACCTCTCTCCATGGAACCGGTCCCTGGTGCCCAAAAGGTTGGGGACCTCTAGCCCAGGGGATCTATCTACTCTTGAACTGGCCCTGCTTCAGAGATTGGAGGGATGTGAGAGTAGTATCCCTCTGCGACTCAGTTTTGTCTTTTCTGGGATCATGTGATCCTTGCAGAGGGCAGTTGCACAGTGCTAGGAAAAATTTCATTTACTTAATGGAACTGCTGACCCTGCTGCAGTGATGCAGTGGTTAGAATGAAGTATTGCAGCCTAACTCTGCGTTTCCATTGTCAGGAGTTTGATCCTGATCAATTCAAGGTTGATTCAACCTTCCATCCTTACAAGGTTGATAAAACAAAGACCCAGATTGTTGGGGGCAATATGCTGACTCTGTAAACTGCTTAGAGAGGGCTTTAAAGGACTTTGAAGTATAGGTATATAAGTCTAAGTCTATCTATCTCTTTATTGTCTGTCTGTCTATCTTTCTATCTCTTTTATTATTTTAATGTTTTTAATATTATATCCACCCAGAATCACTTTAAACTGAGAAGGGCAGCAAATACATTCAATAAAATAAAATAAAATTTCACAATCAAATCACTCTGGATAGTACACAACAAAGTTAAGAGCAATGCATACAAATTAATATTAATATTAAAAACTTTTAGTTTATAAAAGCACAATTAGATTGTATTAGATTGGTTTCCCCCAATATTTCTGCCATGTCTACTTCTTTCTTCCAATTGGTTAGTATGAAGTTGAGAATAGCAGTTTTTCTTTTCCTCACTTTATTTTTCCAGGGCAAAGATTGTTAGTAAGGTGATTCATAAATTTTTCCTGAAGGACCAAGCATGGAAGAATTTGTCTTTTAACAGATACTGGAGTAATTAAGATATTCTATCTCTATTGCTGCATGTTTTTGTGAAAATTCTGCAATTTGCTTTGAGAAAATATGGTACCTACATCTTTTCCTTGGCTAAGCAGCCCATAGTAGACTGTACCTGTATCACTTTTATTTGTTACTTATTTTAATCTAGATATTATCTAAGATGTCACCAAGTTAATTCACTTGGATTTTTTAATCGGGAAAGTACTTGAAACACATAATGGGACTCTTACTATTATTTCGATTCCTTTGGAACAAAGTGTATTTTTCAGTTCTATACTCCAGGCATGGGAATCACCCTAAGAGATCTCCGTTATATGCATTATATCATATTTGCCATCCTATATTTGGAGTTCACATTCATCTTGTTTATTACCTACTGGCTGAGCATTAGTGTATAGAAAATAAACACCAGGAACTTTATGATCCAGTGGTTTTTCTGATTTTTCACTGAGTGATTTAAGAGACCCCATTACATTCATAGGTCACCGAGGGACATTATATAGAGAGTCCAGAAATGTAGACATGAAGTCATATCTTGATAATTCTTGGAATTTGTTCATATTTCTAATCTAAGCTCTTGGCAGATTGCATGCTTTTTGAATTTTTAAGACTTATTGGCATGTACTTTAGTTATTTGCAGTAGTGAGTCACAAACTATGACACATCTTTTTCTTCCTGCAGGGTGCAGTTGCATCTTTTCTGCCCTACAAGGCTCTGTTTCTTGTTCTAGTATTTGTTTTTCTGAAAACTCAACACCTGTTTCTTTTGGGAAGGCCTAAAAACCAGTGGCTTTTAGTGCCATAGACAAGAGTATCTTCTACATCTCTTGTTTTTGTTTGTCTCTCTCACCTACTAGTCTTGTTTCTTTCTTTTTTTTTCTTGAGAGTTGCCTTCTCTGTCTATGTGTGGTAGTATATTCTTTGCTGCAAATGTGTGTAAAATTGT
Organism: Vipera ursinii; assembly: GCF_947247035.1. Classification (NCBI taxonomy): domain Eukaryota; kingdom Metazoa; phylum Chordata; class Lepidosauria; order Squamata; family Viperidae; genus Vipera; species Vipera ursinii. The sequence goes on along the minus strand of NC_139518.1, from coordinate 57,295,785 downwards.
TTTCAGGCAGAAATATGGAATTGCTGCAAGCCCTGTAGGTCACAACTGTAGATTAATAATGTCTTCTCATCTTCACTTTTGTTTCTTATGGGAGTGCTACCAATAGAAAAGCTTGTATTTCTTCTTGTTCCCTTCCTTGATAGGGTACACAGTGATCTTTATCAAATTGTGTAACTTCTCAGCCATCTATTTTGTTTGTACTCTGCAAATGATAATCTTCACTACCCTGAGCATGTATTAGAAGTGGGAATATATCCCAATTCCTTATGTAGAAGAACCTTCAAAACACTATCAGAAATAATAATTGTACAGCAATCTTCAAAAGATTTTTGTATCAGTTAGCAATAACAGGTGCTGGAGTAGCACCTCTAAATATTTATGGAACTAAGTGTCATGGTTCTGACAGACAGAGACAAATAAAGCAGAACTCCGAGGCTTGGAAATTCCTCAAAGAACATGTTTATTAGTTACAAAGTATCAGCACGATCAAAAGTGAAACCAAGTCTGAATTTCCAACTAAAAATACCCAGTTACAAAGTATAATGTCCCACCCACAAAACTATGCCATCAACTACATCCCCCAATATATTCATTTGGCGGACTTTCTTATGCAACGCCTAGTCCCTGATCGCGGGAGCAGTAGATGACCTTGGTTCCCATGAGACAAAAAATTATTTTGACTAGCGAAGCACCTGGGCAATCCCCCCTTCCTACATTCTATGTGGCAACCTAGAATGAGAACAAAAATGGCTGCAGCCAGCTTCATTGTAGAGTTGACACTAAGTCTCTAACTTATCTCTGCACACATACATTTGTCTGGGGTATATTTTTATTATGCTCTCTTAACATCTCCCTTAGGGTGAATTGAACTGAAGTTGATTTTCTTCTTTCTTGTAAATTTGGATGTTCTTGAATGTAAAAATGCAGACGAGCTGCTCTTATTTTCACCTGCTTGGTGTAATATTAGAAAAGGAAGATACATGATAAGACTTTTTTCAGCAAGGTCCACACAAACATAAAGTTTGGTCCCGAGGAAACCCTTCTTCTGAAGTTATTACTGCGCATTTGAGTGGTGATACCTTCATCAGCATCACTTTCCTATAGTAGATTCACTTAAATCTTACATTCTCAAATAGTGCATGACATTATAATGCACATACGGTGCAAACTTGAGAGGAACAAAGCCCCCACCACCACCCCCGGTCATGAATAAAAGTGTAATTCTCTTTCTGTACCTTCTGTGATGCTGGTAATTCTCTCTGCCTTAGAGACAAAGGGGCAGGGGATAGATTGCTTTTTTTAATTAAAAATAATCCTGGATTAAATGTAAAGAAGCATTTAGAATATGTTGAGTTTAACCTTTCAACCTACATTAACTATTTATGCTGAGGACATCTAGGGCAAATTTATTATACTGTGAGTTATTTCAAATAGGACAAGGGTCTCCTTCAGATATTCTGAGCCTAATATCTTTCAGATATTTTCACACTCCGATATCTAACCAGTATTCTGATTAACTGGCCTGCAAGAATCAGCTTAGTTTTCTGTTTCCAGACACCGTTTCAGTGGTGGGATTCAGCCGATTTGCACCACTTTGGCAGAACCGGTAGCTAATTTTTGTTGCCCAGGCCCAGAACGGACTTCCAGAAGCGGCATCCACACAGAGAACCAGTTGTTCACATATTTGAATCCCACCACTTCATAGTTTGGCTTATTGGGTTTATCTTCACAGTCAGTGGTCTTGGTCTGCTTCTTTTCATATCATCCTGCTGTCTTCCTAAGAGTTGGTGAAAAGGTGTTTCTTCAGATTTTAGCATTGTAATGTCAGAAGCATGATAGGCTACTACAAGCGAAACAACCTGATTGGTGCTCAGTTTCACAGTATCGAATTCTTTTAGCTGCTCTCTTGTTGCTTGCTGCTCATTTCCTGTTCTGGCAATTTTGTCTTTCAGGCTAGATTATGATCAAACCTTGTATTTATTGTTTTAATTATTGTAATCTAGTCTCAATAATAACATTTCAATGGATTCCAGTGCACATTTGCCCATATTTATCAGTTTATTCGCACTTATTTGCACACATTGGCTCCCCTCTCCCTCTTTTAACTATGGCACTCCATTAATAAATTGTCTGTTGAGCAGATTACAGCCTCTTTGTCAATAAATTACTGGAATATTGGAATAAATCATTTTAATGTACAGCTTTCCACAGAAGCATGGCTCGGTTTGTGAGCATTTTTGTCCTTTGTGCTGTTTCTTTCAACCGGCAGTCTGTCACAGCCAGGTGCAAAACATTAATGGAATTGCTAGGAAAAGTTTCCCCCCCCTCCCTTTATCCACACTCAGGCAGTGAATTAAAGGTAATCTATTTCAAGCGTCAATAAATCTTGGTCCAAGTGAGCTGCCAGCAGTTACTAGTACACAATGTGAATGCCTGCCATTCACAAGTTATTTAATGTGTAATCATCTTTTTATACATTGCCTTTGAATAAAATAATGGTTTTGTTGCCAAGCTTAACTGACTATTTTGCTTTGAATGTTATGCTTTATTCAGCTGAATAATACTTCTGGAGGGATGTCCAAATTAGAGTTCACCTTGAAGACCATTTGGAGATTTAGTATGCCTAATGATTAAATTCACACATCATGCCAAGCCAGATTGTAGTTTGATTTTAGCCTAAGGTTTTGTGTGATTATGATAATAAATAAGCATATGTGAACATAGTCATTTATTTGAACATTGCCATTTATTTAGTGAATCATACTTTGGTGTAGATGGGTGAAACCAGAAAATGTGTTTTGTCTCCCTTTGTTTCATTCAACCTTTTCCAACTTGGTGCCTTTCATAGGCATTCGAAAGCAATTTCTATTATCCCCAGCCAGAGAGTTTCTTCTTGAATTTCAATGTAATTTCTGAAGGGGTTTTGGTCACATTTTTGGTAAAAAAAAAATTCACTCCTCTAGTGCATAGAGAAAAATTCTCAGTTGTATTAGGAATTTTTTTATTCCTGAATATTTTCCAAAGCTGGCCTTAAGCCTCTTTTAAAGGTAATGAGGTTTTTTTTAGGGGGAGGGCAGGTAAAATATGCAATATACTGCAAACCATAATGACAGCTGTCATAGACCGCATTTACGCGGCCGTACTGACAGCTGTCAAAGTTGACACATGCGCAGACGCTCCCGCGGCCTACTAGTACACGCGGCCGTTTGACAGCTGTCAAACGCCGCGCATGCGCATTAAGCCACGAGCTGTCAAAACCGCGGCTATCCCACAGCGACAGCCGCGAGCTGTCAAATACTAACGCATGCGCACTCACAACCCAACTGTCAAACTCGCGGCAGGCCCTCGGCGGCCGCCGCGAGCTGTCAAAGTTGGCGCACGCGCAGTAGCGGTGACGAGCTGTCAAAACGCCAGCCGCCCGCCAAAACCAGCTGACAGGATCCCCTGCCTAGTTAACCGCTAAGCATTGTCGCTGGGGAGATTCTGCCCTAGCAGCTGACTGATTGGGCCCCTGTTCTTGGAGGGAAAACGCGCCCAGCTGATTTGCTGTCCCGTTTGACGGCTGCCTATATAAAGCATGTTTGTTCCCTGTTCTGTTGTCCGGGCTAACAATAAACAACCTGTAAAGAAAGACGCGTCTCCCTTGTCCTTCCTGCCGTTAATTCACCTGGCGACGAGGATGGGATCCCGGTACTAGCTGAAGTCACGGGCCAGGAGCGTTGCTGTCCGGTCAACCGCTGAAGTCACTAGCTAAGTCACCGACCGGACAAGCCAACCTTCCAGGTGCCCGAAGTACCGCGGACCCGGGATGGCAAACCTAGGACACATAAGGGAGTTCGACGTCCGGCACCCCGAAGGATGGGAGTCGCATTTGGGCCAGGTCGAGGGGTACCTCCTGGTGAATAAAATCACGGAGGACCGCCACAAGGCCGCCGCGCTCCTATGCCTGAGCGGGCCAGCGGTGTACGATGTCGCCGTTGGCCTCTGCAGCCCGGACCCGGTCACCACCATTCCGTATGCCGAGCTCACGGACCGCCTCAGCAAACACTTCATGCCGAGGCGGTCAGAACTGTATTGGCGGCTCTCTTTCGCCCGACGGAAGCAGCAGCCGGGTGAAACCTCCACTGCTTTCATCGCGACCGTCAGGCACGCCGCCCGCAAATGCCATTTCCCTGACCTGGAGGACCGGATCCGCGATCAAGTTATCGCCGGTCTCCAGAACCCGCGTCTGCAGAGGAAGCTTGTGGCAAAGCCCACAATGGACCTCGCAGAGCTCACGCTGGAGATAATGGCGTTCGAAGACAGCCATCGCGAGGAAAACGAGTCGTTTGGCGAAAACTCTGTCCATCAGGCCAGGGAGCTCGACCAGGGGCCGCCGGAGCCCGAATCCGGGGTCGATGCGATCCTCTCCCGCTTCAACCGGATGACCGCAGGCCGGGAAAGGAGCCGCAACCAAGACCGACCATCGGGCCCCAACACGAAGAAGCCGCAGACCAACGCCAGAGCAAAGTGTGCCAGTTGCGGCGGAAGCCATGCCCGAGCCACCTGCAGGTTTAGGAACGCGAAGTGCCACGGCTGTGGCAAGACCGGCCACATCCGATCAGCATGCCGCAGCCTAAACCGGGAGACCCTCCACGACCTTGACGAGATCCCCGCAGGTAGGACAGTCCCTCCCCGCCCTCAACCAAGGGTTATAGGGTCCGTATGCTCCCTAACAAAAACTCCCGCTAACAACATCCCCAGAGCAAAAGTTAGAACGTGGGTCAAAATACAGGGAATCCCCTGTGAAATGGAGGTTGACTCAGGATCCTCCGTTTCCATCCTGTCAGGGGACACCCTCCAAAAGATAGCCAACAAAACAAATCACCGCATTCCAATCCGACCCTCCAGGGTCTTGCTGGCAGATTTTCAAGGGGCGCAAATAGATTTAAAGGGACAAGCCGTCCTGAAAGTCGATTTTAAAAAATTTTCAGGCCACTTAACAGCCCAAATAACCAAGCAACCAGGAACTAGCTTAATAGGACTAGATTGGTTTGAGGCATTAGGCATTCGCCTCGAAGGGACACACCGCATCCAAACCGATTCTTTAGAAAATATCTGCAAAAAATTTGCGGATGTGTTTGACGGCTCACTGGGCAAATACAATGGCCCCCCCATCGACCTCAAGTTCAAACCAGAGGTCGGTCCAATTAGAATAAAAGCCAGGAAAGTTCCCTTCGCCCTAAAACCAAAAATAGACAGGGAACTAGACCGCTTGCTCAAACTTGGAGTCCTAGAACCCACTGACAGCGGAACTTGGGAAACCCCCATAGTGACACCTGTCAAACCCAATGGTGACGTCAGAATCTGCGCAGACTATAAAGCGACCCTCAACCGCGCACTCAACCCGCATGCGTACCCAGTCCCGTCAGTAAGAGATGTTCTATCAGAAATAGGGTCCGGCTCCATTTTCGCCAAATTAGACTTGGCACATGCCTTCCTGCAACTCCCTGTAACCAGGGAAACCGCAGAAGCCCAAACCATAGTGACGCACAGAGGGGCGTTCAAAGTGAACCGCCTCCAATTTGGCATCTCCGTGGCACCTGGAATATTCCAGGAAGTCATGGAACGAACTCTCAAAGGCATCCCTGGAGTCTGCCCATATTTTGATGACGTCCTCATCGCGGGCGACTCCACCCACTCCCTAGCAACCAGGCTGCACGAAGTCCTCTCAAGGTTCCGCGCAGCTGGATTAAAATTAAAACGGGAGAAGTGCTCAATCGGGGTACCCTCCGCAGAGTTCCTGGGGTACAAAATAGACGGCAAAGGCATTCACCCCACCAATGCAAAAATACAAGCAATACAAGCCGCACCCCCCCCAAAAAATAAAACGGAGCTCCAGGCATTCCTAGGGCTCCTAAATTTTTACCATTCATTTTTGCCCGGAAAGGCCACAATAGCGGAACCTCTCCATAGACTCCTGGACAAAGGGGCTCCATGGCAGTGGACCCCACTTCATAATAACAGCTTCAAACACCTAAAACAATTACTCTCCAGTGATACAACCATATCGCACTACAACGAAACCAAACCTCTATGCATCGCCTGCGATGCTTCACCTTATGGCATCGGGGCAGTCCTCAGTCACTCCCTTAACGATGGCACGCAAGCCCCAATCGCATACTACTCTAGGACACTTTCAAAAACCGAGCGCAACTACGCGCAAATAGATAAGGAAGCCCTGGCTATAGTAGCTGGAATTAAGAAATTCCACGATTACCTCTATGGCAGACCTTTTACAATCTATACAGATCACAAACCTCTCCTGGGCATATTCACATGGGACCGCCAAACCCCGCAAATTTTATCCCCGCAAATGCTTCGCTGGACGACATTCCTATCTGCTTACTCTTATCAACTAATTTACAAGCCTGGAAAGGAAATGTCCCACGCAGACGGCCTCAGCAGGCTCCCACTGCCTCAAATAGACCCTGACCCAGCCCCAGCCGGCCAAGTCCTGGCCATACAAGAACTCGCAGAATGCCCAGTAACAGCAAAGGACATCGCACACGCCACATCCAGGGATCCCACCCTCAGCAGGGTACTCTCATGGGTTACATCAGGATGGCAATCATCCTGCCCCTCTCCCCCCATCCAACCATATTTTGCAAAACGACACGAGCTTTCAACACATTTAGGCTGCATCCTCTGGGGGTGCAGAGTAATAGTCCCTTCATGCCATAGGGCCAGGGTTCTCCAAACACTACATGAGGGCCACCCTGGCATTTCAAAAATGAAGGCCCTGGCACGCAGTTATGTCTGGTGGCCATCCCTAGACAGGGACATCGAGCAGCATGTAGCCGGCTGCTATCTCTGCCAGCAAACCAGACCCTCCCCTCCACACGCCCCAGTTCACAAATGGGAAACCACTACCAATCCTTGGTCCCGTATCCACCTCGAATACGCAGGACCATTCCAGGGACAAACCTTTTTGATCATTGTAGATAGTTACTCTAAATGGCTGGAGGTTCTCCCGGTCTCAAGCACCACATCAGAGGCCACCATTCAAGCATTAAGGGGAGTTTTTGCAACCCACGGTCTCCCAGATGTCATAATCACTGACAACGGGCCTCAATTTACCTCCCGTGACTTCCAGATCTTCACGAGGAGGAACTGTATTAGACATGCAACATCGGCCCCGTTCCACCCGTCCAGTAATGGCCTCGCAGAGGTCATGGTGAAGACCACCAAGGACTCTCTGCGCAGAATGATCGTCGGAAACTGGCACCGTCGACTCGCCCGCTTCCTCCTCGCGCACCACACCACTCCCGTGTCCACCACCGGTAAAACTCCAGCAGAACTAAGATGGGGTCGCCGACTGGTCACTCGACTTGACAGACTGCACCCAGACAGACCAGCGGCCGAAAAAACCAACAACTTGCCACACAAAACATTCTCTAAGGGACAAAATGTCTGGGCCCGAAATTATGGGGGAAGGGATAAATGGACCCAGGGGGTGGTTCTCGATCAAACCGGCCCCCTGTCATACACCATCAATGATGGCAGGGGAATCACACTACGGAGACACGCAGATCAACTCCGACCCAGGTCACCCCCCCAACACCTCCACGCCAGAAACAGCGGCGGAAACACCTGCACCCCCCAGCACCGTTCACCCAGAGAATGTCCCCGCTCCAGCCGATCTTCCTCCCGAGGAAGCCCCCGCAACAATAGAAAAACCTTCACCTCGCAGATCCACGCGACAGAAAAGGCCGCCAGCATACTTACTGGACTTCGAATGGGCCGGAAGTGCGCCGACAAGTTCCAACACTAGTTAAAAGTTAATTCAAATTACTTGTTCCGTTCAAGGGGGGGAGAAAGGGGTGCAATATACTGCAAACCATAATGACAGCTGTCATAGACCGCATTTACGCGGCCGTACTGACAGCTGTCAAAGTTGACACATGCGCAGACGCTCCCGCGGCCTACTAGTACACGTGGCCGTTTGACAGCTGTCAAACGCCGCGCATGCGCATTAAGCCGCGAGCTGTCAAAACCGCGGCTATCCCACAGCGACAGCCGCGAGCTGTCAAATACTAACGCATGCGCACTCACAACCCAACTGTCAAACTCGCGGCAGGCCCTCGGCGGCCGCCGCGAGCTGTCAAAGTTGGCGCACGCGCAGTAGCGGCGACGAGCTGTCAAAACGCCGGCCGCCCGCCAAAACCAACTGACAGGATCCCCTGCCTAGTTAACCGCTAAGCGTTGTCGCTGGGGAGATTCTGCCCTAGCAGCTGACTGATTGGGCCCCTGTTCTTGGAGGGAAAACGCGCCCAGCTGATTTGCTGTCCCGTTTGACGGCTGCCTATATAAAGCATGTTTGTTCCCTGTTCTGTTGTCCGGGCTAACAATAAACAACCTGTAAAGAAAGACACGTCTCCCTTGTCCTTCCTGCCGTTAATTCAAAATATATAAGTAAAGGGGAAAAATTCATTTCAACATTATATGGCAGATTCCTTTGATGTTTAAATTTGTTTGAATTTGTTCTACCAGCAGCAAGATCTGATGTCTTCCGGGTGAGATTCAAGGTGCTAGTAATGGTGTTTAAAGCCCTACATGGCAGGGGTCCGGAGTACCTTAGGGAACACCTGCTGCCGGCGTCTACTTCCCTCCGCCCTGTGCGTTCCCACAGAGAGGGCCTCCTCAGGGTGCCACCGGTCAGAGAATGTCGACTGGTGGCCCCCAGGGGGAGATCCTTCTCTGTGGGCGCCCCGGAGCTATGGAACCAGTTACCGGTTGAGCTCCGGACGGCGCCCGATCTTCGCTCCTTTCGCCGCGATCTGAAAACATACTTGTTTGAGCAAGCCGGCCTGGCCTGACGGGGGATTGGTGGGGTTTTTACTATTTTTATTGGGGTTTTTAGTATGCATTAACTGTATTTTTTAATTGGGCATGTATTTAATTACCTTTTATCTTTTGTAAATTTCTGTGTTTTATTCTTGCCCTGTACACCGCCCTGAGTCCTTCGGGAGAAGGGCGGTATAGAAATATTAATAAATTAAATTAAATTAAACTGCTGGCCCAGTGATGGATTCTACTGCAAATCAGGGCTGTTTCCAGAGGAGGCAGAGGAGGAGAGGACCTGGAGCTTATGGAGCGAAGGAACTGGATGAGGCTGTCGGCAGGCCCAGAGGAAGAGAGAGAGGCTTTTGGAGGAGTTGGTGGCGGCGGCAGCAGCGTGCTCCAGGGGCGAAAAGAAGCAAGGCCTCTTTAAGGAAAGGGTGGAAGAGTCAGCATCAGAAAAAGGAAAGAAGGCGAGGTTGTCAGAATACAAGCTAACTTGAGGGCTAATCCACATGGAGCCCCATTTCCATCTGTCCTGTTTGCCATCGTTCACTCCCTAGAGACTAAAATGGACAATGTGAAATTTGAGCGGGCCCTGAACAAGGAGTATATATCGGAGGTGGTGACCCTTTGAGAGCTGTATGCAACGAAATTTCATTTTGATGTATGCCGATTGGTGTACATTCAAAGTGACAATAAAGTTATCATCATCATGTTTACATACCTTGTTGATCTAAGTAAGCCCACTGAGAAAATGTGAGGAGATCTGTGCTTATGGTTATGCCTGAAGTAGCTTTGGCTACTTGGAAAGACATTGGAAAGACATACTATTTAGAGATCTCCTTTCATATACAGTATATGAAATGTTCCTTAGAATCACTAGTGAATGCCTAAAAAGGCACAGTTTGTCTACTGGTAAAATGTGAATGAGTATTACAAATTATTTCATATTTTCAACCTTCTGATTAAATCCCTAAACTGGTGGAAACATTTATTAAAAATTATAACTATATTTCAAAGTCACTGAAAAAATTACAAATCAAAACATTTTGCTTTTAACTTAAACCACTATATGTATGCATGCTTGCATGCACACGCACACAAACACACATATGCGGGGGGGGGGACCCTAAAATACAAATATGTATGTTAAATAATAATGTCCAATTTCTAATACATTAATATTTTGGAAAATATGAAGTTCCTAAATAAGCAATTCCATGGAATTGATCCATTCTGCATAAAAATCTTGTTCTTTGCCATTTCTTCTTAAAGATCAAACTTTGGCAGAGAATGCATGGAAACTATTCATGACTGCAAATGAACAGAGGGGTTGTTTGTTAAATGCTACATAATCTTAGTAATACTATAAATCTTAATATAAAGATGAATTTCATGCATTGTAGTAGAAATAGAACAATATCAAGCACAAAGGAGGTAGTTGAGCTAAAAATTTGCTTTTTTTCTGCAAAACATGGTTGATAAAACAATTGGTGGTACATGCCCAATCCATATCTTAAGAACATATGAGATATGGATATGAGACAAGAAGTAAAGGAGAGGAGGGAAATGCATATTCCAGCATGACATTGTCAAGCATATATTGCCATTTTTAATTGCTGAAATTATTACTATAGTGCCACAGAGTACAACAGTGATCTGAATGCCATGTTATTTCAACAGCAATCGTAAGGAGAAGGTTCCGTCGTTTTCACACATGAAGTTAATACAGAATTATGAAACAAATCATCACAACAAATGGATACTACCATTTTGTGTGTGTGTGTGTGTGTGTGTGTGTGTGTGTGTATAAGTACGTACATACATTTGGTGCCTGATTCCTTGGTGACTTGGGCAATTTGAAAAATCACGGTAGATTTTCGATATTTTGTAAAGTGTATGATAGTCTATCTTTTACTCATTGTTACAGCATTGTAATAAATTTACTTTATGAAATCAGTCCGAGTAAGATTCACAGTGTACGTGTTCGTTTTAATGTATCTGCAAGTCTGTAAAGAAGTTTCCTTCACTTTATGCTAGGATTCCTCTAACATCTTGAATGAAGTGAATTTGCATAAAGTGAGATACTGAACCCATGGGTGAAAAAAGAGTTGTGTGGAGTCAAATTGGATAACTCAAATGCATTGACAAATATGCTTTTTTTTTTTTGCTGATAAGAGATTCACCCAGGTTAAAAGTTTGTCCTAGAGCTAAGGATCCTTCACTAGCTCTGGTGTGATTCCAATTTTCTTTCTAACTTAGATGCTTTTCAAAAAGTATTGGATAAAGAGGTTGAACAAAAAGTCTTTTAGGCCTTATAGTAACAGTTGTAGCTAATTCAAGTACATAAGTACTATAAGTGGGAGACACAACACATAGAATACCAACATACCACAAAGTAAATCATGAGGGCAAAAAGGGATGTTGGCAGAAAAATGTCCAAGCAATTTTTGAGGGGAAAATATAATTGACACATAAATTGAATTTGCCTAAAGCAAGGGGAATTTGTACAACAGAGAAACTTTTATTTGATATTTTTTCCTACATCTGATCTTATTTGCGTATTCAAGATTAAAATGAAAAATGGCTAACTTTCTGTCTGTGCCGTGGTGAGCCTTGCTGGCTTTTATTTATTTATTTATTTATTTGTTTGTTTGTTTGTTTGTTTGTTTCTTTGTTTCTTTGTTTGTTTGTTTGTTTTTATAAACCGCCCTTCTCCCGAGGGACTCGGGGCGGTGTACAGAGTAAGGTAGGTATACAGATTGAAACAATACTGAAAAACAATAGTCAAAACAAACTGGGACCCCAATTAGACCTATCAGGCCAGGCCGGACTGCTGGAACAGGTAAGTTTTTAAGTCACGCCGGAAGGTGCGGAGGTCGGGGGCCATCCGGATTTCAGTTGGCAAGCAGTTCCAGAGGGCTGGCGCACCCACTGAGAATGCCCTCCCCCTGGGGGCCACCAGCCGACATTCCTTGAGCGGTGGCACCCTGAGGAGGCCCTCTCTGTGGGAGCGCACAGGACGGTGGAGTGTTGACATTGGCAGAAGGTGCTCCCGTAGGTAGTCCGGACCCATGCCATGTAGGGCTTTGTATGTCATTGTTAGCACCTTGAATTTCACTCAGAAGGCAACCGGAAGCCAGTGCAGCGCATGGAGGAGAGGTGTGATATGGGAGTATCGGGAGGCCCCCAAAAGTGTCCGTGCCGCTGCACTTTGCACCAGTTGAAGCTTCCGAGTGGATCTCAAGGGCAGCCCCATGTAGAGAGCATTACAGTAGTCTAGGCGAGAGGTCACAAGGGCATGGGTGACTGTACGTAAGGCATCCAGGTCCAGATAAGGTCGTAGTTGGCGCACCAGTCGAACCTGGGAGAAGGCCCCCTTGGTCACAGCTCCTATGTGATCTTCCAGGGATAGCTGCGAGTCTAGGAGGACACCCAGGTTGCGGGCCCTATCAACAGGGGGTAGTAACTCATCCCCGATGTTAAGGGGTGGGATGCTCTGAGTATCCTGGCTTGCCGGTACGTACAGCCATTCAGTCTTGTCTGGGTTCAGTTGAAGCCTGTTCCTCCCCATCCATTCCCGGACCGCTTTCAGGCAGCGGGACATCACGTCGAGGGCATCACTGATGCTGTTTGGAGTTGAGATGAAAAGCTGGGTGTCATCAGCATACTGATGGTACCCTACTCCAAAGCTACGAATGATCTCACCCAGCGGTTTCATGTAGATGTTGAACAGGAGAGGCGAGAGGACCGACCCCTGAGGGACTTCGCAAGCGAGTTTGTTAGCTAGCAAGATAGTTTTTGAGCAAAATCACCACTAGATGCTAGATCTGAGTTGGTGTAATCTCTCTGGACAAAGGAGATTGTTGAGATTATCCATGTGACTCCAGACAGTTGCTCCTCAGGGGCAGACCACAGTTTTTTGATCGGCATATGAGTGGAGTGACAGAGTTGGATTTAAACCAAGCCAACCCGCAAAACAGCCTTTATAGACAGTATGCTCGATCGAGCTTTATATCTTAACCACCTTTTTGGATTATTTTCTTTATTATTTGCATATTGTAGACCTTTTTGACTGGCAAGGTTCTATTGTTTTCATTGGATGACTTTTCTTCTCCTTAAAAGTAAATTTTAAGTTTCCAAAAATACGTGGATTTTTTTTTGAACTATGTAGCAAAAGGGTGCTTATATACATTTTGGAAAATTAGTATATACATTTTGGAAAATTAATGACAGTTTAAGAGGCCAGAGGGATTTGGAATTATAGCTTCGAATTTTTAGAAGATACCTTCTCACCAGAAAATGGAAATTATATTCATTTTTTTAATGATAAGGAGACCTTGAAAGCTGCACACTAGAACCAGAGAATAAAGAAAATGGAGCAGAAAGTGCAAAGCTTTGAATACCTTTTAGCTCAATTTTTGGACAGAATGGATCAGATGCTTGATAAAATTGACAGTGCATCTTTTTATGAAGTTGGAAAACAAGGAATGAGCTGCAAAGGATATTTATGTAACTAATTTGAAGGCTCACTTAAAAGTAACACAAATGGATCTGATGGATGGCTTATTCCAGATACTACATGATCAGACATTAAATCAGGAAATTGATTTGGACTTTTTCCAGATCATAAAAGAGCTCTGCTAAGATTTGGAAGGACTTTTTTTAGAAGTTACAAACAAAAGGATAATGTTTACTAATGTATACAAGAGAAATCTGTTAAAGTTCTGAAGGATTTTTATTTTGAAACACAGATGAGTGGCAATCTACCTCTAAGACTTTTTTTTTTGAAGGGGTCAAAGAATATCTTTTAAAAAATCAGAGAAGATTTATGAGATTGGCTTGTTTAACCAAGGTTAAAAGAAGAAAATAATTATATTTGGTTGACCTTACTGAACTTTTGTTGATAAAGATTGACTGGCATAGCATTTTGAGAGGTAAGCTATGGGGACAAGAGAGATAATGCTTTATTTAGAGTTGGTAATCAGTTGTTGTTTTTTAACCTGCTGGAGTGAAGAGAGAAGTTACTTTTCTTTCTTTCTTTCTTTCTCTCTTTTTTCTTTCTTTTGCTTTTTCATCTTTCTTTTTCGGTTTTGTAATTTTTTTTGTAGTTTATGTTGACTTTCATTCTTTATATAATTCTTAATATTATTTTTTAAAAATGTTTTAAGAGTAATGGTTAATTTTTATATGTTATAATAATCAGAGGTGCAGATGTCCTATAGGATAATATCAGCATGGATCTGGTATGGTTATGTGTAACTATATGTATATTCTGCTTTTAAGATAGATAGGTGGGCAGCCATTGTTTTGGAATAAGTTGTTTTGCTATTCTGTGTTAGTCAGGATAGCAGTTCACTGTTTTTTTTCTCGCTTTTTCAGTGACTGTGGAAGAGGAATTCTCATTATGCTGATTATTCTGGTCTTGAGACTGATTTTAGTAATTTGGGACTCGAAATGTGACATTTCCATGCCAAGTGAAGCTTTCACAGGTGAGCTGGTAGACCTACACCATATTGATAAATAAGAATAAAAGTCTCATTTATGCTACTTCTGGCAGAGGCTAAGCTGCATTCATGAGGTAACTCCTTAAGTAACTAAAGAGGGGTTGTTGTTGTTGTTTTTGCATTACCACAATAGAACAGGATAAGAATTGGTTGTCCAGTTTTGCTAACGTGAAATGAAATAAGAGGACGTAACTTTCTTCAAACCCATCTCCTGAAGAACTGCAGACCCATGCTGCAGTTCAGTGCCCCATGCTGGGTATCAGGATAAATGCTTCTTCGATTTGTCACATTTTTGTAGTAAAATCTCAGCAGATGTAAATGACACTGGTGGTTACCATGGGAACAGGAGGTACTGTAGCAGAGACACACATAGCTGTTTCATTTGAATGCGGACCTTAGAGTGAAAAGTGGTGATGAAATGATAGTGATGTTGGATAGACATAAGACTTCAATCTGCTGACAATACCATGAATAAGAAGCATGTGTAAAGATTCATACATATGTTCATGCACCATTGGCAGCAAAGGAATGCATATATATGAAATTTTCTAAACTGCAAGCTGTGTGTTTTATAGGATTGTCACACTGCTGAGAGAAAAACACAAGCCATTATCTTACTGCATATGTTCTCATTAAAGTTACATTTTATGTGCATGTAAAATGACTTCTTGCTACTCTAAATGGATAAATGGCCATCAAATGAAGTCATGCTGTTTGAGCAGGTTTGCTGCTTAGGGGTTGCCAAAAGCAGCAGATTGCCTTGCTGGAAAAAGGACATTGCAGTGACCAGACCACTAATCTGATCCAGCAATGTAATTCTTCATTACGGACTGTCTCCTATATCTTTGCACATAAAAAGTCTTTTCTTTGTTGGTGTTATGAATCAGTCAGACGTCTCATCAGGAAACATTACTAAATGATTTGGGGGAAGGCAGCAGCTCAGCCTGGCCTGAATCTGACCAGCAGAAGAATTTGGAACTTGAAGGTCCCTGTGTGGGGGACATTCACCAAAATCTCTGTTGTCACTGTTGAGCAGTATTTGTGAGAATATTGGAATCCTGTCCTTATCTGAAAACAGCTGGCATGGAGGGGTAGGCCAAAGAAATCCCTAGTGTATATATAGTGGAATGGTAAATTATTCTTCAGCAGAAGCATTTCAGGTGTCTCTAATGCAGGGATGGGTAACTATGGCAACCTAATAATCTGTGGACTTCAACTCCCAGAATTCCTGAGCCAGCATGGCTGGCTCAGGAATTCTGGGAATTGAAATCCACCAGTCCAGTGGTGGGATTCAGCCGGTTCACACCAGTTTGGCAAAACCAATAGCTAATTTTTTGTTGCCCAGGCCAAGAACGGACTTCTGGAAGCGGCATCCACACAGAGAACCAGTTGTTCACATATTTGAATCCCACCACTGGCCGGAGACAAGGCCGTTGGGCAAAAAGACAACTTTCAGTGTATATGTACAAATTAACAGGTAGACTCTGCTTTGTATTTCTTCATATCTAGTTCAGTGGTGGGATTCAGCCGGTTCATACCACTTTGGCAGAACCGGTAGCTAATGTTTTGTTGTCCAGGCCCAGAATGGACTTCTGGAAGTGGCATCCACACAGAGAACCAGTTGTTCACATATTTGAATCCCACCACTGATCTAGTTCAAGGCATAATTTAATTTAATTTAATTTAATTTTAATTCCATTTATATCCCGCCCTTCTCCGAAGACTCAGGGCGGCTTACAAGACACATAAAGAGCAGAGGTGGGCAACTATGGCAACTTCATGACTGGTGCAGTGGTGGGATTCAAATATGTGAACAACCGGTTCTCTGTGTGGATGCCACTTCCAGAAGTCCATTCTGGGCCTGGACAACAAAAAATTAGCTACCGGTTCTGCCAAAGTGGTGTGAACCGGCTGAATACCACCATTGAACTAGATATAAGGAAATACAAAGCAGAGTCTAGCTGTTAATTTGCACATATTCACTGAAACTTGTCATTTTGCCCAATGGCCTTGTCACCAGCCAGATAAATAAAGTCTTCCTAAATCGGTCTCCTTGTAAGCAAATTACAGACATATGGTCTTTCTGCACAAGAGGTACCAAAAAGGAGCTATTATGGATTGTCAGTAATTAGATAGCATATTATGGATGTGATGTGCCAAATTGATCTGGACTGAGCTCCTAAATTACCAGTGAGTCAATATATAAAGCATTGTACAAAACTGCCTCCTACTTTACACAATTGGTTTATTAAGGCATATAAGAGTAGCTCTACCACAGCAGATAATGTGGTGAAATTCTGTGGCATGGAAGGTAAGAAAAATGTTCGCTTCTAAAAAAAAGTTAGCAATAGCTGTTTTTCTTCTTGGGTTATCCTTTCTTTTTTTCTAACACCACCCTTTCCTTGTAATAGAATTGTTTTGTAACAACGTTTTGTTGTTGTTTATTTCTTTCCCTTTTGTGGTTGGTACTTTGCACATTCACCTGTTTTTATGCACCTATATTTTACTGTTTTATGCCATGATCTGGTATGTTTTAGAAAGGGTAATTTTACAGTGACTACGTTTTTACCCATATTTTATACACTTTAGCTTGACTTAAAAGTTTAGCTTGCATATTATATATTTTATAGTTTTGATCCCTTTTATTGTTCCAGCTTTTGGTACCTGCTGTGGTGGTCCTCAGTATACTGGTTTTTTTAATAGTTAATGATCTTCACCCTATTATTTCTTATATTTTGCATTGCATTTTTCCTCTGATGATCTTTCGCTATATCAAAGTTTATGTTTCAAGTTTTGCTCTTGAACTCTGACTGTTTTGCTGTTTGCTCTGATGATCGCTTTTCTAATTCTATAACTCAAATTCAACTCCTTGATCTGGCCTTTCAGTGATTAGATTAAGGGTCTAGAGCTTGATTTTGATCCGATTATAAGCAACTGTGAGTTGATTCTGTCTCCTGAATTTATTAACCATGGGAAATATTTTTAAGCAGAGTAAATAATTGCCATTACTAGATCTTTGCTATGTAATTAGACCTGAAAGTATCATCTCTCTCTTCCTTTCCATCTTTGTTTTTGAATAAGCAAAGAGATTTATATGTGAACTAACTCCATTCACTACTAATAAAGCAAAACTAACTGACCTCAAAATAAAATAACTGAATGTAATTTAAACGGCCATGGGTTAAGTTCAGATTTCACATAACTTTTCCTCATTATATATTGTTGCTTTCTGTAAATAAGCAGCCACTGCACACAAAAAAAGATCCTCTGTTAAAAGATCATTCATTTCTACCAGTGCTCATGCCCACTTAGTAGTTGCATTCTTTGACTTTAACAAGATTATGCCCTTGGGAATAATAAGATGCTGAACTATTTTTGATAGGAAGTCTATTGTTGAGGACTAGAGAGCTATTATGGAATTTGCATGAAATATTTGGGGGATTGATTTCCTCCATTTTTTTTCCTGCTTAAACTGTAGATGGTTTAATGCTTCTGAATTATTGCTCAGAACTTCTCATTTGGTTTCATTTAAACCTTGAGCAATTCATTTCAAGGACTTGGCGAATGGCCATTTAAATCTTACCACAACGAGAATCCCCAAGCACCCTGATAAGTAGACTAGAACTATACCACATATTATTTTAATGTTATTCTATGAGATCTTAGTTATAATACCATTATAATTTTTCATATTCTGAATCTCTGTCTTTTGTCACTTTTACTCTGTTTTCCCCATTTCTACAAAATACATTTCTCTGCCAGGGGTAATTTAATGAACAGGCATTGACCCCCATTTTTATGTTTCTCCTACTGTGAAAAGAAATTAAAGATGAAACATATAGTGAGGGAATAGCTGTGCAGCTTTAACTTGTCTAGCAAATGCAAAGAGCGTAGCCAAAGACACAGTTAAATATTACAACTGTATCCAAAATAATTTCTGGTGTAACCTTTAACATCTAAGAAGTTACTATATTATGCAACTTTAATTGAAAAGCTTTCTTCCTTTCTTTTTTTAAAATAATTGATTATTGAATAATATTTCTTAACAGTATTTTGAAAGCTAAGTAATTGTGAATTAAGATCCTTTCTTCTGTCTATTTGTAAAATGCCTGACAACATTTTATTTAATGATTACTAGTAATTTGTTTAATATGTACTTAAATCTAAGAGCAATATAAGATCCATTGTTTTCACAACAACCCTGTATTGGCTAAGAGAAAATGATAGGTTCAAAGTCATCCAGTGAACTTTCATGGCTAAGAATATACTAGCTCAGAAATCCCCAACCTTTTGGGCACCAGGGACTGGTTCCGTGGAGAAGGATTTTTCCACGGACTGGAGAATGCGGGGTTTTGTGTGCTGCCTGCATCCCACGGATGGGGCTTTGCTTGTTTGTATGAACCAGTTGCTGGCATGTCGCGGCCCAGGACCAGTCCATGGACTGTGGGTTGGGGACCCCTGTACTACAATACAGGTAGTTCTTGACTTATGTCCACAGTTGAGCCCAACATTTTCATTCTTAAGCAAAATTTTGCCCCATTTTACAACTTTTCTTGCCATAGCTGTTAAGTGAATCCCTGTATTTATTAAGTTTGTAATACGGTTGTTAAAGGAATCTGGCTTCTCCATTGATTTTGCTTGTCAGAAGTTTGCAAAAAGTGATCATGTGACCCCGGGAATCTGCAATGATCATAAATACATGCCAGTTGCCAAGCATCTAAATTTTGTTCACATGACGACAAGGATGGTCATAAGTCACTTTCTTCAGTGCTGTTGTAACTTTGAATGGTCATTAAATGAATGGTTATAAGTCGAGGACAACCTGTACAGGCATCCCTAGTTTGAATTCAATGCCTGCCTCACGTCATTAGCTATAGAGATTGATGTATTTTTTAAAAAATAATATTAAATATACAATCTTTGTCAAATGTAATGAAGAATGACTAGACAGGTTAAATAAGGAATTGCACTCTGAAATGTGTGTGTGTTGCAAGAGAAATTTTGATGTTATTAAATGAAAATATTTTCTATAAAGGCTAGGGATATTTTGAAAAAAGATTTGGAAGTGTTTTGGACCTTATGCGCCATTCATTAAAATATTTCCATTCAAACATGGAGAAAGATGCTGCTACTTTAATGAATCAAACAATTAAAGTAGGACATATATTTTTCACCCAAAAATGCTTTTTCATGAGGCAACTGGACTTTCTTGTTTTTCTTGAAAAAGCACCTTTGGACTAACTATGACCTGGATGACTGAGAATCTCCATAGACATATATTTTTCACAGAAAAATGCAGACAGGTGTAGGTTCATCACTGCATATGTTATGAAGCAATTTTGAAATATATGTTGGCCTGTTTTATTGCTTTCTGTACAGTTTTTTTTCAGTTTGTTGACATTAAACTGTCAGCTATATAATATTTGTATCTGATGCGAGTGGTAGTACAGTACATTTTTACACACATTAGAATAATTATGCTAATCTGTAACCTAGCATTCCCAATGTATTTTATTGTGTGTGTCTATGTGCGCGCGCACATGCTCACGTGAGGTTTAGAAAATCAACTCTGACCTGAGTCTCTCACCAAGTATATCTGATATTAGTTAAAGAACTGTGTCTAATATGTTGCTTTTATTTTGAAAGGGAAAAAAGTAAAAAGTGAGATTACAAACTAGAATTACATTTGTATTTGCCATTATTTGGCAAATTTGTCATTTATATGTTATTTGCAATAAGCAGCACCTTCAGGGAAAAACATCCAACAGAAGTAAAAGATTAGCATCTTTGGTTTGGGATGCTACTTATCAAGCTTGGGATGCTTTTTATAGATAGCGCTGCCAGCATCAGTAGTGTTCTGAGACACTACTGTTGATTATCCCTGAAAGGAAATTAATAACTTCTTACCAACACCTTGCAGTTACTCAGATTGATCTGTAAAGAGCTACTCTCAAAAGTTAGGTCATGCTTCTTGAGGGGCATTTTCTTTTTGTTATCTTTTATATGGTCCAAGAAGCAATCAAATGTTCAGGGTGTAGCCATAGCCTCACTAGCAATAACCTAGTCTAAATAGCAATAATGCTTACATACCACTTACATACCGGTCAGTCCTAGAGGAGATCAACCCTGACTGCTCTTTAGAAGGCCAGATCCTGAAGCTAAAACTCAAATCCTTTGGCCACATAATGAGAAGGAAGGACTCACTGGAGAAGAGCCTAATGCTGGGAAAGGTTGAGGGCAAGAGAACAAGGGGACGACAGAGAATGAGGTGACTGGATGGAGTCACTGAAGCAGTAGGCGTGAGCTTAAATGGACTCCAGAAGATGGTAGAGGACAGGAAGGCCTGGAGGAACGTTGTCCATAGGGTCGCGATGGGTCGGACACGACTTTGCAACTAACAACAACAACCACTTCACAGTGCTTTACAGCACTCTCTAAGCAATTTATAGAGTCAGCATATTGCCCCCAACAACCTTGGTCCTCATTTTATCAAATTCTGAAGGATGGAAGGCTGAGTCAACTTTGAGCCAGTCAGGATCGAACTGCTGAATTGCTGGCAGCCGGCAGTTAGCAGAGGTAGCCTGCAATACTGCATTCTAACCACTGCACCACCAGGGGGGCTTTTGCACAGGTTCGCCTGGTGCGCCAGTTGCGTCCCTATCTGGACCGAGACGCCCTACGCACAGTTACTCATGAGCTTGTTACCTCCCGTTTGGACTACTGTAACGCTCTCTACATGGGGCTTCCCTTGAAGACCACTCGGAGGCTTCAACTGGTGCAGAATGCGGCCGCGCGAGTTGTAATGGGGGTCTCCCGATACTCCCATGTAACACCTCTACTCCGCGAGCTGCATTGGCTTCCGGTTGCCCTCCGGGTGAAATTCAAGGTGCTGGTTATTACCTATAAAGCCCTACATGGCCTGGGTCCGGGCTATTTGAGGGAACACCTGCTGCCGGCATCAAACGCCCTTCGCCCAGTGCGCTCCCACAGGGAGGGTCTGCTCAGGGTGCCGCCGGTGAGAGATTGCCGGCGGGTGACACCCAGGGATAGGGCCTTCTCAGTGGGAGCGCCTGCCCTCTGGAACCAGCTGCCGGTGGAGCTGAGGACTGCCCCCGACCTCCGATCATTCCACCGGGGCCTGAAGACGTGGCTCTTTGAGCTCTCAGGCCCAGGCTGAGGAGAAATTTTTAACTGGGGTTTTAAGTATACAGGGTCAATTTAATATTTTTTAATTTGGCTTTTTAACTTTTGTATGGTGGATTTTTTAATTCCCTGTAAACCGCCCTGAGTCCTCAGGGAATAGGGCGGTATATAAATGTAACTAAATAAATAAATAAATAAATAAACCTTACTATTGGATCTCTGTGTCTTCCTCCTCCAATGGTCTCTACAATAATTGGGAAGAAGACAGTGGTGGGATTCAAATACCTGAACATCCGGTTCTCTGTGTGGATGCATGCCTGGGCCTCCAAGGCCTAGAAGGGACTTCCAGAAGTGACATCAATACACTTCCAGCAGGCTGTTCTAGGCCTGGGAGGCCTCCACCAGGCCTAGAAGGGACTTCCAGAAGTGACATCCATGCCCTTCCAGTAGCCGTTCTAGGCATGGGAGACCTCCTCCAGGCCTCCAAGGCCTGGAACAGACTTCCAGAAGCAGCATGGGTTCAGCCGGTTCTCTGAACTCAACAAAATTTAGGTACCGGTTCTACCGAACAAGTGTGAACCGGCTGAATCCCACCACTGGAAGAAGATCTTTGAAATCAGCAGATGTTTAGAATTGTCTGCAATTCTCAAGGTTCTTTCTTGTCCGGCAGTATTGTTCCAAGGTTGATTCACAGTGAAGGATTTTGTAGTATGTCCAGTCTTCCTGAGAGGTGGCATGTGATCGGATCCAAACAACAGATAAGGCCTCTTTGTAAGAGAGGGTGGCTCTTCCTGACTTGAAGGAGGCAGTGGTTTTCCCCTTCTCAAATGACCATCTTTGTATCTAACAAGTTGGACAACTTTTGAATGGTCTTCAATCTCCCCCTTTTAGGAATCAAATTCCAAAGCGCTCTGGAAAAAGTAAGTCTGAGAGCAGCAGAGTAGTATTCCCCCAGAAATAACAGGCAATAGGAAGACTCCTGCACTCCCAGATCCTGAGAAGCAGGTGGCAGACATGGCCTGGTGGGGGGCAGTTTGCACAAATTCATCTTGTGGGCTAACTCAACCATTCCTGAACCAGGTAATCTGGCTCATGGTCATTCATTTCCTCCAAGGCAATCCAATAAACAGGCAACCGTATTTGATAGGATCATAAATCTTCCTGACCCAATGTCTGTGGGAAAACCCAGGTCTTTAAAACTTATGAAGAACAGGTTGACTACCTGGAACAGTGTGGAGGATGCTATTCAATAGGCCAGGTGTAGCATTATTTAAGAGATAGACCAGAGTGTGCTTATCCAGTTGGAATCTTATTTGGTAGAATTTATTTGTCTGACTGTTTGGTTGATTTTATTCTACCTTGCTGGTAGAATGTGATGAAATACCTAGGATAAGGGTAGGCAACCTTGGCTCTTTTATGACTCGTGGACTTCAACTCCCAGAATTCCTGAGCCAGTCATGTTGAGGGGAAAAGGAGAGGTTTCCAAGCTGAGCCATGCTGGCTCAGGAATTCTGAGAGTTGAAGTCCACAAGTCATAAAAGAGCCAAGGTTGCCTACCCCTGACCTAGGACAATCAACAGAGCTGTACAGATGGTTTTACATTTATTAAGAAGAGAAGTAAATTATTTCATTTTTGAAGCAAAGTCAAAAGCCAGGTTTAGATGGATTTAAACAGTTTCATCCTCAAATTCTGAGCTAAAATATCCCATGTACATGAACACAAACATAAATTACACTTGTAGTAAATTCCCTTTACTTACTTGCTTATTGGTGGTATAACTACTTCTAAAATTTGTTCTAAAACTAACATCTGGCACCATTCACCTCAAGGTTTGTACCATCTATATAATTCATACCCGTGATCATATTTTACCTATTTAATAATCCGTTGAGAGCAAAATGCTCATGCATGTTTTGAATACATAACCTTTAAAGATACTAATATACTAAGACTGATTGCACTGCTGTAATTTCCTGACATTTATAGTAGTTCAAGAAAGGCAAAGTTTTTCTCATCAGTTCAATGGAAATTTGTTGGTGGCACAAACTGGAAGAAAGAAAAGGGAAAGGGAAAGGCATCACCTTATGCAAAGAGCTTTGCTGAATAAAGGTGGATGATAAACATAGTGGGAAAACATAATAAATTTGCTGGCTATTGCTTTTGATAATTGAGGAAAGATTCCTCTGAAATAATATTTAAATATAAATGTCTTCAGTGGGCCTAAGTACCGCACAGACATATTATAACATTACAGTTTGTTAGACTAATTTCTCATCTCATTTTAGCCATTGTCTATCCACTGCAGGATGAAGGCCTCTTCCACATGTTTCCAACCTATATAGTTCTGAGCTTTCTTTTGCCAATGGGGCCCGTAGTACTTCCTGATGTCATCGATCCATCTTGTTTTTGGTGTTTTTTATGGACGCTTTTTATCAAGTGGGATCCATTCTATGACGGCCTTGATCCACCTGCCATCAGTTCTTCTTTGTTCTGTACCAGCCTGCTACCGGCCCTGCAGCAAAAGCAGGGACAACCCCTTTACAAACGGCAAGAGGCTGGAATAAAGCCTGCCAAATTTATTCACATAAAACAGAGCAAGACAAGACACCAACCATAAAACACGAGCTAAGAAACAGGAACAATCCAAGCGGTTGCCTTCAGCAAACCAGCCCTCCCACACATTCCCCTTAAATACAGCTCAGGGCGTGGCCTCTCTCTGCCTCCTTCCGAGGTGCCCCATTGCCTTCCTCTGTTTACTCCTGACTGACTGCCTCCTGCGTCGGGCGTCCTTGAACAGGGCCAGCTGTGGGTCATCTTCATCCACGCTGTCAGGCTCACACAGCTGGGTCTGCATCGTGACCAGATGAGAGGGGCCTTGCTGGGGGCTCTCATCAAGCTGTCCAATCCCCTCAGCAAGCTCTTCAACACCCCCCTCCTCCTCCTCTGAGTCGTCCGACCCAACTGCCGAACCCACAGGCTGACCCTGAATCACAACATTCTTGCTATATGACCAGCCCATTTCCATGTCAGTTCTTTTACTCTCTTGATGAGATCATATGTTTTTGTTTCATTCGCAATCAATAGAAAAACTAAGAGTGGTGCAAAGAGCCACAGAAAGATACATACTCAGCATTACAAAACAAGATAGAGCTGGACATGGGTTAGAGAACAAATGAAAGACTAATTTGTTCTATTCTATATCAAAAATGTATCTTTTTAGCTGAGAAATGTCAGGCAAATCTATTTTTTCCCCTTTGCTTCAGTAGGCAACTGACCTTAAAGCATAAGTGAAATGATTGCTGTCATTATGGCTTTTTTATGATCTTGCTAATGAAGTCCACAGTTTATGCTTCTTGTCTGATTAATAATGCTGGAGAATTAACGAAGCAGAGATAATGTATTAGGCTGAGCACAGTTCTTGGCAAGGATATTGTTTTGTTTTTCGTTAGTTCCAGAAAAATAATATGGGGAATATTCTTGCCTATGCTTATCTGTGTAATACTGATGGAAAGATTCGAGACTCTAAACATATTTTAAGAGATGATCAAATAGTGTGTAATAAAAAAAGAGAAATTAAAACAGTGAAAACCTCAGTGAAAAACTTGGAAGAAAAGTTAAAAATGAGACTGCTGAAAAGATAGGGTTGAAATATTAATGCTGATCTATTTCTTAAAATACATTGTGATACCAATTATAAAAACTTTCTAACAATTAACATTTTTCTTACAATTAGGTTCATTTAACATACATATAAAGTATATAGACATACCGTAATTCAAAAATATATGAGTAGAAGTGGATTATTATTACAAAATACACATAGAACAGTCAGTCTAATGCAGACATGTCAAACACAAGGCCCGGGGGCCAGATCCGGCCCGCGAAGTGGTTTCATGCGGCCCGCGAAGCCATCCTGGAAACAGTGAGGGAACGGCCCCCCACTGCCTTGGCCCTGGCCCAGAGACCCTCCTCCTGCCAGAGACCCTCAGATCTGTCCCACTCCTGCCCAGGCCCCCATAGGCACCCTTGATGCGAACGATGTAGAGCTGGCCATGCCCACCCAGTAGGCCATACACACTTTAGCCACACCCACCCAGTAGGCCACACCCACCCAGGCCACACCCACCTGACCCCCTGAGGGCAACCGCAATGCTGATGTGGCCCTCAATGAAATTGAGTTTGACACCCCTGGTCTAATGCATAAGCAGGGTCAATTAGAGGTCAGCTGTTAAAAATAAAAAAGCACTACAGATTGGATATATGTAAAGCAGGTGCTACTGGAATAAGGATCTATTTAAAGTTAATCTAAGTACATCTGTCATGTCATTGTGAGACGAACCAGAGGAAAAAGCCAATTATAAAACTGTAAAATATATAAATGGGTACCCAATAATTTTTGAAAACTCTAGAACAGACATGTCAAACTCGCGACATCACGTGACATGCAATGTATTGGGACAGTTTTGCCGTTTCCATCAATGGGGTGGGCGTGGCTTCTGGATGATGCATCCGGCCCGCGGGCCAGCAGTTTGACACCCCTGCACTAGAGGCTACTATTTTGACAAACTAGACCGTATTTTCTCAACCTCAATCCCATCTCCTCAGAAGTGATGGCACTTTTATTTCAACCAATATGATAAAACAATGTGATGGTTGGCATGCTGAGAGTTTGTAGACCCCATATTTGACTTACCTAGAACTAAAGTAATCTTTGATTTCAGGGGGGAAAAACAGATATCATACCCATCTCCTTATTCAATACCCAAACTTTGAGAATGGATTGGCCAATACTTAACAGTATAACCTTCACAGATTTCTTGTAATCTTTAACATGAAGGTTACTTGTCAAATGTGAGCAATCAGGAGTCCAGGCAGTTCAAATGAATATAAAGGTTTATTGCAAGCTTAAGCTCTCTGCAAGAATCTGAACTACTAACAATCAAAACAAATTGACAGCAAATGATAGTCAGTGGAATTCAAGGTGGGCTGGACTTGATCTCTTGTGGGTGCAAAGGAACTTGATACCGATGAGGTGTTTAACCCCTCCCTCAGGCTCAGTCTGGTCATCTCTTACATGTCATTTGCGCCTGGGGTCAAACTATTGCTTATAGAAAACAAAAGGCAGTATTTGTTTCTACAAGTGGAAACTAAAAACAGTTTCCTATCATTTATACATGTCTACTAAATCTACATCCATCTGCCTATTCATGTGGAAACAATACTACAGCTAAGATAAAAACAAAAGAAAACACAATTCTAAGCAATCCCTTATGTCAATTTTAATCAAAACAAGAATGCATTTATTCAGAGCAGGAAAGGAAATAGGTTTTTAAGGCACAGCTGCTTCTTGTTCTCATTCCCAGTTTCACTCCCTCTCTCATTTATAACTTCTTTTCCATTCCCATGGTTTTTGTTCTCCATCAAGTTTTTAAAGACACTGCATGTGGAGGGGTGGGGGAAAACTGCAGTCCTCAGATTAGTGAGCATCGGAAGTGGAAGAAGGTGGTGAATTGGTAGTTTTACAGTAGACCCCTTTTGCTAGCAGCATGTTCATTACTGACATAAGTATTATCTTTCCGCTGGAAAGTGGGATTCCTGAGGGCACCCATCAGAGAGGCCTTAAAGCAGGTGTGTCCGCTTTAAAGGTTTCCATTTGCTGGTTTCTACAGCAGAACTGATATGGACCTTATAAATCAGTACCTAGTGATGAAGATTCACTTATCTGCTTAGTATGAAATTTACTGGGTATATCCACACTCCACATTTTTTTCTTATCATCT
Organism: Vipera ursinii; assembly: GCF_947247035.1. NCBI lineage: Eukaryota > Metazoa > Chordata > Lepidosauria > Squamata > Viperidae > Vipera > Vipera ursinii. Next base: position 57,268,531 of record NC_139518.1, on the reverse strand, counting down.
GCTATAATGTGAATAGCAATAGCACTTAGACTTATATATCTCCCCATAGTGCTTTACAGTAGTGTCTGACCAGTTTACAATGACAACATATTACCCCCACCAAACAATCTGAGTCCTCATTTTACTGACATTGGAAAAATGGAAGGCTGCGTCATCCTTGAGCTCCGTCAGGATCGAACTCTTGGCAGCGGCAGAATCTGCCTGCAATGCTCATTCCAACCATTAAATGCCATTACCAGGAAGCTGGCTTCATGCCTTCTAAGCTTCCTATTTGACCAAATCAATCCTCACAAACTGTCCTGATAGACACTGTGTCATCGGTTTTACTAGGGCTGTTCCTATCCTTTGAAAGTGGTGTTTTAAAATCCATGAAGGTTCGTTTTATTAAACAACAAAAAAAGTTAAAACAATAGCAACTGTTTCCAAAGTGGTTATGTGTGTGCCTGCATACAAAGGCAGATGGGAGCAGCTTACAAAATAGTTGTACAAAACATGTAACTAAATTTACTAAATTTGAAAAGCGTGGTTCGTACATGTTGCTGCACAAAGTTTCTCATTTGATGGGTTAGCACAGCCAGCCATTATTGAAGCGATTTAAAGCCTATTCTCATTACTGTTATTTCTTTACATGATTCTAGAACATAGTATAAATCAGTAATCTATTGCAATAGTAACTAAACATTAAACCTTGACTATATCACAGTTACTGTTTAATTTTGGAAATGCCCTTTTTTAAAAAAAAAACCTCCAAAAAGTTTAAATTCTTGTTCGATATGCCAATGGATTTCTTGTGCCCAGGCCCAACTTTGCTTTGATTGCTCCCCAACATTGCTTTGATTGCTCCCCAACATTCTCCCTGTAAGAGGAAGGGTTTATGTCAGAAAGAATCATCAGCACGAAGCCACCAAAGCATCTTGTGAACTTCTTGACCTCAGCAGACAATATGATTCCTTTATGCGGCTGTTGCAAAGAAAGCCATTAGAATTGATGAAATAATACTTGAATAAAAAGCCCATGTCAGAGGTCAGCCAGAGTTTACAGACACCTTTGCCTGACATTCCTATCATGCTAGGCAGCTTGGGAATGCTTCAAATATTTATTCTGAGCTGGCTAATGTTAAAACCAAGGAAATGCCCCCAAGACTCTAGAGGACAAAGATTCTTGTGTCTGTTCCAACTTCAGCTAAAACCTTGGGGCTTAAAAACACAAGCTCCTTGTGATTCATGAATGGTCATGTGAATGGATTATCGTCATGTGAATGAATTACCCATATTTCTATATATAACACTTGTTTTAGTTCTTTATTCTTTTAAACATGTGGTGTCTAAGTTGTATAATTCTTGGAAAACAAAATATCAAGTCACTTTAGAGTTTGAGATCTGAATAACTATGAATATATGTGTAGGTCGAGAAAGAAAGAACAATATTTTTGCTTAGTGATTGACGGCTTGGTTGTGCTGGCAAACTCAAAAGTAGAATGATCCTAATAGGTCTTTTGCAGTTCTTTGACTTTCCTTGTTTGGCTCCTGTTCCCTAAATAAAGTCTTCCTCAGCTAAGCTTGATTCCAAGTGACTTCATCAGTCTTTCTTGGCAATAAGAAAGAAGAGGTTTGCCACAGCTTTCTTGGAGGATGACTTTCAACTTCCCTTCTTTCCTACATGGTTATTTCCACTGAAATACTAATTTGGTTTAACCATGCTTAGTTTCCAAATTCTAACAAGATCAAGCAATCAGTCCCTGTTCCATAAACCATAGGAAGTCTAAGAAATAGAACACGTGTGAGGTTATCATGAAGATATAAATCAAAGTGTATATGTGTGTGATATTAATCCAAGCTCTCAACATTTTTAAGACCTAATTTTCTTTAAAAAAGCTATCTTCTATATTTCTTGTGGATTTCTATATTTCTCTAGAAGTTAGCTTCTATATTTCTTGTTCTATTCTTCTAGATTTTTTTTTATTGGCTTGGTATTAGGAGATAAGACAGCAGAGGTGAATTTGCATGATAATAAAACAATTAGAAATAGAGAAGTTGTCACTATCCTTGAATAAGATCTATTTTTTTTACAATTTTTACAATTTTACAGAGATGGAAAAATATATAAGAAATATAATGCCACTTCCAAAATGATTTCTTCATATTTTTAATTATTGCATTATTAATAGGCAAAAGGTTAAATAGCATGGTATTTTGGTTTGAAAATAAATCTCATGTCTACTTAGCAATCGTTTCAAAAAATTGGAGTCAGATCTCTATTGCGCCTGATTTGTAGCCTAGTTTTACATTATAATAGTTCAAGACAAAAACTTGTAAATTTGCTGGTGATTATCCAATTATTCACTATACTGGTCAAGTCTACGTTTGAACCAAGGCCTAAGGTTAGTTTTAAATGATTGAGCTAGTCTCTTTACAACCTAAATCTATATTTAAATAACATTCATTCTCTAGTTATATAGTCTCCAAGCAGTTATACTGATGAGATTAAAATGAAAACAAAACACAAATAGTATCTCAGTGGATGCCACAAACATTTCCAACTGTGATTTCATGAATGCCAAAAGAACTGGAATTAAATATATGCCACAGAATGAAGAACAAAGAAAACATTTAAGTGCTTTTTGGTCTCCCTTAAAGAATATAATTCTTATCAGTGTAATTGAAACCTTCATGCACATAGCTTTCCGGTGTATTAACGTTTTATAAAATCTTGAAGGCAGATATTACCATGACTGCTTACATTATCTGCTAATGTAGTTACTTAGCAATTTACAGTCTGGTGAACTTTGTGACTCAAGTAGCTTCAAAGTAGTTCTGTAGTGTACTATTTTTTCCTAAAACATCTAATATTCACACATTTATTATCAGGCTTTTGTGACTCATACCACCTGACAAAAGTTCAGTGTGATCTGCAAAAGTTTTTCTGGAAATAAGTTTCTTTGCTGTTATCAATGCAAAAGCCTAAGATGGATTGAGGGAGGGAGTGCCTTCAAGTCAGCATTGACTCCTGGTAACTGCTTAAACCCTACCTGCATCCTGTGTCAGGCAGACATACTTCAGGTCCTAAGGAATGCCAGTTAGTAGATCTCTGGAGGTATTGCCTTTTCTATTGTGTTACCCATTCTATAGGATGTTCTTCCTTTGTACAAAAGGATGATCCCAACCCTGCTGGCTTTCTTAGGCTCTCAAGACCTGGTTTTGTGCTCAGGATTGGAACCCTGAGTGTGTGCAAGGACCAATTTCTTGGCTGTGTTATTAAGTATGTGAAATGATATTTTCTTGGGTGCTATCCAGCTTAATTGTCATATTGTTGCAAATGTTTTTAATTTTGTTAGCTGCCCAAAGCCATTTGTTGAGATGGGCAGCTGTACAAATTGAGTTAATCAATAAACAACAGTTTTCTTGGCGAGATTTCAGAAATGGCTTGCCCTTGCTTTCTTCCTAGGGCTAAGAGAAGAACTGACCCAAGGTCAGCTGATTGACTTTGTGCTTAAGGCAGGACTAGAACTCATGGTTACCCAGTTTCTAGCCCAGTGTCTTAAATTCTACACCAGAATGGCACTCATCTGGATAACTATGCATCTATGACTATGCATAAAGAGTCCTCGGTTGGAATTAGTAGCATTAGAACATCACTTAGAATATGAGCAATTGGGATAATGATGGGAAAAAGCCCTTTAATACCTTCCAAAATGGAGCATTGGTAAAATTAATGGGTTTTTGTCTCTCCTCTGATCTAACATGGCCTAGCTGATGCTCTATGTAAAACACCAATATGTCTACTTTCTTCCTCACCCTCCTGATTCTTAGTTGGCCACTGGGGATGAGGTAAGTATCACTTGGAAGTTAGATTTGGTCCAAGGGCTTCTATTTGCTGAGTTGTAGCACATCTAGTAAAAAAACTGAAAATATTCTGAAACACTCAAGCAGTTGGAGAAAAATGAAACAATATACAGTATCAGGAAGCTAAATGAACCAAAGGTAAGTAATAAATATAGTTTGAATCTTGGCTTGGTGAGGTGTAGTTTACAGCACAATTGAGTTATGAATACTTGTAAATATGGTAGCATTTGGGAAATATGGAAATGGGCATCTGCAATCATTGGATTGTTTCATAAAATCATAGCAGATGGCATCATTCCATTTCTGCTGCAGATTGAGCCAATTTAGGATTGGATGTATAAGTACTGTCATATGTAGTCTTATTGCTTCTGGCAAACATTCATTTCTTAGAACTGATCACATGCCACCCTCTACCTTTCTACCAGCATTTGCATATCTTAACACACTACTGTGATAATGGGGACTTTAACTACCCTAACATTGACTGGGAAATAAACTGCAGTGAGTGGGAGTTCAGTTTTCTGACATGCCTAGTTGACAACTTTGTCATCCAAAAGGTGAAGGTGGGAACTAGAGGGTTAGCTATACTGGACTTGATCCTAATTAATAGGGATGGAATAATTAAAGGAATGGAAGTACTAAGAACATTGGGGAATGTGACCATGTTGTACCAGAATTCGCCAAATGGGTGACTGAACAAAGTCAGACCAGTATTTTAGAATTAAGAGAGTTGACTTCTACAAACTAAGAGATTAGGAAGCATTCCATGGATGGAGATCCTAGAAGGAAAAACAGTTCAGGATGTGATGCATGGAAAACTCTGAAGAATGAAATACTAAAGGCCCAAACAAAAACAATACCACAGAGAAAGAAAAACAAACGGTACCAGATGAGACCAGCATGGTTACCGAAAAAGCTTTCTGACAAACTGAGGGACAAGAAGGACAAATATAAAAATGGAAACAAGAATACATACTCCAACTAAAAAAGAATGCCAGCAAATAGCCTGAATCTGCAGGGATGGACTCAGGAAGGCTAATGCTCAGGAAAAACTTGCAACAAATACCAAAAATAATATAAAAAAAGTTTTAATATGTAAGGAACAAGAAAAAAGTTAAGGAAATGATTGGTCCACTAATGGGATAAGATGTCAAAAGCTGATGGGCAGTAGAGAAAAAAAAGCAGAACTGCTTAATTTCTTCTTTGCATCGTTCTTTACAAAAAAGAAAAAAAAATGCACAATCTATCCAAAGCAGAACAGTGGGAGACATAACAGGAACACAGGTCAAAATAGGTAAATTGGTTTTTAAAAAACCCACCTATCCACATTAAAGGAGTTTAAATTGCCAGGACCAGATGGTTTACATCCCAGGGTACTAAAGGAGCTAGCAGATGTGATCTCAGAACCACTGAGCAAAATTTTGTCAGAGCCATGGAGCACAGGGGAATTGTCAGAGGACTGGAAAAGACTGATGTGATTCTTATCTTCAAGAGGGGGAAAAATAGATCCAGAAAACTACAGACCAATCGGTTTGACATCAATACCTGGGAAAATCCTGGAAAACATAATCAAGCTGCAGATTTGTGATCTTCTAGAAATGAACAAAGATAGTCCACAATGTATGACTACAACTGAGCCCAAAATTTCTATTGTTAAGTGAAACATTTGGTAAGTGAGTTTACAACCTTTCTTGCCACAGTTAAGTGAATCACTGCAATGGATAAGTTAGTAACATGATTGTTGAGTGAATCTGGCTCCCCCATTGACTTTGCTTGTCAAAAGGTTGCAAAAGGTGATCATGTGACCTTGGGACACAGCAATGGTCATAAGTATGAACCAGTTGCCAAGCATCTGAATTTTGATCACATGATCATGGGGGTGCTTGAAAGGTCGTAAGTGTGAAAAATGGTCATAAGTCACTTTTTCATTGCCTTTGTAACTTTGAATGGTCAATAAATGAACTGTTGTAAGTTGAGGACTACCTGTATCACTAGAAGCCATCATGGGTTCAATTAAAAACAGATCATGCCATACAAACCTTATTACCTTCTTTCATAAAGTGACTAAAATAGTGAATCAGAAAAATGCTGTGGATATAATTTACTTGAATTTTTAAGTGAGAAACGTGACTTTGGTACACCAGAGTAAATGGTAACACACAGAATTCAAAAATGTCCTCTCAGGAAATTTCAAGACACTTGGGATGATCTCACACAGCCACCCAAGAAGTACTTAGATAGTTAGCTACCTTACAGTATATATTGAATTATAACATCCATCCCATTGCACTTCTATGACTCCATATTATGATGATTTAATTATGATTTTATCTTAATTTTATATATTATCTCCTATATTGTATTGTCCACATATCATATTGCATATATGTGTGAGTGTGTGTGTTGATGCTGTATTTAAACTAAATTTGTATATCAGTGATGCCATATGCTAAATTAAAGAAAAAACTTAGATTCAGTAAAGCATTTAACAAAGCAGACTGCAGCCTAATTCTTGGTAAGATAGAATGATGTAGGATAGACAGAACCAACACCAGTTGGATTTGCAGTTGGCTGACCAACCACACTCCGCATGTAGTCCTTAATAGAATTACATCTACATGGAAGAAAGCATGTAGTTGGATACCTCAAGGTTCTGTCTTGGGTTCAGTGCTCTTCAACATCTTCATAAATGATCTAGAACAGGGCTTTTCAACCTTTTCACTCATTGTACCACTTTTAGGATATGGCAACATCCGAGTACCACCAGTCGCCTAGCAAGGTGTCAAAAATTTGATGACCAAAAAAAAAAAAAGGAAAAAAGTGATGAAGTACAGGTAGTCCTCGACTTACAACAGTTTGCTTAGTGACTGTTCGAAGTTACAATGGTACTGAAAAAAGTGACCCCCAAGCCACAGCCGAGCAAGACACTTGCCTGTCCGCCCGGCGGCGCTCTTCCTCTGAGGTTTTCATTGTTGTGAGCATTTCTGTTGAGGATTGGCAATGGGGGTGGGGTGGGGGGAGTTTGGTTTTTATTTCCCCCCCCCATCTTCTGGGTGGTTGCAGCAGGTTTTGGTCACTTCACATGACCCTGGGACACTGTGACCATCATAAATATGAATCAGTTGCCAAGCATCTGAACGGAAATCACAAGACCCTGGGGATGCTGCAACATTGCAGCTGATCGGCGCTTCTTCTGGACTCAGCAGATGTGCTGGGATCAGCACTGAGCTCCAGCTGGAGCCTGGCACTGATCCTGGCGCTTCCGTTGAGCCCTGACAGCCCTGCAGCTCCAGCCATTTCTCGCTCAGGCTTGTGCGGTGCTGCCACCGATTCAGCTCATTCCCCTCCCCTGCTACCACTTTTCTAGGATGGTCACGTACCACCTGCCAGGTGCCAATGTACCACAGGTGGTACCCGTACCACTGGTTGAAAAGCCCTGATCTAGAAGAGGGGATAGAAGGAGAATTCATCAAATTTTCAGATGACACCAAACGGGAGAATTGCCAATACTTTGGAAGTAGACTCAAGATTCAGAAGAATCTTGACAGACTTGAGTGTTGGGCTCCCATCCAACAAGATGCACTTCAGTGGAGAGAAAAGCAAGGTCCTGCACTTAGGTAGGAAAAACTAAATGCATAGATATAGAATTGGCATAACTTGGTTCCATAGTAGTAACTGTGAAGGGGGTCTTGGTATCCCAGTGGATCATCACTTATGTATCATGATTATTCTTTTTTGTATGCTTCTATTACTTTTGCATACAGGTCTTATGGTTTTTCATCCTGGATTCACACTTTTACTTTTCTTTCCATGTTCCCCCCCCCAATTCATTTTTGGCACTACCAAGCAAATGGTAGTCCCATACTCAAGACTTCTCATTGCATTTGTATCATTTACTAGTTATCTTAGTCTGTCATCATAAACTAGATCAAAGTTGAGCCATTTTGCTGTAGAAGCTAGACTTGCCTAATGGCAATGCTATTAGCTCTAAATTAGAATGCCTACTGATCTGATCTTCCTGTTCCCTTATGTAAACTGAGATCTGAGATCACTAGGTCAGAATCAAGGTAATCGTGGAAGCCATGAATTTGTGAGGCCCCATGGATCCCAGTCCAGAGCATAGTGATTGAAATCTCCTAGCAATAGCAGTCTTGGGAATTCCATCCTTAGCTTGGCTATAGGGACTGAGTTCTCACAAAGGCCTTTGCATAAGAGTAGCTTATACAATAGCTACAGCCCAGTTTTCAAAGAGGCATTCATAACTAATAACTTCCAGAGTAGCAAATCTGATCTAGATCTCACTAATACACGCACATCTGAATGTTCATTCAGTTTTAGGACTTGAATGAAGTGATCTGACATCTACCACCAGCAGCCAGAAGTTATCACCTAAACCAGGGGTCAGCAACCTGAAACAGTGAAAGAGCCACTCAGAACCGGTTCCCTCAAAAAAGGAAAAACTGGGAGCCACAAAAAATGTGTGCGCATGTGTGTACATGCGCGAATGTGCAGAACAGGGTTTGACTGAAGAGTGGAGCCAAGGCGAGATATGCACCTACCCTGCATATTTGAATTGATTGGTTAAACTTTTTTAGTCCCACTTTTTTTTTTGACTGCACATGGCAGAGGACTAGGAGCCGCAGGAGACGGCTGAAAGAGCCGCATGCGGCTCCGGAGCCGCGGGTTGCAGACCTGTGACCTAAACCCAGGGAAAGAATTGCTGAACGACAAGTGTAAACATTTTCCTTATGTGGTGGTTAGTTTAGTGCTGCCATACTTTCTTCCACCTATCAGAGTAACAATATGATACCTGAATTGGAAGCCCATCACCTGGACCTCCTTGCCTCTTTTTCATTAATTCCATATAGGCTATCCAATCAAGCTCCCAAGATGGCTCACCATCTGCACAGGCATTCCTTCCCACCAATAACCCAATTCCTCCAAATACATGCCCAACCACAATAACCAAGTTTATCCATCAGCCCATCACTCAAGGGGGAGGGGGCTTCCTGGATGTTGCCCAGGATGCAAGTTCAGGCGCCCCCATCTTTACTTGTCCTCAACAATACAACTTTTCTCATTTCACAGCTACCATAACCCCCAGCCCCCAGCCCCCATTCTTTTGAAGAGAGAGTCCAATGACTCTCCCAGGATGCCATCTTTATGCTTTCTGCCAGGCCTTCTGCTCTCTGTTTCCACCTTCTGCCAGCTGATAAGTCCTAATGATGCTTTCTACATTCTTCCTGCTTTCCAGGTAGTTAGAGGGGCTGCCATTCTTTACTGTACACATGCCACCTGCCAGCAGAGAGATCAATATTGGTCATTTTTGGCACATTTGACTAGTACGCTACAAGGACAGTCATGCTGTCAAGCAAGCTCTTACTATACTATGCAAGTCAGGGTTTCTCTATATGCCTACAACCCTTCAACTAGGAGATACACTATTTGAATATGACACATGTTCACAATACCTTTTAATTTTTTTGGTTCCTGATTGTGAGGCAAATTTGAATTCAAATTATATCACAATCAATATTCAGAAATGTCACTGAAATATTTTATACATTCAGAATTTTCAGCTTGGGCAAATAGGTTGCTAGATTAATGAGAGCGGTAATGATTAAAGCACATCATTTTATGAGTTTCTTTTTTTAATCGGACATTATGCTAATTATACTGTATTCCATTTTTCAATAAAAGGTCAACAGTGCACTTTTTGTTCAGAATATGCAATTTAAACTTCATGTCTGTCATTAGAGATAATCTAGGCTTGTTGTATCTTGTGGGGTTGTCATAGTAACTAGACCTGAGATCTCTGTTTACAGCCTTCAGAGAATCAACATTTTGCCTTTCTTTTTTTAAAGAAGAAAAATACTCAAACAATTAAATGTGGTTTGAAAACAAAACCATAATAGCTCAGAAAGAGAGATGCCATTTGTCAAAAATCAATATAAGTGATGCAGTTGGTGCAAGTCAAAACACTCAAGCAAGTGATTGACAGCTATACTGAAATATTTCCCCAGGGATAAAGGAAGTAACTGATAATATATCACAATGCCTTGAAGCAGAATTCATTTAGCTTTGCTAATGGGCTTTGTTCCAGTTATTATCACTTTGAAGAATATTTGCTTAAATTTCTTCAAAGTCAGTTAAAGGTTTCAAAAGTGTAAAAAAATGTTCATTCATAATAGCACAATAAAGGGATTTTATTTTTACTTTCTGTAAGGCTCCTTGCTTTCATCCCGAAGACTATACAAGAGCATCCATACTTGCTGTGGCTTCACATGATCTTTAATGCTTTTTCCTTTTTAATCCCACCATCACACAAACGCAGGTGCAAAAGGGTGATATCCTGTAGCTTCTGATAATACACAGTGGTGTAGTAGAACACTTAAGTAACTGCCAAGCTGCATCTTGACAAAAGATTTCCAACATCTGATGTCAAATTTATTGACATGCTGGGTAAAGTGCCTGCATACAGGTGTAGAATGCCTTTTGGTTTCCCCTCAGCTGAAAAAATAATGTAATAATTACTGGGTATACTCAAACACAGCTAAAAATATGATGGGTTCTACCTTAGTAACAGATTTCAAGAGAACGTTTGTCAGAGATGTTTTAGTTTTCAATCTTTAGAAATTAATCCACATCTCCTCTATCTATTTCTATGGTTCTGTAAAAGCCAGTTAATAATGAACACTGAATGCCAGCCAAATGCTTTGGGTTCCCTCATCAAGGTTCTTAGTTAAGAGACACAGGAATTTATTCCCTCTAAGGTCCAATAACATTTAAAATATTCTTGCCTTTTGGTTCGTCAATATTGTGGATCAATTTCCATGCAAGCAAGGTAGGATGTGCCCTCTACATTAGTGCCAATTATTTTGTGCCCGTAGCGTAATTCCTTGCTGTCTTTATCTCCAAACTTCACTGATTCCAATTACTATAGGCTTCTTGGTTCTTAGTGTATTACTAATAGAAATGCTTAAAATAGTAAGAATGTCTGTTCATCTTTTCTCGTTATGAAAGAAGCAAAGGCTATTTTGCTGCTTATGGAAAACATGCTAGAAACAGACCGAAATGAGGTAGGGAAAGCATGCAAAGAACAACTTCCAGAATCCTTTCCACCTCTTAATGGTTCATCATAAGGAGAGAGGTTAGAATGGAGAATTTGGCAACATTTTAAGCCATCGCCTGATTCTTATAGGGATGAATTGGGGACAGTCTCAAATATGTTTTTCTCTACAGCTCCCAGCCAGTTCTGACCATTTGTGGACCTGATCTTCCTTTTGCAGGCTTCTCTCCTTGCAACAGACTTGATCATGTTCTACTCCAGTGGTTCTCAACCTTTTCTTCATCACAGACCTCCCTTTAAATACCTTTTGTGGCCACAGACCATGCCCACGGACCACCAAGACTTATGATTTAAAGCACTAGACTGCATCAAGCCTTTGTGGACCCCTTGTGATGACATCGTAGATCTCCAGGGTTCTGTGGAACACAGGTTGAGATCCACTGTTCTACTCTATTTCTGAGAGGTTAGCCTGCTGATGGAAAGACAAAGTCTGGTCTCCTTGGGAGAGCTGCCAATTCAAACACAGGGGTAAAAACTATAATTGACAATCAGTGTGAGGATGAGAGAAGGGAAAGGAGGAGGGAAGCCTCTCTCAGGAGGTATCTCATGTTTAATGGTAGTTCTAAACCACGGGTATCAAAGTCGCCACATCACGTGACTTGTCGCGACATATCGTGACTCTTTTTGCATTGCCGGCAATGGGGTGGGCGCGATTTCAGTATGATGAAACCAGCCCAGGGGCTGGCAGTTTTACACCCCTGTTCTAAACAAAGCGTAGTTACACCACAGAAAATAAATCTGAATAGGTGAAATCTCCTAATGCTAAAATTGAGGACAGGAGGACTGCATGAAAGGCTAGTTGTTGTGCCTCATTTGAAGCACCTGTTGAAGGTTTGTGCTGAAATACGAATATGAATAATCATTGATGTTCTTGAGCTGGATTTTTTGACATTAGGTTGGTGAACATATACAGCGATTTAGACATGGATGAGATTTTCCAAGTGAAGTTTAGTTTCCCTCAAGGTGTTTAATGTGGAACATGTGAGCTGAATACAGTTATCTAAACTAGATAACTGCCATCTCTCAGGAGGAAATGCTTCAGGTCACATTGAGAAAAGCAGTTAGAAAAAAGCATCAGAGGCCTCTTCACAGGTTAAAATCCCTTGTGAAAACTTCTCCAGTTTGTTTTTGGTTCATCTTCAGCTTAGACTTCACAAATTCTGCATGACTAAAATGCCCATTTTAGCCAACTCAGTGCTCTGCTTGAAAGAAGCAAACCCGAGCCATTGAGTTCTAGACAATATTTTCTTCTTGAGTTTGCTACCTGCTAATTATCTGCTCCATTTATAGAGCTTGACCTTGCCTGCATTTATAACATAAGAAAGGAGGGGGGAGAAAGATGATTTGCTGTTTTGACAACTTCTGAATGTGGTCGAGGACTTGAATGTCAGCTGATACACTGATAGCAGCTCTCTTGTCCTGCTAATTTAATACCCCCTTTATTTTCCAATGGTAGTGTATCATTCTGAGTTTTCATGTGAAGAAACTCTCTCGCTTTCATTATGCTTTCAATTGCTCAATAATGAGTGTTTTGTAAACACATGTGTATAAATTATTCATTAACAGAATGGGCTGAAACAATTTTTGTCCTTTCAATGTTATTTATTCATCTCCCTACATTTATAGCCTATTTTCATGCTATAAGTATCCTCAGGTAGTTAATGTGACATTAAACTGGCCCTATGTAGTATAAAGACTGTCCATTCTAATCTTTGGCTACCAAAGACTGCTCTCTCCTGCTTTACATTGAGTCAGTCATAGTTCTTCAAGATCCTGTTCTTGAACATAAGGGAGGGTTTTTTTGAGGGGTGGTGGTGGGAGAATAAAAACACGTATATTGGTTAAAATGACGCCTCTAAGTCCTCCATGTAATTCCAGTGCAACAATAATGTTATCATTGCCCCTATCTACATTTCTTTAGAATCCTGACTTTTTACATTTCCAACTGATAGAATGTTATAAAGAAATTATATAAAAAGTCTTCAGATAGGATACTAGTCCCCCCAAAAAAACCCTCAATGAATATTGGAAAGAAATTATCTAAATTTTTGAAGGCCAGCAGGATAACACTCTGAAAAAATGAACAGGACAGGACCACACCTGATGTAGGCAGAGAAGCCAGCAAAAGAAAGAACAAATCTGAAAATGAGCCAGATCCAGAAAAATCCAGAAAAAAAATCACTAATGCACCCTTATGAGGAAGACACCTAGATATGTTGCTGAGTCCTCCATTCTGTGCCGCTCTCTCCCACACACATGACCTAGATCAGAAGAATTAAATGGCTGGAAAAGATCCCAGAAAACTTGCTTTGCATATTTCCCCTACCTTGTTTAATTACAAACAAAAGATCTTCTTCCTTCTTTTTAGTAATTGCCTGAACTGCAAATAAAATTATTGGCCAAGCTGATAGAAGGTGCCAATAACAATAATTATCACATTCAACTAAGTTTCTAAATCTGTGTGGTTAGCTAAGAGCAAAGAGCAAATGTTGGCCACCAATACAATTAAAACCAAAAGCTGGAGGTAAAGACTCCAACAGCAGTCAGTTATTAAATGTTTTAAGGTGTTATTTTAATGTAGCCTGCTCTTCACTTAAAGAATACTACCAGAGCTGGGATGCTGCTTGTGTGTTTTAACTTCTCATTCATGGCGTGGCATTTTTCAAAATGGGAACGTCCAGGAGGAAAGGTCTAATGTAGGCAGCTTCCCATGGATTATTTTTTTTTAAAGAAGAGGACAAAAGAAGCTGAATCTCTGCAGGTAGCTCACTGTTTGTCAGTGAAGAAGCTTTTACAATAGAAATGATGTTGAAGAGGGTTAGGGAGGGGGAAGAACAGAAAATGTGGATAAAGTGCCATAGACGTTTAACGCAGTTACTTTATACTGCTCATTTCTACCACACTGAGATGGACGTTTAATCTGCTGCACTCTGAATGTAAATGTCTTTTTTGTTTGCTTGGCTGTTGCTTTTGGTTTAAGAAAGAAATGCATCAAACTACAGACATCCAATCAAAGTATCTTGATAAAAGCTTAGAGATACAGCAAGGAAACCCTGCGCTGTCATATTTGAAAATTATAAATAGCACTTAACGGAATGTTAACCATAACAAATGTTAATATTTTCCTTTCTGGGTGGGTGGAAAGACTCAGAAGTTAAAGTTCTGTTCTGTTTGTTTTTAGATGTTAGTGATGCCGCTGTCTCGTGCATGAGCAGAAGAAAGAATCCAAAATGTTAAGAACAGCATTGAGGCCATGCTGCAGTTTAGTGAGTCTGACAGCAGGAAACCAAAACTATGAAAAGGTGGGTTTCTGCTTGATTGGTAATATCGGATGAGGACCATTTCTAAAATGGATCTATATGATTTGACTTAAACTGCTATTGCTAATAATAAATCCAACAGTTTTGTGATTTCATATTATTTTTCCCTCTGATACTTCTCACTAAAATTCTTCACTGGTACCAGATCTCAATGCCTGATTTGTAGTCCTATGCAGAGATTCACTTGGAAAAGAACATGATACCTGGAAAGTCTATATTTCTCTATGTGGGGATCTTCTAAGCCAGAGGTCCCCAACCTTTTGGGCACCAGGAATTGGTTCCATGGAGAAAGGTTTTTCCACAGACCGGAGATTGTGTGGTTTTGTGTGTTGCCTGCATCCCACAGATGGGGATTTGCCTTGTTTGTGAGGACCAGTTGCTGGCATGCCGCGGCCTGGTCCCAGTCCACGGACTGGGGGTTGGATACCCTTGTTCTAAGCTCATCTTCATGCCATAGCATTCGTCAATTGCCTAATTAGGTAATTTAAAACATAGAAGAAACCAGGAGACAAAATATCCATTTAAAAGGAGATTTATGGAGGTTACATTTTTTGATAATTTCTGAATTAAGATTCATTATACTCTATCCATATACTTCCAATTAATCTGACTAGCTTTTTCCTTCAGAATTTTTTCGGTGCATTCCCTGATGCTCTCTGAGTTTACATATTTGCAGATGTTTCATTACCCAACTAGCTGATGTCATCGGTGATAGTTTTCCTCTCATTTCTAGAAAAGCTTGTTCCCCAAATAGCACTTTTGAAGGCACAGTTTTACTTTGGGATCCTTGACTGGCGGGGGAGCATATGTACCACTATGAAAGTCGATTTCTTCCTTATGGCATATTGCTAATTACAAAAGACAAATGAAATCTGAAGAAAAGATTATAGCATAAATGAATGAATGAGGGAAATTTTCAGTCCATTACAGCATATCTTGTTTTCATAACTAGTTTCCTCAGACTAGATCAGGAAACAATCTCTCTCTCTCTCTCTCTCTCTCTCTCTCTCTCACACACACACACACACACACTATTGTGTAGTGGGTCCGATGCAAGGAAGAGACACCAGCCGGAGTGTGAGTTCAGCTCTTTATTGGAGGGGGGTAGTGAACTGAGGGATGAGGGTTACCTGGCCTCCTTAAATACCTGGCCAGGTAAGCGGACAGCCAATGGGGTTGGCCCTAGGTTTCCCACTGAAACTGGGTTTCCCGCCAAAACCGTTCAGGCCAACGCCCCCTGGTGGCTGTTGCTATGCAGGTGCCTGCATACATAACACCCCCCCACCCACCCACCCACCCCCCCCCCACACACACACATGGGATCAAGAAGGAGAGGGTCTTAATCAGTCAGAGCATGGTGTCAGAGGTATTCTTACTGCAAACAGACGTCACAATGAGGCACTGAATTAAAAGAATATAGAATAATAACTTTGTTCTCACTTTGAATGTATACTAATCGGCATATATTAAAATGAAATTTCACTGCATACAGCTCTCAAAGGGTCACCAAGTGCAGGGAGAGAAGATGGAGATAAGTGTTTCAGTCTATTGCCTCAGTTTCACCTGTATTCATTGGCAATGTTGCATTTGCTGAACATGGTAAAGGGGAATTGTGGTGGAAGTCTATAATATTAAATGGGCAGCAGATTGGTAAAGGAATACTCTTCTAGATCAGGGGTGTCAAACTGCTGGCCCACGGGCTGGATGTGTCATGGCAAACCCACGCCCACCCCATTGCCAGCAATAGAAAAAAAGTCGTGATATGTCACAACACATCACGTGATGTTGTGAGTTTGACACCCCTGTTCTAGAGTGTAGTATAACAGATACCATGCCTTATGTTCATCAACAAAGATTAGTAAAATGAAAAGCATACTGCTTTAAAAATTCTGATATTTAATGAAAAGTGAAGAGCCGTGTTATGTAGCTAAAGAGATGGGAGGTCAGAACACTGCATTAGACAGTGTAAATGAAAGGCAGGCAGAGAGATCAGAAATTGTTAAACCAATTATAGAATATAGATGATGAGAGAAGCACATGAAATTCAACCCCTGATATAGATCAAAAGTGCTACAATTAATGAAACAGCATTTTCCTTACTGTAATTATAATCAACCCACCATTTTGGTGCATGGTAGCTGGATAGAAATTACACCATGCCACTGGGGAAATATCTTATTTCTCAGTTGTTGCAAAATCTGTTCCAGAACAGTAGTAGAGTGTAACTCATGATGAGTGTAAATGGTTTATTTTTTTTCAGTGAGAAACAGTCCCTGGCTTACTATCAAATTCCCAGCCATGATCAAAAGACATTCGCAGTGTGTGGATGCATTCCTCAAAGCTGCTGTAAAATTCTGTTTTTAATAAGAGTACAAGGTGGCTTTCACTTGGCTTTCCTTACCATTTCATCTGGCTGATAGGATTCATCTGATATCCTGAGCATAATCCTTGTTTAAAAGGTGATTACTCTTTCAAGTAATCACCTTTTAAACAAGGATTATGCTCAGGATATCAGAGGAATCTTATCAGCCAGATGAAATGGTAAGGAAACCCAAGTGGAAAACAAGTATAATTGAATGTGGCTTTGGATGGTTGATAAAGGTAGGTCATTTGGCTGATAAAGGGTCCAATTCTCTCTTTCCTTTCCTATCAGGGATTGATTTCATTTTATTCTTTCATTTGCAAGGTTTACATGCTGTTCCAATCAGTACTAATTTTGTGCAGTGCAGAATTCCTAGCTTTGTAAACTCAGAGCAACATATAAAATAAATTATGAAATTCATATAAATTCATGAAATTGCGTATATAGGACCAACATGAATTAAAACAGGTTCCACTTCTAGAGGAGCCAATCATATTGTTACAACTTTCAAGGTGATTTAAAGAGCATGAATACACCAGTCATCTAGGATAGGCTAATTGCTAAGGTCTTTCCAAATTGATTGGCATCTTCCTATGGACAATAAGTTAAATAATAACAATAATTCTCAGACCTTTAAATTTATTGATATTACTGAACTGAAAATTCTCAGCCAGCGTGGAGCTGTATCCTAACCATGTGCAAGCACCAGCTAGGGGAAAGTTGTATCAGAGGTAAACATATGTGAAGACCAACCTTACTTTTATTCCATGTGGTTGTAATATTCAGGCATGCTCCCAGATGTTGAAGATAAAATAAATAAATCGAGTTTTGGTAATTTTTGGATCTCTTTGTTCATGAATCACCCAAATCCCATTTCAACCTTAATTTGCAAATTGGTAAAAAATGAATACAAATTCATATTTAAATAAAGCATGTCCTATGACTGAAACATCTGGTTTAATTTTTAGATTGTTTTGCTTCATATTATTCTTTATATTTTTAACAATTGAACTGATTAAAAATCTCAGATTCAGAAGTGTGCATGCTATTTTGTGTCATTTTGCTTGGCTTGATAAAGTACCCAGTTAAACATTTGTGATATTTAAATATGAATATACAGTGTGCATACAAATACATATCCCTGAACATACTGTTTCTTAACATTATACATTTCTGACAGTATGTTCTTTCAAAATGTGTATTGATAACACAGAGAACAATTTTTGGTCTGAGAACTACCTCAGACATTTTGGGAAGCATAAGCCCTCATGCATAGTTACATTCTGTTCTGCAGATTGCCTAGGAGGTGTTTGCATCCTGTTGGCTTGTATCAAAGATACAATAATCCTTGTGTGATTATTAACTGAATAGCTCACCCATTTTTGGTGCTGCAGGTATGTATGAGGCTTGTTCATGAAGCAGAGGAGAGAATGCAGACAGAGTCTCCCGTTATGGTGCTACTGGCATCCGTGTTGATACCTTTGAGTGTAATACACAATATTTATTGTGTACATTAAACTGCTTCAGCCTCTTTATGACCCAATGGATATCATTTTGCCAGGATTGTTAGCTAGTAACTGTTTGTTTCATATAGACAGGGCTTTTTTTGTCATAGAACGCATTGGCACAGAGTTCCAGCACCTTTTTTTGACGGATTTTCCAGAGTTGCGTTCTTTTCCTATTGTTGCCCTTCCAATCTTTGTTTGCTTTTGAAAATGCCCTGCTGGTGGTACGGTGTGAGCGGGATTCTCTCCAGCACTGTCTGCCTCCTCTAGGAGGAGCCATGAGGCCCTGGAGCACCACAGCCAGGGCCTGGCTTGATTGGCTGGGTCGGACCATGTGGTGTGGAAGCCGATGGTGGCGTGGGAGACACATAAACATGGAGGCTGTCTTTCACAAGAGGGTGAGTGAGCCTTTTGCCTTCCCTTACAGAAAGTGGGGTGTGAGGTTAAAAAGAGGCAAAGCAAGAGGAAAGAAAGGCGGCTGGCGTGGAAGCTTGCCCGACAGCGAAACTTTGCTGTTTCAATCCCTTGGGTAGTTCAAAGGCTGGGATGTCAATGGAAATCTCTTTTTAGTCTTTTATACTTTATATTCAAACTGTAGAGAGGAAGAATAACAATAAAGCCAATGTCTTGTGATTTAGAGGTATTATTATTAATAATAATATAAATTATGTATTGGTCACATGTAAAGGTAGACAGCATGAGGTTTAATCAGATCTATTTATTAAATTGGGTTTAACTTAAAGGTAAATTAAGAGTAATCTATTCACTGAAAAAGTTTCAAGTTTAATTTGCTTCAAGTCAATATCTATATTAAACTCCAAATGTAAATTTTTCCACCTTGTTTGACAAATTCTTAAAAATAATTTAATTTTTTACAAGCAACCATTAAACTAAATGGGTATGTCAGTGGTAAATGTCCCAAAAGATTAATAAAATACCTTCTTGTAATTTAAAGCCACACATTGCATGGTAACATTAATAGTATTAACTTACCTTGAACAAAATCCTAGTCTTTTAGATACACTAAAAATTGAAGGTTTTTTTTCAACTACAAGGATAAATCTTGTAGGGTAGGCAAGGTGCATTGTATGATGTGTGTGAGTTCCAGCACATTTTTTTAAACAAAAAAAGCACTGCATATAGGGCAGTCTGTCTAAAATGGATAATGCCTAGGAAAGTATTTTGCTAGTGTGTTAGTTTGAGATTGATGGTGCCTTGTAAGTATTTTGCTAGCAAAATG
The DNA here is from genome assembly GCF_947247035.1 of Vipera ursinii. Taxonomy (NCBI): domain Eukaryota; kingdom Metazoa; phylum Chordata; class Lepidosauria; order Squamata; family Viperidae; genus Vipera; species Vipera ursinii. Next base: position 57,249,133 of record NC_139518.1, on the reverse strand, counting down.
TTTTAGTAGACATTGTCAGTCTCAGATTATCTGTCCTTGTGCAAACAATCCTTTCCTCCAGATTTGGAATTGTTGTGGAAGATCTCAGTGCTATTTATGTACCAGGTAAGAGAATAAGCTATTTAATCAGTCCTAATGGTAGTAATGGAGAACCCACTCTCTGCCAATTCTTCAGTATATTTTGCGTTGGACTAACCTTGAAATTGTTTCAGTTGACCCTCACCAAGCTGTCACCAAGGTATAAATTGAAGGAGAGCTAATTAACTGTCAAAACTTAGGGCAAAAGATTATACACTTTTGCCTCACCTTGTAGTCCTCCCTTTGATGTGACAAGCTGTCCTCTGTTCATTTTGCAAACAACTTAGCACACAAAGGAAACGCAGTATACCATCAAGCAATCACTTATCAGCGACAGCAAATCAACATGAAAAATGGGCTTTGAAACTCTAACAGACAATGATCAGAGAGCCTTCTTTTTTATCCTAAATCATTATATTTAGTAGTCGGCCAAAGCATAGTAAGTTATTTATAAATGTCTTTGCTTGTTAAGAGATGGATGAGATTTTTTTTTTCAGAGAGATAAATGTTTTTAATCAGATAATAAATGTAGGCTTGCTACATAAAAAAACCACGTTCCTTCCATTCCCTGTTTATAACATCTATGCACTTTGATGAGTACAATTCCAGATAAATAAATTTTGATAAATGTCAGATTATGGATCATGGCTCTATTTATCTAACTGGGGTTGAAGAGGATGGAAATTATCAATGTTTCCAAAGTAGAAGGAACATTTGTTTTTCTCTATTCTAGGTACAACTGGAAGATTTAGACTTACAGTTTTTCTCAATCCCAGTGACTTTAAAATGTATGGACTTCAATTCCCAGAATTCCCTAGCTGCAGTTCTGGCTAGAGAGTTCTGTTAGTTTTAAAGTCCACAAACCTTAAAGTTGCAGAAGTTAAGAAACACTGATTTAGAGCAATTTTTAATGTGTTTCCTTCCGTTGGAATTAATTTGTAATGATCTGCTGAGATAAATATCTTTGAGGCATACTGATTATTTTAATTTGTCATTTAATTTGTTGTACTGTAAATCTATTGTCTTTGGGAGGGAGGATTTTTAATGCAATTGAAAACCTTGCGAATCTTATAATACAATCACAATTACAAATTTACAGTTGACAATTGACAAGATTTAATGTTTCATTTACATTCCACTCCTGGTAATGAAAACATTAAATATACAATGTGCCACACAGCTAGCCAATATATCTTGAAGGTGCCAGATTAGGGAAGGCTGAATTTGTCCAATTCTAGCAATCTTTGAGTGAGCTGCACCCACGGAGATGAAAAACCTGAAGTGATCATACCTGTTTTTCAATATATATATATTTATCTCAAATGATTTGTCACACACCAAGTTCTATAATGTGATGACTGCATTTTTACCTGCCTTTCATTCTGCTTCTTTTAATTTTATTTTTAATTGAATTACTTTCCACAAAGAGAAAAAAATAAAGAGCATGTATTAAGAAATGGGTGTATGTGGAGAAAGTGTGGAGGGGATTTAGATTTGTAACTACTGCTTAACTAGTTCTTGTCCATACCATGCACAAAGTATGGAACATGGGCATTCAAACTTTTGACTTGTCTGGGTTGCACTGAGTGAAAAGGAAATGTCTTGGGCCATTAATATAGTTAATATATATAAATATCACTAAAAAATCACATAATATTAAAAATTTACAATCTTGTAGGGCTACCTTACTAGCTGTCCAGGGTTGCATGCAACTTGTGTGCTGTGGGCTGGATACGCCTCCTCTAGAACCAACAAAGACTAAAATGACTCATTAAGTGAGATTGTCATGATGGTAGGGAGAACTGTATGCTAAGTTATCCACTTTTCACTTTCAACTCTGAGCAGAAATGTTGAGGTTTTCCGTCAAGGATAGACAATGAAGACTATCCGTACAATTTTGGGGGATGCTAAAGGCTACCATAAGGAAGGGAGATAACGGGGGGGGGGGGGAAATGAAATCAGCAAAACCGTATCAAGAACAAAGGATCAGGTTTTTTAAAAATTTTAAATTTTTTAAACCACCCTCACCCCTAACATGCTGTCATTTCTGGGTCCATGCCTCACCAGAAAGTTAACAACTATCCTGGCTTTTTTGACAGCCATGGGTCGTGGTACTATTTGGTCATGAAAGTGCCTCTGGGGTATACGTTTGCCCAGCTTGGTTTAAAATCTTTCCTGAAAATAAGCTTTTATACTCCTTTCCCAGAGCTGGCACCGAAATCAACAAGCAATATAATATTGATATCTTTCATAATTTTGGCCACACTGCTTGACATAAACGGGAATAATGATCTTACAAGAGGTACAGTATCTGTTGCAAAATGTTGCAGCATACAAAGCTCCTATCCTTTCCAGAATATTCTTTTCTATTTCTTCTTCTTCTGGCTTCTTGTTTTTTGTCCCAGTGGACATTCAGTATTCTGCGTACACCGTTGATCTCTCCCTCTTACAAGGTGCCGCTTTATTTTATTTATTTATTTTAATTCCATTTATATCCCGCCCTTCTCCGAAGACTCAGGGCAGCTTACAAGCTTAGCAGTAGCCTTCATTCTATGTATATGCCTGCTTATTAAGGCTTTCACACACACACCCCAAGCGGCATTATTACAAAGTCAGCTTAATTGCCCCCAACAATCTGGGTCCTCATTTTACCTACCTCGGAAGGATGGAAGGCTGAGTCAACCTTGAGCCTGGTGGGACTCGAACCTGCACTAATTGCAGGCAGCTGGTGTTACTTAAGGAGGCATTAGCCCACTGCTCCACCAAGGCTCTATCACCAAGGCTTTGACTCCATAAGGATGGGAAATGTGCTATGTTAATATAAATGCTAGTTTGGCCATTTGGAAACAAATCATTGTAAATATTTATAATCTCAGGTTGAAACTTCTGCCTCTTTACTTTTCTGCATCAGCACAGCAAAGAAGGTGATTGCATTTAAGGAAGAAGGGAGTTGATACAAGGTAAAATGCCGCCCCCCCTTCACTCTTGGCTGTGGTGTTTCTCTCATCCTCTTAAAAATGTAAGAGCAGCTTTTTCCAGTTCTTGCCCCTCTCTCCCCTCCTTTCTCAGGCGCTACCCAACTTCATTTTATTCTTTCAATGGGGGTTGAAAAAGAACTAGAGGGTTGCCGAGAGGAAATAAATAGCCGTGGTAAACAGCCTATTTTTCATACTATTTCATTTTTGACAGTGTTCAGCCTTGCTTGACCTCTTCTCTTTGCAATTTGTCTCCTTTTTGTACTTCTCCATTAGGTTGCCGCAATGCAGACTTTGCTAAGCAGTGCAAGAAAGTCCTATATGAATTTTGTAGATAAGCACACAGGTGTTTGTGGGTTCATTTCAAAGTGCAGTGCTAAGCTTGACCATTTGATTGATTTTTTGACACTCATTCCTTCACTGGGTCCTCAGTGGCCTTCCTCAGTCTTGCACACAGGACTTTGATCTCTGTAATATTGGCTATAATGCAACTCTTTGCAATGTAGCCATGTCTTTAGAAGGATTCCAATACTTTTAAAGGTTCTGTAAATCTCTATCACTTTAAATTAAAAGATTAAGTAATTAGTCTTTCTCTTGTGATGTCACTGCTTTCTTCCACCAACCAGGACGATAGTAGATGCAAATTTTGAAAGTACTTTTATACCCATCGTTTTGATAAAAATATTTATAAGGGAACACAATAAAATTATGAGTGGGCCCTCCATCACCTAGTGTCACCTGTATTTATGGTAGTGATAATTATCATAATGGACAGTTACATACAACCAGGCTATATCAGAGAAAATCAGGCACTTGGGATAGCCCTTTGGTTACAGATTATTGGTTTTAATGCTGAAATAAATGGTTCGTTGCTTAATTCACTGCATAAGAATGTTGCAAATGCAAACGTGGAATGTACTGCCTTGGGAAAACTTATGAGATAAAATACAATAGATACCTGGGGAAGTAGGCAATGGCAAACAATAAAATGTGTGTGGCAACATTATAATGCAAGCTCCAATGTTGGCATGCAAATAAAAAAAAAGAGGCAGAGTTGGAGTTGTGAAGTTGCAATGCACATTTCCTCAGGTCTTCATCCTGACCTTCCTGATCTCAGTAGCAGCAAATGGGAGGAGTGCTTTGTCAGCACCCTCAGAAAGCACAAAGGAGAAGGCTGGTGACATCGCCATTAACACCTACTAAGATTCCTTTATATTTAAAAATAGTTTTTTTTAAATCAATAGAAGAGCAACGTGCTAAAAAGCAAATGACCAGCCTCCAGCAATATAGGGGCTCCTTGACTTACAACAGTTCATTTAGTGACTGTTCAAAGTTACAACAGCACTGAAAAAAGTGACTTACGACTGTTTTTCATACTTATGACCGTCGCAGCATCACCACGGTCGTGTGATCAAAATTCAGCCGCTTGGCAACTGGTTCATATTCATGATGGTTGTAGTGTCCTGGGGGTGTGTGTGTGTCATGTGATCACTTTCATGTGATCACTTTTGTGACCTTCTGACAAACAATGTCAATGAGGAATCCAGATTCCCAATAACAACCATGTTACTAACTTAACAATTGAAATGATTCACTTAAAACTGTCGCAAGAAAAGTCGTAAGATGGGAAAAACTCACTTAACAAATGTTTCACTTAGCAACACAAATTTTGGGCTCAGTTGTGGTTGTAACTCGAGAACTACCTGTAATAATAACAAGAATATTATTTGAAAGACCATCTTTTCCCAATTACATCTACCTGACCCACTAGAGTCGCGAGGCGGGTGATGTTATAAATAAGAATAATTGTAATGCTGCCCTGGCTCTACATCAGGGGTGACAAACTGCCAGCCCGCGGGCTGGTTGCATCATATGTAGGCCACGCCCACCCCAGCTCCAGCAATGCAGGAAAAGTCGCGATATGTTGTGACACATCACGTGATGTGGCGAGTTTGACACCCATGCTCTACATATTCTTAAAAAATATTATGGTAATAATAAGCAAATGCAGTCTGGAGCTTTATCTGAAGGTGGGTCCTTTTCTCAAAAATATTCTTGGGAGTGCATTTGTCATGAAATACACACAACAGCCACCCTTTGGAAAGTATTTTGTGAAAACATCCATCCCTTAATCTTCGATTTTCAAATGTTCCCATTACCAAAATGATTATCCACTGAGCTTCATGTTTTTTTAAAAAACACACACACACACAAGGAATAGGTGACTCATACGCATATAACTCTTCAGTTCTTTTCAGACAATTAAAATGATCTTGAACCAGCACTGCCTGAGAAAGTTAAATTGTGGTGTCACTACCCTAGAGTAAACAAGCATCTTTATATTTTGCTTTATCTATGAAAGAAACTAATTACTTTAGTGCTTACTCAAGTATTCATTGTGAATGACCCACTGATAGAAATTTAATTTTGTTTCCACCCTGTTGTAATCCCATCCAGAAGTCACATCTCGTAGTTACAGGAGGCATTAATCAAGAAAGAGGCCTCTTAATATATCTTTTTGTTTTAATGAAATCCTGTAAAAAATACCTTTCACCAATGGATGTCAGATATCAGTTATACATTAGTTAACATGCTTTTGTGACAGCTTTACCATTGTGTTTTATACAAGTCATTCAGCAACCTAATTTAAATTGTCAAGAGGCAAACAAGTACAAAGACAGCATTCTTGCCCTCAGTGATATCACAATAGATGAGTTGTGTCTATATAAACGGCTGTTTCTGAACATAATACTTCTCTTGCACGGTAAAAGGGTGGGCATTACATATGAGAACAAACTTCGTCAGTTTGCCCTTCTGCTATAAGAAAGGAATATTCGTGTTATATATAAAATATAATTTTAAAAATCTGTCACCAAAATTTGTATTAACTATAAATACATTTCAAATTGGTGGGGATTGAAAACAAATAGACTTGTTGGCTTGTTATGCTTATGAACATGTTGGAAGACACCACATTCATAGTTGCTGGTAAGTTACTTATATGTCATCCCCCAGTTGTTGGGATAAGTTGCTGACAAATTATTGATCCTATGATTAGGAATAGTGATGATTTCAAAATAAAATTAGTTCAGGAATTGGTTCTTGTGTCTAAATACTGGACAGTCTCCTCTTTACCACTGCTTTGAAAGCTGAAATTAAAACTTTCAATAAAAGCTTTGTTAGCTTGAAAGGAATGCAGTTTATCTTTTCATCTTTTTCCAACCCAATCTAACATGACTCCTTTATATTAGCTCTGAATCTCCCAACAGGCTCCAGCCAAGGCCAGACATAACTTTATTTTTGAAATATGAGACTGAGAGGCCAAACCTTTCAAGAAAAGTTGGCTTATTTTTAGCTTTTTTTGCAAGCCGAACCTTGAAAATACAATTCCCTACTGGCTTGTGGAATTAAATAGAGGGGAAAATGGATTTCTGGAGAACACATTGCTATCCATGTTAGTAAGACTATTCTGTATGAGATACATATGAACAAAAAAATTGAAAAAGAAAACAATTTTGTAGCTTTATATCATTTTGAAAAAATAAAACACATTTTTTGTGTTCTGTAGAGAACAATATCAATAACTCTACTTTAGTTATTCTATTAGTGATACATTTTTATGACATACTTTCTCCAAATAATTCAGTGTTCTATATAATTCTGTTTGCACCTTGATTTAATTTCACAGCAGCTGTATTGAGCTGAACTTATGTTTCCTGATCTGGGGTCCTGTAGCTATATTGAATTAGGAATTTGAATCAGAATTTTATCAGTTTAAATCTGATACTATCCACTACTCACTTCCATCTTGACACCATGATTGTTAGGTTATTCCCACTCATACTTCTCACACTAATTCATATTGGTTACAATGTAATCAATAAACTAAAAGCGTGGGAGATAAAATTATATTATTAAATATTATAGGCATGTGTGGAATGGCCTTGAAGTACACAAGGAAGGGTGCAACTACGTTAGTTGCAATGGTCAGATAAAAGTGCCCTAAACCCAGGTCAAGAAAAGTAACTTGAGAAAATGTCTCAGACAAGCCAATTCCTAATTCAAACAGAGATAAAGGGAGTGAGGGGAAAGCACATTCAGACTTGCAAGCTTCTGTTATTATAGCTCTTCCATTAAAAGTAATGTTGACATAAAGTACATGACATTGGTTTATTATTCTGGTATTCCTTAGTTTGTCTACACACTTATATGGGCTAAGCCAAGGTTAAGTAGCATTGGCCAAGAGTGCCAAAGATTAGGTGGCACCAATGTGACCTTTCCTTCTAAATCATTCTTAAAATGAACATTTTTGTGTTAGTGGGAGGTGACCTAGGGGCAGTGGTGGGATTCAAATATGTGAACAACCAGTTCTCTGTGTGGATGCCGCTTTCGGACATCTGTTCTGGACCTGGGCAACAAAAATTAGCTACCTAAGGGCATTATAAATCTGGCACTGGGCTGAATTTTAAAACTAATTTTAGAAACTATTCCCTGAATATTGTTTCCACTGGATATAACCACTACTTATCATTAAGAGAACCTTTTCCCCATCTTTGGAACATTTATAGCAAAAAAACCCTGAATGGATAGGTGCATTCATTTCTGTTATTTAAGCACCAAGTTAAGTGTATTAGTCATAACACAACTAATGTGGATTTACTGATGGTAAATGTTACTCACCTTTTGGTGATTTATTTTTGAAAAAATATATTTTATTTATGTTTGCCTTTCACCCCTATTCCCGTTGTTCATTGTTCTAATCATTTTTATTTCAGATTGGGCTGTTTTATCACTTTATATGTCTGGAGAGTTTTCCTAAGAAAATTATGGAAAAAAATTGAAATAGTTTAAAGGGTTTATTATCTGCATTGAAATAACTGTTATACTATAGTGGGGGTGCAGGCTAGGTGAGCTAAGCCATTTCTGGCTCAAATTTTTCTACAGCAGTTTATTTGCCAGATAGTTGCAAACAAGCCAATGTTTCAATAAGAGGCTAATGATAACCTGACCTCATGACAAAACAGAAGTTTACAAAGAGAGGGTTCTTAATGCCTACATTATTTCCTAATGTAAATATTGTTTTTCAGACTCTTCGACAAATTATGTATAGCTTGATCATTCTTGTGACTGAATGATTTATAGACATAATTAATCAAATGATCCACATGAGTCTGTACTATTTTAAGTACATGTTACAGACAAATCCTGAATTATTTGTATAATAGCTTTTCATGGAATTGTTCTCTTTTTGAATCTCTCTCTCTGTTTCTCCCTTTTTCTCTCTCATGATTACATGTATATAGATTGATTTGGGGTGAAAAACGTTCCTCTCCCTGAAAATAGGCAGCCTTGGAAAATATTTGCTTATTGAAGGAAAGAGAGGCTGCTGTAATATGTTAATCAGGCCAACTAACTTAAGGCATAATGGGTAAAATTAAGGACCTGAAATCCAGATTAGCTTCATATCAGCTGGTGTATTTGTAATAATTAGAGCAAATACTGTGCTCAGCAAATTGTGGTATTAAAAATATTTTTGAATCTTGATCTTACACTAAAACAAAAATCAGCTGTGGGTTACTAGATTTATATGTGTGTGTGTGTGTGTGTTTATATGTGTGTATAAGCAGTGCTTTTTTTCTAAAAAAAAAAGGTGCTGGAACTCAGAAGTGCTGTCACTGGGAGCGATGCTGGTGTCTTGCTATGGCATCGCTGCCCATCCTCGGAGCCACAGGCCATGGGGATTCCCCTCCCGACAGCCGCCACAGGGATTCCCCTCCCCGCAGTTGCCACGCCACAGCCCGTCGTGCTGAGCTCCCACCTGGAGCTGCTCCGAAACCCAACTCAGAGCTGTGTTCCTTCTGGCAGTGGTCTCCGGCACCAAACAGCTGATGGCCTCCGGCACCAGCACTCGTTCACTTACTGCCCCGTCGCTTCCAAATGCAGTAAGTGAGTGAGTGAGCAAGTGGCATTTGGAAGCATTTGGAAGTGACGGAGCAGTAAGTGAGTGAGTGAATGAGCAAATGACGTTTGGAAGCGTCGGGGCAGTAAGTGAGTGTGTGAATGAGCAAATGGCATTTGGAAGCGACGGGGCAGTAAGTGAGTGAGTGAGCAAGAGGCCTTCGAAAGAGACAGAGTGGGGGAGAGACTGAATGAGGTGCCTTTGAAAGAGACGGAGGAGTGTGTGAGAGCAACTGGAGGCTTTTATGAGCAGAGTGAGTGAGGGGGGGGGCTTTTGCGAGCGAAGGGCGAGAGAAAAAGGGAAAAGTGAGGGGGAGAAGGGAGAAAGAAAAGGCACTGACTTCCTCTGTTGCAGGAGTCGAAGGAAGCATTAACATTGACCCTCAACTTTTTGCTTTTCTATTTTTATTTATTTATTTATTCGATTTATATACCGCCCTTCTCCCGTAGGACTCAGGGCGGTTCACAAGGTTTTTTAAAAACAATACAACAAATTACAAAACTTAAAATCAATTAAAAAGATTATATTGACCTTGGAATAAAACCCCAGTTAAAATACAATTAAAATCCCAATTAATATTCTCAGTCTAGGCCAGAGAGCTCAAAGAGCCAGGTCTTCAGTTCCCGCCGGAATGAGCAAAGGTCAGGGGCAGTCCTAAGCTCTACAGGCAGCTGATTCCAAAGGGCAGGCGCACCCACAGAGAAGGCCCTCCCCCTGGGTATTGTCCGCCAGCAATCTTTTACCGGCGGTACCCTAAGAAGACCCTCCCTGTGGGAGTGCACAGGATGAAGGGAGCTTGATGCTGGCAGCAGGTGTTCCCTCAGATATCCCTCAGATATAATATTATAAACTAGCCATTTCTATAACAATAAATGAATCTAGCCAATGAAACCAAAAGTACCCCCCCCTTTTTTAAGTCAAGTTTTTGACACCTTGTTAAGCACTGGTGGTACTTGAATATTGTCATGCCCTAAAAGTGGTACAATTTCTGAAAAGGTTGAAAAGCCCTGATGTAAATGCAGCCTAAATTGTTTATTGCCATCCTATTTGCAAATAATATCTTACTTACCTAGTTGAGATGGTGTAGTTGGGCTGCAGGGAGGGGTGCAAAGTTCCTTCCTTCGCTGCAGACAACTTGCCTGTGCAATGTTTGCCGGCCGGGTTTTTTGGTGCGCTCAGCAGCAATTCCTATTGGCTTTTGAAAGCCAATAGGCCCGGGGTAAGCAACCTTGGCTCTTTTATGACTCGTGGACTTCAACTCCCAGAAGATGTTACATAACATCAACTGGAAGATGTTAAACTGTCCTTCTGTTTCTTTCCTTCCCGAAAATTGTGTTAATGAGGCCACTCTAAGCTCTGCTGATCAGCTTGTCCTGGGTTGTTTTGCCACAAAACGGAACAGTTTGCAAGTGGCAGTTGAGACAGCCCATCTCATTTTAGATATATCACATGTAATTGAAGATTGTAATTAGTTGTGTGTGCACGTTCAGCAAGTGTGATGTATTTGTGCTGGCATTACTAGGCCTCTTTCCAACCACATCCAGAAAAATTTGTAACAAACATTGGAATTCTCAAGGCCATGTTTGGTATTTCCCAGTAATCTGTTACTGGAAGGAAAAAGCAATGCCTGCTATGTTATTGATCCCAGAGTAGCAAATGCATGTATGCAGGTATCCTTAGAGTGCCATAGTTATTCATGAGAAATATTGGTTGCAAAGTTGGCATTTCTGGATGTAATACAGATATTTTGGACTTATTTTTGTTTCTTTGCATGTTTGATATTTTTAAAAAGGCATATGCTACTGACTATGCTTATGCATATATGTAACATCTTTTGCTATGTTACATGACCACTGCTTGTCCAGTGTGAAAAGTGAAAGATTGTGACTAAACAAAATTTTAATGTACAGATAATACCACCAGAAATTATTTTAGCCTTTTTAATAAATGTTGTTATTGATGTTAAGCTCACCATGAAAAACATCGTATATTGTTATGTATATACTAGGTTAATTATTTAAAGACTGAAGTGCAACATAACTAGATTCTAAATAATCTATTTTTCAAAACACACAACAGTCCAAACAGTAAAAGTAAAGTCCAAATTAAGAATATTTCATTCTAAAGAATTGTTTGATTTAAAGTGGTTTAGTTGTAATAGATGGTCATAGATTCAAAATAGTTTTCAAGAGTATGTACAAAAGATACTATTTTTTTTCTAGCATCAGCTAAATTAGACATATTACATTGAAAAAAATGTTTCTCATTTCTTTCCTATTACCTTTATTGATTTCATTGCAGAGATGTTAACATTAGAAATAGATTATTTTGTTATCTAATTTTACCTTCCAAAAGACAGAAGCAGATGAAAAATGTGAGGTTCTTTCCTGTTGGCTTTTTTAAATTAGCTGTTTTAGATTCTAAAAGTTTAGTTCCTAAAGAAGTAACTGTCAGAATCCATTTATATCACATTCATAAATGTATGTTTAAAACATTATTGCCCCCCCCGGAGTCTTCCATCTCCTGAGGAAGGAGGAGCGGATGTGGATTCAGCCTGCCTTAGGTTATTTCAAAGACCAAGGGAAACCTTTTGAACTGGGGGAACAAAGGGGAGGGTTAGGGAAGAAGGCATCTGGCCTGTTTCTCCATTTGAATCTGTAAAGGAAGAAGGCAATAACCGTAAAGATCCGAAGTTCCCTTTTTCCCACGAAAGGGATGACACGAAGTAAATGATGGGGGGCTGATCAAATGGGGTTGAGGGAAGGGGGGTTGAACCGGGAACTCTTTATAAAGTTTCAATCTGTAAAACAATACCAGGTCCTGTCTTGTATTTCCACAACCAAACATGTCCTAGTAAAAATTCCTTTTGGACTAGAACTGACTCCAAGAGTTTTTGTTTTTCTAAGACGTGGATTGGGGTGGGTCCTGACAGTAACCTTGTAAATAATTTTAATGTCCTCCTCTAGTGCAGGGGTAAGCAACCTTGGCTCTTTTATGACTCAAGGACTTCAACTCCCAGAATTCCTGAGCCAGCATGGCTAGGCTTGGAATCCTCTCTCTTTCCCCTCAGTGTGGCTGGCTCAGGATTTTTGGGAGTTGAAGTCCACAAGTCATAAAAGAGCCAAGATTGGCTACTCCTGCAATAGGCTTTAGAAAGCCAATAGAGGGAGCTTTTTTGTGCAAAAAAAGGTGCCAGAACACGATTCTGAGCGTTCTATGAGAAAAAAAGCCCTGTGTATAAGTATGTGTGTATATGTCTGTATGTATGTGTTTACACACACACACACACACACACACACACACACACATTGTCTCTAATAATCTTAAAAACTTGAATCCCAGGTATATTCATACTAAAAGTACAACAAAGTCACTGAACTCTGGGATAAATATAAAAACAAACTGTTTAATACTAAGCTTTCGTCAGTTCTTTACCAACGTCAGAGTGAAATCCAGTGGCTGAAAGATTTGCTTATATAGCTCCGCTCACGTGCAGCTGTTCAACGTCATTGCCGAATCATCCTCTAAGTTGCCTTCTCCTATGGACTCAGTAAGTTGTTGTGTGATCTCGTCTGGTGACATTCCTCCTGTTGTGTGCATTGTCCTGCTCTCGTTAGTCTGTCGTCTCTCTCCTGATTCTCAGGTGGGTCATATTGGCATCTCCCTCTTTCCACTTGCTGTGATTTCATGTTGTTCAGTGGATGGGCATCCTTTCTTGACCCCTTCCTCCTGTATATGGGTGGCATTTGTTGCATTCACTGTAAGTCTTTGCATTGTTTTTTCATGTTTCCTGGTAAGCTGGCAGTAGATCTATATGTCAGTTAATCAAATATTCATTCAATAACCAGGCCTCTTTAAAAAGGTGGCCACCCTTTGTAGAGTCTTGGGCTATGGTTTCCGCTCTGCAAAGTCGAATGAGTGGTTGCTGTCAGCTATGTGCATCCACACCTATGAGTGCTGTTCATGTCATCTGACAGCTAACCTGTATTCATGGACCCTGGTCTTAAGTTGCTTTGCGGTTTCCCCAGTACAGTTACAGCGGTTACGCGCTCTATGAGCAGATCGTTGAAACAGCTAGCTATATAAGCAAACCTTCCAGCCACCGGCTTTCACTCTGCTGACGTTGGCAGAGGACCGACGAAAGCTTAGCATTAAACAGTTTGTTTTTATATTTATCCTGGAGTTCAGTGACTTTGTTGTACTTTTAGCATTTTTGACTCCAAAATGGTTTAAGAAAATCTTATCCAGACTAAAATGCTTTGGCAGCAGCTAACAAAATATAGGTATATATGCAGTATTACTCCTTATAGGCAGTAGTAATATATTAGTAATAATACCACCACTGGGTTACCTACAGTACTGCTCTGAATAAAGCAGTGGTGGGATTCAAATATGTGAACAACCGGTTCTCTGTGTGGATGCCACTTCTGGAAGTCCATTCCAGGCCTGGGGAACAAAAAATTAGCTACCGGTTCTGCCGAAGTGATGCGAACCAGCTGAATCCCACCACTGGAATAAAGGCATCTTTATTCAGAGGCTGTGATATGGCTATACCTACAAAGATCGGAATTGTGCAGGTAACATAACACTCTTTGTGACACTCATTAAGAGAGAAAGAAAAAGCAGGATGAAAAGAGTATTGACGCTTTTAAACTTTTGTGTTGGAGAAGACTCCTGAGAATACCTTGGACAGCTGAGGAAACAAATGGATGATTGAACAAATCAATTCAGAGTTCTCACTCCAGGCACAATAACCAGACTCAAATTATTCTACTTTGGAGACATTATGTGAAGACTGAGCTCTCTAGAGGCAATGATGGGAAATATAGAAGGAAAGAGAAGAAAAGGACAACCAGCAGCAAGATAGATATATTTCGTGACTGATGTGGGGGTGGGTGGGGTGAGTGTAGTGTTGGAAGACCTGAAGTGTAGTCTGGCAACCTAGAGAAAGTCTACCTGTTTGGTTACTAAGAGTCAACACGGAGTTGATAGTATGCAATTTAAAATATCACCAAGGATTGCATGTTTCATGACAAAGCCATCTTTATTATTATGGAGCTAGACAAAAAGTTAAACCAGACCTCCTTTCCGACTGACGTGATACATCAACTCCAATTATATTCTGTGCACTACCAAACATTCAGCAAGGTGAGAAATAAGGTTGGGCAAAAGAAAAGGAGTTGCATCTGGGTACTTTCATATCTAGAGGGTAGAAAATTTGCATGAAATGATAGCAACTTTAACTTAAGTATTTATTTATTTATTTATTTGTTTGTTTGTTTTTATAAACCGCCCTTCTCCCGAGGGACTCGGGGCGGTGTACAGAGTAAGGTAGGTATACAGATTGAACAATAGTGAAAAACAATAGTAAAAACAAACTGGGACCCCAATTAGAGCTATCAGGCCAGGCCGGACTGCTGGAACAGGTAAGTTTTTAAGTCGCGCCGGAAGGTGCGGAGGTCGGTGGCCATCCGGATTTCGGTTGGCAAGCAGTTCCAGAGGGCTGGCGCACCCACTGAGAATGCCCTCCCCCTGGGGGCTACCAGCCGACATTCCTTGAGCGGTGGCACCCTGAGGAGGCCCTCTCTGTGGGAGCGCACAGGACGGTGGGGTGCTGACATTGGCAGAAGATGCTCCCGTAGGTAGTCCGGACCCATGCCATGTAGGGCTTTGTATGTCATTGTTAGCACCTTGAACTTCACACGGAAGGCAACTGGAAGCCAGTGCAGCACACGGAGGAGAGGTGTGATATGGGAGTATTGGGAGGCTCCCAAGAGTGTCCGTGCCGCTGCACCTTGCACCAGTTGAAGCTTCCGAGTGGATCTCAAGGGCAGCCCCATGTAGAGAGCGTTACAGTAGTCTAGGCGAGAGGTCACAAGGGCATGGGTGACTGTATGTAAGGCATCCAGGTCCAGATAAGGCCGTAATTGGCGAACTAGTCGAACCCGGGAGAAGGCCCCCTTGGTCACAGCTCCTATGTGATCCTCCAGGGAGAGCTGCGAGTCTAGGAGGACACCCAGGTTGCGGGCCCTATCAACAGGGGGTAGTAACTTGTCCCCGATGTTAAGGGATGGGATGTTCTGAGTATCCTGGCTTGCCGGTACGTACAGCCATTCAGTCTTGTCCGGGTTCAGTTGAAGCCTGTTCCTCCCCATCCATTCCCGGACCGCTTTCAGGCAGCGGGACATCACGTCGCGGGCATCACTGATGTTGTTTGGAGTTGAGATGAAAAGCTGGGTGTCATCAGCATACTGATGGTACCCTACTCCAAAGCTGTGAATGATCTCACCCAGCGGTTTCATGTAGATGTTGAACAGGAGAGGCGAGAGGACCGACCCCTGAGGGACTCCGCAAGCGAGAGGCCTCGGGGTCGACCTCTGTCCCCCTGCCAGCACCGACTGCGAGCGACCCTGGAGAAAGGAGGAGAACCAACGCAGAACCGTGCCTCCCACTCCCAGTCCCCTGAGGCGTCGCAGCAAGATACCATGGTCGATGGTATCAAAAGCCGCCGAGAGGTCTAATAAGACTAGGACAGAGGAATGGCCCCTGTCCCGGGCTCTCCAGAGATCATTTATCAGAGCGACCAATGCCGTCTCCGTGCTGTAGCCCAGCCTGAAGCCCGATTGGTACGGGTCTAGATAAACTGCTTCATCCAGGATCTGAGGAAGTTGGTGCGCCACCACGCTCTCAACAACCTTCGCAAGGAAGCGAAGATTGGAGACTGGACGAAAGTTATTCAATGAGGATGGGTCCAAGGTGGGCTTCTTGAGGAGAGGTCTCACCACCGCCTCCTTCAAGTAGTCTCTTTCTCTCTCCCTTTGGCCACAAGGAATGCTTGTGTCCTTTGGAAAGTCACCTCTCAGCAAATTGACAGGGTACTGGTTCTGTCCAGGACCCTTTTGTCCTCTTGGCTGGCTCCAAACATGAAGTAACTGCAATATACCTCCAAGGAAGCATAAGAATATAAGAAAAGACAGGCAGAATTCAACTAAATATCTATTTAATCCAACATTCTGTTCCCAAACTGTCCACAGATATAACTATGAGATGCTTGGGACTCTCATAGCCTTCTCCAATTTATGTAGTGTTGAAAAATATATGGGTATTGAGATGTATACTGCTATTGTTCCTGAATATACAGTACACATATCTGTGCAATATAAGCATAACAGTCTTATTCTCTACGTATATGTTGATCACCTTTTAAAGGAGTCTCATTCTGTAACATAAAGTCTATTTCACCTAGTAGCAAATTCCATATTTGATTTCCATATTTTAAATACATATTGTGATACTTTATTTTCAGTTCCTTTTTTAATGATTCTAGCAATGAAATGAGCATTAGGTTGACTTTCTATGAACTGATCTGTCACCTTGAAAGATCAAATTGGCTATCTTGCTGCTTACTCATAAGTTATTAACAAATTAATTACTTCTATAATAAGGTTGGTTACAGTTTCAAAGAAATTTGTAATTTTAGAAAGGCAGTAATTCAGAAACCAAGACCTACTTTTAGATAGGTTTTATTTAATAACACCTTTCCTCAATTTAGCAAAAAGAGATTTTAAACGAAATTATCTGTAATTTCATTGTTTTCCTTCAATCCCTTTTGAAAATTAACATTAGAATACCTAACTTTCATTCTTATGATGTAGAGGCATATCTTAAAGATGGATAGCACTTTTTAAAGAGAATCAAAAAGTTCTAGAACTTGGATGTCTCATCTTTTGAAATTTCCTTCCTAAAAATATCAGTTCAGGCTTAATTATCTGCTCCACATCCTCTGCAGCAAAGAAAGTTGAACATTTATTCAGATTTTTAGTATTTTTTCCTGTTTCTGATATACCGTACTTAAGATGTTTTTCACTTTTAGTTTAAATATTAGTAGCATTATGGCCCTCGTCTCAATAATGGATGCCTTTTTGGCATCCATTATTATCTTTTATTTCATTTGTACACATTTGGTTTCCTTTCATTCTCCTGTTTTGAGTAAGAGTTCTCAATTTTTCTGAAGAAAGCTTTCTACTCTCTAAAAATGCTTTCTTCAGAAAATGAAACATCTCATCCAAATAGAGAGAGAGTGAGGGAAAATAGAACTCATGACCTTGACTAATTAATCACATTATGATCTCTTGGACATAGTCATACATGTTTTGACCTAGTTATACTTGTACTATTATGCTTTGGATTAATTCACATGCTTTAAGGAAATATTTGACTCTCTATGATTTTCAGCTTTCTTTTTAAAATCTTTTTTCCCCACAGTTTTATTTTTGAAAGTCAAATGTGACTGGTTGGAGTTGTTTGGTAATTTTCTATCAATCAATTTGGTTTGATAGTAATATGGTCATGCTTTCCAATCAATTTAACAACACTCACCTCTCTCATTAGGTTATTAAATTCAAGGTAACCTTCCCTGTGGGTAATTTTATGAACAGCTGTCCTAAGGCAAAATTATTTAAAGTTTCTAGACATTTTGTCTTTCTGTCATGATTGGATCATGCATCTGTCTACTATATGTGATAATCCAGTTTGTATGAACTTGTCTTCCTGAATGACTCAATGTTTTCAGCTTTCCCTTTCAAATGTTTGGGAACTAGGATATTGTATTTAAAGGTGGAGAGATTGCAGACAATCCCATTCTTGTTGGAAAACTGGAGCTTTGTGTTAAATCAACACCCACCATAAATTGAATCTCAACATAATTTGGGGGCATCAGTAAGTTTTGTGTGTACACCCAGTCATACCATTGCTAAATCCCTGGTAAATTTCCTCCAGATTTTAGCATGTCAAAGCCATTAGAAAAGAAAGAAGCAAGATTCCACAGAAAGGAATTATTATTGTGGAACAAAATCATGATGTTGTCATTTTTCAACCCCAGCTATGTATTTACAATGCCTAAGCTTGTAGGATCAATAGGAACAGGCTAACTTCAGTATCCTATTTGGTTGTCATCTTATCATGGTTATAAATAGTGCAACCAGATAGCCTCTGACTGGAAGTGTTTACAATCAATCTAGGGTTAACTTTGTGTATACAAAAATATATTTGAACTTAAAAAGCAGTTTTTTTATGCCTTTCTTGGCTACGATAAGGAAAGATGTCTTAAAGCATAGCCAAACAAGGGATTGCACTGCCTTTTGTGAGGTGCAACAATAGCTAATGTAAAAAAAGCTTCCCATGGATGAAGCCCATGACTACTAGTCCTTGAAGAATATCCAAAATAGCCTTGTATATGTATAGTTTGCGAAAAGACGGTTTATCAGTGGTGCAGTTTTGGAAGCGTGTTAAGATGAACCTTTTGTTTGCGTTTGAGCTTTTATAGGAGTACTAACTAAGGTTACCCCTAAGGGGAATTATTTGTTAATTAAAGCAATGCATGCTAATCCGGGTTACTAGGAAACTCTCATGTTTCCACTGTAAATTTTAGAAAGAAGTCAAGCATCCCTGATGGGGAAAAGAGAAGCTTTAGGGCTTACTGCTGGTGTTATGATTAGATGTGTCACAGGGGCACTCATGGGGCCAGGCCAATGTGAAATTAAGTGACAAAAACGTGCCTGGAATAATCCAGCTTGCATTACTTTTTGAGATAACAGCAATTCTATTATTTGGTTGAGCCGCAGTTTTAGAATATAAAGCAAGTATAATAATCTAACAATTCTTCTGAGCTACCAGGATATTTTCTGTTTTCCTTTTGTGCAATTTTTTTTTGTTATGCATTTATTCCCCTTCCTAGGTAGAGCTTCTAAAAAAAAAAAGAATGTAATTATCTCTCCCTAAACTCTAAAAAGCATGTTGACTGAGTTGATATCGAGCAATGAAAGTGTTTTTAGTGAAAAAGACAATGCAAACATTTTGATGGAGCAGTTAGTAAGGTAAGTCCTTACTAGATAGACTCACCTAATGAATGAGACCATCGGAAAACCTTAGAAAGGACTCTTGTAACATGCTGCTTCATCTTTTTTACATAAATTTTGGCCTCAATACTCTGCCACTGGAAAAATCAAATCTCTTTTAAAGACTTAGAAACTTTAAAATTCCTACTGACTTTCATGATTTATTTGTGGGTCGTTATCATTCCACTATGGTAAGTACATTCCAATAAAATATAATTGATGTTCACAATTTGCATTCCTGATTTCCTTTACTTACACCTAAAATTATGATCGTCCCCCATGATTTCCTAAAGATTTTGGCTACAAATGAATATCCATTTCTCTGACTGCTATAATATCAACTTTACTTAGGAAATGGTCTTCTTTAATACAACCATGAGGCCAAGTTAGATTGTAAATCAGTTTAAAGGTCTGATGATATAAAATCAGTGATGGCCTGAACAAAAGAGCAGCAACCTTACACCCTTTGTATGCTTTGAACTAAATTTCCCATAAGCCTCTGTCATGAACAGCTCCTAATTAAGACTAATTGCCACCTGGTTCTGTCAGAATGTTGTATCTAGATGATTTCCAGATGACGCTTGGAGAACTTCTCCAATGTTCTGATGATCTGTTCGGATGGCTTGTTAGTCTCTGGCTACAGGTTGTGAGCTTAGTTCTTGACATGCATTGTTCCTCAGTGGCTTTTTCTGTACACTAATCACAGAGCAAACCCTAAATCTCTGAAGAACTTTGGAAGATGAAGATGAGAAACAATGCCTAGAGCATGTAGAGAAAGACAAATAAATTGGATTAAGCACAGGTACATACTTAGGTCTGGGGTTACACAATGCAATAAAAGAGGTGAAGCAGTATAAATTCTTCCATTATTGTACTGCCAAAATGTTGTTTGCTATTACTCGCAACTTATGATTGAGTTGTTTACAGTTATAGATTATTTACGAACAATTATGATGAAAATTTGTTTTTTTTTTGTTTCAAGCTGTTTGGGTAGTGACGGTCCTTTGGAGGCATATAAATAACAACAACTATTATTACACAGACAAAAATGTGAAACCACATCTGCCGGTTCTTTAGCTGTGGTTGGCTTTTATAATAAATAGAACGACTGTGGCAAAAGAAAGAAGAAATGGTACCAATAGTAATAGGTGCCTTGGGTGCAGTCACAAAACTATTTGCATTGACAAATTCACCATCAGTCAATTACAAAAAGGCAGCTTTACTCAGAATAGATTGCTTCCTACAACAAGACTTCTAACACCATCAAACATCGATGTTGTCCCATCCAAGGACTTTAGAAAGGATTCAATAGGTGAATAAAAATGCCAAATCCAATATGAACATCTGGCTGACTAGGCAACCAATAATAACAATCATATAACAATCATAATAATCACAGTAATCATCATCATTATCATATTTATGACTTTCACATGAGTAGTGAAATGAGTAGGGATAGCACAGTGTACTTACTGGATTATAGGCTGAAGATTCTTTTTTCTCAGCTCATTATCCTCTCCTGGTCTGATTGAATTCTATTCTTATGTCTCAGAGACCATCATTTAAACTTCTCAACTCTACTATGGAATAGGATGAAGTGGAAGACAGTGAATGAACCCAAATCACACTCTGTGAATCATGGTTGAGTTGAGATTGAGATTAGGATCTAGATTTTGGGGACTACATTTTTCTGAAGGTTTTTGTATTCAAAATATTGTGCAATGTCCCAGAGCTTTAAAAAAGTTGTCTATCTCTTCTTTAAAGGAACTACAGGTTGATCTTAACCTTTTCAATCTTCAGCCAAAGATAGCCAAGTGAACAATATGGTCACATATAAACATATTATTGTTCTTACCTCTACTTATCTGATGATGGATGCTTTCTTAGCCTGCAAGCATGGGAAGGAATTCCTTCCTGAATCAAAAAGTTTTAACATTTATTTGTTTGACTGTTCTTGTGTTATCTGTGGTAACAGATTTTTCCTTAGAACTGCAGGATTGTAATATTATAACATGGCAGCATGGAAATATTGTGAGTTGCATTTTCCTCACTGTGGTTTATGCTGATAAAAGCTTCTGAAAATCCCTTTTGTTTCCCCATTTTATGACTGCAAAATACATGAAGGAGAAAAATCATCTGTCAGTTTAAACAACATCTACAATTACTCTACTCTTGTGTTTTTAAGCACAAAAAAGAAAAATGAATAAATTCTACTATCAAGTGCATGTGGATCCTGAAGTCATTTGCTAAATGCAAGCTAGGTATGCCTCTGGTTCTTTGCATTATGTATGTATCACCTGTTCTAGCAACATGAATGTAAAGATGAGCTGTTGTTAGATAAGATTTATAGCTTGACTAAATTAAATATTTGTGCTGCTGCTCTCTTGCTTATTGCTTGACTAGCACTTTGGAGAATAGCCTCTCCTAAGCCTGCCACAAACTGGTATTTTAGGAAATTTAGTAGGAAGACAGATGTTATTCAGAATGTTATAAGAGATATCAACTTTTCTTGGGTTCCTTGGCAGAGGAAAGTAGATGGAAAAGTTGCTACAATATACTGTATATAAAAATAATGTGGTAAAATAATACGAAACTAAAATGCATAACTTGGACAAGAACTCCATACCAAATATAGCTTGATAGAATGAGCTGGAACTGCAACATGGTGCAGCTAGAGGAGAATATTTTTGGACACTACAGTATTTGCTGCTAGAGTAAAGAAGAACCAAGGCATCTCTTAATTAATGTATAACAGTCGTTCATTCCAATAACTTAACAGTCAGTTTTCAGAGCCAATACCTCATAAAGTGATGAAGACAAGAAACAAAAACATGGATTACTATTCAGAAGTTGTAACTATTTAAGTGCACTGACCTAATAGGGAGCTAATAGGGCCAAATGTTTTTTTATTATATGATTCGCTTTTGACAGCAGTGTGAAACATTTTTCAAGCAAAGTTTGCATTTAGTTTTTGAATGACATGCTGGATAAGAGAGTGGATGATCTAAAAAGTAATGGTTCCAAGACAATCAGTACATTTTTAAAATTTATTTGATAAATTCCAATTTTCCTTTGAATAAAAATACATTGTGAGACTGTTAACAACTGTAAGGTGCAATAGAAATATATTGAAACAGTCTTAAAATTCATTTAAAAGGTGATTTTAAAAACAATAGTATGATTATTCTGCATGCATTTAATAATTTTATTATTTTATTACAGTTTGAGAGTTGCACCTGATGATGATGTTGGTTTGGGGTGCAAGTTGTAAGCCACATAAGTAAGAAAAGATCCTAAAACAAAATGAAGATAGGTTTTTAAAGCTTTTTTAAATGTCATGATTGAAGTTCATAGGTAATTGTGAGCTGGAAGAGGAGTCTGCAGCATGTGGTAAAAATGGCGGCCGTGATAGTGCAATTGACATAAAACACAGTTTCATTACACTATCATGGGCACCATCTTGACCTTTCTTATCAGATCTCATGATTACCCCTCTATTTAACTGTGGGAAAGTATTTTGAGAAATCCTTGTATTAGGTGCTCATTGACTGTTTTCCTTAGTGGGTGTAGCAGTTCTAATGCAGATTTTCAACAATGTACAAAAGAAGGATGTAGACAATCTTTAAGGTAGCCTTGTCTTATAAGAAAGTTTCTGTCAGGCGTGAAGAATCAGCATCACACTTTAAGTTCCAGTTAAGAAGATCGATTGCTCATGCCTACATACAAGAAAATCTAGTCCACTAACAATCAGCACTAAACTGGAATTAGAAAATAATTAATGAAGGAGGATTGGACCTGATCACTTGTGGGAACATAGTGACCGCAGACTGATTACTCTCTTGACTCTGCTCTTTGGATCTGCCTTTTATTATCCTACAGTTTGCATGTAAAAGCAATAACAAAATACAAATCTATCTGTAAAAAAAATCTAGTAATGAAAAAGAGTATAATCTTATAGGAGTCCTGGATTTTAAAAAAATGAAAGAAAACTTCATCCATTTTAGAGAATTTTCTCCTCTTTCCGTAATTAACGCTGATTATTCTATGAATAAGAAAGCTATCAGCTCAAAATAAAACAAATTTGTGCTATTTTTGCTTTGTTTTCAGTAGGATAATGAGGATTTTTCTTGAAGGGGCTAATTCTCTGGAATATGTTTGACATTTTTGAAAATAAGTATTTTGAATTCAGATCTTCTGTAAGATTCATATTTTGCTGGGTTTTGGTATGTAAAGAAAATTCTTTGCTTTAAATTACTTGAAAGGAGAGTGACATGCAAATACAGTAAAACGAATTAAGTAAATAAAGCAAATTCCAAACTACATAAATACAAACCAGGTAGTTAAACAAAGAACTTTATTTTGACAAATGGTGTTTATTCACAGTTACAGAAGTGAAGGAGGAATGAAAAGAATGGAAGAAAAATTCCCCTTTTTTATAGAACCAAAGTTGGAACAAAGTTGAAAATTTGTATTGTTTTAACTTTAAGCCAATTATCTAAATATATTGAATCAAAGCTTTTCAATAAACCCTAATTCTACTAGTTATTAAAAATTATTTTAGTTTTAATTCTCTGAGCTATTCAAAATCCCAGTAATTTTTCTTTTCCCTAAAGATATTATGTTAGACTGAAAAAGAAAAAATGCTACATGACCAGATATGATTTGTTTTGTTGTGATGATGGTTGTTTCCTCTGATATCATCATTGTACATGCTTCCTTAGTTTTGCTGAAAAATGGAATAAAAAATCTAAAAATGATCCTGAGTGTTTCTGTGTTTCTAAAATATAAAATATAAAAGAATTTTGGCTAATAAATATCACAACATGGTTATTCAAATTTTTTCTTGGGCCCTGGAAAGATAGCTTCTCAAATAACAGAGATTCTTTCTTTTGAAGCCAAAGTAATTTAATCCATTCAGATCACAAGTGGGCTCCAAAAACAAGATCCTTGTTTTTCTCTAACTGAAAGGTTCCCATGCCTTTTTGACGGCGTCTAAGAACTCTTTACAGTATGACACTTGTTCAGTACTAAAACTTACCCTTTCAATAACAAAGAGTTCAGGATTTGATTTCTATCCATGAAGCTTGCCAACATTAGATGCTCGGTATTTTAATTTATTATTTAAAATGAACACTGAAGAGTTCTTTTCCAGTCATGAGTAACAGATTTCACCCTAATGAAAATGTTGCAACTTGAGTATACATTACACTACTTTGTCTAATACATCATTGGTGGCGTCATTCTCTCTAGCTTGAATTATAAAGCAGCAACAGAATTACAGGTTAAAACCACCTGTTGATTGTAACTGAGGGCATTTGAGGTTCAATTAACTTATTTCTATAGAGCTGAAGGTTTTTCCTCCCCTTCTCCTCCTAATGACCGCAGTACTACATGCTATAATATTAGTTCTCACACCGCATGCATTTTGTCCCTGAAGTGCAAGAAGAAAGATCTTACTAACTAAATATTCATAATTAATATATTTGATACTGAAAGCAGTATTATCTACTGTATATCTAAATCAAGAAATACCTCTGAGAATTGAAAGCCTCAAGATAAAGTCAGTGAAGAGTTGCAATTAACTTTAGTTGCTTGCATGGGTACTTCCACAGTGCAGTGCTCAGCAGCTTGACTCTTGTGCAAAAATGGTCTGGAAATGACTGAATGTCAATTCTCATGGCCAGAGTTCTAGTTGAACCATGTTTAGCATGGCCCATGGCTGATTTCCTCTGTTTCTGTACCTCTCTCACCCATGCAAGAAGAGAGCAGACTTGCAAGATTCCGCATCTCAAATTCATTTAGGAATTAAACTGTGTCTAGAACACAACTATGCTACCATCCCACTATGATGTACCAGTTAGTAGCTTAGATCTAGATTTTCCACTATTTGAAACTTTGACATGTTCAACAGTACGCCCACAGAAATATTTTCTCCACCCACTCTCTTGATTACTTCATTGTATCACATGGCTGTTTTTGAAGATTATTTTGAAACTGCAGTTGGTTCCAAACACAGAAGCTAGTTTACTGTCTGAATGCATTTCACTGGCCGTTTAAAAGTAAAACCAGGTCTCTTGTCAGTTTCCAGTCAGAATTCAAAATGCTGGTGCTCAGCACCAAAGCAGGGATACTTGAGAAAGTGAGCATGTTCAGTCAAATGTGTGTATCCACAATTAAGGCAAGGGCAGCTTTTGTCATAGATTTTGTGCTCACTTAGATCCTGCAATTGTTGACTTTCTCTTCCTTTCCCTTGTCTCATGACCCAGAAATTTATCCTGACACTTAAGAAAGGAAAAGACAAGCGGTAACAATTGGTCCAACATCACTGGAGCCACTGCATTGGAAACTAATTATCTGGGTATCAGTTGTGATGGGCAGAAGTCCTTTGGATGGCTGCCTCCCAGTCAAAATAATGAAGAGAGCATCATTATTAAGGAGAGATCTTTGGACAGAGGCTTTGCTTCCTCACAAGCACAAGAATCTGCCAATTGAAGCAAGGAGGCCGCCTTGCTTTTCAGAATAGCCACATAGCTTCACCTGCCTCATCTGGTACTTTCAATAGCTGGAAGAGGTTATTCTAAGAGGTAATTTATTTCTTCAGAAGGAAAAATTGCTGTCAGATTTGGGAACACCAAGAAGTTCCACTGCTCTTTTCTTCCTAACTTTTTTGTAGGTATGATTCCATGCCTCTGATATTGGGAATGGAAGCATCCGTGTTTTACAAGGATATACTTTGGAAATATCTTTTTGCAATTGCATTTCTTACAATACCTTGTAAGGTTACAATAGGAACATTTTCAAGGGCTTAGTTGCCCTAAGGAGAAGGAGCTCATGAACCCTAGTTTCAGTATTTAAAGCTCTAAATGTTTATCTTTAAGCAAATGTTAGAAAAACACGGGAGTCAATTCCATAAACCTCAATTCCCTATGTTTTTATCTCTAAATTGACAAGAGTTAATGTTTTTCAACAAATAAGGCCATGGCTATGATTGAATTTGTATATGCTTTCCATTCCCCCTCCCCATTTTATGGGGCTTTTAAAACTAAATTTTATGTAAACATTAATAAAAACATAGTAATAAAAACATATTTATCATTCGAATAAAATCATATTTGAATAATATTTTGTAAGCAATCCTGGATACAAATGTGCTGCTAAAGAATGTTTTTGAGTAGAATCTATGAGCACTTATGTCTTAGGTGGAATAGATCTCCGGCTTAGTCAAATCCCCTTTTTAGACATTCATCTCAATACCTTCCACTTGCATTTTTCCTTGTGTTGTTTGTGTAAGGACATCGTTTCATTTAGCAGAAGACATATGGATTTGCAGGCAGTAATTGCATGCAAGATCTATTCACTATTGCCAATTTTCTGAATTTTAGTGTTGACATTGCTAGTTGTATTATCACTGATACGTTTCAGTAAGCCAGTATTCAGCTACTGATCCATTTTTGCAAGCCAACTATCTGGTGGTAAATACATGGAAGCGAGGGCTAAAGCCAAAAATGAGCTATGGTATAGCTGCCTGATTGGCACAAAATACAGTGAATGAAGCCCAGGGTGGCAAGCCAGATACTTGCTGCCTTATGAATAGTGAATGAAATGAGGCTGCGGTGGACCACTGTTTAGAACTACTGTCCTAAGGACTTGCCACTGATTTCTAAAACGTAAACTTCTCCAATAAAGCCTTCTATTTTGTTTCACTCCCTTTAGAACTTTCAAAGAGAATTCGCAAGTCTATCCTGTGCTTTAGAGCCAATAAAATTGTTTCTCTTCTGATGTATAAAATGTTTTGTTAGATATGGAGTTTCCTCTAAATATAATTTTGTTTAAAAATGGCCAGCAAATTTTTTTTTCTATTTTAAGTATCCTTTTTTATGCCTCTGAGAGAGCTAGATTGCAGTTCATGGCATATCTGTTTAAAAGAGTTCATTAGGTCACCATTAGTTTCTAATAATACATCATAATTATTCTTACAAAGTTAAGCTCATTTATTTCCTCTTCCACCTGCCTTACAGAGATAACCTCTAAAGAAAAACGCTGAAGGACTATCAGTCTCTCTTTCAAAGGCTTTTGCCCTAACTGAATTTCTAAACAATTCATTACCTACAAAAGATTTGTGTGAGTATAAAGATAGAGGCCCTAATTCCTTGAATTTATGTTCTTATTTAACTACACTGAGTACAGTGATCCAAATCTGGAAGATTTTAATTTATTTCTGGTAATATCAGGCAAGGGTAGCCTATATATTCAGCTGCAAACTTGCTTTGCACATAGCTGCATAAATCTGCCAACGTAAGTGTAGAATTTGCCAATAATAGCTTATTAAAAATTTTAAAGAGCCATAATTTCTTTCAAATAATAACCAGACAGAATTATACAGTAGTATAAATTGATACTTTTTCTTGAAAAGCTAGTTTTCTGTAGGTGTGTCTTAAGGTTCCATTCTTATTTGTAATGCAGTAGTAAAGGAGTAGTGAAGGAGAACAGAAGTTTCAGGTGTTGGAAGTATTTCCTACATCTGCTTGAAAAAAATAAAGAAATTGCTGGTACCTTGAAGATTAACTAATATATAGTGTTATAAGCTGTCTATTGACCAGAATCCACTAAATCAATATATCATTTAGGAGCCATGGTGATGCAGTGGTTAGAATGCAGTATTGCAGGCAAACTCTGCCCACAGGCTGATCATGATGGGGCTCAAGATTGATCCAAGGTCAGTAAAATGGGGACTCAGATTGTTGGGGGTAATAAGCTGACAATGTAAATCACTGTAAACCACTATGGGATGGTATGTAAGTCTAAGTGCTATTGCTAGCCTATTGCTGTAATTCTAAATAGGCAGGTACATACGTAATAACAAATACGTCCAAATTGTTGGAGGTGTGGTTGTGAGGATGCAACGTATTTTCATATATGGTGGACTTGTAAAAAGGTTAAAGCCTTTTGGATTAAAATTTGGTGGAATATGCAAAAGATATTTAAGAAAAGGATAAAGTTTTCTCTGCAATTGTTTTTATTAGGTATTATTACAGATACTACTGTTATAGATACTAAGTTGATGTTGCATCTAATTACGGCAGCAAGACTTTTAGTTGTGCAATATTGGAAGAAGGAGGAATTGCCGACTATAGAAGAGTGGACTTTGAAAGTTTCCAACTTGGCGGAAATGGCAAAGATTTCAGCATATTTGAAAGACCAATTGCAACAGAGATATATTGTGGAATGGAGAAGATGGATTGAATATATTCAGAATAAATATGGGACTATGGGAGGGAGTTTATTGTATTTAAAAATGTATTGTAAAACTTTTTAATAAAAAAAACAAATACGTCCAAATCGATCTTGCTGGGAAAAGCAGGCAGTGGATTCCTCTTCTTCCATATTGTAGACTGGGGAAATTGAGAATGAAAAGAAAGAAAAATATCTAAAGGTCATCCCTTGAGTTTTGGGAGAGGAGCTGTAGCCCAATGGTAAAATATATGTTGTTGAAGCTGGAGATCCCTGAGATATTCAATCCCTGAAAGTCATTAGTGAGGACAATTGAATAGACCAATAAAAACCTGCTTTCTGTGCCAAAAATAAGATTGAGATGGGGAACTTCCTCTTTTGAAGGTCAGTCTTATTTCCTTATACCAAGGATCTTAACATTTTGCAACACGTTTCTATCACAAAGTTGATAAGGATCACATCATTATTATTTGTTCAAAATAATGAACTTTTGCTCAGAACAGGTAAGATTTCATGTATTACTGGACACAGCACCTAACACAAGACTTTAATTAGGGATGGGCAACTGCTTGTGCCCTCAATTTAATAGTAAAGCTACAATTTTCAGTAGTACATTTTTTTTCTTTGAGATGGGAGAGAATTGTAGAAAAATGCCAAACAGGCATTCATTCATTCATTCATTCATTCATTCATTCATTCATTCATTCATTCATTCGTTCATTCATTCTCCAAAGCAGGGCTTTTCAACCAGTGGTACGGGTACCACCTGTGGTACATTGGCACCTGGCAGGTGGTACGCGACCATCCTAGAAAAGTGGTAGGGGGGAGGGGAATGAGCGGAACCAGTGGCAGCACTGCAAAAGCCTGAGTGAGAGATGGCTAGAACTGCAGGGCTGTCAGGGCTCAGCGGAAGCACCAGGATCAGCACCAGGCTCCTTCTGGAGCTCGGCGCTGATCTTGGCACTTCTGCTGAGCCAGAAGAACCGCTGATCTGCTGGAATGTTGCAGCATATCCAGGGTTTTGTGATTTACATTCAGATGCTTGGCAACTGATTCATATTTATGATGGTCACAGTGTCCCAGGGTCATGTGAAATGACCAAAACCTCCTGAAACCATCCAGCAGACGGGGAATAAAAACCAAATACTCCACCACACCACCCCCGCTGCCAATCCTCAACAGAAATGCTCACAACAATGAAAACCTTGGACAAGAGGAAGAGCGCCACCGGGCAGGCAGGCAGGTGTCTTGCTCGGCTGTGGCTTGGGGGGCACTTTTTTCAGTGCCATTGTAACTTCGAACAGTCAGTAAGCGAACTGTTGTAAGTCGAGGACTACCTGTACTTCATCACTTTTTTCCTTTTTGGGGGGGGGTCATCAAGTTTTTGACACCTTCCTAGGTGACTGGTGGTACTCGGATGTTGCCATATCCTAAAAGTGGTACAATGGGTGAAAAGGTTGAAAAGCCCTGCTCCAAAGCATCAGAAGGCAAGACAAGAAACAATGGGTGGAAACTAATCATGGAGAGAAGCAACCTGGAATTAAGGAGAAACTTTCTGACAGTGAGGATTATTAACCAGTGGAACAGCTTGCCTTCAGACTTTGTGGATGCTCCATTACTGGAGGTTTTTAAGAAGAAATATGCATTGTATAAAGCCTCCAGGCAACACATGCAAATCCCTAAAAACTATCTCAGGGGCTTAATAGCTGGGTCTCTATGGTAAATGTTGTGATGATTATTTGATAGCAGCAGCCTCAAATAGTTTCAAGAAAAATAAGGGCCAAGGGATTTAATTTCATATTCTGATCTTAGAAGCCTGTAAATTCTTTGCTGAAGTTCTACTTTACCTAGAAAGCTGGGATGTAGCCCCCTCCCCATTTTCTGCATGTTGGAGTCTTCTATTGTCACGATATAACTGCTTGAATTATGTGACACAAAAATTAAATTGTCCCATGGTTACAGGACATCAGGTGTATCTGTGGTGCATGTGTTTAAAAGTCAAAATGGTGACCGTGATGATGTGGTTGAAGTTTCTGCTGTTTTTTTTAAGTGCATCTGCATCCGCAACTCCCAGAATTCCTGAGCTAGGAATTCTGGTATCAGGAATTCTGGGAGTTGAAGTCCACAGGTTGCAAAGGGGCCATAGTTACCCACTCCTGACATAGTCAGAGCTTCATTGCACCATCACAGGTGCCATCTTGACTTTTCTTAAAGCTACACCTTGCTGACTCCCCTGTGGGATAGTCAACTAATAATATACTTTCTGTGGGATTATAGTTACTAGGTAACAGGCTTATAAAATGACACTTGACAACATGGTCACTCTTTGACGATATAGTACTTTCTCAAGTGACAGGTTAAAGACCTTTTCCATCTAATAATCTAGATGATTAACTGTCAATAAAAATGGATTAACCGTCTAGATGCTGTATTAGTGAACAGATGAATTAGATTTATTTGGAGAGCCAAATGCAGCCTGAAGTAAAACCAGTTTTGAGCTTGGTGGACTTTTGAAAATATCAAAATTTAAGAGGTCAATAAAATAAACAGGTGGTGGAGTAGGAGAGGGACAGAAAAATAAGCAGTGAGAAATTTGGGCACTTTCCATAGCCAATAGCCTAGTATGTTTCATAGCTAATAAGTACCAGTAATGAATATAATCACAGCTCACCACCTGCCTACCATTTATTTTTGAAACAGAATGTTTTATTACATTTTAATCTCTAATTAAACCATTGCATGCTGCTAATCATTGTTAATTCTACCATTACTTATTGCTAGAGGTTACATCCCAGGGCTATTTGTTACATATGAAATCATATTTAGATTAATTCATTGAGGGGAGAATGCAACGTAGTTCAACCTAATTCCTTCCTTGTGATTACAAAGATCTCTTTTACATATGCCTGATGCTCACTTGAAGGTTTCAGCATGCTGTGCATTGATTGGCTTTTCTTATGCAAGAACTTTCAGAAATTAAGTGATAATAGAAAAACAGGTGTATCACATCTGAAACATACAGATTTTCAGATGCAATTAATAATCTGCTGCAATCCTTTGTGTTTACATTAGCCACATCATGTGAAATCAATATCTGAATTTATCTGTTTTTGTGAACATATTCTCCAATTGTGCCATTACTATGTTCATAGCATTATTTGAGAAACAAACATGGCTATCCAATCTCGCATTCTTAATGTATGTGAACTTAAACCAGGAAGGGTGTTTGTGCAATGGCATCACCATAAATTCTGCTAATCAGAAACAAATTTAATTTAATTTGCGTGAAATGTTCCGAACAGAATAATAAATTCCTTTTTTTATGCTACAAGTATTTGAATGATTTTTATTCACTCTGTCTTAGGGGTACACAGTTTTTTTTATTATATCCAAAGGGTTCGTGTATGGTGTTGGGTTGCATGCAGGTGCCACAACAAAGGCTGAATATGACTCAGTTTAAATGTAATTAAATTCTACTATATTAACAAGTATTTAATAATGTATCATTTTTGTTAAATTAAAAGTTGATACTTGGGGAAAAAATTCTGAAATATTCTACGGCTACATCTGAGGCTTTTACGGCAGATAGCTCTGTGCTTTAGACTAAGCCCTTTTATGCTAGATCAGCACTATCCATTGGCCTGGTCTGGGTTCCGAGATCCTGTTTGCATGTATTCCCTTCAGTTAACATCACTGCCTTGGCCCTGGCCCAGAGACCCTCCTTCTACCAGAGACCCTCAGATCTGTCCCACTCCTGCCCAGGCCCCCATAGGCACCCTTGATGCGAACTATGTAGAGCTGGCCACGCCCACCCAGTAGGCCATATGCACTCTAGCCACGCCCACCCAGTAGGCCATATGCACTCTAGCCATGCCCACCCAATAGGCCAGGCCCACCCAGTAGGCCACGCCCACCCAGCCCCTTGAGGGCAACTGCAATACTGATACGGCCCTCAATGAAATTGAGTTTGACACCCCTGACTTAGATCTTCTTTCTGACATCAGCTTCAGTCTTCTGCAAAATTTGAATTGTGGTGTCCTGGATTCCATAAAGGTCTATTCTCTTGATTTCTGCAAACCTTCATGTTTCAGACTGATTTCTCCAACTTTGATCCTTGGATTTTTTTTTGTAGTTAGTATATTTTTTTCTTATCTCACTAAATGCCTTCAGATTTGTGGTTTGCCTTAGCATCTGAATCTGGATGGTTATCATTAGACCCTGAGAATATTACTAAATTTCCTGCTTTTTTAAAAGGCCATAGAACAAGCTTTCAATAAATATTGTAAGACAAAAATGGTACTCTGAATTGGAAGGTAGAAAACCAGACTCTCTCTCTCTCTCTCTCTCTCTCTCTCTCTCTCTCTCTCTCTCTCTCTCTCTCTCTCTCTCTCTCTGTGTGTGTGTGTGTGTGTGTGTGTGTGTGTGTAACAGGGATGAGTGGGAGACCCTGGTCTGCTTATTGTTCACCAACACTGTTTCTTTAGGAAGAGACTGCCTCAGCAAAATCCCATGCTGGGAATGGCCCAGCAGAAGAATGCAAGCTCATTAGGTTTGCTTAAAACAGCACTGTGTCGCAATGTCAAGAGAAAGGCAAAGTCTGGGAAACTTGGCAGGAAGTTGAATGTCCCTGTATTATTTTTCACATGACTTGGTGACGGTGATGGCATCTGAAAATTCTGGAGGATTTTGTTTTTCTATTCCATCTGTGAGATGAAATATTCTTTACATTGCTTGCTCAATAAAGAGACTCTGTGGTATGTCATTTGACAAGCACAAGATTACTTGGAAACTCCTACCAGCATTATTTAGAATAGTTGTGAAGCTTCTTGGCCGTCAGAATGCTGTTATTAATATGTCAGATACATCATATTTCATATGAATACTTCAAGAAAGAGGTTCTGTGAGAAGATACCAGTGCTGTCAACTCCCCAAACTCATAGCATTAGGTTAAATCTTGCTCTACCAGTTGTAAGTTTCATTTTAAAAGTACCATCTGTTGTTGAAGAAAACCCCTCATATCTTAACTCTTTGTTCTTATCAACTTGTCAGAAAATGGGAAAATATTAGTTTAATTTCTTTGTATTCGCACTTTTAGTAGGGCAAAAAGTGAATTTTTAAATCATTCTGAAATTAGGTCTGCAAATACCATCTAATCTGAAGACAAAAGGAAAAATAGTAATTAATAGTACCTTTTTTCTTTAAAGAACTCAAAGTATAATATCTATTTCAGAGTAAACAAACTCCATACTCTCAGAAATTTAAATCTATACTTTATTTATTTATTTAATTTATTTATTTATTTACATACATACATACATACATACATACATACATACATACATTTACCTGCCACCCATCTCACTGTTGAGCAAAGCTTACAAGATTCCTTACAACATAGGAATATAAAACAAAAAAAAATGTTACTTCCAAGTTACAAATCATTTGGGGATATTAGTGGAAAAAATGCATGGAACGAATGCAGCTGTATCACTGTATATACAGGTACCTTTGTGTCTTTTAAGATTTTTTTTCTTTTATGCACTGAAAAGTTGATGTTAGCTGCCTTAGATATTTCTCTTTGAAACAGAACAGCAAAATAGGTAATGCTGTAAACAAAGAAAGAATCTGCTTTTAAATCATATTTTGAGCCCTTTCTTTGCTGATTGGATATGAGCATGGGGTTAAAAACTCAATTTTCCTTACAGAAGCTCATTATGGCTCCAGGGGATTCAAAGCTTTCAAAATAGAATAAATCCTCAATGCTGCCATCTAGTGATAGAAAAACCAGCTTCCACAAAATAAAAAATACTGGTATTTATTTGATATATGTAATAACTTCTAATCAATGTATACTAGAAAATCTCACATGTTTAGGTGAGGAGATTCAAGAAATGGAGGGACAGTTCAGGTAATTAATTTCTGATATAAGGTAATTTTTAAAGTTCTGCTTTAGCTATTAGACTAAGAATAAAGGTTAAATTGTTATTGGAATGATTAGGACCAAAGTTGTTGTTGTTGTTGTTGATGATGATGTTGGAAGGACCTTTGAGGTCTTCTAATCCAACCCCTGCTCAGGCAGGAAACATTTATATGAGGTTCTTATTCTCATTGCTACAGTTTGATGCTGTTGGCACTTGTAAAGATATGCTGAAATCAGAAAACAGAAATCAAGTTCTTTTGATATCTTTCATTCCAACTCCCACCAACAGACTATTGCAGTCATATGGCATCATTGTAGCACACAAATCAACTAAAGCCCTCCAAAATATCCTAAGTAAACCAAATGACCCAGGAGCCTCATAAGAAAAAACAGGAGTCACACAGTGTAAGGAGTGCAACAACCAATAAGTAGGACAAACAAGTAGAATCTGATAGACCTGCATCCATGAACCACCCCAAGTAGCAGTCAGAAGACATGATAAAAACTTCTTAATTTTACAACACATGGACAGACTAAACCATAATTTCAACTAGGAAACTGTGAGTATCCTAGATCAAGTCAAGTCCAAAACTGCAAGAGAATTCCTGGAAGCATGGACAAATTGGCTATCACCAGGCACATAGAGATAAACAACATACATGCCATTTTAAAAAGACAAGTAGACAAAAGAAAACAAAAAGACCAAAACACCTTCACACCAGCAATCAACATCCAGATAAGCAGAGATTAATAACAAAATTAACATTACACCAACAATCAAGAAGCAAACAATACCCCAATCAAGGAACTTCCAAACAAGTAAACAATGAATAACAACCCAATCAAGGACTACCCTCACCAACAATGACTGGGCAAGCCACTAGAATATAAAATGAGAGCAAACCTCATTCCCTACCAGCACTGATGATGTTACCTAGTTTGATAATGAAATATCTGCAAGAAAACAACCATGCTCAGAGAGTACCAGGGACTCTACAGTTCAACCCTGAGCTACAAATAATATTTTCTGTTGATGCATACTGACTGTCTTTATGATGATGGTATGATTTAAAAGAGAGGCTTCAGTGTAGATATTTTTAGTGTGTGGAAAGACCCTACTTATGCTGTATATTCTTGGAGGTGTAGCTTAGAGACAGTTTATGAGTTTGGGCAAAGCATTTTCAGAATCTGATCATCTCCTATCCAATATTATTTTGAAGAAGAGATGTTATATGTAGATGGTTTAATTCAGTATTAACCCTGCTGAATTAAACTTCTCTGGGTTAGGAGCAATCCAAAATGAAAATATAAATCTACATTCAAAATGGGGAAACTGTGGCCTTTGAACTCCAAATCCCCCAACAATCATGGTAATTATAGAGGATGCTAAAAGTTTTAGTTTAGTAATACCTGGAGGACCACAAGTTATTTTTACCCAAAGTAACTCGGTTATAGAAGTCTAAGATTGCTAAGTTGGGAGGAAATGATTGTTTTGAGCTTTCAGTTTCAACCTTTTCCATCTTTTCCTAAAGATGCTGTGATGTTTCTTCAGCTGTGCTCTAATACACATTCTTAGATCACCACTCCTCCCCAAATATCAGTCCAGTGATGTGGGCCAGGACAAGAAACAGAAGCAGCACAGATTGCAGGAGTGCTGTCTGTGGCTATAAGATAGGATAACAAAATTTAGAAAGTCCTGGGGTTTCTTTTTAAATCATACACCAAAAAATCATGGAAGAGTTATGTTGTGTTTCTTTTCCTTTTTCTCAGGACTGACTTGCCATGTCTCCTTCCTTAACATTTCATTGCTGCCTTTCCCTTTCCCAAGACTAGCTCTACTTCTCTACTTTCTTCCACACCAAGTATTCATAAAGAATTCTCTGAAAAAGTTCAGACAATGTTATTACGACTTTCTCTGGGAACAGACCTGTGCCTGTAATGTACTGTACTAAAGAAAGTTAACCATCCTTAATGAACTATTGCTCTTTGTTGCGGGCTGCAGAATATGATAGAAAGCATTACAATGGAAACCCACACATTGTGTTAGAAATACAAATAGCAAATCACAAATTAATATGCATCTCACTGAATCATTGTGGTTTATGCTACAATGAATACTGGAGAAGTAACTGTTGATGTTATCTCTGTTTTATTAAGGGTTACCAAGGCGATGGTAATAAGACTGTCAACCAGAATAGTCCAGAGACTAAAGGTTAAATTCCAAAGGGGCATCATCTCTCAAAAGAAATTATAAGATGGACGATCTGTTCTGCTCACATGCAATCTGATCTCATGTAAACATACATTTTAAGAGAATAATCTTTATATAAAAAAAGAATTAATCTGGCATGAAAGGATGGAATAAAGCTGGAATGAATTAAGCATTTAAATTCCACTTGGTCTGCCAATAGCTGAGGTGAATTCCAAAAGGGCAGCTATTTAAATTCTCATTCAAAGCTGAGTTTTACTATTAAAATGTGGATAATGATGTTAGTTTGTTCTCCAGGCTAGTTTCAAACTCTCTGGACATTAGCTACTTCATAAAAGCTGCACCAAGGACTTCCCAATTTTGATGTTTTACTTTGCAAGGTCTCTTTTATATATAATTTATGGGGTAGGAAAAAATGTTAAAAATTATGATCGTTCTTTTTTCCTTTTCTTGTTTTCATTCTCAGCAGTCACCCACTATCAACTTTTTTGTTTGTCATTTTCTCCTTTTGTAATTGTTTGAATTTTCTCATGGAGTTCTCTCATAAATAAACCCATGTTTGGAATACCTGAGATGATGGCCTTATGCTGAATATCCAAAGCAGTGTTGCCCATGAAACCACTGATTTTAGGAACACTTGATGGTGTCAAATTGAAGCATATGTTCACTTGCTATAGAGCTTGGCTTGTCTTCAAAGATTTCTTACCCCGTTTCCCATCCTAGAAAATTTCCTTCCCACACCTTGACCAATTTTCCATGTCTTGCTCTCAAGAACACCATATCTGCTGCTGCTGCTCTTGGTAGATACTACAGAATAGTTCTTAATTGGCCATGATGCTTGTTGGATGTATCAGGGGGATAAAAGTTAATCCACTCCCCATCATTTTTGTTGCTATTGTCAATAGTAGTGGTTATGACAAGAAAACTGTTGCTTGAAAAAGATTGCTGCTTGATAGCTGAATGTTGCCTAAGCACTGGGTTAAAGAAAATATTATGGACCAATTAAGTCCAGCTATTGATAGTTGATCACTAGATTTCCTGAAGTGGAAAACTGGCATTAGTTAAAGTCCAGTGAACTCCATAATGAACCTTGATCTGTGCCAATGTTTAGATACTTTCTACCCCATTTCCTATGATATATCTACAAAGCAGGAAGACCAACTAAAGGTGTATCTTGTTAATCGGAGTCTAATGTCTGATAACTCTTGATGAATTGTTTCTGCTTAATCATAACATGAAATTTGCATACCAGATTACTAGATTAAAAAAATCTAGTAAGAGGCGACAGAGTGGCTTTTTAATGAAAAACTAGGATAAAGAGATAAAAATGATGGAGGCAACAAAACTCCATTTTGGTAATGTGCTAACAGGGAGAATATATATATATATTTTCTAAAAAAGGAATTAATGGGACCATAAGAGTGGAGGGTCCTTTATGGAAGCTCTTCCTTGAATTGATTCTTAGTCCTTTGTATGGCATTGCTTTTCATTGTACTTAGTCTTAATTTGATTTATATTAGGATTTTGATTTATAACATTATTAAAATGAAACCAATGACTCACATTTACAAGTATATTGAGATATGTCCTCTTGAACAGAATTTCTGTTCTGTCAGGAGACACTGAAAAAAATAAGTTCAAACTCAAGGTTTTTAAAGACTGGGAACTGCATCCTATCAAATTGGCAGGCTGTGATTATCAGTATGTTGGTTTGCACAAAAGTCTCTAGATTAAGAGTTCTATAGATCAGTTTGCATGAATTAACACGGGGGAAGATTGGGGCTTGGTTGCATTTGTGGTATATTAGCCAAAATATGGAAAAAATAAAGTCTAAAGACCATTAACAGGAGATGCCATACGTGGCAGAGATATGTCTAAAACTGGTAACCTAAATTTCTCCCTTACTAAAAAGTGTTGGGTGAAAATATTGACTGACCATATGGGTTACAGAAGTCAGTTTGACCCATCTAATGATGACCGTAACACATGGAAAATTGAAACTTGAAATGTAAGAGGAATAAGTGCTGAAGAGCAGTAAGAAGATGATAACAGTATTCTAGTATTTGAAAGGCACTCACAAAGAAGAGGAGCTCAAATTATTTTCCAAAGCACCAGAGGGCAGGAAAAGAAAGAACAGATGGAAACCAATCAAGGAGAGAAGCAACCTGGAGGAGAAACTTCCTAACAGTAAACAATTAACCAGTGGAACAGCTTGCCTTCAGACTTTGTGGGTGCTTCATCACTGGAGATTTTTAAGAAGAGACCGGATAGCCACTTGTCTGAAATGTTATACGGTTTCCTGCTTAAGCAAGGGGCTAGAGTAGAAGACCTCCAAGGTCCCTTACAGCTCTATTCTATTCTAAGAGCATAAAATAGGAAATAAAATGGAAGAAATAAAAATAGATACATTAGGTATGTATGAAACCAAGAACTGATGGAGAGTGTAGTAAATGTGAATGAAGATGGTTTGATTTTATGGCATGCTGATCAATGAAAGGATAAAATGTATGTCAAAAAATATGAAAGGATATTAGCTAGGTTGTTATAGATTCATATATGTTGATAATAGTTATATTCCAATTAACAGTGATAATGGGTGTTATGTCAGTAGCTTTATTGCAAAGAAGGTTCCTTTGAAGCGGGAAGCCTGGGTGCAATTATTGTCTAACGTTGTAACGGCGGGAAAGTCCGGGCTAGGGATTGGATACAGTTCAAACGGCTCGAGTATATAAGCCGGAGTTATTTTGACAGTTGACCGTTGACATATGTGTATTAATAAACCTTCTTGCTGTTAAAACCTCACTGAGTCATTCGTCTGTCTGAACCTAACAAGTGGCGACGAAGGTGGGATCGACGGCGGACTAGTGAAGGATCGGCGACAACCAGCTGTGCGTAAGGCGGTAAATTTAAAATACACAGTCAACCGCAAGCGGCCACGGCGGAATCAACAAACCTCCAAATGGCGCAACTTGGCTCTTTAAAAGAATTTGATTCAAACTACCCAGAGGACTGGGAAGAATATGTTGGACAGGTCGAAGGGTTTTTGCTCGTGAACGGCATAACCGACGACCGTAAGAAGGCGGCTGCCTTATTAACTATCAGCGGCACACCCGTGTACCGGGTTGCCGTCGGACTCTGTCAACCGTTGCTGGTATCAAGCGTTTCGTACGCTGACTTACTGGCCAAATTAAAAGTACATTTTACGCCGAAAAGATCAGAACTCTATTGGAGGCGCATTTTTGAAAAACGCAATCAGAGACCGGGCGAGTCAATCACAAAATTCGTTGCTGCGGTCAGAGAAGCAGCGTTACGCTGTAAATATGACAATCTAGAAATAAGGATTCGTGATAGAGTGGTGCTGGACTTGCGAGATGAACAGTTACAAAATCGAATCATCGCTAAGCCCACCGGCGACTTACAAGAAGTCCTTGACGAACTTTTGACGTATGAATCTACTGGAAGCCGTGACCCCCCCCCCGCAATAGCATGGCTGCTTCATCCGAAATAAACCTAGAAAGCCGTGTGGACAGTGGGGAGGCGGATCAACAATGGGAAGCCGACATAGCCGAAGTCACCAGAAGGGTTGGAAAAATGGCGGCAAGACCATCCCACAGCGAAGGACCAGAACCGAGTTGCCGATTCCAAACAACAGCACCACAACGACAACCGAGAGACAATCCAACAAGACCGCGCGACAGCGACATCAGATGTGGAAGCTGCGGGGGCAACCACCCCAGAGCAACATGCAGATTCCGCTCTGCTAAGTGCAGAATGTGTGGAAAGACCGGCCACATTCAAGCCATTTGCCGGGGTCGTCCATGCGACAATCGCCTTCACGAAATCGACGTTTGGGCCGAAGGCAAGGTAACCCCTTACTATAGTGGCAATGAGACCCCTAGACCTTTGGCACAGTACCCCAACCGCGGGGAGGTGGCGCGGGTCAACCACATAGGAAAGCCAAGAGTAAATCATATTCTAAGACCAAAATTAAAAATCTTAGTCCATCTGCAAGGAATCCCTTGCAAAATGGAAGTTGATTCCGGGGCCTCGGTATCAATAATTTCCAATGAGACCCTTAAATTTATTGAACGTAAAAGTGGCCAAAGAATTCCACTCAGTTCAACAAAAATTCAATTAGGTGACTTCCAAAAACCCCCAATAAATATTAAAGGGAAGGTCATTTTAAAAGTTAAGTATAAAGGGTTTAATGGCTTCTTAGACTTATTAGTCACCGAAGGCCATAGAACTAGTTTAATTGGACTTAATTGGTTCCCAGCTCTGGGAATTTGGGTTGGGGGAATAAATACCATTAATAACAATAAGACCCTCAAATCTGTCTGCGATGAATTCGCAGACGTATTTGATGGATCTTTAGGGAAATATAAGGGCCCCCCAATTAACTTTAACCTAGACCCGGCAGTTAAACCCATTAGGCTTAAGGCCTGACGGGTGCCTTTCGCCCTGAAGCAAAAAATCGAGGCCGAGCTCGATAAGCTTGTAGGCCAAGGCGTATTAGAACCGGTCGAGGGTGGCTTGTGGGAAACACCAATCGTCACACCCCTAAAACCTAATGGGGATGTGAGGATTTGTGCTGATTACAAAGCCACCCTGAACCTTGGAATGAAAAAGCATGCTTACCCGGTCCCGACGGTGAAACAGGTCCTCGCGACGATCCAGGACGGCGCCATCTTTGCCAAACTCGATTTGGCGCAGGCGTATTTGCAACTTACTGTTTCAAGGGAAGCTGCTGAAGCTCAAACTATTGTCACCCACAAGGGGGCGTTCCGAGTCCACAGACTGCAATTTGGTATTGCAGCAGCTCCAGGCATCTTTCAGGAGGTGATGGAGAGGACTTTAAAGGGCATACCTGGTGTATGCCCTTACTTTGATGATGTCCTAATAGCTGGAAGAAATGAAGAAATTTTAGCTGAGCGTCTGGAACAGGTACTGGGGAGATTTAGGGAGGCTGGACTTAAATTAAAAAGGGAAAAGTGCTGTATTGGAGTTAAATCCACTGAATTCTTAGGATTTAGAATAGATGAAAAAGGAATTCACCCTACAGCTGAAAAAATTAAAGCAATTAAATTGGCACCTGAACCAAAAAACAAGGCTGAATTACAAGCCTTTTTAGGATTAGTCAATTTCTATCACACATTCTTGCCACATAAAGCTGCCATCGCTGAACCATTACACAGACTATTAGATAGAAAAACCCCATGGCAGTGGCAAGAAAAACATAGAGTCAGCTTTCAAACCTTAAAAGATATTCTATCTAGCCAATCCACAGTTACTCATTTTATTGAGAACAAACCGATCTATTTAGCTTGTGATGCTTCACCTTATGGTGTGGGGGCTGTCATCAGCCACATGGATTGTCAGGGCATTCAAAAGCCAATTGCATACTATTCCAGGACGCTTACCAAAGCTGAACGGAATTATGCACAAATTGATAGAGAAGCATTAGCTATTGTGGCAGGAGTAAAAAAGTTCCATGA
The DNA here is from genome assembly GCF_947247035.1 of Vipera ursinii. Lineage (NCBI taxonomy): Eukaryota > Metazoa > Chordata > Lepidosauria > Squamata > Viperidae > Vipera > Vipera ursinii. The sequence continues at coordinate 57,207,370 of NC_139518.1, read as the reverse complement.
TTACCTTTATGGTAGGAACTTTACCATACTCACTGACCACAAACCGTTACTGGGACTGTTTAGCACTGATAAACAGACACCCCAAATAATGTCTCCCAGGATGCTGAGGTGGTCAATTTTCCTCTCAGCATATTCATTTTCTTTGCAACATAGACCCGGTAAGGAAATGGGCCATGTGGATGCCCTTAGCAGACTGCCTTTAACTAACACCGAGGGGGACCCTGCCCCGGTAGGACAAATTATGTCACTACATGAAATTCCTGAATGCCCCTTAACAGCTAGAGAAATAGCTGAGGCCACTAAAAAAGACCATATTCTCAATAGGATTATGACCTGGGTACTAGGGGGATGGCCAAGTAGTAACCCTGACTCCAAGTACACTCCATATTTTAGGAGAAAAGATGAACTATCATCCCATTTGGGGTGTATATTGTGGGGTAACTGTGTTGTCATTCCTGAACTTCACAGGAATACAGTTATAACTGTATAACTACATGAAGGTCACCCTGGGATTGTCCGAATGAAGGCATTAGCCAGAAGTCATTTGTGGTGGCCGGGGTTAGACAAGGCTATAGAACAGACATGTCAAACACAAGGCCCAGGGGCCAGATCCGGCCCGCAAAGTGGTTTCATGTGGCCCACGAAGCCACCCTGGAAACAGTGAGGGAACGGCCCCCACTGCCTTGGCCCTGGCCCAGAGACCCTCCTTTTGCCAGAGACCCTCAGATCTGTCCCACTCCTGCCTGGGCCCCCATAGGCACCCTTGATGCGAACGATGTAGAGCTGGCCACAACCACCCAGTAGGCCATACGCACTCTAGCCACGCCCACCCAGTAGGCCACACCCACCCAGTAGGCCACGCTCACCCTGGCCATACCCACACGGCCCCCTGAGGGCAACTGCAATGCTGATGCGGCCCTCAATGAATTTGAGTTTGACACCCCTGCTATAGAAGAATGTGTTTCAGGGTGTTATCAGTGTCAGCGATCTAGGCCTGAGCAGGCACATGCACACACGCATAAGTGGGAATTGGCCAGGAATCCATGGTCTAGGATTCACATTGATTTTGCAGGGCCATTTCAAGGCCTAACCTTCCTAGTTGTGGTGGACAGCTTCTCTCGGTGGCTGGAGGTTGTGCCTGTTACTTCAATGTCATCTGGTAGAACAATACAGGTTTTAAGGGGCCTCTTTGCCACTCACGGGTTACCTGATGTGATTGTATCTGATAATGGGCCCCAATTCACCTCTGCTGAATTTCAGGGTTTCCTCAAGGCCAACTCGATTAGACATGCAACATCAGCGCCCTTCCACCCTTCCACCAACGGCTTGGCTGAACGCAACGTTAGAACCACCAAAGACGCCTTGAAGCGAATCATCCGTGGCGACTGGCACCAAAGACTTGCAGACTTTTTGCTGACTCAACACACAACCCCTTGCACGGCTACCGGGAAAAGCCCTGCAGAAATGAGTTGGGGCAGACGGCTAACCACTAAACTGGACCGGTTACACCCTGACAGACTACCCTCTAGTGCAGAACCGGACATTCCAAACAGGTCCTTCAAGATTGGAGACTTAGTTTGGGCCAGGAACTATGGACCGGGGGACAAATGGGTTCCAGGGGTAGTCACTGACATAATGGGGCCGTTGTCTTACACCATTGAGGGGGAAGGGAATAGAGTAAGTAAAAGACATATTGATCAACTAAGAAAGAGGGTTCCCGAAAGTGTGTCAGTCAATGGGGGTCAAATTGAACACAGGGGTGATACTGCATCTTGGCTTAATCAAAATGACTTTCCAGATAGTGGAGGAGAAGTGGAAACTCAACCCAGTATAGCTGTAGCAACTCCACAGCATTGTCAAATTGATTGGGAGTTGTTTCCTATGGACAGGCCAGCAGTACCTGAACAACAACAACAACAGCCACAACAGCAATTACAATCAGTTATTAGAGAAACTTCAGAGCCAGTAACCCAAAATTCCAGGCCCATAACAATCAGCCAGTCAGTTAACAATGACGTAAGAGGCAAGTCCAATAGATACCCATCTAGGGTCCATAAGCCACCCAAATACTTGAGAGATTACGTCAACAAATAACATCAACTGGGGGGGAAGGGGTGTTATGTCAGTAGCTTTATTGCAAAGAAGTTTCCTTTGAAGCGGGAAGCCTGGGTGCAATTATTGGCTAACGTTGTAACGGCGGGAAAGTCCGGGCTAGGGATTGGATACAGTTCAAACGGCTCGAGTATATAAGCCGGAGTTATTTTGACAGTTGACCGTTGACATATGTGTATTAATAAACCTTCTTGCTGTTAAAACCTCACTGAGTCATTCGTCTGTCTGAACCTAACAAGTGGTGACGAAGGTGGGATCGACGGCGGACTAGTGAAGGATCGGCGACAACCAGCTGTGCGTAAGGCGGTAAATTTAAAATACACAGTCAACTGCAAGCAGCCGCGGCTGTTAAAACCTCACTAAGTCATTCGTCTGTCTGAACCTAACAATGAGGGAACCAGAAATTAATTTGGGGAAAACTATCCAATATTCCAAATTAATTCAAATGAAGGGAAAAATTATTCTGTTAAGTCAATGTATGGTTAGGTGGAAACAAAATAACAGAATATAGAAGACATGATTGGGCCATTTGGGGACCCATGAATAAAGGAAAATGGTGAGATATGAATATCTGGTTAGAAAAAGGTCTGCCTCTTTTGAAAATACGATTTAATTCTCATCTATATATACATTCATGCAACAGAGTGAATATCAAATATGAATCATAAGGCACAATTGATTTGTGATGAAATACAGAAAGATTTTTTTTAAAGTGCAAGGGGGATAAGAGGTACTGACTGGAGGACACTAGGTTTATTTGGAAATGTCAAGACTGAATCTTAGAGATAAAACAGAGACAAGACTAGGAAAGAAGAACAAAAAATATATTCTATAACCAGTATACAGATCAAAAGATAACTGCAAAAAATGTAATCAAAGACAGCATGGAATGGTTAAAGAAATGAGTCAAAGAAATACAGAGCCCTTTTTATAGAAATAAAATAATATTTTGGAGATGAGTGGAGAGGGCTAAAAACAGAACTTCCAGCAAAGTGAATGAATTAAAAATAAAAAGTGATGAAGTGATCTAGGATGGATTGAAATTGTGGAATGCTGGAAGGTAGATGTGCATAGCAGTTCTCTCTGAAGCATGAAACAGGCTTCTTTAAGGCACTGCAAATAAGTACTGCAAATATACATCACTCCAGATCCAAAGAATATTTCCTCTTTGACATCTGAATGCAGTATAGCTCTAATTGGAAGGAGTACTTAGTACAGACATGTCAAACACAAGGCCCGGGGGCTGGATGCGGCCCACAAAGTGGTTTCATGTGGCCTGCGAACCCATCCTGGAAACATTAAGTGAACAGCCCCTGCTGTCTTGGCCCCAGCCCAGGCTGGCCAGTAGCCAATGTACAATTTCATGGTGGTCATCTATACTGAAATACATTCAGTCTTAGATCCACAAGGCCATCTGGAAACAGTGAAGGACTGGCCTGTGCCGTGTCAGCACTGCCCCCTCGGTGCATGCTGGGGAGGTATCACCCTTTGTGAGGAATGAAGAAATGCACCATTGCCTGGAAGTGGCCAGCACATGGCCCTGCCAAAAACTGGGCAGGCTAGGGGCTGGCAGCATTGCGCAGGTAACATCGACTCTCACGCTGCTCATGGCATCCCCTCCCCTAGAGCCCACCAAGCCAGATATGTGAAGTAGGCGAGGGCCATGTGCTGGCCACTTCCAGGCGACGGTGCATTTCTTCATTCCTCACGAAGGATGACACTTCCCCAGCTGTGTTTCTTGCCTGTTTTTCTCCCTCCCTAATCTCAAATATTTTCTCACCACTCTGTTCTTTGGAAGGAAGGAAGGAGAGGGAAGGTCTGAGGGAAGTCCTACCTTAGTCCTGCCCTGCTGCCCTTTCACCATCCCCTTGCTCCCGCCTCCTGGCCTATGCTGGGGGGTCTCCCTATTGCTAAGGAAACTTTGGATACAAAGCCAGGTCTCCTCACATGGAGAGGGAATGGGCCTCCCTCTTGATTTTGCCCTCGAACTCATCATGAGCAACCTGGCTAAGGAGAACAAGCACAGCAGCAGCAGCCTTGAGGAGGAGGTAAATGCAGCTGGGCACCCCCTTGGGGAAGTGGGGCTGGGCTTAGTGCCTTGGGTGCTTGAGGGCTGGGCTGGGCATTTGACCTCCGCACCACTGTCCAGCCCCCCCATGGCCTGAGAGGAACAGTGAGGCTCCTCCGGTGGACCATGCCTTGGCACTTCCCTGGTCCCATCTCCTTCTGCCAGAGACCCTCAGATCTGTCCCACTCCTGCCCAGGCCCCCATAGGCACCCTTGACACAAATGATGTAGAGCTGGCCATTCCCACTCAGTAGGCCATGCCCACCCAGTAGGCCACGCCCACCCTGGCCACACCCAGCTGGCCCCCCGAGGGCAACTGCAATGCTGATGCGGCCCTCAATGAAATTGAGTTTGACACCCCTGACTTAGTGGGAATCTTAGCGCCAAGCCAAAGAGTGGAACAGAAACAAGGACTACAGGTAGTCCTTGACTTATGACCATAATTGAACCTGGAATTGTGGTCATAAGTTGTGATAACTACTTGGGTCGCTAGTTAACTATGCTCAGTTTTGCAACCTGTTTTTGCAGTGTTTGGTAAGTGAAGTGCGTCAATTGTTAAGCAAACTATTATAGCCAATAGGTGTTTTTTGCTGGAAACTAGAAGTAAACACCAGTTTCTAGCAAAAAAAAGCCAAATATTGTGGTCATGTGACTATGGGATGCTACGAAATGGCCATAAATGTGAATCAGTTGCCAAGCACCCAAAATGCAGTCACATGATCACAGGAGGGGTGGCTATTTGAACTTTGAGGCTAGGACATATGCAGTTCTGGGGACTTTGTTGTAACTCTGATCAGTCTCTAAGCAACTGGTCATAAGTCAAGGACAACCTGTAGTGTTGCTTAATGTTTTTATTGGAGGGATCATAGTTTTGACCTTAGATGTTGCATTTTAACCTTGACACCACAAAGAGTCATTACTGTCAGAAGGAGCCCTCCCAAACTCTGCAATGTTAATGCCTAGGAAAAAAAAAGAAAAGGAATTCATAAATGCTCTGAGAAACTTTAAAAATATTAACACTGCAGGTGCAGGTGGTATAATTGAAAAACATGTTAAAATGTGTGTTGCTAACTAAGTCTTGTTCTTATGTATTTCCCTGTACAGATATGTACTCTTTATAATATTTGGCTATGGTTCAGAAAATTAATTTTCCTTTTTATTAATTTTTTGTGAGTGGACATCCATTATTATTTTTTGCCTTTGTTTCATTAAACAGAACAAACAGAACATATCTACATGGCATAGGATTTGCACGTTCCAAGTTCCTTTGATTAAACAATGCCATGCGTCAGGACCTTGGAAGTGTGCCTTTTCTGTCACAGAGCTTGCCCTCTAAAATGGATTCCCCTCTGAGATTCAGGTGGGTCCCACCCAGCAGGTGATTCAGAGATCTTGGAAGCTCTGTCTCTTTACCACGGGGGTCTTCAAACCTGGCCCTTTTATGACTTGTGGACTTCAACTCCCAGAATTCCTCAGCCAGGCAAGCTTTACCAAGTCTTTGGTGAAGGTGATTGAAGGCCCTTCTGGTAAAGGGCGGTCTGCTTCTTGCTGTTGCCCAATGTTATCCTCTTTTGATCATTTTTGTGTCACTGTATTGCCCTATTGTTTTTCAGGTAAATACTCTACCAGTACTAAGAGGTTTTCTTTTAAATCAGGAAATCTAACTTTGGACAAGAACAGAAAGAGTATGCTTTCTGTATTTTATGATTTTTAGTTTGCTCTGTTTCTGAATCCCATTTGCCAAATCCCATTGACATACATACTCAAGAAATCTCCACCTGAAAATTTCTACCATTTTTGGTCACATATAACCTGCAATACACATTTCCCCCCACAATATATATATATTTAAAGTGATTTGTGTTGTGTATTTACTTATTGTTATGTATGCTCACGTTGTGTTATAATAGAAGTTAACAGGCTGAGGTAAAAGCCGTGGCAGCTTTTGACAGCTGTCAAAAGCTGCCGGGCGGAACTGCGCAGGCGCCAACCGGCTGACAGCTCAACACGCGCTACCGATGACAGCTCCGAGCTGTCAAACCCGGACGGCCCCGATTGGTGGAAACAAACGGCGCGGGAACGAACTCACCCCTGATTGGTCAAACTGCCGACAGCTGCCAGTATAAATAGATGTCATGTTCTTATGTTGTTTGCCTGGTTCTAAATAAAGAGTTAAACTGTTAACTCGCTGTCTCGCCTGCTTTTTAAAGCACTGGCGACGAAGGTGGGATGCCTGCTTGCCTAAGCTGAAGTCACTACCTAAGGGGAGAAGAGATTTTTTCCCTTAGCTGAGCTGATCACTCGCTGAAGTCACTCGGAAGCCGAACTTCCCTTCAACGCAAGCAGCGGCACCCACAGTTACAGACAGCATGATGAACCATGGCCACATTCGTGAATTCAATACCCGCCACCCAGAAGGCTGGGAGTCTCATCTGGGCCAGGTAGAAGGATACCTGGTGGTTAAGAAGATTACGGACGACCGGGCCAAGGCAGCCGCCCTCCTCTGGCTCAGCGGGCCTGCTGTATATGATGCCGCTGTGGGAATCTTCACCCCTGAGCCGATCGCTACTATCTCCTACGCCGACCTGACCGAAGGGCTGAGCAAATATTTCATGCCCATCAAGTCAGAACTCTTCTGGAGAATAAATTTCGCCCGAAAACTACAGCTTCCTGACGAGCCAGCAAATGACTTCATAACTCGGGTCAGACACGCCGCCCGACGGTGTCGGTTCCCGGACTTAGAAGACCGAATCCGGGACCAGATCATCATAGGGCTCAAAGACGAACGGCTGAGGAAGAAGCTGATCGCCAAGCCAGAAATGACAATGACCGATGTGGCGAGGGAAGTCATTGCATACGAGGACTGCCACGGCGACAACCGACGTTCACCTGACAGCGGGCCCAGCGGGTCCGTGCACCAGGAGGACGGCGGGTTCAGTGGTCCCGAAGATGACGACGTCTCCATGGACATCGACGCGGTACAGCGGCGGTTCGAAAAGCTCAGGCTGCAACGCAACTACCGAGGGGGGCCTGCCAACAATCAGAGGGGCGCTAACTTCCAGCCAAACAGGGCTAAGTGTGCCAGCTGCGGCGGAAGCCACCCAAGAGCAACGTGCCGGTTCCGCAGTGCCAAATGCCATGGGTGCGGAAAGACAGGTCACCTCAAAGCCGTGTGCCGCAGCCGGAGTCGAGAAAATCTTCATGAACTGGAGGTGACACCCGCAGGTATGAGCCAACACACACCCAGAGCCAGGCACAGTCCTAAACCCCTAGTGCTTAATGTGAGGGGAAGGGCGGGGAAATACACAGTCCACAGCACTCTTAAGCCCAAAGTCAAGGTGGACGTTCTAATTCATGGAATCCCCTGTGAGATGGAAGTGGACTCTGGGTCCTCCGTCTCACTCATTTCGTGGCAAACCTACAGGGACATTTGTAACCAAAGTAGAAAACGGCCCGCCCTTCGACCCACCAAACTCCGCCTAGCTGACTTCCAGAAAACGCCCATTAAACTCCGGGGGAAGGCTTCCGTCCCCGTGGAGTTCAAACAATTTAAAGGATCCCTCCCTATTCTTGTGACCCAAGAAAACAGAATCAGCCTGCTAGGCCTAGACTGGTTTGAGGCACTAGGGATAGCGTTGACAGGTGTCAACGCCATTCAGCTGTCAAACTTAGAATCCGTCTGCCTTCAATTCGCGGACGTCTTTGACAGCTCGCTAGGGAAGTACACTGGACCGCCCGTATCACTTAAACTAAACCCAAATGTAATGCCTGTCAGAATCAAGGCAAGAAGAGTTCCTTTCGCCTTGAGGGAAAAAATAGAAGCTGAGCTAGACCGATTAACTATCTTAGGAGTCCTAGAACCGGTAGAAGGGGCTGAGTGGGAGACACCCATAGTGACCCCAGTTAAGCCAAATGGCCAAATAAGATTATGTGCCGATTATAAAGCGACCCTCAACCTCGCATTAAATGCACATGCCTACCCGGTCCCGGCTGTCAAAGACATCCTCGCGGCCATTAAGTCAGGCGCCATATTTGCCAAGTTAGACTTGGCGCAGGCGTATTTAAAGCTGCCTGTCACCCCTGACACCGCTTTAGCTCAGACAATCGTCACCCACAAGGGAGCATTTAAAATTAACCGCCTTCAATTCGGCATCTCTGCAGCCCCGGGGATCTTCCAGGAAATCATGGAAAAAACACTTAAAGGGATCCCCGGGGTCTGTCCATATTTTGATGATGTCCTAATAGCAGGGGAATCAGAAAAAGACCTAGCTGACAAATTAACAAAGGTGCTCCTTAGGTTCAGGGAGGCTGGTCTCAAATTAAAACGAGACAAATGCTCCATTGGGGTGCCCTCAACAGAGTTCTTAGGGTTTAAAATAGACGCTAAAGGAATTCACCCCACTGAAACAAAAATTAAAGCTATTAAAACAGCACCAACCCCTAAAAATAAACAAGAACTTCAAGCCTTCCTAGGGTTAGTTAACTTTTATCATACCTTCCTGCCTCATAAAGCCTCCATTGCTGAACCCTTACATAGGCTATTAGACAAAGGAAAACCCTGGACTTGGTCATCTGAGCATGATAAAAGTTTTAATCTATTAAAAAACTTACTCTCCAGCAATACAACAGTAGCCCTATATAACGAACAGCTGCCCTTATGTCTGGCTTGCGATGCCTCTCCCTACGGCATCGGAGCGGTCCTAAGCCACTTAACTAAAGAGGGGACACAGACACCTGTAGCGTTCTATTCCAGAACGCTGTCAAAACCTGAGCGTAATTACGCTCAGATTGACAAGGAGGCTTTAGCTATAGTAGCTAGTGTAAAAAAATTTCGTGACTACCTATACGGCCGACCCTTTACCATTTTTACTGACCATAAGCCCCTGTTAGGACTTTTTACAGTAAACAAACTAACACCACAAATATTATCTCCCCGCATCCTGAGATGGTCTACCTTTCTGTCAGCCTATTCATATAACTTGGAATACAAGCCAGGGAAATCCATGGGCCATGCTGATGGCCTTAGCAGACTGCCCCAACCAATAGTCGACCCAGACCCAGCACCAGCTGGAAGAATACTGGCTATCTCAGACCTACCAGAATGCCCATTATCTGTTAAAGACATCTCTGCAGCTACTGCTGCAGACAAAATTTTAGGCAGAGTCTTAGGCTATGTCACGTCTGGCTGGCAATACACACCCCCAGACCCAGAATTCCAACCTTATATTTTAAAGCAAAAGGAATTATCCACCCATCAAGGGTGTCTGCTATGGGGCAGCAGGGTAATCATACCCGACAAACACATACTCAAGGTGTTAGAGAGCCTCCACGAAGGTCACCCAGGGACCGTCAAAATGAAGGCTCTGGCCAGAAGCTATGTCTGGTGGCCAGGATTAGATAAGCAGATTGAAACACATGTAGCCAGCTGCTATTCCTGCCAACTTGTTAGAGCCGCCCAGCCACATGCTCCCATACACAGATGGGAAACTACAAAGACACCCTGGTCTCGTATCCATATAGATTATGCAGGTCCATTCCAGGGACAATCATTCTTAATAGTCGTGGATAGCTATTCGAAATGGCTAGAGGTGGCACCAGTAACTAGCACAACTTCAACTGCCACAATACAAGTTTTAAGAGGGTTATTCGCAACACATGGGCTTCCAGATGTTATAGTTTCCGATAACGGGCCCCAATTTACCTCCTACGAATTCCAGAGTTTCACAACGGCGAACTCTATTAGGCACACCACCACGGCTCCCTTTCACCCATCGACGAACGGCTTGGCAGAGGTGATGGTGAAATCAACAAAAGAGGCACTGCGGAAAGTCATCTCCGGCAATTGGCACCGAAGACTGGCTCAATTCCTTTTATCACAGCACACCACCCCATGCACAACTACTGGAAAGTCTCCAGCAGAGCTCCGCTGGGGCAAAAGACTAACTACCAGACTAGACCGTCTACATCCTGACAGATCCCCTCCAGACCCAGAACCACCCCTCCAACATAGAACTCTCAACACAGGGCAAGCTGTCTGGGCAAGGAATTACAGGGGGGGCAACAAATGGATGCAGGGGGTGGTCATTGAACAAACGGGCCCCCTATCATACATCATAGACATTGGACATAATATCCATATCCGCAGACACATCGACCAACTTCGGCGTCGCAGTCCTCAAAACATAGGGGGAAGGGGTAACGACAAAATGCTGACAGAAGCACCGCCGCAAAGTCGTGCACGCCAAAATCCCCCAGATCAAAATATGCCACTTCAACACCCCGCCCCAAGCGACGCAGAACCTTCGGAGCCATGCCCCCTGCCCCCTGAGCCAGACCCAGAAGCCCCTGGGGAAAAGGAACAACCAACCGAGACAACCCCCCGGCGCTCCGAAAGAATAAAAAGACCTCCTACCTACCTAAAAGACTTCGAATGGGGAAACCCGAAAAAGAAACAGTTGGGGAAACATCAACTCAATCAGAGGGAGGGGTAAGGGGTGTTGTGTATTTACTTATTGTTATGTATGCTCACATTGTGTTATAATAGAAGTTAACAGGCTGAGGTAAAAGCCGTGGCAGCTTTTGACAGCTGTCAAAAGCTGCCGGGCAGAACTGCGCAGGCGCCAACCGGCTGACAGCTCAACACGCGCTACCGATGACAGCTCCGAGCTGTCAAACCCGGACGGCCCCGATTGGTGGAAACAAACGGCGCGGGAACGAACTCACCCCTGATTGGTCAAACTGCCGACAGCTGCCAGTATAAATAGATGTCATGTTCTTATGTTGTTTGCCTGGTTCTAAATAAAGAGTTAAACTGTTAACTCGCTGTCTCGCCTGCTTTTTAAAGTAATTTATTTAATACATTTTTAATGCATACGTTCCCTTAGTAAGTACTTTTTGTGCTTCTGATTAATACTTATTTTGTGTAATTGTTTGAGTTACATGTTTTTATGCAGTTGTGTTTGAGATACAAAGATAAAGGTAAAGATTCCCCCGCACATGCGTGCTAGTCATTTCCAACTCTAGGGGCCGGTGCTCATCTCTGTTTCAAAACCGAAGAGCCAGCGCTTGTCCGAGGATGTCTCCGTGGTCATGTGGCTGGCATGACTAGACGCCAAAGGCGCATGGAACGCTGTTACCTTCCCACCATAGTGGTCCCTATTTTTCTACTTGCATTTTTACGTGCTTTCGAACTGCTAGGTTGGCAGAAGCTGGGATGAGTAACAGGCACTCACTCTGTTATGCAGCACTCGGGATTCGACCCGCCAAACTGCCGACCATCTGATCGACAAGCTCAGCGTCCTAACCCACTGAGCCACCACTTCCCTTATTGAGATACAAACTTGATTGCAAAATTAAGAAACAAGTGGATTGAAGTAGGCAAGTGCATTTTGGTTTGTATGCGGTTCAGACAGTGTTCAAATAAACCTTTGGATAATTGAATTCCACTCCCATCTTGTTACTAAAAGTGCTGCTGAAGTTTTGAGTGTGTGAGAAATTGTGCAGAGACTGGGAATGTAATGGAAGGTTTGTTGGATATAAACGACTAAGAGATAAAGAAAGAGTTTTTTAGAAAATAGAAGTCCAGATTTTTTTAAAAAAACTATGAAAAAGAGATTTTGATTGTTCAAAGAGGCTCTGCCCTGATTAATTTCATAACTTCCAGTAGCTAGAAATTCCTAGCACACTTTACTCTAAATCCTAATATTAAAAATGTGATATTTCTTGTATTTCTTGCTTCCTTGTTTGTTCATTGCTTTGAGAGGCTTGACAGATGTGACAGAATCGTCACATCTATTATCTGGTATGAATGGTATCCTTGGGAAAAATATTTCAGTTTAATGTAACTGAAATGTATTGTAAATATTTGGTCTAGTGCAGACATGTCAAACGCATGACATCACATGACGTCGCACAACGTATCGGGACAGTTTTGCCATTGCCGGCAATGGGGTGGGTGTGGCTTCTGGATGATGCGTCTGGCCCACGGGCCGGCAGTTTGACATCCCTGTTCTAGTGGTTAAGGCACCAGGCTAGAAACCAGGAAACTGTGAGTTCTAGTCCTGCCTTATTTATGAAAGCCAGCTGGATCATGTTCATCATCAAACAGTTTCAATTATTCACTTGCAATCCAAAGGCGTAGGCAACATGTCTGTCTGTCTGTCAAAATGCTAGGAAGAAGAAGAATAGCAAATGTAACTCTTTGCAAAGAGAGAATTGCATGAAACATTACTTGTAATAAATTTTCAGCTGCATTCCTATTTCCAATCTCCATCTTTCTTTTCTTATCCCACTGCAGTTGCTAGATTTAGTTTCTAGTAACATGTGGGTCCTTTAGTTTCTGTGAACCTGTACAGGACATTGCACTTAATGAGATTTATAATTCATTCCAACCATATCAACATGTTTAATTATGCCTAATATTTAGTCTCCACTGCACCATTTAAATCACAAAGTCTAAAATTAAACCTCCTAGAGCCTAATCTAATAATAAACTATGACATTTAGTGGGAAAAATTGAATCTGATTAATTTCACATTATTGCCATCAGTTTAAAACAAATCCTAAAGAATATTTTGAAACTGTTTGATCCTAAACAGGATGTTTGGCTTTTTTTAAAAAAAAATGATGCAGAAACACTTCTTCAGGTGTCTGTGTTTGATTTTATCAGTATATTCAGATTCTTCCCTTATGGGAACAAGCTAGCCATACATATCGAGCAAACAGAAGCTCCAACCTACAATTAGCGAAAATTGCCTAATGATGGGAACCACTGGCTTCACTGATGCTCTTTATAGAAATAGCACTTAACCAACTCAGTGGCAATTACCAGCACATGAAAGCAAAAATTAGTGCTGAAGCTGAAACAAATACAGCTTTCCACCCTCAGTCCTGAAAGCATTTCACCAATGTGCTTCTTTGCTTACATTATAAGTGTGCCTCATCTCGTTCATCTATAGATTTTATTTTTCTGGAATTAAATTGATATTTATATGTTACCAGCTTTTAGGATGTAATCATTTTCAAGGAGCAAATAATTAGCAGTAATACTAATGTTAACATCAAATCCAAAATTAAAATTCAGGAGGAAGGTAAAATAATATGATAGGAACTAGTGCCATCTTACTGGATTTGGACAAATTTGTGAAAATTCCATTCTGGTACATCATTTGTGGACCATCAGGCAGAAGATGTGATCTTAGATTAATTTTTCACACTCTTCCTCTGATGGAACCTTCCCCAAACAAATTCTATTCTATTGTTCCGAAATTCATCTCCCTAATCACAGCCAGCATGATAAATGGGTATTTTAGTTGTGAATGATGAAAACTGTGGTTGATCACATCTGAGGTACCCTTGGGAAAAGCTAGTGTTACAGTATAAGGGCATCGTTGGAACAGAAGATAGGATAGTCTGGTTTTGGACATTTTTAAAATGATGATTAAATTCTTCTACTTTGTGTTGAATGTGTCCAGTTTAGGGATATGTTGAGGTAAATATAGCAGCGGCCTAGGTTGCTAGCTGAATGCTGTAGCTGCCTATGAGGTGTAGGCAAAGACAGAGACATGTCTCTCCAAACATATCCTATGTAGGGTGGAAGAAGCTGGACATTTGGAGTGCATCCCCCTGATCCATGGATATGCATGTGATCAAAGGAGCATGACCATAGAAGTAAGAGCCCTATGAATTCAGTCACACTGAATTGCTGCCTGGCCATGTTTTGCTTAGAAGAGGGGTCTTCAAACTTGACCCTGTTATGACTTGTGGACTTCAACTCCCAGAATTCCTCAGCCAGGCATGCTGGCTGAGGAATTCTGGGAGTTCAAGTCCACAAATCATAAAAGGGCCAAGTTTGAAGACCCCTGGCTTAGAACATCAACCCAAACAGGGTTCAGTTGCACAATACAATGTGGAAAATATGACTTGGCCTTCAGTATCACAGAAGACACGCAATTATTTTAGAGAGATGATAGGAAAGGGTATATGAATAGCATCATGTTTCTTTCATTCTACTTTTATATCTGAAAAGCATTATTGCTCTTTGAAAGAACATTTAAAAGTATGTGATGACCAGAGCTGGAGATGGAATGTATGAATGTATATAGAAAAGATAAAATCCCTTTTCAAAATGTTTCTAGTACACTGCTGCCAATCTAACGTTCTTGTATCATTGCTACAAGGATTACCTTTGGAATCAGATATACTCTGTTACGCTTTAAGCCTAGTTTAGTAAAAAGGTAATAAACAATGATGGCTTTGAAATTCTGTTGTGAAGTTGATTGAAAATTGGATAAATAAAATAAAATAGAAAGAAAGAAAAATGAATCTTTCATCAAGGAGCCTAAAATGAGGATTCTGCTTCATCTGGGTCAGGGTAGATAACTTTGATCAGCACAGATGAAAGGCTGTTAAATCCCCATTGATTTACCAAGTTTCCCATTTCTGTATTTTGCTTCCTAAACTAGACATCACTTTCAACCATGATTCATCTAGGCAGTAATTAATTAAAAGATCAAAGGTATACAAAATTTTTATTATTAGCAAATTTAAAGATTAGCACTTCCTCAATAGTGCAGAGGAATTATTTTTATTTATTTATAAATAAATACTTTATTTTCTCTGTTTTAGCACTAGGAAGGCAATAGTCTTGATTTAGAGAGTTTCTATATGAAACAAAAATGTGATCAATTACTTAGAAAAATGATAGAGCTGTCTTTATTCTGTTAACAATGGAGAGAAATGAATTAGGTACGTATATTAAAATGCAACCTTGATTTCTGGTTAGAAATCAAGGTTGTATTTTAGAAAGTCAGAAAGAGGCCATGGACCAAATGGTGATTTGGATCTTCTTGCCCAAACCCGCAAGGATAGCACAAAGCAGTACTGAAACACAAGGCAGAGCTATATAACCATACAATCTTGTAGGTAGGGAGGTTTTAATGAGGAATCCCTTTATTAAACTAATTAGCTAAATCTCAATTAAGCTAAAAAAAGGAATGTATTGGGAAAAGGGAAATACAAACAAAACAAGGGAAGACAACAATCACAAACACAGAACTGCACATAAAATAGCAGAATTGATCTAGTGATGGTATTTACTTACAACTAGAGAATAAAATGACTAGAAAAATATACAGAAATAAAAGATACAAAACAATAAATATGAAAATATGAAAAGAAACTAGAAAGGAAAGCGAAGAAGCAAACAAACACCTCAACATGTACGGTATAAAGCAAAGTATGCATATTACAATAGATATATGATGGTGACTGTTTTTTTAAAAAATTAAATCTTGCCCATACAAAATGATATTGACCTATCTTTCCATTTAGTCAGCAGAAAGCCAACTCACAAGACTGGAAGTAACCTCATTTCATCAACTCAGGATTTTAAGTCTGAAATAGTACTTTCTTAACCAACAAGCACAACAGTTTTTGCTATATTCTGAGCTCATAAAACTAACGTTCCAGAAGAACAACAAATATCAATTAAAATAGGAATTGAATCCCCTAGGTAGGTCTTCCATCCTTTTCCTTTTTATATAATATGTAGGATAACTGAAAGCTTGTCTCTTTAAGGCTGTTGCACATACAATCAAGAAAAAACTTTCCATTTTTGATGTCCTGTAACTATGCAGAAAATCAGAAGCTCTAAGTGGCTAAATTCAAATTCCTAACAACACTTGATGAAATTATGAAGGTCCTCACTGGCTGTGCTATTAAATAAATGGGACTATTTTAATTTATGTATTTATTTACAAAGTGTATATAGTCACCCAACATCAACACTATGACTTGGGAAGGACTCCCCTGACTATCCATCCATCCATCCCATCCCATCCCATCCCATCCCATCCCATCCCATCCCATCCCATCTCACTCATTGCTTTTACCAAGGGAAGCAGAGACAAAATAACAGAACCCACCCAGAAGCTAGAGGAAGCCTCCACCTTGTCTCTAAACCTTCAGAATTCCTAAACATCTGTCTGACCATCACAACCTCCTCAACCGAACTACCCAGGGTTGCATCTTAAGATTACTCCACCAGACTCACTGCCATTAAGTAGACAAGGCTTTTTTATGCTTGGTGTGAAACAAAAACTGATTTTTTTTCATCATGCAATCCGATTAATAAATGCTTCAAGAGCAGGTTCCATACCCAAACCAGAAGTTAACCATGTACTCATATTTCCCAGCAGCCATTGAATTAATCTGATTTACTTCAGGAACAGGATCTATCTGAAGTTTGCAGCCTACACAAGAATCGACTGAATCCAAAGGAAGGAAGGAAATTGGAACGGACTCTCCTGATTTCTCTGGAATATAAAGCAGAGGGAGGAGGAAGCACTTTCAGATTTGCAAGATTCTGATACTGTAACCTTACAATAAAGGTAGTATTAGTACTCTTGCTTTTGGTTGGCATAAAGAAGAGGGACTCTTGTTCTCCAAAGCACCTGAAGGCAGGACAAGAAGCAATGGATGGAAACTAATCAAGGAGAGAATCAACCTAGAACTAAGGAGAAATTTTTGGACAGTCAGAACAGTTAATCAGCGGAACGATTTGCCTCCAGAAGTTGTGAATGCTCCAATGCTGGAAGTTTTAAAGAAGAGATTAGACATTTGTCTGGAATGGTATAGGGTTTCCTCCCTGAGCTGGGGGTTGGACTAGAAGACCTCCAAGGTCCCTTCCAACTCTTTTATTCTGTTATTTTGTTTCTTGCCTGGACTAATCTGAAAGTCTGGCAGGAGCTGATCTTGTAAGACAGTGAGGTCTCTGCACCTTGTACAGGAGTAAACTACTAAGACTATCCTGAAGTGTGTTTCTACTGATGAAATGGTTCAAAGGGCCATGTGATATGAAAGTGAACTCTCTGACTCTGATTCAACGCTCAGCTGAAAGTTTACATGCCAGTGTTCAGCCTGTTCCATCTACCTGCTTGATTATATTTATTTATTTAAAACATTTATATAGCCACCCATCTTAAAACCAGCTTTGGGCGGCTCCCAATCAAGAGTAAAAACAGCACAGAAACCATAATAAAACCAAACACATTAGCAACAACAAAAATCTGGTGCTGTAAATTATACAGTCTCTTATCTCAGTCCTTGCCGGTAAAGCCATGTCTTCAAACCTTCATGAAAGGCTA
Source organism: Vipera ursinii (assembly GCF_947247035.1). Classification (NCBI taxonomy): domain Eukaryota; kingdom Metazoa; phylum Chordata; class Lepidosauria; order Squamata; family Viperidae; genus Vipera; species Vipera ursinii. The sequence goes on along the minus strand of NC_139518.1, from coordinate 57,190,046 downwards.
GGGTAGGGGTAGGCAACCTTGGCTCTTTTATGAGTTGTGGACTTCAACTCCCAGAATTCCTGAGCCAGCATGGCTGGCTCAGGAATTCTGGGAGTTGAAGTCCACGACTCATAAAAGAGCCAAGGTTGCCTATGCCTGAGCTAGGGGGACAGAAACCTGTTGAACCTCAGGGGGCAGAATGTTCCATAGGGCAGGTGGTGCAGACAGAAGAAGCACACTTCGTAGCTCCCATCAGACGGCAATATTTAGGGGAATGCACTAGAAGAGTGGCCACCCTATCTAACCTGGCAGGACAGGTAGATGGAAAGATGGTCACGCAGATAGTATTGTTACATGGGCAAATCTAGTGGCTCCCATTACTGTGTGCACTGCAGCATTTTAGACCAGTTGATGTTTCTAGGGGGTCTTCAAAGGAAGCCTCTAGTAGAGCAGATTGCGGCAATTCAAATTAGTAAATAAGCAGGTATTACAGAAAAGGGGGAGAGAGGAAAGAAGGAAAGAAGCTTATGATCTAGTTTTCCCCAGTTGAATGTTTGGATTTTCTTCTCTTTAGCAACATAGATTCTTTTAGACAGAGGGACAATACCAGAGACCCATCTGAAGGTCCATATGGCAAGATTCACAATGCACGTGTCACTTCTTTCTTTTTTTTAATCAGTGATAATATAACAGCCTCTGGTTCACAGTGAAGCTCTTTATGGGCCTCTTGCGAGTTTTCTTACCTCAGGCCCTTAATAAATGTGATCCCCTCTTTGAAACACGCTGGCTGTTTGTTCTGATATATGTAGCCTGACATCTTTAGCTAATAGGTGCAGTGAATGAAACAATGAACTAACTAGGTTCCCAATGACTGGAAGCAGCAGTAAATTTATTTTTCCACTAACGGCCTTCATAATGCTCTGGCCAACTTTATCTCATTTTACTGTGAGTATGCAGAGATAATTGCTGAAGTGCTTTGTTAAAAAGAAAAGCTTGCTGCGTTTCCATTAACTCGCTGCATGAAGCCTGCTTCACTTGAGTGCACTAGCTACCACTCACAGTTCAATTTTGCAGCCATGATGGACTGAAACATATCAACCTGCTTTCTCTCCACTCTGCTAATTGCACATATTAATCAACAGGAAGACTTAGATTTGTTTTTCTCCCCCCTCTCCTTTCGATAAGCTCCTTTTTTGAATGAAGGCAGGACACTGATGCGGGAGGAAATCCAGCTGCCACAGGATTAAATAAAGTCCTTTTTGACCACGGCAGGTTGTAATAAGTTGCTATTTGGGGAATGAAATCAGCCCTACATAAATGAAGTACATCTACAACATGCATGTATTTGGAAAATGTAGGGTGATGAGTGAAATATCCGAGTCCTTAAATTGCTGAAATCAAATAGGAAAAGCATATTCAGGGCGGAAAAAAAGAGAACCAAATATGAGAAAAGGTATTAAAATATCAGAAATCCCTTTTGTAAACACGTGAAGGCTGACAAGCTATTCGAGGACTTGAATGAGCAAGCAGAATGCTAATGTTATTTTATATTTCTCTTTTTTCCTTTATGAAAGATGATTAATAGAATCAGTATGGCTTCTGAGTTGTGCTTGTCTGAATTTAATTGCATCTGCTATTTACACAAGAGAGAGAGAGAGAGAGAGAGAGAGAGAGAGAGAGAGAGAGAGAGAGAGAGAGAGAGAGAGAGAGAGAGAGAGAGAGACTATGACACAGTCATAAAACGTAAGGTGGAAAGTAAAAAAAATAAATGCTTTTCTCCTGCTAGTGTTTTTTGGTCAAGCAAGGAGAAAAGTAGCGTCATTTTCTCTGCATCTGGGGTCAAAGTTTCCAGTTCCTAATGAATGGAGCTATAACAGGAACTTTAACAGAATTTAACAGCCTTCAGACTTGTGCATTGCTTAAATTTTCAGACATGCAGGCCCATTGTAAAAGAACAATAGTCTCTTCCAGAATATGAAGTGTGGACAATGAAAAAGGAGGAAGAGCAATGATTTCAAATCCCTTAAGGTTTTCACAATCCCGTTATCTAAATGGCATTTGGTTTATAATGATAGTTGAATTGAGTTGAATGATAAATTACTGTTAGGTCAGAAATTATTAATCTCGTCCAGTATATCCTGTGAAACATGTTTGCTCTTTTAGATAGATGGTTCTTCTGCATTTAAGCATATTTCACTGCATTTCTGAAGACAAAAATATAGTATGGATGGATGTATAGACACTTTTAGCTACACAATTCCAGGTAATTTGAAATAACAATAGGTAGATCCAATGTAACAATTAGAGAATGCCTTGTAAACCTATAGAAAGTTTTGATCTCTGTTATTTATGTCACTGTTAACCGCCCTGAGTCCTTAGGGAGAAGGGCGTTATACAAATCAAATAAATACATAAATAAATAAATAGCGTATGATAACAAAATGCAATATAGGAAACTGAGGAAGAAAATTTATGATGCCCAAGGATTTAAATGTAAGGCAAACATCTATCAGTGGCTGAAATATTGGAAAGTTCTCTTTATACATTGCATGATCTATACATCAAAAATTTAGAAGCGTGTTTAAAATCACTTTTAGTGCTTTAATTTCCATGCAGGTTTTTTTTCATGCATAGCAATTTGGTTCATCTCTTAATGTTTACTCAGTAATAAATTGTTCACCAAGGTCCAAAAGATTCCATCCTTGAAATATATGCACAGTGTATAAATATATTGCTTATCTCGCTCCATCCCAGAAGACTGAAACGGTAATCAGAGAATGGTGAACAACTTATTAATATTACAAATAATCTCAATAACTCATATAAAATGATGTTGGGCTCTGAATAACTTTTCATTTCAAAATAGCACCAATTGACATGTCAAGGGCACAGCTATTTGGTTCAGATCTAAAATGCCACTTAAAATGATATAAATAATCTGGTTATAAAAAAAACCAGTTACTATATTAGGACTTTGTATCATAAAAGTCTTCGAGATAAAACAGCATTTGTTGTAATGAAGTTAGAATGTTATAAGATACAGCATTTTAGATTATTCTGAGTATTAGGCCAATGTTTTAATGCAGAAAGGCAATTTATGCTGGCCTGTGTTTTCTGATTAACTTTTTTAATGCTGCCTCATGAGTGCTCTCTTTCAAAATTGTTTGAGATAGAACAATACAATTTTTATGCCTGAACAAATGCCAGCAAAAAAAAGAAAGTTTCAAATCTAGAAATGCTACCTATCCTAAAAACCAATTGACTTGCTGCTGTGATAAACCACCTGCAGCTTACCTTGGCAATATGTGATCCATCTTCAGATTTAGCCATTGCCCTCAATCAGGCTCTTTTCAGTCTGTAGCTGAGGGAATCTAATTACACTGTTGGAGCTGGAAGACACCAGCATATTGCAATTCTTTTTGAAAATGATACACAGTCACTTGAAATACCTTCCTAACATCAAGCTGTTGTGGTCAGGTAAGCTTTGACTCTTTGGTGGATAATGATAATTCCTGTGGCTGACAAGAAATGCTGATGCCCTTGTTAGAATGAAATGGCTGTGGATGTTGAGAAATGCAAGGGGGTAGGAGACCAAGAAGTTAACATCCATGGTGAAATGTGTTAACTATAGATACTGTAGGCAAGCCAATGGTTTTTCCCCCCTCCTAAGAAGGCTTGTCTATATCCTTTAAGAACATTGGTCATGGTTTCTTTTGATATTTCATTAGAGACAGAAACAGGCACTTCAGGTTGAACCATATTATGAGACTTAGCAAAGTGAATGCCTCAGCAGTAGAAGCCCTGGAGGAAATATTTGTTTTTATATGGTCTGCCGTGTACATCCTAAACTATCTTGTTATCCTCAGTCTCAAACTTTTTTTTTAAAGAAAGTCACTTGAACAGGGTTTCCTGGATTAGCAAATGCCCCACAATAAAGCTCCTTTTTGACTTTGAGCTAAATGTTCTGGTAACATAAAGCAGTTGATGCCTAGGTTGTCCTTCATCTTCAAAGACTTTCCCGATAAATCATTTCACTTGAACATTAGCCAATGCTTGTTTTTGCATGGAGAGAAAAAGAGTGTTTGATTTCATAAAAGGTGGTGTGTTTGCTAGAAAAATAAAAAAGCAACAGTAGGGTTGACTAACTAGAATAAAATCCATAAGGAAGATATATCTTCATGCTTTAAGGTGCTCAGTCATATACAATGATGAATGAGAGACAATTTTTTCTACCAAAAGCTGGAGCATACATGTTTGTTTTTTGGCTTTCTTCTGCGAAAAAGGCAGGTGCTGTATGTAAGCAATAGCAATAGGACAAAGGGACCATAGGTAGCTCGCAAGGCCAATTCCTCTTGCAACAGAGAGGAAATGTTCAGATTATGGATACAGATTTTATTACTACCCTTTCCCCCCTGTAATATGACTCTTACTGACAGTCCAGTCCTTTCTTAAAACCAAATTGCTCTTACTTGAATCCACCTTGTGATTTTCTTATCCCCGCTTAAGAACCACATATTCATTATTCCTTCCCACTTTGGTGCCTATTTGTCATTAGTCATAGTGGAATGTCTCATGAATTGTCTTTTTGCTTATTTTTTTCTGTTTGGATGTTCATGGCAAGGCTTTGTCTCTTGGGGCATAAGGTTTATCATGTGGCTTTACAGTCTGTATAATTATGGCCCTCTTCCCTGGCTGCCTTTTGTCTTTCCAGCTGTTGCAGACTTTTTTTTTTGTTGCCAGTTAAATCTGTTTTAGCAGCAACAACAAAAATGCTACTGTGAGAATGCTAATCATAGTGACAAGTAAGAAAATATGTTAATGTTGCTTAAGCCAGCCATCTTCCTAACTAGCAAGCGTCTGTTCAGAGTGTACATTGCAAAAGTCTCTGTGCTGTGCAGTGGGAGATGGCAAGAATCTAGCAGGTAGTTAAAATCTTGGAAATATAATTCAGAACAATAGGAACACAGCAAAAATAATAACTTTTATCACATGCAGAGAGAGAAAAACTTGTATGTTTAGGATTCCATCCTGTAACAGTTATAATTTCATTATGTAAATATTCTTTTGTAAAATGTGGTCTAGCAGCATTACAGGAAAACTGCAGTATCGAATAGTGGATTAAATATTACTTTCAAAAAATGCTCCCAGTCTTTGCATCTACATGATCAGTGAATAATGATTGCTCTTTCTTGATTTTAAAGGGCTGAAAAAGGCTAGTCTAATTTGAGACAAAAATAAAAATGTATTGCTTTGATACAATATTGCATGCTGATTTCTTGGAAATTTTTAAATTATGTTGAATGTGATATTCTTGCCAAGGTATTCATTTGTGCGTGCTGCTCTAGCAATCATGATTTAATCTGCTTAAAGCTGTATATTTTTGCACTCTTTCTAGCTGAGCAGACCAAGGTAATGTGCTAGACAAAAAAAGCTCAGTGCAATAATTGAATGTGCTAAATGATGTCTAATAATTGATACTAAATATAAACAAAATCTCTCTACAAGAGGACATGTATTGTATCAGTTTCGAAGAGATTTGTTAGTTCCATATAAGATTCTGTAATGATCAAGCCCAACAGAGATTATCACTGAAACTCCAATCTACCATCCAATTTAGATTGGCAAAAAATGGAAACGATGTAATAAATATCATAAAGGAAGGTGGTCGCCAACAGCTTCAGAGGATCATGGATTAAGTGGATCATCTGGACCCGTTTCAGCCAGGATTCATGACCAGTCATTGGTCACACTTTATTATAACTCTGAGGTAAAGAAATGCTGGGTTTCAGGAGAAGATAATGTGAGAATAAAGGTTTGTTCAAGAGTTGTCTACTTAAGATTGAAGAAAGCTGTTGGAATGAAGCTCTGAAGTTTAATGCATAAATGCTTCTTCTTTAAAACAGTTAAGTACTGAAATAAGGGTGGCATTATAGAAAACTTTAGCTTGCCATCATGTGGTTATGTGGGTTTTGGCAGCCCAGATCTGGTATTGCTATCATCCTGATTTGGCAGACATCCCAACATGAGAATATCCAGTGTGATCGTAAGCTGTTGGTGTTTTAATATAGTTGTTTTGTTGTTGTTGTTGTTTTTAAAGTTAAACATTTGGCACACATGATTTGTACTGGAGATAATGGACAAACAGTAGTTGGCATATAATATCTAATCTGCAAAATTGTAGACAACTATTAAATGGCAACCAACCATTTGAATTTTCTGTATTTCTTTCCCACAATCTAGTAGTCATCCAGGTTTTTGCATTTGGTAGATATGGTAGTTCTACTCTAATCACATTATACACAAAATTGAATATAATTTCCACTTAAAAGATGTTGCTATTGTAAAGCTATTTCCAGTTTCATTTTCTTCGTGTTTCTTGTGTTCCTGAAGAGCTGCAATACTGCTGCCAAAGCTATTCTATTTAAATGTATTTTCAACCGATGCACAAGTTCAGCATATTAAGGTTAAACAAATATGACATGATCTGTACCTTTTCAAGTCATTATTTCAAGGGGAATTATTTAGTTATGATTAATGATCAGGGAGGAGATTTACAGAACAGTACTTACTTCAGAATTAAAAATAAGCACAGAAAAAAAATCCATAAAAATATAATTATCCTAGTATTCCTCCTCTTACAAATTGACATATTATATATTATTCATAGGTGATATATAGTAAAACAGAATGCAGGAAGAAACATTTTGCTTTAACTCAGTGACTTTAGGTTAGTTCACAAAATAAAGAAGGATAAACCTGACCTGAGAAGCTATCATGATTAAATTTGACATAGGAAAAACAATAAAAGAGAATACATAAACAGGAGCAGAGTATGTTATTTTAATAACATGTATTTAAAGGTAAAAAACAGGGACGCAGTGGCTCAGTGGGTTAGGACGCTGAGCTTGTCGATCAGATGGTCGGCAGTTTGGCGGGTCGAATCCCGACTGCCACGTAACAGAGTGAGCGCCTGTTACCTTTACTATTATGTGCTTAAAGGTAAAGGTAAAGGTTCCCCCGCACATGCGTGCTAGTCGTTTCCGACTCTAGGGGCCAGTGCTCATCTCCGTTTCAAAGCCGAAGAGCCGGCACTTGTCCGAGGACGTCTCCGTGGTCATGTGGCCGGCATGACTAGATGCCAAAGGCGCACAGAACACTGTTACCTTCCCACCGTAGTGGTCCCTATTTTTCTACTTGCATTTTTATGTGCTTTCGAACTGCTAGGTTGGCAGAAGCTGGGATGAGTAACAGGCGCTCACTCTGTTATGCGGCACTCGGGATTCGACCTGCCAAACTGCCGACCTTCTGATCGACAAGCTCAGCGTCCTAACTCACTGAGCCACCGTGTTCCTTAACATATATTTAGACTTATTTAAAACAGAATAAAATTGACAACTTGGTTCCTTCCAGATGTTCTAGGGTAGAAAAATCTGTTAGCACACCACTGAATAAACTTCTGGGTTCCTCACAAAATATCAGTATTTACTTCAGCTGCACTAAAGATGTGGGATTTGTGAAGTTAAAACTTGATACCACAGCTATTTTTTTGTTGCAGGGCAAAAAGCAGAAGTCATGAAGTTATTAGAGTGAATGAAATGGTTTATAATGGCTGAATTTTTAGTTGCTGACAATTTTTCCAGAATCCACCTTCAACCTTGCAACTATGCATAGGCAGTTTATATTATTCTTCTCCATTAACTCTGAGAATTTTTAGTTACCTACTTTCTTTTTAATGAGCTATTTAATGCTAGTTGCCCTCTTTCTGTCAACGTCTTGACAGATGAAAGCCTTGAACCCCAGGTGCTTTCTTAATACACGGCTGTCCTATATTTCTTTCAGTAAATATAACAGTTCTTGCCTACCTGATTTAAAGCAGAAACAAACCAAAAAAGGGCTAATTTTACCATCTACACAGAATGTTTTGATTTACTGAAAACATTGCTGAGGAGAGACATAAAATTTACCATATGCAATATCCTTCTTAAACAGTTCTTGAGGTGATTGCAGAATACATGCTGTAACTGAATACTCTGAGGACCTCTAAACGGGAGGGCTCCATGCAAAAGCAATCAAAAGTCACTTGGAGGCCTCCCAGGTTTTCCTCCTTGACAAATATTCTGTGGCAAGAAAAATAAGGGACAAAATAATGAGAAATGGCAGGAAGGTTTGGTAGAGGGTGTCCCTCTGGATCTCGTATTATAAAAGTAAAGCAGAAATCTAGTGGAACCAAATCCTTATCTGCAGTTTGTTACAACATTTTCAACGGCACTGAAAAAAGTGACTTATGACCATTTTTCACAGTTTTTGCAGCATCCCCGTGATCATGTGATTGAAATTCAGATGCTTGGCAACTGGTTCATACTAATGACCATTTCTGTGTCCCAAGGTCACGTGATCCCCTTTTGCGACTTTCTGACAAACAAAGTCAATGGCTAAGCCAGTTTCACTTAACGGCCGTGTCACTAACTTAGCAAATGATTCACTTAACAACTGTGACAAGAAAGGTCATAAATTGGGGCAAAATTCACTTAACAAATGTCTCACTTAACAACAGAAATTTTGGGCTCAATTGTGGTCATAACTCGAGGACTACCTGTATTTAGTTCCATAATAAAAATATTTGGGGTCTAGTATGGGTGTGCTCTCCATAACTCTCAGTGGCTTCTCAGAGAGACCACGCTTCCTTCTGGAGTTTCATGGGTTGTCATGAGGTAAGGAAGCACCAAGGCAGTGGTGACAAGGTAGCAATACATGGTTGTACCCTGTCACCATCTCTTAACACCTCCTTAAGTCAAATGCATATTTTCTTAGGGCCATGCAGCTTCTAGGTGAACCCAGGAGAAGATGTATCTTCTTTAAGTTGGTGATGACAAGCATAACCAAACTGGATATGAAACACCTTTCTCATTTTATTTCCAAACATTCTAAACCTCTACAAAACTCAGTAGACATATACTCTTTGAAAAGAATGTTTATACATTTTTATATAACTTGGTAGAACCTAGTTTAATTTAGCCAGCCTTGAAAAGACAAGCGGGGTCAGACCTGGTTACTTTTTAAATAGAACACTATAAAAGTCTCTCAGCTGTGGATAAGTTGGTAAGGAAAAAAGTCTTCAGTATGGTTGCCAAGAAAACTAAACTGATGTATTATCAGGAACTGGGCTTGGCTTGAGACAACTGTTATCTTTTAACTTTCAAATAAAAAATTAAAACTATGGGGAAACAAATTTACTTAAAAGAAAATGTTAATAGTTAAAATGGGACTTAACTTCAAGTGTTTATGCATAAAGTTGCAGCATTTATCCTAATCAATTCAGTGGAAATTGAGAGTGAATATTTATTAGGATCTCCTATTTATTTGATGCCCTTTATGATGTACTGCCCTTTACTAAAGTTCTCATGTTGCTTATAATATAAACATATTCAAATATGATTTTAGTAAAATATCTACAAAACAGCAACTTACCTATGGATATGCAAAGTGACTAGAATCCAGCCAGATTGACTTTGAGTATATATATATTTTCATATAGACTGTCATGCCATATAAAATACCATGATTTGTGAGTATAATATCTCTGAGTGGTACATTTTGTAAGCATTTGTAATTCCTATTTTTTCTGAGTAATACCTTATGTTCTTATTATCACAGATGCTTCAGTGTAAAAATTTAGGGCAAAAACAGCCACTCAGCAGAATGAGCAAGAACATACTTCTAAATGAAATTCAGCTAGCTTAGCACATTTTTTGGAAATATATGAAACATATACAACCCAAAACACAAACACTGTTAAGTCTGAGGTTTGCTACATTACTGATACTGATATTGAGATCTTTTGCTAGGACACACCCCCACCACACAACCCACTAACCCAAACTGATGTCCTGATCACCTTTTCATCTCCAAAATGGTGATTCATTTCCAATTTCTGATGTTCCTCTGCCACAGTGGATGTATTATAATTATAAGATATTGTATCTAAATTCTGGCTTTGAAAGGAGATGGCAAAAGAATAAACTAGTTAAATGGCTTCATAAAATGATTCTTCCCTGATTCATAATACAATGTCTATGGAGATTCTCAGTCATCCAGGTGTTGGTTATCCCAAAAGTGCTTTTTCAAAAGCAATTGGATTTTGTTTTTTCCTTGAAGACATTTCACTTCTCAACCAAGAAGCTTCTTCAGCTCTGTAAATATATATACAGAGAATCTATCTACTAACCACTATGGAAATTTAGTCCATAATCTTCGATGAAGAGGATTTGCTCCTGCAGGAGATTGAGTTGGGCTGGAGATGTGTGTGTGTGTGTGTGTGTGTGTGTGTGTGTATCTTTAAAAAATAATCCAACTCACTAATGAATATGATTTTAATGACCCCCATTTCATCCTAGCAGTACTGAAATATTATCAGGCCATATCTGTCAACTGTCAGTCATGGATATGCCATGATGACTAAATTTGATAGTCCAAACAAAAAGGAAGAGAACTTGCATGATAATTGAATATGTCAGTCAATGTATTTTTGGTGACTATCTGAAAACTCAAATAAATGTTGAATATAAGTTTTATTTAACAATTCTGTAACATAAGAAAAAAAGATCCTTTCCCATTCTAAGGCATCCTATCCTATTCTCCTCTTCACATCCTCCATTTTTAAATTATTGTATTCTGAAATTAAAATCCTTCAACAATTTTGATTAATATGTATCATAAAATGTAAAAACAAAATGGTTAAAAATTCTGTATTCCCTTTTATTTGTCCTCCAAAGATATTTCAGTTATGTGTTCATAGGTGTTGATTTGCTCTGGGGTAGAGGAGGGACATGTATAGATGTGCTGCTTTTCACGATGTAATCGGTCTTCAGAATTATACTCCATTTTTGACTTTCTCTGCTACAGTTAAACCATAATGAGCATACCCTGAGAAGCAACTTCCACTGTGCTTTTTTAAATCAGGAAGTGAATGCAGGATGATAGAGGGACAATAGAAAAGCTATAACACTAGCACATTGTGCCACTTTCCAATAACAAAGAAAACACAAAAACACAATCAAAAGTAATCCCTAACAAAACTCTAAATCAACTTGAGAATAAGGTTGAAAAGCAGAAGCTACATTCACAGAGGGAGAAAGCTTTTGGAAACTGGAAAATTCCTGTTTGATCTCCTCTTGAAAAATAATGTTTGACATGTTATGCTTGAGAATTGAAAGAGTAATTTAGCCTTGATACACAGAGATGAAAAATGGCTACGAGGAAAGCATGCTTAACAGTGCATTTTGCAGCACACCAAGATATGCCCAGCTGCATTCTTTGGCTCCTTTAGTACATAGTGGGAATAGGAAAACAGAGGATGCCTTTGCCTTGGAGGAAAACAAAAGCTGAAAGGAAGAATAAATTGCAGTTTGCTCGTTGAGAAGCTTCGTGTGGCTTCTATCTTGACAATGATGCCTTAAAGAAGGTAGCAAGTCTGCACAGAAGTTATTCTTGAAGCAGAATATAAGTGTCCTTGTTGCAGGCATGTAGTTCTGCTTTGGAGATAAGCTAAACTAGTCAATAACATTCTCCAAGAAGAAACAAGTCAATTAAACTGTGCAAAACAGAACAGCAGCTTGCCCAGGAATTGATTTGGTGGGGATGAAATTGGCCATCACAGACACGACCACCTAGGTCAGTGATGGCAAACCTTTTAGAGACCGAGTGCCCAAACTGCAACCCAAAACCCACTTATGTATCGTCAGGTGCTGGGTGGGTGTGGCCCATTAGGTGGGTGTGGCCCATTGGGTGGGCGTGGCTGCAGTGGTAACAGCAGAGTGGGTGCGCCTAAAAAGTTCAATCAATCAATTCCAACTTTGTGAGATCTTTTTTTCCCCCGTGACAAGTTGAAATTGATCGATTGAACCTTTTTTTTTTTTGCACACAGCGGTGGAGGCCTAAAGTGAAAAGTCCTAGCTGAAGGCCTAGGACTGGGGCGACAGCGCACGTGCCCACAGAGAGGGCTCTGTGTGCCACCTGTGGCATGCATGCCATAGGTTCACCACCACGGATCTAGGTATTCCTTTTTTTTATTGAAAAGTTTTACAATACATTTTATCTTTAACAATCCCTCCCCCCCTCCCTCCACCCAACCCTTCCTAACCCTCCCTAACCCTCCCCCCTTCCCCCTCCCCCCTCCCCGACTTCCCAGAGCTAAATACAAGGTATAAAAGCAAAACACAAATCATAAACAACCATATGATAACAACAATAAACTATTAAGTCTATCGCACTCTAGCTCATATGAGATGACTACAAGCAATACTAATATCACATAAAAAAAAGAAAGAAAAAAACTTATTCAAATGCTAAGTGAAACTTTTTGGTCCCATATTTGTTCTGGATATAATCAATCCACTTTTTCCATTCCATAATATAACGTTGTTGCAAATGGTCTTTCAAATAAGCCGAAATCTTTGCCATTTCCGCCAGGTCAGAAACTTTTAGAGTCCATTCTTCTATAGTTGGCAGTTCCTCCTTCTTCCAATATTGACCTACTAAAAGTCTTGCTGCTGTAATTAAGTTCAACATCAACTTAGTGTCCACAACAGTAGTATCTGTAATTATGCCCAATAAGAACAATTGTGGACAAAACTTTATCCTTTGCTTAAATATCTTCGGATCTAGGTATTCCATGTAGGATCTGAAACTGGGCACAACAGCTTCAAGCTGGAAGACAAATCTAGTTATCAGAGAAACTGTCATATAAGAGGAACTCAACAGGTTTGCTCCAGACATTAAGTTAAGTACTCTCCTTTTTCTCTTCTTTTTCTGTCAAACCCTAATTCTTATAAAACTATCAATCTTGCTGAGCTATGATGATAAAACACCTTTTTATGTTTAGAAACTACTTAATGGCTTAGAATCTGCTTTTTCCCAGGATATTTGGTGCCAATTTTTTGGGGGGGGGGAGGGGTTGATATCCTAGTGACAAAGCGATCCTTTAATAACGTGCAGCTTTTGGCAGGGAGGTGTTAATAACCCACTGAGAATTTGCAGATGAAAATTATATATGATGACATGCAAACTGCTGGCTTTTTGTCTTCTTGAAGAAATTAATTGCAAGGAGGACAAAAATTTGAATCGTTTTTGACAATGAAACAAAGGAAACCATTTCCTGCTGGTTTACTCCATTTCCAAAAAACCTTTTTTTTAAGGGAACACTCAAGGGTTATTTTTGACCTACTTCTCAGAAGTGCAAACCAAACAGGTTACAGTAACAACAATGCAAGGAGCTCCATTCAGATCTCCCTTGGTCCTGGGTTCTCATCATTCTTTACGAAGACATTTAATACTTCCTTTGCATTCCTGCCAAACCCAATGAAATAGACGAAGCTCTAGTTGGCAAAAGTGTTGCTATGGTTCAAATACTATTTTCTCCTCTTTTCTGATAAACTTTTGGTTAGGCACTATTCATTAGTTGATATGGCAGGGCATTCTATGTTTTTATTTTGGATTCTTAAAGAAAACTATGCTAGTCTTTCAGTTAACTATATAGCCTTTTTCAATAGCCCCTCGGTCACTTCCATTAGCTTTATCTAGCATTGACATGATGAATATTGTACTTGAACATCCTTCAAGGATGTCAGTTTGGGGACCTGTAGGATAAATACATATTCTGTTAGTTTTTTTCTAAATCAGCTTTCACCAATTGGCTCTCTCTCTAGGGAGGTGCATCCAACCTTTTGGGCACCAGGGTCCAGTTCCCTAAAAAGGTAAAGGTAAAGGTTCCCCCACACATGCGTGCTAGTCATTTCCGACTCTAGGGGCCGGTGCTCATCTCCGTTTCAAAGCCGAAGAGCCAGTGCTTGTCCGAGGACGTCTCCGTGGTCATGTGGCCGGCATGACTAGACACCAAAGGTGCATGGAATGCTGTTACCTTCCCACCGTAGTGGTCCCTATTTTTCTACTTGCATTTTTATGTGCTTTCAAACTGCTAGGTTGGCAGAAGCTGGGACGAGTAACAGGTGCTCACTCTGTTACGCGGCACTCGGGATTCGACCCGCCAAACTGCCGACCTTAGGTTTTTCAGTGGAGCGGAGGGATCGTAGTTTCATGTACCGCCTGCATCCCACAGATGGGGCTTCTCTTTTTTGTGTGGCCCAGTTTCTGGCATACTGCAGAGCAGTGCTGCTCTAGGGGTAATGCTGTAACCTTCACATTCCCCAGGCAGTATGGACAATAGAGAAATCTTAGAGCTAAAATCTAACATTATCTGGAAGGCACCTAGTTGGAGATGAATGCAATAGGTAACTATAAAAATGATTAATAATTCTCCTGGATAACAAATAAGTAATTTGGACCCACATGTAAATATGTGAATGATTTTTTTTAGAGAATGTATTATAATGGAATAGATCAGACACACACAATTTAGTAACCCAGGTTACCAGGTGCATGCAGCAATCCTGGATTCAGTCCCAAGAACTCCTTCAGGATGTCATTAAACTGTAATTTTAATTGTTATAAAATACATCAGTATTTATTTCAAAATGAACTTCTACTATGCAGTCATTTTTAATGCAGGTGTTCTGTTAGACAGTATCATATCCATGTTTATTCAAAAATAATGATGACATATTCAGTAAGATTTAATTCCAGGGAAAGTTAGGTAGAAATGTTGCTTTGGATGATAGTTTAGACTAGCATAAAAACTATTTCAGCTGCAGGTATTTCAGTTCTAAAGAAGAAGAGATATAGGTTGTCCTCAACCTATGACCACAATTGAGCCCAACATTTATGTTGCTAAATGAGACATTTTTAAAATGGGTTTTGCCCCATTTTATGGCCTTTTGTGCCACAGTTGTTAAGTGAATCACTGCAGTTGTTAAGTTGGTAACAAGGTTGCTAAGTGAATCTGATTTCCCCATTGACTTTGCTTGTCAGAAGGTCATAAAAGGGGATCACAGGACCCTGGACATTGCAACCATCATAAATATGAGTCAGTTGAGAAGTGTCTGAATTTTGTTTACCTGACCATGGGGTTTCTGCAATGGCCATAAGTATAAAAATAGTCATAAATCATTTTTTTCAGTGCTGTTCTAACTTTAAACAATCACTCTATGAACTGTTGTAAGTTGAGGACTACTAAAAATAACAAAAAATGCTTCTTTCAACATATAAAAAACAAGAAAAAAGTTAAGGAAATGATTGGTCCATTAGTGGGTGAAAATGGCAAGAAGGTGACAAGCAATAGGGAGAAAGCAGAACTATTTAATTCGTTTTTTGCATCTGTCTTTACACAAAGGGAAAAAACAGTCCAACCTACCCAAACCAGTGCCATAAAAAACAGAATAGAAACGCAAGTCAAGATAGACAAGAAAATGGTAAGTGAGCACCTGTCCAGCCTAGATGAGTTCAAATCACCAGGACCAGATGGATTACACCCCAAGGTTCTCAAGGAACTGGCAGACATGATCTCAGAACCACTGAACTATATTTTTCAAAGATTCTGGAGCACTGGGGAACTACCAGAGGACTATTTTTATTTATTTTTATTTATTTTAATTCCATTTATATCCTAGAAGAGAGCTGATGTAGTTCCCATCTTCAAAAAAGGGAAAAAAATAGATCCAGGAAACTACAGACCTATCAGCCTGACCTCAATACCTGGGAAGATTCTGGAAAAGATAATCAAACAACAAATCAGCGAACACCTTGATGCAAACAAAGTCATCACTAAAAGTCAACATGGGTTTGTCAAAAACAGATCATGCCAGACAAATCTTATTACATTCTTTGACCAAGTGACAAAACTAGTGGACCATAGGAATGCTGTAGATATGATTTACTTGGACTTCAGTAAGGCATTTAATAAAGTAGATCACAACCTACTACTTGATAAGATAGAAAAATGTGGGTTAGATAGCATTACCACCAGATGGATTCGTAGCTGGATGACAGGCCGTACTCAGCGTGTGGTCCTCAATGGAACCGCATCTACATGGAAGGAAGTGTGTAGTGGGGTGCCCCAGGGCTCTGTTCTGGGCCCAGTGCTCTTCAATATCTTCATTAATGATTTGGATGAGGGGATAGATGGGGAACTCATCAAATTTGCAGACGACACCAAGCTGGCAGGAATAGCCAATACTCCAGAAGATAGGCTTAAGATACAGAAGGATCTGGACAGACTCGAACACTGGGCACTATCTAACAAAATGAAATTCAATGGTGAAAAAAGTAAGGTTCTACATTTAGGCAGGAAAAATCAAATGCATAGGTATAGTATAGGTGGTACCTTGCTCAATAGTAGTAACTGTGAGAGGGATCTCGGAGTCTTAGTAGACAATCACTTCAATATGAGCCAGCAGTGTGCTGCAGCTGCCCAAAAAGCCAACACAGTGCTAGGCTGCATTAACAGAGGGATAGAATCAAGATCAAGTGAAGTACTAATACTACTTTACAATGCTTTGGTAAGGACACACCTGGAATACTGCATCCAGTTTTGGTCACCACGATGTAAAAAAGATGTCGAGACTCTAGAAAGGGTACAGAGAAGAGCAACAAAGATGATTAGGGGGCTGGAGGCTAAAACATATAGGGAACGGTTGCTGGAATTGGGTATGTGTAGTTTAATGAAGAGAAAGGTGAGGGGTGACATGATAGCAGTGTTCCAATATCTCAGGGGCTACCACAAAGAAGAGGGAGTCAAGCTATTCTCCAAAGCACCTGAAAGCAGGACAAGAAGCAACGGATGGAAACTAGTCAAGGAGAGAAGCAACCTAGAACTAAGGAGAAACTTCCTGACAGTTAGAACAATTAACCAGTGGAACAACCTGCCTCCAGAGGTGGTGAATGCTCCAACACTGGAGGTTTTTAAGAAGAGACTGGACAGCCATTTGCCTGAAATGGTATAGTGTTTCCTGCCTGAGCAGGGGGTTGGACTAGATGAACTCCAAGGTCCCTTCCAACTTTATTATTATTAGTATAATTATTGTACTGAATTTTCTCAGATGGGATCAGAAGATGTGAATTCTTTTCAGATTCCTGGCCAGAACAGTAAGGTAACTAACTGGAGTTTGATATTAAAAGGGGGGATGGATCACTTGTATCCCCAGCTATCTGTTTGTGGCCTCTGAAGTAATCAAAATCTTGTTATATGAATTTTAAGACAAATGGGAAAAGGAGCTTGGGAAGCAACAAGCAAAATCTATGAGATGACTTTGTCTGAGATCATGCTATTATTGTCCTTTTTTGTTACAAAATTCTGTGCAAAAATCATCCACCATTTGTGAGTGAAGTTATTTTCCTCAGCATGTATGAAGATGCTTTTTCCACCTTTAATGCTCTGTATCTCATAAAGCAAGCTCTTACATACACAGCCTTATTTCTTTACATTGTTGTAGCCATCTTAGGACATAACCATCATTAAAGAATTGAATCCAAAGAGGGAATAAAAGTGGGAAATGGTAGATAAATATTCCCCATTCATACGGTATAATTTGAAGAACAACTGTGAGGCCACAACAAATGGAAGTGGGATACCCATTTATTGCTTCTCTGATATCAAGTGATGTCAAATCCTATTTGTCAACATTTAAATTAATTTGTTGGGAGCAAAAGAAAACTTCCAGGCTATATGGTTCAACCTTGTTTGATTCACAATATAATTTTTCAGTATCTTTCCATCATATTTTTATTTTTATTTCATTATTTTATTTGTATTATAATGAAGTCTGAAGTTGCATTAATGCAGTAAAACTGTTGTGTGTACTTTGTTAATTAGCATAATTCAGTAAAATTATTTTTGCAAAGCAAAGGAGAGAAAAGAAATAGCTTTTCCTCCATTTTGTATCTTTTTTCTCCCCCAGTTACCTTCCAAAGCTACCTCCCTTTGCCCTCAATCTAAACCCTTTAGTAGTGGATGTTTGCGTCATTAAGTGGGGGAACACAACTGTTCTGTTTGGGCCTAGAGAAAAACAACAGGTGGAAATCCCTGCGCCCTGTGCGTTCCCACAGAGAGGGCCTCCTCAGGGTGCCACCGATCAGAGAATGTCGATTGGTGGCCCCCAGGGGGAGATCCTTCTCTGTGGGCGCTCCGGAGCTGTGGAATCAGCTACCGGTAGAGCTCCGGATGGCGCCTGATCTTCGCTCCTTTCGTCGCGATCTCAAGACGTTTTTGTTTGTACAAGCCGGCCTAGCCTGATGGGGATTGGTGGGGTTTTTTATTTTTGGTTTCTTAATTTTATCTTGAGGTTTTAGAATTGTATTCCAATTGTTTTAACTTGGGCAATCATTTAATCTCTTTTTAATGTTTGTATTTAGTATTTTATTCTGCCCTGTGAACCGCCCTGAGTCCTCAGGGAGAAGGGCGGTATAGAAATATTATTAAATTAAATTAAATTAAATTAAATTGGGCTAGGAACTTCCTTCACACTAACGACACACTGCAAAACACCCAGCTTCTGGTACTTTGCCATGGTGACCCAGATTCTCAGCTTTCTACTTGTTACAATTTCCATAATTTTTCTTAAAATTTAAAAGCTTCACCATGTGGAGAAATATACTATCCCTCATCCTCCCTTTCTGACATCCATCTTTCTCCACTTTTAGTTCTTTGGTTGGTTAATGATTTTTCCGGAAAAATTATTATTTTTTATTTTCTTGGCACATAGATCAATTGTAATTTAAAATGTAGACTTCCTTATTATAGGATGTCTAAGAGTTTTTTCTGGCTGAGTAACAAAGAAGCCCTAGTAAACAAACAACAGTAAGTCAATATTCAAAGAACTGTTTCAATACACATTCGAAGCAAAGCAGAAATGATCACAACTGAATTCCTATGGATGTTTAGCTGTCTCATCTATGACTATGACTCATCTATGTAGAGATACAGATTCATTTTGCCTTTAAAACTGGAACATACAGGGATCAGGAAAAAAATGCATTATGGATAATCAGAATTTTTTTTAATCTTAGAAGTGATGAATCATTTTGGCTAATGGGGATATTCTGAAGAAAATAAATGTTTCTCATGTTATTATGAGAATTGCATTGTATAAGTATATTACAAAAAAAGGGGGGGCATTTGCAATGTTAAGTGGCCATAACGATATCATAAATAGAATAATATTTATTACCAATAGGCTTCTAGGTGCAATTCAAGGTGATTGCTAATGCCTATGCAGCCTTTCGTGGCAATGAACTCTGGTTATCTAAAGTACCATCTGTCTTCTGGGGCTTCTGCTCTGTGTATACAATCAGGAAAATTGATATGTTCCAGAATCTCTCTATTAGGTAGCATCCCCTATGAGACTTAGGAAGCATCTTTCTCTGTCCTGGCACCTGCCCTCTGCAATACCATCCAACTCCCCCCGCCCCAGCCCCAATATATGTGGCCCTTATGCTAGCTATGTTCAAAACCTAACTGCCCAGACCTTGGGTTAGAGTAGGTTCTGGATCCTGCATGTTTGGTTGTAAATGGTTGTTTATTTTATTTATTTTTTATTTTTTATTTTAATTCCATTTATATCCCGCCCTTCTCCGAAGACTCAGGGCGGCTTACAAGCCTAGCAGTCTTACAAGCTTTCCAGTCTTTGGGTGCTTTGGTTTTATTTAACTGTACTATATGATTGTTTTTACTGTACTGTATGCCACCCAGAGTTGTTGTAGAACTGGGTGCTCTTAAATATTTCTAATAAGGGATAAAAGTATCACATGTTTTTCAAGTAATTGGTCTCAATGGTATCATGACATTTAGGAAACACACACACACACACACACACACACACACACACACACACACGCTGGATATAGAGTTGTAGACTAAGAGGGAATTCAAAGAAATGTGGGTTCAGTGATGCTGCTGCAATTGAGTGGACCATTGGCCGGATGTCTCCTGAGATCTCTTGCACCTGGCATATTTTCTTTCTTCTCCCAAACTCTCTTCCCAGCCTTAGTAGCATCACTGTGTTGGTCCTCTAAGGAATGCTCAGCACATGCTTCCAGAAGAATAATAAGCTTTTCCTTTCAGAAATCTTGTACTATTATTATTATGGTTGGTCACACAGTCAGCCAGCTATTTAGATTGGGTTTGGCATTTTTGTCCACCCTATTGAGTCTTGGGATAAATAAATGTTGTTTAATAATATAAGAGATTTTGTTGCAGGTTGTAAGCTATTCCAAGTAAAGCTGCCTTTTGCAATTGACTGACTGTGATTTTGTCAATGCCAATGTGTTCAAGTGATGCTCCAGTTGTTTTGGTAAAGGTAAGTGGTGCTAAAGATGAACAAAGATCATTTTCAATGATTGGGTAGAAGGAATCCAGAATAGCTTTATCATGAAAGGAAGCATGCAGTGGGGTATCTCAAGGTTCTGTCTTGGGACCAGTGCTTGTCATGATCTTCACGATCTAGAACAGGGGTGTCAAACTGCCGGCCCAGCTTTGCAATGTGAAAAAAGTCACGATACGTCGCAACACATCAGGTGATGCAGCGAGTTTGACACCTGTAATCTAGAATAATCTAGATAAAATATTCTGAGATGCATAAGTAAACCCTTCCAAAGTAAGAGAAATCAGCTGCAATTATGCATATAGTTTATAATGAAATAATAATGAGTAGAATAGTGCCCAAGCTTCATAATAGAAAAGCACCTCCAGTTTTGGATAATTACCAGCAAAATGAAACAAATGTTTTAAAAAGATCTGGAATTTCATGACATACATTGAAACAATTTTGAAATATAAAGTTCTTTGCATTTGTTACATTTCTGCTTCTGCAGAGGGGGAAAAATCCTGCTTCCAGATTAGATAATTCACACCTGTTCATAACATAAATGTTACAAGAAATAGGCAAAGTATGAAAGAATCAAATTAATGGAATAGATACAATATGGTAGCACTCAAGGAATAAGAACAAAATACTGTGATATGTTAAAATATTATCAAAGTTTGATTTTTGAAAAAGGCTTCATTAAATAATTTCTTTATGAAATGCACAGATCATACTTCCATCATTCTCAGAGGAGGGATGTATGTGGATCAATAAGCATTTAAAAGCAGAATTCAAAGTCCTATTAAATGTCTAGAACATTTGCTGCACCTGTAAAGTAAATGAAAATTTTACTGTCTCTCTCCTTTTTAAAATGGCTTAAATTCCATCTTAAATAGCAACCATATTAATTTGTTTATAGTTTAGCATTTGCTTAATAATTCATTATCATCAGAAAAAAAGAAGAAGAAAAGAAATGTACTATTACTGGCAATGACAAAAAAGATGACATATAAGTTTCAGAATTATTTCCTTGTGGAAAAGGGGATAAAAAAAGGCCAGGACAGGATAAGATAATAACAAGAACATGAAACTGGGTATGAGACAGG
The DNA here is from genome assembly GCF_947247035.1 of Vipera ursinii. Classification (NCBI taxonomy): domain Eukaryota; kingdom Metazoa; phylum Chordata; class Lepidosauria; order Squamata; family Viperidae; genus Vipera; species Vipera ursinii. The sequence continues at coordinate 57,168,712 of NC_139518.1, read as the reverse complement.
AAAGAATAAAAATCCATTTTTTCTCACCAGGGAATTCATCAGCAGGCTTGACTGGCTGTCGGAAACAAATAATTGATTCTCTGTGGTCATTAATTGTGAGAAACAAAGCACCCTGCCTTTCCAAACAGAGGATAAACCAGCTCCTCTGATCTTTGCTTCCCATTCATAAAAATAATAGGAAATTAAGAGGTCAGTGGAACAAAGGAGGAAACCTGATTGCTCTCTCTTTTCCAACAACAGCTCAAGTTAACTAGTAGAAAGAGGGATAAGAGGAATAGGATGTATGAATGTGGCACAAAGGGATGGGCATATAATGCATGTGACAAGATGCACGGACATAGGTGGCAGCTGACCCAACCCAACTCAGCCTATAACCTAAGAATTGAAAAAGAATTCTCTTTTTTCTACCTGAAATAGCAAAGTGCTTAGATCAGGGGTGTCAAACTCGCAATGTCACGTGACGTGTCACAACGTATCACGACTTTTTTCCCATTGCTGGCAATGGGGTGGGTGCAGTTTCGGCGTGACGCATCCAGTCCGTGGGCTGGCAGTTTGACACCCCTGGCTTAGATGATCACATAAAACTTTGTGCTTGAGAACTAAAGTTAAATGTATGAATTCATTGGCTTTTTAGCCAATTCCTGGCCAATAAAGGTTTAGGGCTCAGGGAATAGCAGCTGAGCTTCAATTTATCACTTTTTTCTGATTGGAAAAATATTGTATTTATCCCATTTTTAAAACTGCCCAACTCTCTCACAGAGGGACCCTGTGTATGGGCATGTCTGTGACTAAGTACTGTGCATAGAAAAGGGACAGGATGTGCAAAGCGCTGATCTTACCTTCCTGCAGATGCCACTGTAATAAAGAATGTAGTTTTACACTGAACACTATAAACATTTATAATAAAGTAGGACATGTTCAACATCCTCCCAAAGGAAGGGCCTTAAACACACAACAACAACAACAACAACAACAACAACAACAACAACAACAACATATTGCGACCTGGCCATCAAAACTGTGTGATTATGGATGAAACGTGTAACAGTGATACCCATTGTCATCGGGGCACTGGGAACTATGTCCAAAAACTTTGCAAAATACATCAAGAAATTGCAGATTCCTGCAATAACTCCAGCAAAGCTACAAAAAACTCTGCAACTCGGAACATCTTACATTTTAAGGAGATACCTGGTTGATACCTAGGATGCTGGCAGCAACCCATGTCAACCATTAGTGCCAATCAGTTTGAATATTCAGTTGACTGAGGTTCATGTTTAATGAATTAAAGTTTAATAATGATGATGATGATGATGATGATGATGATGATGATGATGATGATGATGTTGGAAGGGACTTTGGAGGTCATCTAGTCCAATCCCCTGCTCAGGCAGGAAACACTATACCATTTCAGACAAATGGCTGTCCAGTCTCTTCTAAAAAACTTCCAGCATTCACAGCTTCTGGAGGCAGGTTGTTCCCTGATTAATTGTTCTGTCAGAAAATTTCTCCTTAGTTCTAGGTTGCTTCTCTGTTTGGTTAGTTTCCAACCATTGCTTCTTGTCCTGCCTTCAGGTGCTTTGGAGAATAGCTTGACTCCCTTTTCTTTGTGGCAGCCCCTGAGATATTGGAACACTGCTATCATGTCACCCCTCATCCTTCTCTTCATTAGACTAGACATACCAAATTCCAGCAACCATTCCTTATATGTTTTAGCCTCCAGTTCCCTAATCATCTTTGTTGCTCTTCTCTGTACTCTTTCTAGAGTCTCAATATCTTTTTTACATCATGGTGACCAAAACTGGATGCAGTATTCCAACTGTGGCCTTACCAAGGCATTGTAAAGTGGTATTAACACTTCACGTGATCTTGATTCTATCCCTCTGTTAATGCAGCCTAGCACTGTGTTGACTTTTTTGGCAGTTGCAGCACACTGCTGGCTCATATTTAAGTGATTATCCACTAGGACTTCAAGATCCCTCTCACAGTTGCTACTATTGAGCAAGGTACCACCTATACTATACCTGTGCATTTGTTTTTTCTTGCCTAAATGTAGAACCTTGATTTTTTACTATTAAATTTCATTTTGTTAGATAGCGCCCAATGTTCAAGTCTGTCAAAATCCTCCTGTATCTTAAGCCTAACGTCTGGAGTTTTGGCTATTCCTGCTAGCTTGGTGTCATCTGCAAATCTGATGAGTTCACCATCTTCCCCATCTATCCCCTCATCCAAATCATTGATGAAAATGTTGAAGAGCACTGGGCCCAGAACAGAGCCCTGGGGCACCCCCTTACACACTTCATGTAGATGCAGTTCCATTGAGGACCACTCATTGAATATGGCCGGTCAGCCAGCTACGAATCCATCTGGTGGTGTAACCCACATTTTCTTATCTTATCAAGTAGTAGGTTGTGGTCTACTTTATCAAATGCCTTACTGAAGTCCGAGTAAATTATATCCACGGCATTCCTCTGGTATAATAATAATAATAATAATAATAATAATAATAATAATAATAATAATAATAATAATAATAATAATAATGTGAGCCAGCATACATGTACCTGTATTCACTATTTTTAGGATACCAGTTGCATTTCCAATTAAATCCCAATAATTCTTTCTGAATGTGAACCCATAACATAAACCAACATATGCCAGTTTTATGCAAATCAGTGTTCTACTGTTGCCCTCTTATGTTCTCTTCCTCTTTTTAGTGAAGTTTCAGGGGGCATTGTGGTTGACAAAGAGGTATAACCTTTTTCCTAACTGCTATTTCCACCCCCTCTTTCATTGTTCTTGGCTCTATAACTCCTAAAACATGGAGCAAAATCATATTTTATGTGGGTGCTTCAAAATAAGTCTATCTAAAAAATTTAGTTTTACAAGTTGTTTTTGCTTCCCTAATGGAAAATGAGATAGGAAACTCTCTTTTTTCTTCTTTTGCCTGCTGACAAATCTAAAGAATACAAGCAATTATAAAGGCTGAATAGAAATCTAATTAATATGCTAGCGAGGGCTCCCATTTTGATACACATTGTAAAGAGTGACATAACTGAAATTTGAGGAATGGACTTTCTTTGGGACCTAAAAAGCAATCAAACTTCACTTGTACAAATAAATTTTTGCAATGAAATCTTCTCTATAACTGTTGACAAACTTTGGCTATTACTGCTTCTTGCTCACAGTTTTCTGCCAATACAGCAACATATTGCAGATAAAACCTAATGAGCTGAATTTAACAATAACAACAGCAGCAGCAAAAAAAATGCCATGCGGCTTTCATTCAGTGTTGCCCATCTGTTGGCTTTAGCAGTGGGCTACAGCTGTACACATTCTCTTTCTTTCTCTTCTACCCCCTGAAGTAAAGCGTTACATACCAGAGTTAGGTATGATGAACAGGCCAGCAAATTACCATACATAGTAGCACAGATCTAATTTATCACACTTTGCAAACTTTATAACCATATAGTTTTTTTTATAGCGGGCACAAATCTCCTCCTCGCTTCCTCCCTTTGCACAAACTGGAGTAACAGAACCCACAAAACCCATCACTCAAAGAAGAGGCATTTAAATTAAAGCAGGTCTGAGAGTATAGTCCACATATAGGACTTTGTTGCCAATTGTGGGGTGGCTTTCATGGGGGATAAGCAAATGCCAATTTACAGCAAGTCTGGTATAACAAGAAGGGATATCCTGCCCCACCTTCCTTTCCCTACCAAAGAAAAGTCTTATGAAAAAGCCTTTTTTTTTGGTTCTTTCCCACACAGAAATAGTAAAGTTGGCATATCTCCAGCTACATGCTGGGTAGTGAAGCACAACAGTTTTCCTTTTTTCTCTTCCAAACAAAGATGTTATTGCTTGACCCAATGGTTGCTGAGAGGTGTTTGGCTCTTTGCTCTCAGCATATTCACCTCTAATGTGAAAGGATCAAATGAGGAGAGTTAAGCAATGCTGGGTTGTGAAAGGGAGGATTTTAAAGTAGGCTTACCATTGTCTTCATTGGAAAAAACCTTACCAGGAAATTTGATAAAAAGATCTGTGGTCCTTTCAATAACCCATTATGTGGTATTATGATTTTGGTTCCCCCCCTGCCATAATTTCCATATACAGTAGATTCCCAAGAAAAGTACTTCATTCACTACTTGTGTTTATCGCTGTACTAACGGTAGCCACTGCAGTAGGGAGTGGGGATAAGGAAAGAAAGTTTTTTGCAGCCTTCTTCCATGCTGTTGTCACTACAAAGTGGAGGAAGAAAGATAAAAGGGAGGAAGGACCAAGGGCTGACAGCTTTCATTCCCAACCTCCAGATGCCAGCTTTAGAAACAAAAGGATTTGTGTGATCCCAGAAAGAGCCATGATGTATCTGAGAAAAGGAAAGGAATCAAACAAGGTTTTCCTGCTCCAGTTGACCAGTTCACTTTGAGCTGAGTTCATCTAATTTACCTCAGGGTGGTCCCTGTGATTAAGAACATTGAAGTAGTCACCTAAGGTGGCACAGAGGGCCAAAGAGCCAGCTGTCCTGAATCTCCTTGCAAGTGGGTGCTGCCATACTCTTGAATGGACACTTTCCTAGAACCTAGCGTCGCTCCTTACTTTTACATTTTCTGAAATTGCTGAAGGCCTTCCTTTTTTAAAGAAAGCTCTTCCATTTGAAAGACCATTCGCAACAACGATATATCCTGGAGTGGAAAAAATGGATTGATTACATCCAGAATAAATATGGGACTAAAAAGTTTCATTTAGCATTTGAATAAGTATCGATGTGACATTTATATTGCTTGTAGTCATTTTATAAGAGCTAAAGTACGATAGACCTAATAGTTTATTGTTGTTAGCATATGGTAGTTTATGATTATTTTTTACTTTTATACCTTGTATTTAGCTCTGGGAAGTCGGGGAGGGGGGAAGGGGAGGGTTGGAGGGTTGGGTTGGGTTGGGAAGGGGGGATGGGGGTGGGGAGGGGTTGTTTTGTTAAAGATAAAATGTATTGAAAAACTTTTCAATAAAAAAAAAAGAAAGCTCTTCCACACACAGTCCGTATGCCTGTTTGTATTCATTTAGTAATTTAATCAGTTATTTTTTTAAAAAAAATATTTAAAATATTATAGATTGATTTTTTTTGTGTGTGGCTGTTGTGTTCTACATCTGTGTTTCATAGAAATATTGTACTTGTTACTTGTGTACCTACAAACATCAAAATCAGAAAGAGAAACATGGTGTGGGATATCCGTTTATTTATGTACTCCTAGCCCTAAAAGGAAGGGATAAAATCAAATAAGACATGGATAAACTTGGGCTGAAATGCCATTCAACGTTATATGAGTTTCCCCCAAACCCAAAGTGAGGTATGAATCTAAATAATAGAGCTAAAGGGCTGCTGTAGGCTTAATCTTATATCAAAGCAATACATCCCAAAACATTCAACAGTTTGTTTAGTGACCATTCAAGTTTATGGCGATACTGAAAAAAGTGACTTATGACTGCTTTTCACACTTATGACCAGTGCAGCATCCCCATGGTCATGTGATCAAAGTTCAGATGCGTAGCAACTGGTTCGTATTTATGTCAGTCCTGTGTCCAGGGGTCATGCGATTAGCTTTTGAAACCTTCTTGACAAGCAAAGTCAGTGAGGAAGCCAGATTCATTTAACAACAGTGTGACTAATTTAACAACTGAAATGATTCACTTAACAGCTGTGGCAGGAAAATGAGGCAAAACTCACTTCATAAATGTCTCACTTAGCAACGCACATTTTGGGCTCAATTGTGGTCCTAAATTGAGGACTACCTGTATTATCAGTATCTGGGTGACTGTAGTGTGAGCATATCCATATTTAACTGAATTTTCAGTTTAAAATCCTTAATGTTTTACTGTTTTATACTGCATTTTATTCTGTCTGTAAGCTGCCCAGAGTCACCTTGGTGGCATACAATTTTGATAAATAAATAAATTAAATTAAATGTGTCTTCCATAAAGCTTGAGAAACTTCAAAAGTGACAAATACTGGAAAAACCTTGACAAATCCCTGTCAAAACTACCATCCCTATGCAGTGAGCATTGCAATATCTATTATATTTATACTATCTATGTGTAGATCATCATGGGAACATCACGGGATGCTGTCAAAAGTCAAAAGGCATACATACACATATCTTCTTTGCCAGATGCTTTTATAAATCCCCTGCCATTTGCAAAATAAGAGGACTGAAAAAAGTTACATTAAGGTTTTGCTTGGAATTTTTGTTTGGGCCTAATGGTGCTTTGGAAAATGATAATTCTTTTTAGATAGGCACGATCCCTGACTGGAGCATTAAAAGATAAAAATGAAATAATGTTTTGCATGATAAATTTTTTTGTCTGGAGGGAGCAATTAAGTAGTTTTTGAAAATAAAGTGCTAAACTGCAAACAGCTTTGATTGAGAAGGGTGCTTCAGCTATTAGTAAAAAGAAAAGAGGGCTTTGAATAATAAAGACCTACGACTGAAGGCAGCAGAGCTGCAGTGGCTGAAAATAATATCCTTTCCTGAATAATGCAGGCCCTGGACTGCACATTGCCCTTAAGTGCAACTTTCTAGTGTATTATGACAAACAGTTTATATACAGTGTTTGTGCCTGTGTATGTGTGTATTTGACCATGTATGTACACACATATTTATATACAAATATACATTTGTGTATGTGTGTGTATGGTGTACAGAGACAGAGAGATAGAGAAACAGAGTTCATCTAAAAGATCTCTCATCTTATTATTAGTGCTTTCAGAAAGAATGAGACATTGTATATTAGTTATATCTAAGTTCCCAGAGTCACTGGGAATTGGATAGTATATAAATTTAACAAATCATCATCATTACATAATTAGAACATTGTTACATCTTGCCATATCTGAAAACAGAAAATAATTGGACACTTCAGTTGGTCCAAAATGCACAGCAGTGGTGTGGAAAAGTGGGTTAGGACGCTGAACTTGTCGATCAGAAGGTCGGCAGTTTGGCGGGTCGAATCCCGAGTGCCGCGTAACAGAGTGAGCGCTTGTTACTCGTCTCAGCTTCTGCCAACCTAGCAGTTCGAAAGCACGTAAAAAATGCAAGTAGAAAAATAGGGACCACTACAGTGGGAAGGTAACAGCGTTCTGTGCGCCTTTGGCGTCTAGTCATGCCGGCCACATGACCACGGAGACGTCCTCGGACAAGCGCTGGCTCTTCGGCTTTGAAACGGAGATGAGCACTGGACTCTAGAGTCGGAAACGACTAGCACGTATGTGCAGGAACCTTTATGGGTTCATGTCATACCTGTCCTGCAGCAGCTGCAGTAATCAGTCTGCTGCTGGATTGCGGATGTGGGCCTAGTGTATTTCAGAAACTGTGACTTAAATTTATATCTTGTCTAAGATTAAGAAGTCAGCCTTCTCTGTCTTCTGAAGCACGTTTGAATTGTTCACTTATGCTTTATTACTTTGTTTTAAAACCTGGCTCTTTTCTCAGTCCTTTGGGTCACGATATATTGACACCTCAGTTGAATTTCTGTTTGGGCCATCATGTCCAAACACAGTTTGTTGAAGTGGACAGGATAATAATGATTCAAATAAATAAAATGAAATAAATGGTAAGGTTCTTGTCTGTCTCCAGAGACTGAGATATAATGATTAATAAACAAGAATGTGAAAATACTAATTACATTCAATCTCATTCTCTTGTACTGCCACAGCATGAAAAGTATGATTCTGTCAATTGATGCCACCCTATGACACTGCTGATGGGTGAGGTAAAATGACTAACATGCAGCCTCCCATTGGCACCCTCCCAAATACTTTGCTGAATATAAGCTGGCTCTGATACCTGCAATTCCCTCAGAGATCACAGATGCTATCGAGCACCAGGTTGGTGAGATAAAGGGTTCATAAGCAAACAGTAATACTTCATGATAGCAACACATAAGGTAAACTCATTTAGAAAGGCAAGAAGATGGTTTTAACTGCATACATTGTCTTTTGATATGCTGTTAGTGCTTTTATGGTTACACATTCATAATAAAACCACTCTTCTTATCAAGGAAGGCAAAACAAATTCTGACAGGAATCTGTTGTAGTGATAAGGTGTCCAACAGCACTTATCTAGGGATGTCCAATTTAAGATAAACATTTTTCATTTAGAACAGTATCACCAGGATGTCGACCTACTGAACATTTATATATCCTTGAAGCTGTTGGATGGATTTGAAAATGTGACAGCAAGGGATTTTTCTTTTTGCTACTAAGATGTATTGTTGATAGAGAGTTGGGGCAGGTATGGGAGGGCAGATAGAGCAATCCTGTGATTTCTTCCAAAAGGTAAATTTAGAAGAGATTTAGCAATGGGGCTAAATCACATTTATTGCTTGGAATGTATAAACTCATGAAGGTCAAGAAGGAGGCAGGAATAGATTAGACAGTACATGGGAAATGACTTATGGAAAAGTGTCATCTTTAACACTCAGCCTAGACGTTATTGCTGGGTTTATGTAACCCAGATGTTGCTAAAGAAAGACAAGCATAAATTTACCTTCACTCATATAAACTGGAGCAAAATAAAAACCAGCGACAACAATCACCCCAGCCAGGTGCCATTGTAAAAATTGGAAAAATGTGGGAGTAACTAAAATACCACTAAAGTACAAGCATACAGATCTTTGTAGAAAGCTGTTTTAAATCGGTCCCCTCGACAGCTTGAAGCCCACCATCCTCTCAACAATCTTCCCTAAAAAGAAGAAGAATGAATGGAAGTTATCAAAAACTGTAGAGTTCAAGAATGGTCTCTTGAGGACGGAGGGAGCCATCACCTGTTTCATGCCCGGTGGGGTTTACCACTGCTTGTACCCAACCATTTCCCACCTTCTAGGAGGTCTTGACCAGTCAGGAAAGTCATGGATCCAGTTGACCACAGACAGCGCTCACAGTGGTAAAGACCCAGCCCCCTTCCTCAAAACTGACTAACACGAACACCTCCCAGAGAGCCAGACTAGGACCTGCTTCAGGCCTCTCCTCTGGATCCCCCTAGCCAGAGTCTAGCTCCAAACAAAGTTGAGCAACTTTATCCAGCAAATGCCTAGAATAGTCCTCACAGGGACCCTGCAAGCGTTTAACCTATCCTCCCTTACCTAGAAGTCCTGGTTCACTTGAAACAGGGTCCCTGATGGCTGAATGCAAATGCAGTATGCACAGAATATTAAGCACATTTCAGTGCTTTTACTACCAAATTGGAGTAGTCAAGTTTGAGAGATGGCTACCCTCACCCTATATTCTAATCCCATCCATGGGTTTGGGGAGACTCAACATTGCTATACGAGGTCCATCAAAAACAACCAGATCATAGAGCACTCCTAGAATATGTCAGAAGAGATCCATTTTTAAAGAAAATTGCATATCATATAAAAATTGTGAACCACCACTGGACTCCACATATTTTCTGACTCTCTCTCTCTCTCTCTCTCTCTCTCTCTCTCTCTCTCTCTCTCTCTCTCTCTCTCTCTCTCTCTCTGTGTGTGTGTGTGTGTGTGTGTGTGTGTGTGTGTGTGAGAGAGAGAGAGAGAGAGAGAGACCTATTAAAGGCTACATGTGAGAGAACTATATATGTATATTTAGCTCACATATTTCTATTTTGGCATTAAATGCTTAAAGCAAAAAAGATAAAAAATGCTTTACTGTATTCTGCCAAATAAGGGATTTCTAAAAAAAGTGGATCACTTGGATAAATCACTATTATAAGACTTCCTACTGAGCAGAATATTCCAAGATATGTTGAATTTATGTATTCTATGATGTAAGCCTAATAAATTATATGTCCTGTTATAAATATGAGTATATTTCACTTACAGTAGAATAGTGATATAGAGAATAACTAATGCATGTCAACAGAAATGTTTAGCTCTTTACCATTTATGCTGAAAAAATCACTCTACGAGGGAATAGCTTAGCCTAATAGGAGTTAGAATACTTTGGATATAAATCTTTCAGCTGTGACTGTAAAAAGTCTATGGATTGGTTGGGGGGTCAGCTGAATTTCTGGCTACACCATTTATTATAATATATGCAATTTGGGACTCTATTGTGTGCAGATTTGTTAAGCACAATTTCTTTAGGTGCATTCTTACCCAGTATTTGCTTGTTCATATCCCCCTCCAGGATGTGGAGACTGATATGAAACACCAATGAAAGCTGTGCATGGAAGGACTCTGTTTTCTAATGCAAGAGACTGAACAAATTCCATGCAACGTCTCTGGCAGGGTAGATGAGAACTTCATCTTATTTTCCAGTTCTCTTGAGTTTTTGAAGCATCAGTGAAAAAAATAGAAAGATCTTATATTTTCACTTGTTTTTTTTAAAAAATGATTGTATCTATCTGTCTACCTACCTACCTACCTACCTACCTACCTACCTACCTACCTACCTATCTCTATCATCTAAAATATAGCTTGGAGCAACCTAAATCCTGCAATCTTAAACCACAGTTGATTATGCATATTAGATATTAACACTAATTTTCCAATTTGTAGCTGGTTTCTGCTTCTAAGATTTGGCATTAACTGAGGACTTCTCGGATAGGTCTCTTTGATTTCACCACAGTATTGCTTTGTTTTCTTTGTCTGGCTTCTCTTCATCTACTTGGCCTTTACTTGTATTTTACTTCCTTCTTTCCTGAGGACTCATCTACCTTTCCCAGCTATCAACTAGTTCTTAAAACCAGCTAATCCATGTTTTCTCTCTTTATGTTTTGTGCCTCTTCCTCCCATTTTCTACAGCTTACATTCTAAAGTTTTTTGGAGCAGGTGTGGTCATGCTCTGGAATGTATAAGGGCAATAACTGTTCATGTTTTCTCTGCTGGAATATATCACCTTAGAAGTCTGCCATCTAGCTTTGGATGTTCAGGTTGCTCCTGAGCAATATAGAAACTCCAAAAGTTTGAATACAGAAGGAATGAGAAGTGAATCATCTTCAACAGTGGGGAAAAAAGATACAGTCATTTATCTATTAGGTGGATCTATCATTACATTTTTAAAGGCATGTCTTCATTCTCCACATTTAGTGGTTCCTTTTTATCTTAACCTTAGCTCATTTTCTCTTCTCCACTATGTTGCATTTTCTTTTGAGTAGTTGGGATTTTTCTTTCTTGTCCGCCCCCAAGATAATTCCCTCCTTGGAAAGAAGCTGTATACTTGAATCTCTGGAAAAGAAGTAATTGGCCAGAACAATATATTCCTTAAGCCCCTTTAGATTATGAGGTTCATAATGCTACCCTTGATGAGCATTTGAAAACTGCAGCTGGTATGAAATGTGGCAATCAGACAGATTGCTATTATGTGCCTTGCAGACCGTATGACAGGAATACTGTACCAGCTGAAGTGACTTCCAATTTGTTCCTCTTTGTTCCTTGCCCCACTTAAAAAAACTATTTCTTGTACTTCTATACTCAATAGTTTGGGGTGAGAATATCCAAAAAGATGGCAATCAAATCAATTCATAACCAGTTTCAGGAAATACTGCTCATTAAATCTTATTTCTCCTCCTATGGGATCTGCTAGCCTTGTTATATTACTTAGTTTTTCTTGATGATTTCTTCATCAGTGAGAAGGACCTTGGAGTCCTAGTGGACGATCACTTGACTATGAGCCAGCAGTGTGCAGCAGCAACCAAAAAAGCTAATACAATCCTGGGTCGTATAAACAGAGGCATAGAATCAAGATCACACGAAGTATTAGTACTGCTTTATAAAACCCTAGTAAGACCACACCAATTTTAGTCACCATGTCACAAAAAAGATGTTGAGAGTTTGGAAAAAATTAAGAGAAGAGCAACTAAGATGATCAAAAACCTGGAGACTAAAACATACAAAGAAAGGCTGCAAGGTTTGGCTAGTCTAAAGAAAAGAAGAAATAGGGGAGATATGATAGCAGTATTCCAGTAGTTGAGGGGCTGTCACCAAGAAGAGGAGGTCACATTATTCACCAAAGCACCAGAGGGCAGGACAAGAAACAATGGTTGGAAACTGACCAAAGAGAGAAGTAACCTGGAATTAAGGAGAAACTTCCTGACAGTGAGGATAATTAACCAGTGGAACAGCTTGCCTCTAGAAATCGTGGGCATTCCCATCACTGGAGATTTTTAAGAAGAGGCTACATTCTGAGATGGTATGGGTTCTCCTGCTTGAGCAGGGGGCTGGACTAGAAGACCTCCAAGGTCCCTTCCAGCTCTACACTCAATCTATTTATTTATAGTTATAGGAATACAGTACCATTAATCCAAACTTGGCATCCTCCACATATGTTGGAATTAGAACTCCTAAAATGTCCATAGCTTTGCTGGAAATTTTAGTAGCTGTGACCTATAGATCTTGAAAACACCATGCTTGAGAAGAGTATAAGCTTGCCATATTTCATAACATGATAACAATAATTTCTAGTATACTGGCTGGGATTTTTTCATTCTCATTCCCTGACCAGAAGGTGTAATGATGTGCATTTTATTATAGTAGTATAAATTTTGGAAAGCATATGCAAGTTATGATTATCACAATTATAATATCTTAAAATATTCACAATGTATGAATGTGAGTTTGATTTATTATAGTAATGATTATTTTGACAGCTCATAAATTGTTAAGCTGTTTGTCCTGTGAGAACAGAATTTTTTGTTTTCATTTAAATACTATTGACAAAGCTGTCATAATGTCACAGTATGCTCACATTGGGTGAGTGTAGGCTATACCATGTTTGATTTCCACTGAGTTAGTTCTGGACAGTTACAGTATAAACATAAAAACATGAATTCTTATGTTTATGACCAATTCTCTTCCTCTTTTCTCTAGCTCTCCAACCATATCTTCTCTCCTAATATTTGATCTGCCCTGTCCTGAGGCCTAAGAAAGATTATATTTGCATGGCATAACTTAAAAACAGGTAATTGAAAAAGCATATGAACCTATTGTACTCAAAACATGCATAGGTCTTTAATCAAGCAGAATTCAAATAACCATCATTTTGGATTCCTGGAAACTAGTGCTTGTTCTGAAGTACACATTAAGCCAGGGCTTTTCAACCTTTTCACCCATTGTACCATTTTTAGGATATGGCAGCATCCGAGTACCACCAGTTGCCTAGCAAGATGACCAAAAAAAAAAAACCCCAGGAAAAAAAGTGATGAAGTACAGGTAGTCCTCAACTTACAACAGTTTGCTTAGTGACTGTTTGAAGTTACAATGGCACTGAAAAAAGTGCCCCCCAAGCCACAGCCGAACAAGACACCTGCCTGCCTGCCCGGCAGCACTCTTCCTCCTGTCCGAGTTTTTCATTGTTGTGAGCATATCTGTTGAGGATTGGCAGTGGAGGGGCGGTATTTGGTTTTTATCCCCCCCATCTGCTGGGTGGTTGCAGCAGGTTTTGGTCACTTCACATGACCCTGGGACACTGTGACCGTCATAAATATGAATCAATTGCCAAGCATCTGAATGTAAATCACAAGATCCTGGAGATGCTGCAACATTCCAGCTGATCGGCACTTCTTCTGGGCTCAGCAGAAATCCCAGGATCAGTGCCAAGCTCCAGCTGGAGCCTGGCGCTGATCCTGGTGCTTCCACTGAGCCCTGACAGCCCTGAAGAAGCGTTGATCCTGGTGCTTCCATTGAGCCCTGACAGCCCTGCAGCTTCAGCCATCTCTCGCTGAGGCTTGTGTGGTGCTGCCACCGGTTCAGCTCATTCCCCTCCCCCGATACCACTTTTCTAGGATGGTCACGTACCACCTGCCAGGTGCCAATGTACCACAGGTTGTACCCATGCTACTGGTTGAAAAGCCCTGCATTAAACTACCAATAATGATTAAAATGCTGCAGCTGATGTGTAAAATAGTATCATACCTACTAATTAGCCACCTCTTTATAGGAGTAGTGACAATAACTATATCATGACTGCACTACTACCAGTGAGGTTAATCTTTAGTTACTCATAAACTAAAGAGCTTATATTCAGAAGAGGGAGAAAAAGGAGAGAAAAATCTGCTATTGCTCTCAAACATGGGTATTGTAATTCAGTTTTTTTGCTCAGCTCTTCTATTCCACTGGAGATATAAATTGATATAACATTTCTGTGCAACTTCTGATATGATATTGAACTAGAAAAAATATTTCCTATTAAATTTTGAAATGTCTTTGATGTATCTCTTTGTTATCGATGAATGCTCCTGCAGCTCTGTGTTAGATATCTTTTCTAACACCTTTTAGCTTAGTGTGAATATAATCCTGAACTGTCAGTCATAGGAACCAAAGGGAACCTTATTCTTGATTGTCTTAAAAGGTCATTGAATTGCATACATAATTTAGAATAGCTCATTGAATCTAGGAGCATAATATTTCTGATATCTCTTAAGGGCTTATCCTATGGAATAGTATATGCATTTTATGCTATGGCTACAACTGAGCAAATAACTTTGGTGTTGTGTGACATTTGTGTTCATTTTGCCCTGTAAGAGTCTTCCACATTAGATATAAAGCTACATAGTATCTTGAATTGTGCATAGTATCTTGAAATGAACATTGATCCAATGTGTCTCAGATCCTGAATCTTAAAGCTTGGTTTAGCTAAGGCATTAAAACATTAAACCATCAGTATATTCACCGAGGTCTAACTAAGGTGGTCCACTTCAGATGGTTATTCTGCAGTTTCACTGGCATGAGTGCTTAAAGAATTTGATCTTGCTCACTCACTTTTAGCAATGGTGAAGTTAAAATGGAGGCCAGTTCAATTCAGTAGAGAAGGTGGTAGGCCTACAGCTTCAAAAGGCTCTGGCAAGAATAGTTTATCTGGACTGGAATATAGCATTAAGTTGATATTGATCACACTTGTGGATGACTTCTGGAATCTATCCTGGCCCTTTTTGATTTCTCAGTGGCTTTCTTGGTGGGCTGGTTTAGGGTTTGGGAATGGGAGGCATTTTTCTTCAGAGGTTCTCCTCATTCCTCTGAAGCTTGTTCCAATCAGTGTTGGTAGGTAAGGAAAGGGCCAGCCCTGAGCTTCTGTTATTTTGGATGCCACAGAACCTGATTCTCACTCCCCTTGGATTTAACATTTACATGAATCTGCTGGTTGACATTATAGATTGGCATGGGTGAAGTTTCATCAGTATACTAATGACACTCAGTTATACATCTTTGCCCTGAGATGTCCAAGTGATGCTGCTCTACTGCTTTTCCAATGTCTGGAGGCTGTGTGGGTCTAGATAGGGAAGAACTGGCCTCAACTCAACCCTGCTGAGACATATGAGGACTAGTTAAAGTCTCATGGACATGAGATGGAAACCAATCCAACTGGTTTAGTGTTCTGTGATTAAAACAGGTGCTCCTTTACACTGACATATCTTAAATATCTTAAATGTCACGGCACCAGAAACCTTTAGTTATTGAGTGAATTAGATCTGTAATAGATAAATACTGCAGATGAATCTATTCTGAAGAGCAACCTTTCCTCCTTAGCAAAAAGTTGTGATTCAAAAGCTCATGTTGACCTTTTAGACTTCTTTATCTTTACCAGCAATCAAATATTAATGTTGTCATTTTAACCCTATTCCCACTATGAAGGCAGTTGACCTAGATCTCTGAAAATCTTTGGTTACCATTGCTATTAGCCTTTCTAAATTTGGTTTTGCTTTGTCTTTCATAAAGCAATTTTTCATAATGAACTGGGCCAGTATTTTAATCTCATTATATGTGTTCAGCCTGAAACTTTTGAACTTTTAAAGTGTTGTATTAAGTGTTTTTTAAATATGACACATACTATTAAATGAGGTGTTCACATTTCAACAAGAGTGTACATTAACATATCATGGCACCTTCCCAGGGCTGACAACTATGCCTATTTTTCAAATGCTTTTTTCTTCTTCAAGGAATCACATCATGTGTCATTTGCTGCTCTTTTTCTAGCATTGTTCCTATTGCACAGGCTCCAAGAATATGGATGAAAAAAATTGGATAACTTGTAATAACATTATACATCTGTGGCTGAATATTGCTGTTTAATTCAGCTTAATATCAGTTCTGAATATGAGAAGATTAATCATTGCTGTCACTTATGAGGGTTGCATAATGAATGGGCATTGATCAACAACAGACATACAACTTGTAGTTTTAAAAAAAGCACTGATTGATTTCTTCTGCTTTGCTAAGGCCTGAAAAATCTTTCAAAATGGTGAATTTTGAGAATTCAAAACTAATTTTGAGCTTACAGCTGGCAATTAAAGCTGGTAATAGTTACCTAGGAGACTATTGTTCCTTTTCTTTGATGACCATTGCTTCCAATGGAAAGGAAATAAATCATGCCACTCAAGAGTTTTTTCCTCTCTCCTAGAAAATCAGTGGGATTTAGATATTGTCAGGGATTTTGAGAATTTTCTAGGGCACAGTCAGACAACCACATTAAAGTGCCATCCACTTTTCCCTGAATTGGCAGAATAGTATTGTCATGAAATGTGATTTAGATGCTCTGTTCTGCCACCACTAAAAAGAATTGGTGGTATCCTTAGCTGTTTTAATATGGGACAAGATAAAGAACATGGTTGGTAGAATTCTCCAACTTCATTTTTTCCTGCTACTAAGTATTGTCTGCCAAAGGGAAAGCAACCAATTACTCTTCCTAATGTGAACTGCAGTGAACAAATCCTATTTGGAATTCTGTGTCCATTATTGGCACTGCCATTAAAAAAAACACAATCACAGTTGTGATGTGATGTGGGAATGACCTTGGGAGACAGGGAGAGTTACAGTCTGGACAGTTGGCATGTAAAAGATGTCTCTGCCTACAGAAGTGGCAGGGGAAATGTTTCACAAAGGATCCTCCTTAGTTTTCAAAAGGGTAAAAAGCAAAGGAGGGGATATATGTTTGGAATCTTGCAAGGTTCTGTTAACATAACATAATAGTGAGGTTCCAGAACTTGACTTTTATGAGGAGTGGGCATGGGAATTTGTTAACCCACAGAAGAGATGACTTAGAGAATATACAGTATAGTAAAGGTCTTGAATTATCTGAAGGGTTGTTTCATGGGAGAAAGAGTGGACTTATTCTGTATTGCTGCAGATAATAGGATCAGTACCAGTGGTTTAAAAATACAACAAAGTGGAGTCAGGCTAGATGTCAGGAGGGACTTCCTGATGATATTGGCTGAGTCATGAATTGGCTGACACAGGAAGTATTGAGTTCTCTTTCACTCAAGGTCTTCAAGCAGAGGATGGATGGCCATCTCTCAGAGATATCTCAGGAATCATACATTGAGTTGGGTGTTGACCTAAAATGTTCAAATTCTCTGCATTTCCTCTTTCACTTGCTGAACCTTGCTGAATAATTCCCCATAGATTATTTGCTGCCTTTTCTTACTAATTCCTATGCTAACTTAAAATCATTTTGGGCTACCTTTCCCATACATTTTAGTACATTATTTAATTGCCCTGCAAATTAATAGTCACAAAGATGATTTAATAAACTGTACCAATGTAACTCAAGTTTTATTTTTGGGCCCGTGCAGTGTTAAAGTCCTGACTTAATTGACACTGGGTGTTATATTGTTTGATACTGGGAAATTCTAAGCACACCTGAATGCCGTTTATACAATATTTCTTGCTTGAAGTTTCTCAAATGTAAAGGACAGATGCTATTCAAGATACCATAATCTCTTTAAAATAAGTGAGCAATTCCAAACAATCAGACTTATGTCAGATTCTGGACAGAGTGCTCAGACTCTATAAACTGGAGTTGCCTTGAGAATTTTTAGAAAAATATGGGTTTAACCGATTTCCTACTTAAAATTAATGTTATTTTGTAGTCTCTTCTTTATGGTTCTGGTGCTTTATGAAATTTGTACCACATTTGCTTTGTGTTAGGAAAGGCAGGGCTTTTTTTCTCATAGAACGCTCAGAACGGAGTTCTGGCACCTTTTTTGGATGGAACCTTGTAGGGTAGGCAAGGCGGGTTGTATAACATGTGTGAGTTCCGGCACCTTTTTCTTTTACAAAAAAAGCACTGAGGAAAGGCAAATGGGAAATAGAAGGATCTTTAGCCATTAGACTAAATTTTAAGTGACTTGAATAGCCTGGTCTATATTTACTTGTAGATGACTTTAAAAGCAAAGTTTCATGCTATTACAACAGACTATCTCAGCCTTACTTCGGATATCTTTTAGTGGCTTCAGTTTGTGTATGTGATTTCTACAGAGGATAGATAATAGAGTTCCAGAAACAATTTTGATACCTACACACATAAATACATGCGGTAGTAAAACTGCTGAATGAAGTCTGTGTACAGGGACTTAAACTAGCTTTTGTGTTTAAGTAATGGTGCTCTGTATCTGAGTGGTCTATGGCTCAACAATGTTCTGCAGATATTACAAAAATATTATGTCTCCAGTGCTCTCTATCTCTCAAGCAAAAGAATTTGAATTGCATAATGCAGTCCCTAGACATCTTCCCTCTTAAAAGTGTTTGTAGCACATAGCAGTATTTTCTTAATCCTCCCAGGAGCTGTTATTTAAGAAGTCACACTGACATTTACAGTGAAAGGACTAGGATTGGAAAGGGGGCAGGAGGAGAAAATATTTCAAAACCACCCAATAGAATACATTTATGAATAGTAATCTCTAAATGTTAGTTCACACACATGCATATTCATCAGCTGGTGACTGGGATTATTTGTATGAGCGAAATGGATATTTTAGATCAAGCTTCCCAAATGGAAAATTACCCTGGGAGCTAAGCTGAGAGGATCCTGACAACAAAGAAATAAAACTTACAATACTCTCTTTAATAGCTGCCATTCTCATTTTACTGAGATTTAAATCTGGTGTAGGATTATTTGACAGAAATTACTCACAAGCTACATCAGCAATCAGTTGCTGCAAATAACAACATGGCCTTGTTATAATCCTCTAATAGTGCTATTTCTTCTGCTCACATATGAGAAACATAAAAGCCATTATGTATTAGTAAATTCCGAGGTGTTTCTGTAATTTGTGCGTATGTTTACAGTTCTGTGAAAAAGCATTTAACTTCTTTAGAATGTTTTGGGTATTTTGCTACCCAATGTTTTCAGAACTTCAAATGGGTTCTACCATCCCAATGATAACAACAACAACAATAAAGTTGGAAGGGACCTTGGAGGTCATCTAGTCCAACCCCCTGCTTAGGCAGGAAACCCTATACCGTTTTAGACAAATGGCTGTCCAGTCTCTTCTTAAAAACTTCCAGTGTTGGAGCATTCACCACCTCTGGAGGCAGGTTGTTCCACTGGTTAATTGTTCTAACTGTCAGTTTCTCCTTAGTTCTAGGTTGCTTCTCTCTTTGATTAGTTTCCATCGATTGCTTCTTGTCCTGCCTTCAGGTGCTTTGGAGAATAGCTTGACTTCCTCTTCTTTGTGGCAGCCCCTGAGATATTGGAACACTGCTATCATGTCACCCCTCATACAAGAGAAGAAGAACAATTTCAGTACTTGGGGAAGAGAAAATCAAAGTTCAGACCAAATTCCATAGAAATGTTGTGTCAGGACATGATGTAAGCAGTTCATTCTAGGTAACACTCAAATGTACACGATGTAACAATATACTATTCAGTACTGAGTTAAGATTCCTACACTATCATGTAAGATACTGATAACTAGTTAATAACACTGGCCTCTAATTGATTTGGGGGTCTGCACCCAGTTTTTCACTACTTTTATATCTGTATAAGTTTACTTCTAATAAGCATTTTATAAATGAACAAAACGAACTAACAAAATGAAATTCAATGATGGGAAAAGTAAGATTCGACATTTAGGCAAGAAAAACCAAATGCCCAGGTATAGATTAGGTGATATCTGGCTCAATAGTAATGTGGAGAGGGAGTCCCAGTTATAATCACTTAAATTTGAGCCAGCAGTGTGTTGCAACTACCAAAAAAGCCAACACTATCCTGGGCTGCAGTAACAGAGAGACAGAATCAAGATCACATGAAATGTTAGTACCACTTTATAATGCCTTGATAAGACCACATTGGGAATATTGCATCCAGTTTTGGTTGCCATGATATAAAAATATGTTAAGACTGTAGGAAGAGTGCAGAGAAGAGCAACAAAGATGATTAGGGGCCTGGGGGATAAAACATATGAAGAACATTTTCAGGAGTTGGGTATGTCTGGCTTAATGAAAAGAAGGACTAGGGGTGACATGATAGCAGTGTTCTTTGTGGTAAGGACCACCACAAAAAAAGGGGGGGGTGTCAACCTATTCTCCAAAACACCTGAAGACAGAAGAAAAAGCAATGGATGGAAACTAATCAAGGAGAGAACCAACCTAGAAAGAAGGAGAAATTTCCTGCAGAACAATTACTCAGTGGAACGGCTTACCTTCAGAAGTTGTGGGTGCTCCAACAGTGGAGGTTTTTAAGAAGTGATTGGACAACCATTTGTCTGATTTGTCCTGTGTTGTGTTGTGAGTTCTGGAGAGCAGGAAGGATGCCAAGACGATGAGTACAGCACAGCAGCTCTTTATTAGGTGAAGGGACTGTACTTGGGGAATAGTGGTTACCTGTGCCCTTTATATACCTGGCCAGGTACACATCCAACCAATCAGGTTGAACCTCTGTTTCCCGCCAAAAGCTGATCCCGGCCACAACAGTTTCGGTTCAGCGCCACCTGGTGGTATCTGTTATGCCAGTGCTCAAGGTGTTCCCTTAAGCCCAATACATAACACCCTGAAAGCCCCCTTTCAACTCTATTATTCTGTTAATTATTTTTGCCATTAAACTAATTGTTATATTCTGGTACTATTAAGCATTAATAATAATGTGTACATTATTTGAAGTTTAAATTCAAAGTTTCTTATACCATAGTATAATATTTAACAAAATATTAATTATTTATAAAAATATGAGATATTAGTACATTGATACCTTGGTACTCAGCTGCTTTGAAACTCATGAAATTTGGTAATGCATTTTGATGCAAAAAATTTGTCCCAGTCCTTATTTGTTTAGTACTCGACACACAAGCTAGAACTTGTCACTGTCAGCTGCCTTGTGACTCACTACATCATTCCTTATGGGAAAAATCTGTTTGGTACTCATTGTTTTTGCTAATCATTGCATCTCCTGGAACAAATTAATGATGTAACATTTATGTTTGGAGTCCTTTAAGAAGAGATTCAGCTTTAAATCTGATAGATATAATAACACAAATCTATATTCAAGCAAGATCTTTTGTAAAAATACTACTGTATTGACTGAACTGAAACCCAATTCAATTAGATGCAAATTTGGGAAAGCTAATAGCATTAATGGAGTATTGTTCTATTACAAAATTAGACAGACAGACAGAAGGCATTTTTTTTGCCAGAGTTGTAAATATCTACTCCATTTAAAATTGGCTTTGCATTCATCATTATGGCATAATTCCAAAATTTCAACTTGATGTGTAATATTTACATCACACATATTTACTTCATTTTTATTGGATTATTGAACTAATTACCCATTTCATCAATGGATCTTGTATGACTAATTGGTCTGAAGTTCAAAATCTGTTAAATTTTGATGCACTATTATGAAAGAATAGTCTGCAAATTTGACATTGTGTTTCCACAACACTATGTGACTTACCACATTCACAATTACTGTAACATTAAAGTATAAATAATTAATACATCTTTGGCTTTGTAAAATATTTTTAAAGGGACTTTTTAGATACTGAATAATTCACATATTGATTTTTAAATATCACAAGTCTTTATCATGCTACTGTACATTTTACATGAAAATGGTCACAAAGAAAAGATGGTTTCATTGCTTTCATTAAAAAATTTATATAATAGTAAATATCACATAGAATTATTCTTAGTAAAAGATTCATTGCGGTTTGGTAAACAGTAACAGTAACACTATTACTTATTGAGAGCATGGTTTCAAAGTTAGGGGCAGCTGCATAAAAGCCACTTTCTTATGATAATCATGGCATGTTAATAGCTGCAGAGGAATTAAGCTGACTCACTAGTTCCATCTGTTCATTACATCAATGAACTTTGCAACATCCCACAGAATCCAGATTCTGAAGTTGTTCTTGGGCTGGTAAGCTGTCATCAACCAGTAACCATTTTGTTGTTGTTAGCTGCGAAATCGTGTCCGACCCATCACGACCCCATGGACAGCGTTCCTCCAGGCCTTCCTGTCCTCTACCATCTTCTGGAGTCCATTTAAGCTCACGCCTACTGCTTCAGTGACTCCATCCAGCCACCTCGTTCTCTGTCGTCCCCTTCTTCTCTTGCCCTCAACCTTTCCCAGCATTAGGCTCTTCTCCAGTGAGTCCTTCCTTCTCATTAGGTGGCCAAAGTATTTGAGTTTTAGCTTCAGGATCTGGCCTTCTAAAGAGCAGTCAGGGTTGATCTCCTCTAGGACTGATCGGTTTGATCGCCTTGCAGTAACCATAGAGGGCATTAATATTTCAGAAACTTTTAATGATGGAGTTGTTTCAACAAGTCTTCTCTATCCTGCAGTCTGTAAGTTTTCTTTTTCTTTTTTGCGCTTTGATGTTTGGCGGGTGCTAGTTTTTATTGTTTTTACGGTATTTTAGACCATAGATGTTTTATATTCTGGCAAAGCTGCCAGAGAGTCTTTTGTGATTGCAGTGGGATTGAAAAAAATTGGGCAAAATAAATAAAATGAATAAAATTGTGGCATATTCCAACCAACATTTAAGCCAGAACTGAACCATACATTTTTTAAAATTACATACATCTGATGAGCATAGCCACCTACCAAATTTTAAAAAAAGTGCTTACTGGTATTGCCAAGGTTTAAGACCAGTGACTCACGGGAAGTATTTGGCTGCGTTTACAATATTTTAGCTAAATGTGATACAACCAATTACTGAATCCAAGGTGGTAATTATTTTCTTCACATTGGACCACTACAAGCTGGATGACTTGGTTACGAAAGTTCATTCAGATCCTTATTTATCATTCAGTGGTATGATTAGGATTTCTAGGAGCTGATTCTTGACCAGAGATCTGATATCTAAAGCAGACATCAACTGTTGGTCTAACCAGGGCTGAGAATGTGATTAAGAATTATCGTTCCTGCACAAAATCAAGTCTTCCTTTTAAGGGATTAGCATTGGCGGAAGAAGATTCTGCAGAGCTTTGCACGATAATAACCCCTTTTTATTGTAGTTGATGTACACAATGCTTTCTGCAAGCCAGAATGTTATTACAATTGCTAACAGCAGATTGTGCGATGTTACATGTCAATTTCTTCAAAACAGAATAAAATCTTTCTGGGAACTTTATCAAGACATTAAAAAAAAAGTTATTGAATCGCATTTTGTGAAATGGGAAAGAAACAATCTCTGTGTTTCCTTCCTCTCGTGCCCTCAGGATGGTTTCTGGCCTTTTCTAAGAGCAGCTGGAATCAAAACAAGTTCCTTTTTTTTGTTTAATTTGTTTTCAATACATCAGAGCTATATTTAGCCTTTTGGCTTACTTTCTGAGACATAATCTTCCCTCCTTTGATTTAGTTGATACTTTATCAAATTTGGATCAGCAGAAAGGGAAAAAAAAACCAGTTGTGTTTATTTTTAAAAGAAAAGGGAGACAGTGCTTTTCTTACTAGGCAACTGGGCCTAAAGTGGATCTTCTGATTTAACTCTTTTCTTTCCAAACAGCTCTGATTCCTGTCATTATTTTTTTACTGTTGAGCACACTGGCTCACATTAAAAATGAAATTCTGTTGCCTGCTCTCAAAAGAAAGTATATATCTACCCATACACATACATAACACACATATACTCATGCTGGCTGCATGTGTGTGTGTGTGTGTGTGTGTGTGTGTATAAATATAAATATTAATATTAATCACAGTTGATTTTGAATATACAGAGGGAAAAAAAGAGTCTTGGGAGTTCACAAGGTTGATGCTATAAGGTGCAAAGCATTTTCAGAATCTGGTTGTTCTGCTTCGGATACCCTGAAGCCTCCTCTCAGGAGGTAATGAGGAAAACAGCTTGTAAAGAGGATGTGTAGCATCCCAGACAATCCTGCAGACCCTGCTCAAGCATCGCTCATATGCTTTGTCCTAGATAGAAGGAAGTGAAGTGTCAATAGTCTTTTCTGTCATCCTCACCACTCTCAGCACCGCCTTCCTGTCTGAAGCAGTGATGCTTCCAAACCAGACTGTGATGCAATATGACAGGATGCTCTCGATTGTTCCTCTACAGACAGTGGTAAGGACAGAGGAAGGAAGATGTGCTTTTCTCATGCAACGCAGGAAATGCAGATGCTGCTGTGCCTGCTTCATCAGTGTCTCACTGTTGAGTGACTAAGCATAGTAGTTGGTAAAAGTAGTGGTAAAAGATGACTTTTCTGGAGCACTGTAGGAATTGTAAATCATTTCTACTGATTAGGAATATTATGCTTGGATGCAACAACAAACAAACAGACATTCTGAAGAGCTGTATTCATCCAAGATAATAGTGGATCCATATGGAGAAGTGAAACATTTTTTCCTGGGAGAAAGCATGAGATACAACTCAGGCACAGAAATTAATGGTTCCAAGGCTTAAATGAGAGCTTCTTTCATATGGGACACTGGTCCCCAACCTTTCTAGCTCTGTGGACCAGTAGCAGTGACGGCGGCAGGTGGCAGAAGGGGATGAGGTAGTTTTGTGCGTGCAACCTAATTCATCGCATGCACAAATGAAAATTCGCACTCTCCCCCACCACTTGCACAGTCTTATTCCTAACAGGCCACAGCCCACTATCGGTCCACGGACTGAGGGTTGGGGACCCCTGATACGGGAGATACCATTTAACAATTATGCTTAATATCTTTGTTTATAATGTGAGCTGAAGGCATATATTTCCTATTGATAGAATAATTGAGAGGTGCAAGATAGGACAGGTGCTGATCTTAGAAAAAAGCTAAGCATGGTTGGACTAAGTAAGTAGTTAATAGGAGACCGCTAAGAAATCCCAGGATTTCATACTAGACTGGAAAGATAAAAATCCAGGAGAGGACAAGAGCATAACCATTCTATTGCCAAGAAAACAACATATGCCTACAATATATAGACACTAGGGCCTGACTTAATTTAAAAGAGTCTTTAGCTTTGTCTCAGATACATGTTTCCCAGTTGCTTTGTCTGTTCTCTTGTTTACAATGCTTCTTAATCCATGTGACACCTGAATTTTCAGAACTGAAAGATTCTTCTGGATGATATAAATAGGGCACACTTTCCTACTTCCACATGTAAAATTGGGAGTACCACTGATTTGGAGTGCAGAGTAATTGATAGAAAATAAAGATGTATTTTTCCAGAAAATATCAGATGGGGAGGTTGTGATGAGCACAGTGTGTTCGATCAGTGAGTAGGATATAATATTTTTATCTGTTTGCCCAGTGAACCACTTTTATTGCAAAACCCTCATTACATTCACTGAAGTTTCATATTCAAGGAGCTTCTGAATCTGATTTATTTTCTTACCTAGGTCCAAAGAAGGGCTGGAGTGTGTTAGTTCTGCCTGATCCAAGATGAAATGAGGTAAGGAAGGAAGATACAAGAAATGAAATAAAATTTGGCCTGCAAATTGTCACATGACTACTAGAGGGCAGTTAGTAGTTCTCTGTATTTGTTATTTAATGGTTGTCCGAATTTTGCCCAGAACTGGAAGACCTAGTGGAAGGCAACCAATGTCCTTTATATAAGGGAAAAGAAAGTAATAGTACTTGCTTTCTTTTTTTGGCTAGATTAAAGCTGGATATGTAGCACTCAGCTGAATTATATAAATTAAATTAAACTCATAATGGCATTTATGCATAACAGTTATCTTATAAAGCAGCAGGTAGATGTTCACTTACACTGTGTGATACTTCACATCTCACCTCTGTAGAAAACAATTTAAGTAAAACGTGTTAAAGATGAGTAGATTTGATTTGGCTATCCTGCTGTTATGGTAGCTCTTTGGCATGCTTTATCTTTTTATTTCCTTTTTTTTCTTCATCCAATTTGGAGTTCAGCAACTTGCAATAGATATTGTCCAGAACGTATAAGCAAATCCACTTTTAACAAATATTTTCAGTGTGTTCCTTAGGGCAGCCAGTGACCCACCAGTGGCTCGGGGGGGAGGGGAAGCGGGGATAGTTTCGTGCGCACGTGCTCTGCTTGCACAAATGCAGTTTGTGTGCTCACCCACTGCTTGCGCCATCCAGTTCCCAATAGGCCAAGGATTGGGGGTTGGGGGACTCCTGCCTTCGAGTTTTATTAAATATTTAGCTGATTTTTAAAAATCAGTTAAACTTGCTAACTATTAATAGGAATCATAGAAATTATTTAAATGTTCTCACCTCAGTGCAGATAAATAGTTTTCAAACAGAGGGAGAAATCTTACATTTGACTTCCCATCCTGTAAGATTCCCAACTTTTTTTTTCTGAAATCCAAAACCAGACATCCAACAGAAGGAAAAGGATGCAGTTGATAAGATGGGGAGAAGGTTAGGAGAACCATTGATCCGTATCATTTTGCTTCTCTGGGCTAACCCCTACTTGGGCTACTAATGCAAAATACACCAGTCCTGGAATAAGCATCAGTATATCTTTTTTGATACCATCCTGATGAATCCTCATCCAAGAAGGAACTGCAATAGGATGGGGAGCTTTGTTGACCAGATCACCCATAGTCAGACTCAACTGCTAAGAAAAATTACATAGTCAGTTCTACAAATGACCAAGGAAGAGGTAGATAAAGATAAAATCTGGCAATGGCTTACAACGTTAATAAAAAATAAAGAAAGGCTTTTGGTTGCTCAAGAGCAAGCTATTTGAACTAATGCAATCCCAGGCCAAAATTGAAAAATCATCAAATGATTCAAAATGCACTTTGTGCAAAGAAGGAAAAGAAACAGCAGATTATATACTCAAGAATCTCACACAGAGTGATATAACATGGTCAACAAAATGATTCATTGGAACATCTGTAAAAATTATCATGTGCCAGTAATGAAAAATTGATGGGAACATATAGTTGGAAAAAATAGTAAAAAATGAGCAGGTTAAAATATTGTGAGATTTACAATACAAACTGACAAAATCTTAGCTCATAATACATCAGATTTAACTGTAAGTAAAAATAAGGAAGTGTGGATAATTGATGTGGCAATACCAGGAGATAGTAGAACGGAAGACAAAGAACTGAAGTACATCACAAAGTATTATGATTTGAAAACTGAAAAATTGTGGCATAAATTAGTCATGGTAGTCCCAGTGATTACTGGCACTGGGTACCATACCCCAAAAATCTTTCATGACACTTAGAAACTCTGTGCATTGACAAAATTTCCACCAATCAATTATAAATGGTCCCACTGCTTGGGTCTGCACATATACTATACTGATACATTATAACTTCCTAGATTCTTGGGAAGAACTTGATGCATATGAAGGTCTACAGCAGCTAAAGGACTGTCAGCTGTAATTTCACATTGTTATGAGCATAATAATAACAAAACCACCATCAGTCAATTGCAAAAGGCAGTATTACTTGACACAGCTTACGTCCTGCAATGATACTTGCAGTTTGCCTGGGGACCCAATGTGGGAGTTTCACAGTGGAGGTAGCTAACTAGACTGATAGCAAACTCCTTCTCCTCCCCCCTCCCCCACACTCCTTGCTTCTCCCCATCCATTTTTAATCTCATATTACTATACCTTCATTGTTCATTCCATTGTTTATCTTTTTCTGATTCGTTACTTTGATACTGTTATGTTTATACCTTTTTTCATTTTTCCATTTTTTCTCTTGTAAGCCCCTCGGGGAGATGGGCGGCAAATAAATTTAACAAACAAATAAGTAATTCTTTTAACACCATCAAGCAACAATACCTGTCTATTCCAATGTGTGTCTATTAAGAAGGACTCACTTGGCAAATAAAAATGCCAAAACCAGTCTAAATATCTGGCTGACTGTGTGGCCAACCATAACATTTCATTAAACTTATATGTTGCCTGACTGTCAAGATTCAGGGTGACTCAAAATGTTCCTGGTGGATTTGAACTAGCACTCTCCTGCCTACAACACAAAATTCCTAACTATGCTATTTTAACCTCTTGTGAGATTTAAAAACCCCAAAATTTGATAATCTCAACTCGAAGACAAGACTGGTTAACAAAACCAAAGATTTATTGAAAAGAAAATTGAAAATAAAAGAAAAAGAAAAGCGATGGAAAGCGCGGCCTCTTAGACCCTTCCCAAATTGGATTAAGTTCAAAGAGCGCCCTGAGCAAGTTTCAAACTAGGCACTTTATACTCTTTCACGATACACACCACCCCTAAGAAGCTTAAGTCATTCTTTGAAGTTGTTTCCTATTTCTAAAGGGGTCATTCTGACCATTTCCTGACAATTTCCGTCCATCCGTTAGAACTTATCTCATTTACTTGTAATTTCCATTTTGGGCCGATGTTCCTGTCTCTCGGAAGCTTTTAGCAAGTCATTGCTGATTACCATTTGTGAGTCACTTTGCCTGGGCAGGAAACAGTTAGCCTCATACCTTGGTGTTACATTTTATACAATTCATTGGTGTTACATTTTATACAATTTATAAAAGAATAACCCTTATTTATTTCCTTCACTTTTAACCCTCTGGTTCCAGATTACAGCTATGATAAAAATTCCATTTTTCTATGGGAATCAAACTTCTTATCATATGCTGTATCTATATTTTATATCATAAAAGTTGTTGAAAATATTTGTATAACTGTCCATCTCAAAACCAACTCACATAAAATTTTGCCTTTTCTTTCTACTGATCATTGCATTAAAATCCTTCTTTGCTCATGGATCAAAATATTAAGGCTGACAAAATAGCCCAGATAACCCTGGACATCTCAAACAACTATTCTCTAGTTTAAGTGGATTTAATTAAATATTGCCATTTTGGTGTTCAGAATATCAGATTAGGAGCTGAAGGCACATTTATTCAAAAATGATATTGAGACTAAAGGAACACAGTTCAAACGCTTTGGGCATTTACAAATCACATCCCAAAATGGATAAAGTAGTTTTATATAATAGCACATATTGCAAATCCAAACAGATGACAGAGTGCATACAGTAAATCCAGTTAATGAGCCCCTCTTGAGTAAGGGGGCCACAATTTGTATTCCCCAAGTTACACTTTTTATAATGCAGTACATATATATAACATTTTAATGAGCTGCTCTAGGAAGACTGCACACAACACATACTGCATTACAGCTGCCTATCAAAAAAGGTGGAATGGAACTATCTCATTTATGTAATTATCACAGATCATTTGTCTCGGTATCAGGCTAATTAAATGGAAGGAAGAAGATTGTAATACAGTAATCTTCTGCATGAGACTTAGTTATAAAGCCAGCTACTGTTAATGCTGAAATAATTTTCTGCATTATTCAGCCAACAATCCAGCTAACTTTGCTCCTGATTAATTCAAAAGAAAATAATGGGTGAAAATTATGTTAGTTAATATTTCTATTGGCTTCAATATCATAAATGACTAACTTTAGTTAGTTAGGGACCATGATGTCAATCCTCCATTTATACTTCATAAATCAATAATAAAGTCCTGTTCTTATCCTGGATTTAACTTTTATAAATGTTGTTAATTTACACAGTACATTGGATCATATGAACCATATGAACATTTTTATTGTTCCCTAAATTTATACCTAAAATCTAACTCCACATAGGATATAAGGCTCTAATAAATAATTATATAATAGGTTTTAATAGTTCATTTTTTCAAAAAGATGCAGATATCAGGAAAGATCCCTGATTTTGGCTCCAAACAATTTGCTTGATGAATCCTGATCCTGATCCTGATCACAAAAATAAAAATATGAACTCATTTGAATGGAGATCAGGACCAGTTGATTTGTTGACATGTCCATTTCATATTTTTTTTTAGCTTTTGATTTGCCACTGCCAACCTCTGGAATATTTTCTGACTTTCTAGTCCATATTACAAACCATGATTTCCTAGGAGGTTTCTAACCAAATATTTACTTGCTCTTGCTTAGCTTTCCAAAATGTGCTGTCACCCATTTGAGTATATATCATGTTTACAATATTCTTAGAATAATGTATTTTTGAAATGGGAAGGAATTTATATTAATACTTACACAGGTAGTTCTCAATTTACGACCACACTTGAGCCCAAAATTTCTATTGTTAAGCAAGTCATTTGGTAAGTGAGTTTTGCCCCATTTTCTGACCTTTCTTGCCATAGTTGTTAAATGAATCATTTCAGTCATTAAGTTAGTAATACGGTTATGAAATGAATCTGGCTTTCCCATTGACTTTGCTTGTCAGAAAGTCACAAAAGGTGAACACATGATCCCAGGGTGCTATGACAGTCATAAATATGAGTCAATTGCCAAATGTCTGAATTTTGATCATGTGACCGTGGGGATACCGCAATGGTCGTAAGTGTGAAAAATGGTCACTTTTTTCAGTGCCATTGTAACTTTGAATGGTCACTAGATGAGATGTTGCAAGTTGTAATAATGTATCTATTAACCTCTTGTATTATTAGCAATTTTATTGATGGTGTTTTCCTGAGGAAAACTGACAGTATTTCCCTATGTGTAAAAGCTGTTATTAAAAATGAGTAAGTGCTTAAAATTTGTTTGAGTTGAGAAAGGAAACCTGGCTAAATTTCTGAACCTGTACATCTGGGGGAGGATTCTCCTATCCTAGGCTTGAATTGGCACTATCGAGAAGTTAATATGAGAACATTTAACAGTATGGGGGAAATGCACTTGGGAAAATGGGTACCATGGCATTCAGACCTTCAGAATGGAAAGCAAAATGTATGATTCACATCAACTAGGCCATCTTTAGGATGGAGCTGTTGCTGGCACTCAAATGGGACTGGTAAATGAAGGTTGCTTGCTGTTCTCTTATCTGA
Organism: Vipera ursinii; assembly: GCF_947247035.1. Taxonomy (NCBI): domain Eukaryota; kingdom Metazoa; phylum Chordata; class Lepidosauria; order Squamata; family Viperidae; genus Vipera; species Vipera ursinii. The sequence goes on along the minus strand of NC_139518.1, from coordinate 57,137,738 downwards.
CCTTTATATTCACATGAGCACCTTGATGAAGATTAGATTAGAGATTAGATTAGATAAGATAACCTTTATTGTCCTTTTTACTGTGGGCACAACGGCACACATTAAAAATGAAATTTAGTTGTTTGCTCTCACAGTGTACACATATATAATACACATTTAAACACAGTATACACTACACCCTTACATATAAGTAACACATAAATATTAATCACTGTCCATCTTGAATACATAACAAAAGGAGGAAACTTAAGAGTTCACAAGGTTAATACTGTATGGAGCAAAACTGGACTGAATCTGGATGTTCTGCTTCAGATACCATGGAGGCTCCTCCCAAAAGGTAACAAGGAAAACAAGTCATGAAGAGGATGTGTAGTGTCCCAGACAACGCTTCTGTGCTATGTCCTGGATTGAAGTGAGGGAACTGCCAATGTTTTCAGCCATCCTCACCACTCCCTGCACCGCCTTCCTGTCTGAAGCAGTGATGCTTCCAAACCAGACTGTGATGCTGTATGACAGGATGCTCTCGATCGTCCCTCTGTAGAAAGTGGTAAGGATAAGGGAAGGAAGATGTGCTTTTCTCATGTAACCCAAAAATACAGGCACTGCTGTGTCTGCTTCACCAGTGTTTCGCTGTTGAGTGACCAAGCCAGCCTACTTGTTAACTGCACACCCAGGAATTTAATGCTGGTAACCATCTCCACAGGTGAATCATTAATTCACAGAGAAGTGTGGCTGTGCCTACCTTTTCTTAAATTGTCAATGGTCTCTTTGTTTTTTCCAGTATTTAAAACTAGGCTGTTTTCCTTATACCAGTTCACTAAACCCTCAACCTCCTTGTGGTAAGCACCCTCATTGTCATCATGGATAAGGCCCACTACTGTTGTATCATCTGCGAACTTCACAATAGGCTTGGTGGCAAACCTAGCACAACAGTCATGGGTCAACAGGGTGAACAGCAGAGGACTTAGGACACAGCCCTGAGGAGAACCTGTGCTCAAGAAAATGGTGTTAGAAATATTTGTTCCAGCTCACACATATTGAGGCCTGCTAGTAAGAAAATTAAGAATCACAAAGGAGTGTTTAAGCCTAAAAGGCCCAGTTTGTCTACTAGATGCTGGGGAACTGAAGTTGACAAACAACATGAGTATTTCTTTCTTTAAGTGCTTCAAGCTCAGATGGAGAACAGAAGAAATAGCATTCTCCATACAGCGATGTGGTCATAAGATGTAAGTATGGGAAAAAGAGAGTTCAAGCCTATAAGGATCATGCAGAGGACAAAAAAGGAGAATACAGGAATCAAATCGGCCTGCAATAGCAATAGCATTGCTTTACAGCCCTCTCTAAGTGGTTTACAGAATCACCATATTGCCCCCAACAATTTGGGTCCTCATTTTGCCGACCTTGGAAGGATGAAAGGCTGCATCAACCTTGAGCTGGTGAGAATCGAACTAGCCTGCAGTACTGCATTCTAACCACTGAGCCACCACAGCTCATCTTTCCCTTAGCCTTTCATCAAGCCCTGAGGAGGTGATCTGCTCTGGTAGAATTATCCTCTGAACCAGGTATTTCAACAATAATCCTAGTGTATTTTACAATTGCATATGTTTCCCATCTTATTTTCAGCTACAGTTAGGCAACACAAAACAGGATTCAGAAGTTTAATACAGTCCAATGGATTTGGCTATCCCATTTCTTGTTTACTGAGTGAAACACTGGGTTCACAAAGCACATCGTGATATAATCCATGATGCAGTAACTAACCACAGCTAGGTTTGCACAATATTCTACACCAAAAATGTATCACATTTCGGTTGGCTGCTTACAAATGAACTCTGGTGTTGTGTTCCTATAATACAGTATATTTTAAATAACTGAAACAAAATTAAGTTACAATGATTTATTTTTCCTTTGAACATGACTGTTATGCAATTCAGAAGGAATATAGTTTTCATTTTAAAAAAAAGATAGTTGGCAGATTGTTGTGACAAATACATTTTATTTTCAGTTAGTTAGAGATGATTCCTTCAGCTTCAAGACTTTTAATTGGAACAGTTTTGTGTTGTCACGTCCTGTGATGAAGAAACAAGGAGCTTATAGATTGCAAAGAGCATTTTGCCTTCTCTTCATGCAAGAACATTTTGAGCTTTTGAAAGGTTATGATTGTCTCATCACACAAATATAAAATTAGTAATGGAGCAAGTCATATTTTTGAACATGTTAAAGAAATGGGATATTTTTGTATTGTTTGGTCCATCAGTTTTCTAGTACAAAACAAAACAAAAAAACATTACTAGATGATGGCAGATATAAAAATCTAGAAGAAAAGGGTGCTGTTATTTTTCCAGTTGTTCATAATTAATGTCAGGGCTGAGCCAAAATGTCCAATTATTCTTTGTCAAAAGCACACACTATTTTGAGCAGCGCCAAATCTTTTATATTTTTACTGCATGTTTTCACCAATTTGTCACCTCCGCTTGTTCTCACTGATGTTATCACAATGCTAGATCTGACTGAACATGTTGCATTGTGACATCCTATTTAGGGCATGATGACCCGTGGTGGCGCAGTGGTTAGAATGCAGTATTGCAGGCTAATTCTGCTGACTGCTGACTGCTGACTGCTGACTACCAGAAGTCTCACTCGGCTCAAGGTCGACTCAGCCTTCCATCCTTCCAAGGTCGGTAAAATGAGGACCCAGATTATAGGCTGACTCTATAAACCGCTTAGAGAGGGCTGTAAAGCACTGTGAAGTGGTATATAAATCTACGTGCTCTTGCTCTTGCTATGCTGTTAATTAGATGGGTGTCACTCATGTAACAATCCTTTCTTTTTCCTCCGTTATCATTATGACTGTAGATAAAGTGTAATCAAACACTTCCTATTTACAAATACAAATACAACGCAATGGCCTTCCTAAAAATTAACAGGGAAATTATTGTGTAATATATAAGATCTAGGGAATGCCTCTTAACGTCTTCAAAGTTTAAGGAAACGTCCCCTCCTGAAATAAAGTATTGCTCACCTCCTAGATCCAGGTAATCACATTAATTCCTGATCTCTGCAGAATCCCAGAGGAGCAGAGGACACATACTAAAAAGCAAGTATTTACTTCATTGGAATCCACATGCCCAAAGGAATCCCAGGAAACATGGCAAGACATTACCCCAGGATTAATACATTCTGAAAATCAAACTTTGCTGAATCTGAGCGATTGTGCAAGGGAAGAGATTTAAAAGCAATTGCAAAAGGATTTACCCTCTGCCCCCCATTCCCCTCAAAAAGACTTATGGCCAACAACTTGTGAAGAGAAGAATACTTCATTTACTGACACAGTATAGGCTTGAACTTTAGCTCATGCCTATGCTTAATCTGATTCACTTCTAGTCATCTTCCACTGGTGCTCCAGGTGTTGTTTCTGTCACTTCATTTCCTGCACTGCTCGGTAAACTAAGGAACCAACTGGACTTGGCAAACAGACTTGTGAGTGATTGATTCAAGAGTGTGTCCTGTGGCCTGTAGCTAATCAGGCAATCTGTAGAACCACCTACCAGATTGTTGGTGTTCTGTCTGAGGTCAAGCATGTGCATGCATGGTGGGTAAATGAGATTTACTATAGAGAGGCAAATATAGGTATTGGCAGACAAGGCATGAAGTACATGGAGATATAATTCCCAAGCAGTTCCCAAGTCCTTAAGAGCTTGTCTGGGTGAGCTTTCTGGTAGTCAGAGTCTAAAGGAGCAAACAGAGGAATAGTCTTAGTCAGAGTCTGAGGGACAGTGTATTGCAACATGATTGCCAGCCAATTTGGGTCACAAAGAAGCAGAGTGTCCATTAACAAGATTTAGAGGAAGCAAATGCATAGAAATGCATGATTCCAAAAAAAACCCCTGATGAGTAGTGATGGTTTTTAAATAGAGCTGGTGACCTGTGCAGGTAATCAAAGATGGGGATTCCCTTGATGGCGAGAGGCTGTGAAGGATGTCTTTATCCTACTTAGCAAACTTGGTGACATACCACTGGGGTGGATTTTGGATCTGATCTCTCATCACTTTATGCCACCAGCTCCTTAGCATGTTCCCCTAGAGCAGGGGTAGGCAACCTTGGCTCTTTTATGACTCGTGGACTTCAACTCCCAGAATTTCTGAGCCAGCCATGCTGGCTCAGGAATTATGGGAGTTGAAGTCCACGTCATAAAAGAGCCAAGGTTGCCTACCCCTGCCCTAAAGCAGGGGTGTCAAACCGCTGGCTGCCGAAACCGCCCCCACCCCATTGCCGGCAATGGGGGGAAAGTCATGATATATCTTAACATGTCACGTGATGTTGCGAGTTTGACACCCCTGCCCTAGAGCAACGCCTTCCAAATCTTTCTGGTGTTTGTATCATCAATGGCAGCATCTTCTAGTTCAGCTCCTTCCAAATCTGAGGTGACTGTGGCAACTGGGAAATTCCACAAGCAGTTGCTAAAATCCTTCTCAATCTATAAAGCATCTGGGGTAGGCCTTTCTACTTAGTCTGCTTACTCCTCAGGGAACAAGGGGCAGATAATTTCACTTAAACCAGAAATGAACAGACCGTGACAAAGTGCTAGATTTTAGTCTCAATATCCAGATCACTAAACAACTGTTCTGAGGCAAACACAAAGTCTAATATATGGTTGCTTAGATATTTGAAGCCAGAGCAAGGATTAACTCATGGCTGATATGGAGGCCATGAACTCCTCAGCTCTCCTAAATACAACACCTGAAACAAGGAGATTGAAGCCTCCCAACCCTTGCTGGCAAAGTGACTGCAACATCAGCCCTGAGATACACTAGCAGGATGCTCAGTTTTTCTCTCTGATCCACCTTAACAAATAGGCACTCATGCCAAGTCAGGAACAGATGCCCTGCTGGCAGGAAATTATTTTGAGTGCCACTCCAGGTTCCTAGTTTTGGCATTGAGGCTGAAAAAGAATCAAAACTTGGGAAAGCAGATATATGAGCGAGCAATATTAGGATCCTTACCCTATCAGATTTTAGTAATGCATGCCAGATCTACCAGCTGTTTCCTTACAGAGAAACTTGGCATTTACAATCATCAAGTGAAAGCGAATGTCACCAATCATCACTTATAATACTATAGAAGAGACAATGGCCAACAGCAAAAAGCAACTGCAAACACAGGGAGCACGACGGGTAGGGCTTTTTTAGGAGAATTTGTGTGTGTGTGTCACAATCATTCATTTGGATTCCCCTCTCCCCAAATAGGGAATATCGACTGCAATCTTATTTTCTGTGTTAATAAAGAACTTTTCTGTTGTACATTCTGCTCCCAGAAAGAACTATTCGGAGCACTCAAATTAGACTCTTTTACCATAAATGCACAAATCAGCAAACTAGCTGAGCCCTTCTGGATTTGTGATGCAAGGGCTGAAATGACAGGTCGAGGTAGGCAAGCTTCAATGAAAACAAATGGGTGCCAATTCGTTCCTCCAGAACACAGGTGGTGTGTGTTATGCAAGGAAAGTGAGCCAACTCATTTTGTTCAGGCAGGAGTGTGGCTGAGCCAAGTTTCTGACAGGCAGATAGCTTGCCTTGTAGAGTGGAAATCTAAATGAGAAACTCACAGCAGGCTGGTTTTTATAGATGCTGGTTTAAATGAAGTGTCAATACAAACAGAATAATATAACCATTTTTATGCCGGATAGAAATTCAGAGAAATATAGTAATAAAATAATAACGTGAAAGGGGAATGGGAAAAAAACCCCACAGAATTTTATTTTTTTATTGCTGCACATAACTAAAACATTTGTTTACATAAATATAGTAACAATGAATGTACTGTCTCTAGAGTCTAGTTAGTGGGAGGCAGGCAACAGTTACATTAGCAAAATAGCTTTTTTATTAGAAATTATAGCTTGTATAGAATGACTTGAGCAAGTTTGTAGTAGACTTTTGTTATGCTCCTGGCATCCTGGCCAATATGTGCCAGGATGTTCTCACTGTTAGCTGTGAACACTGCATGTCAGAAAAATATGACTAAAGCTGCTACATGTTGGGGGCAATTAAAGCTGACTTTGTAATAATGCCGCTTGGGGGGTGTATGAAAGCCCTAATAAGCAGGCATATACATAAAATAAAGGCTACTGCTAAGCTTGTAAGCCGCCCTGAGTCTTCGGAGAAGGGCGGGATATAAATGGAATTAAAATAAAATAAATAAAATAAAAATGTTCCTAAAAAGTATTATATGAAAGCCTTGGTTGACCAAAGCCACGATGGGTGGTTGAAATCATTATTAATAGACACATGTTAAAGATCACAGCATGTGGAAGATTGTGACTTAAAATATAAAAATGGTAAATGGTAAATTTCAGAAGTTAAGCAATTAAAGAAAAATGAGTATGTTGGGTGTCTGTGAAATTAAAGAAAAGGCAAAGGATCTAACAGATTGAATGAAGATGATCTGATCTGGTGGAGTGAAGCTGATGAGTATGTGTAGGGAAATGAAAGTGTAATTACTGTATGAATGAAAGAGCTAAAATGTCACAAAGTACAAATCAGTGCCATCTAGGTAGTTGTAACATGTTCTTTTTTGAAAGTAAAATGATTTTAGATTCAAATTTGCAAGATTCTACATGCATTTTTTTCTTATCTGTTAAACCAACCTTGTGACAAGGTTTTCATATCAATTAAAGTAACTCTGACTATCACCTTGTTTTTTGTAAGATGGCAATTGATCAATTAAATTCTCATTAGGATGATGAGCCATGCTTTCAAGGTGTCTGGAACTATCCAAGTTCTTGATCCTTATAGTAAAATAAGCAAAATTCCTCCAAATCTGTCAAAACATATTTTCTCACCTTACATGTGGTAATAATTTAAGAGTCACTAAAACATTGGGAATTTGGCTGATTCCAAATACACTGAACTACACCATAACAACAAACCTCATTACTCCTTATCAAGCCTGGTTCTTTCCATCAGTTTTCCATTTTATGGTTAAGCTATTACGAGGAGGATTTCTAAATTCAGCATGTTGTGAAATACATATAATCATCATGACAGAAGGATAAGCAATCTGTAAATAAGAGCAGAAGTGCAGTAGCAAATATTCAATTAAAAGGGTTTACCCTTGAAAAACATTTAAATTGATAGGTTTCACTGGATGCATTATAATAGCATAGTAATTAGTAAAACTGGATTAATAATGCATTAAAATGTATTGCATATGTGTGCTTTTACTGGCAAGAGGAAATGAAACCAGTCAGTTTAAATTAGGTTATTAAATGACTGCCGCACCTTAATGCCATTTCTTCCCCTCCTTATTTTCTGGAGACATATTTCTGCTGATAGCAATTCTTGAGGCAGGGGGCCTTCTCCCGGGTTCGACTAATTCGCCAACTACGGCCTTATCTGGACCTGGATTCCTTACGTACAGTCACCCATGCCCTTGTGACATCTCGCCTAGACTATTGTAACGCTCTCTACATGGGGCTGCCCTTGAGATCCACTCGGAAGCTTCAACTGGTGCAAAGTGCGGCGGCACGGACACTCTTGGGAGCCTCCCGATACTCCCATATCACACCTCTCCTCCGTGCGCTGCACTGGCTTCCGGCTGCCTTCCGTGTGAAGTTCAAGGTGCTAACGATGACTTACAAAGCCCTACATGGCATGGGTCCGGACTACCTTCGGGAGCACCTTCTGCCGATGTCAGCACCCCACCGTCCTGTGCGCTCCCACAGAGAGGGCCTCCTCAGGGTGCCACCGCTCAAGGAATGTCGGCTGGTGGCCCCCAGGGGGAGGGCATTCTCAGTGGGTGCGCCAGCCCTCTGGAACACCTTACCAACAGAAATCCGGATGGCCCCTGACCTCCGTACCTTCCGTCGCGACTTAAAAACTTTCCTGTTTCAGCAGGCTGGCCTGGCATGATAGCGTTAATTGGGGTCCCAGTTTGTGTTCATTAGTGTTTCTTATTATCTTTATTGTTCAATCTGTATACCTTCCTTCCTCTGTACACCGCCCCGAGTCCCTCGGGAGAAGGGCGGTTTATAAAAACTAATAAATAAATAAATAAATAAATAAATAAATAAATACTCCTTGCCTTTGGCTGCTTCTATCATTCTTACTTGTTAAGTTTCTTTTTCCAACTATTTCTTATCTCCCTCTTTCTGCCAAATAAAGAGCTGACATTTTGATCAGGAGAAGAAGCAGGGACGGAAATGCACATGAAAAGGAATATCAGATTGAAAGGACTCCCCCGAGTGGACACATGTATAAATGTATAGAGAAAAACTCATCTCTAATTCAACCTTGGGGACTTGAATTATTTACACTCTTTTAATCCCCTTAACTTCAAATCAAGATAACTCATATTGCTCTACAACCAAGCTTTCAGTTGTGCTATGTGTTCAGGAACAATTCCTGAGCAATCACTGAATTTAACAAATTCATAATCCACCTGCATTTTCTACAAGTATTTTGAGAGCTTAGGCACCTCTTCTTCATTCCCATTTACTTTTATCAAAATCATATTTACAGTCTGTATATAAGGTAGGCAAAATATTAAGGATACTATAGTCCACAGAGAACAGGAAGCAGAATTATCTGCTTCTACCCTATATAAGCCTTTTTGGAATGTGAGCGAGGTTATAAAGCCTAGATAGGCCCTTACAATTAGCTCTGATACTATTTACTATCTTAACGCTATTAGAGACTTGTTTGAAAAATTACTGGGTGAGTTTACCTTTACTCTGAATTAAAAAAAAATAATCACAAGTTTGAGAGCTTAAAGAATTTGAAATAAACAGAAAAAAACTAAGTAAGATTTAGTTATTAATAAGATCCAAGGAAGTTACATTGGATTAAATTTACAAAATTGCAACAATTAAATTTGAAATGTTGACTGATTCTATAACTTTTCTGAACTAATTATAGCAACAAAAAAAGCCTTCTCATGAGAACCACAATTATTTTGGATATCTTGGCTTATAACAAAGGTAAGTGACTTTATGATTTTAGAAACTGGACACTGGAGAGGACTAAGGATTCTATAAGGAAGGGAGAAAATAGAAGCCAGCTTTTAGTGTTGATTAACTCTGACTAAGAAAATGAGGCAAAACATCATAACACTAGAAATATTAAGAGACACTTTTATGAATGGAGCCAGAAATTAGCAGTTGCAATATCAGTGAGCCCTGGTGGCATAGTGGTTAGAATGCAGTATTGCCGGTGAATTCTGCTGACTGCTGACTGTCAGCAGTTTGGCAGTTCAAATCTCACTCCGTTCAAGGTTGACTCAGGCTTTCATCCTTCCAAGGTCAGTAAAATGAGGACCCTGATTGTTGCGGGCAATATGCTGATTCTGCAAACTGCTTAGAGAGGTCTGTAAACCACTGTGAAGCGGTACATAAGTCTACGTGCTATTGCTATTGCTACCAATAGTGAAGTAATGATATCTGATTCTATGGATAGGTTATGTTCACAGAATATAAGATATAACTGAGGGAATGACAGATATGGAGCAAATTTTGTCTGACAAGATAAAGTATTTAAAGTAGAACTACAAAAAAACAGGCCAAGAGAATATTGGAGGACAGCTCTGAACAATGCTGACTGGACATGAGTCAATATTAGGGATTACCTCTTGGCAATAAGAGGAGTGAGATATCAATATTTCTCTGCCCATATCACATCTGCTGATACCCATCCAGAAACTTGGTTTAGGCCTATTTCTTATTAAGTTGGGAGCTCCCCCAACATCTGTCTGGTGGATAAAGTCACTCTTGAACAATGATTGAGCAGAGCAGTCTGAAATGCACGAGGTATGGTCTGGTGGTGTGTTCTGTATCATCTGAGCTAGTGACTCCTGAGGAAGTGGACAGGACTTTCTATGTCGTCAGCTCAGCCACCTGCTTAATGGTTTCAGCTCTGTCCTGGGTTGTGAAATCAGGTAGGGAGGTGACCTCTTTGATGGAGAGGATTGTGCCTTCAGCTTTGAAAGAGGTGGTGGTAGGCCTCAAGTAGGCCATCTTTGGAACCAATGATACTCAATCTTTATGGGGAAATTGTTGAGGAGGTGGTCAGTGGTCAGTTAGCAAGAACCCTGGAAGAAAGATTATGTAGACCCATTTCAGTCACGTTTCAGGCCAAGATTTAGTATTGGAACAGCTTTGGTTGTGCTTGTTAATGACCTGTGGTGAAACCAAGATGGTGATGGTGCACCCATCTTTATGCTCCTTGATCTCTTAATGGATTTTAATACTGTGATATCCTTCTGAGCCAGCTTTGTGGGCTATGGATTGGGGACACCATTCTCTTTCTCCAGAGCCTTTCCCAGTTAGTTTTGGTTGGTGGGGACAGATTATTCCATATGTTCCTGATATGGGGGATGCTGCAGGCTTCTATTCTCTCTATCCTTTTTTTTCAGTATCAACATAAAATTACTAGGTGAGGTTATTTGCTGATTTGGGGTCCAGTATTATCAGTATGCTAATGATACCCAATTATATCTTTCAACTCCAGGCCAGCCAAATGAGGCTGTTGAGGTTCTATCCTAGTACCTGGAGGCTGTGTGGTTTTGCATGGTGAAGAACAATTTCTCATTCAATTCTACCAAGTGGGTATGGGTGTTTGAAGTGCCCAAATATGAAAATATTCCAACTTTGATCTTGGATAGAGTTGCACTTCTCCACTGAAAAACAGTGCAAAATGTGGGGTTCTTCCTGGACTCATAGCTTGTACTCAATTAGTAAGCAGAAGTTGTGGCTAGGAAGGCTTTTGCCTAGCTTCACCTGGGTGCCATTTTTGTCTTTTCCTAGATCAGGGAACCCTTCCGACAGTGAACCATATCCTTTCACCTTATGGTTTGACTATTGACATGTACTCTACATTGGGGCTGCTCTTGAAGATCACCCAGAACCTTCAGCTGGTCCAGAATGCAATGACACAGGCAGTGATAGGCATGTTTTGATATGCCCATGTAATACCTCTGCAAGTTATCTGGTTGCCACTTTGCTTTCAGGTACAATTCAAGGTCCTGGTAGCCACTGTGAAATCTTACATGGCATAGGGCCTTTTATTTAAGGTACTACCTGTCTCCCACAGCATCTGCCTGACTGGTTTGATCTGGAAGCATTGGTGCACTCCAGGTTCCATTCATAAATAGCACATCTTTTTCTTCTCCCTGAAGGTATAGACTCTGATTCCTGAGACTAAATAAATCATTTGGTTTAATGCATAGTGGGTCCTTGGTGAATTAAACCTTGTGGAATTCAACAAATTGTATTGATTAAAATATTCATTTAGCTTCAATACATTTAAATGTCTGAACTGATTTGAATAATTGATTCAAATATTTGAATTTTTGCTTTACCTCCTGACTCTTTTATTACAGTTGTGCAACCTTGTTTAATTAAGTAGTGCAGAACACTCTGCTGATACCATTCGCTTTCAACAGTATTGACACGTTAATAACCTATATCAAGTCTTAGTGGAAGGTGGAAACTCAATCTTTCATTTCCTAACATTTACTGGCTTTCAAGTTCCAGGGACATTACTGCTGATAAGTGCTCATGATTCTTTCTATGTCTATCCTGCCTCTCAATGGACTGTTATCTCCCAGAGGCATAAAATCCCTCCCAGACTGTATTTAATATTGGAAATGATGGATGGGGATGGAAACTGTTCAAGGGGGATGGAACTCTTCTAGAGGCAACAAAGACATTCAGGATCTCTGGCGAATGGAGAAGAAGTCAGGGACGATCTTCATGTGCTTGAAAAAGTCCCCTTGTATAAAAAAAATGAGAGATCTTGAAAGTTCTGTTTTCAGACATATCAGAGTTAATAACTGCCTTACTTATTTAATAAACTCTGCAGTAGTTTTTCTGTCATACTTTGAACACTTAGGACCTTAAAGGCCACATCCAGAGATCATGAGACTTCATTAAATTAGGTTGCATGAGGGCTAGTAGAGGTCATGCATATTCCAGACTGTAAGCTGGAAAGAAAAACAATATTGCCTTTTCCCAAATTAACTTGCCCATTTTTTGAATTGTACTTTCTTCATTTGCCTTTATTTTCACTAGAAAAAAAACATGCATGTATGCAAGTGTCATGCCTGTTGTAATGCTAGAAATATGCATTTGGAACCTGTATTTTTACTCCCTTTCCATCCCCCCAGTGTTTAATTGAAATTATACTTTTCTGCTACTAATCTTTTTCAATCTTGTTATGAACCTTCGTTTAACATTTCTTTTGATCAGCTGCTTTGGGCTGGCATGGAAGAAAGATTTTTTTGTTTATTTGTAGTATATAATCCAGCTTCACGCTTCCCCTCAATTTAATTAGGAATTAGGTGAAGCACTCAATTAGATAGAGAATCACATTTCTGTAATTCTCCTTATAGTGTAATAGTGAGGAAGATTATTTTAATTTTTAGAGAGACTTTGGTTCTTCCTGTACTTGAAGAGAAAATGTCACAATGTAATTCTTTGTGTATAAAGAAACAGAGGACTAAGCTTTTAAATCGGAGTCATAGCAGCTCATGCTTGATTGTCTGATTTGAGGGCAGCAATTTTTTTTAAGAGGAGGCCATAGAGTTGTATATACATCCTAATATTATTCACCATGACACTACAAACCAGAGAACACCTGGTGTACTGAAGGAGCACTGATATGAAAGTGCTAAAATCAGGCATTCAACCAATCAGTAATTTCTTTGTTCCCCTACTCAAACACCGGCTAACAGGACATCAGTATAGACTAGCTATGGGACAAATATATGAGTAAATTTGTTGTGAACTTCTGTGATATTCTCCTAGGAAATAAATAGATAAGAGAATATGATGTCAATGCTCCTACATGTCTGTGTCTTCAGATCTATTTTGGAAAAGCACCTGATTAGATAAATGAATGAATCACACTTTGCCCCTCCTTGTATTCAAAATATTAATGTGTCTGGCCTACAGAAATCAGTGTTATAATGGCTGAGGGAATAGGCGCAGGAAATTACATTCCTGAAAGCCTTGTCATCTTGAAATTCTTATGAAAAGTTGAGCTGTCATGAATAAACATTGCCTTTGAAATTGTGAGCTGCGGTTGGGGACTTCTACACTTTATTACCTTCTTCTAGTACCTGTGTAAGAGAATAGTGCCAGTGCGTTCTTGTGCATTTGTTGCCACAAAGAAATCTACAAACTTCTGAAACAAGTATGTTTTATCCTTTCCCCTGGTAGTCACATGGAACCAGTTCATGATGACCTTTTAAGGTTGGGGAGATGCGCAGGGCCGTTTCCCCCATCTTCCCATCTTTGGGTACAGTTAAGTGCCAAAGGAGGCCTTTTGTGATGCGAAAGGGGAATAATCCACAGAAGGCACAAGATTCCAGTGACTCTTGCAACCTGATTTGCATTTACCGAATTCTTTCCCCTAAACCAGGGGTAGGCAACCTTGGCACTTTTATGACTCATGGACTTCAACTCCCAGAATTCCTGAGCCAGCCAAGCTGGCTCAGAAATTCTGGGAGTTGAAGTCCATGAGTCATAAAAGAGCCAAGGTTGCCTACCCCTGCACTAAACAAAGACTGGTGAGTTAGGGTTTTTTTCCCCTCTAAGGCTCAGTGGGTTAGGACGCTGAGTTTGTCAATCAGAAGGTCGGCAGTTTGGCGGGTCGAATCCCGAGTGCCGCGTAGCAGAGTGAGCGCCTGTTACACGTCCCAGCTTCTGCCAACCTAGCAGTTCGAAAGCATGTAAAAAATGCAAGTAGAAAAATAGGGACCACAACAGTGGGAAGGTAACAGCGTTCCGTGCGCCTTTGGCGTCCAGTCATGCCGGCCACATGACCACGGAGACATCCTCGGACAAGCGCTGGCTCTTCGGCTTTGAAACGGAGATGAGCACCGGCCCCTAGAGTCGGAAACGACTAGCACGCATGTGCGGGGGAACCTTTACCTTTACCTTTAAGGAATATAGGCCCTCTCCTACTATAAATCAATCCGTTTTGGACCTGCAACCACTTATCGCTGTATAGTGTGGGGCACAGAGGGAGGGGTGTGTGCGCCCCCCCCCGTCTGCGTCCCTCTCTTTGTGTGTGAGTTGCATTACAGCGATAGCGCCCGACGCGAGGAGGCTAGACAACTACGATCCCCAGAATCCTTTGCGGCGGAAAAAAAAAAGACGGTATTAGTCGCCGTCGTAAATTGCTTTTTTTTTTAAAAAAAAAAGAGAGAGAAAGAAAGCCGTGTTCTATACCCGGGTCGCTTTACGGCCCGGAATCGGATCCGCTTCCGGTAGAAGTTGACGGAGGGAATCGGTCCGGGGGTTCCTTGTAGCCCGGAGACGTGACGCTTCTTGCTTGGCGATGGGAAGAAGCCGATTGTGACATTCTCTTCGCTCCCTCCCGCCCCCTCCTCCCTTGCCCGGACCAAGCGGGCCCCTCCAGGCCTGTCGGGATGGAGGAAGAGAGCATGGAGGAGGAGGGGGGCGGCGGCGGCGGCGGCGGCAGCATCAGTAGCAGCAGCAGCAGCTACGAGGCCTTCATGGATGACCAGAACCACAACAACTGGGATCCTGCGGCGGGCGGGCCGGGCGGAGGCTACGGACTGTCTCCTTCGCCTTGCCCGGGAGAGTCCCGTAGCTCGTGTGGGCGCAGGGGAGCAGAGGAGCTTGAGATCCACATGATGTCCGAAGCCGCCAACGGGCCAGGGAAAGGCTGCGAAGCCGCGCCGGGAAAAGGAGGGGCTGCCGCCGCTGCCAGCATCAACCTCAACCTCAACCCTTCGGCCTCGAAGTTCTGTGAGTGAGGCCCCCCGCATCCTTGGTCCATTCTTCTTGCCTCCAGGTCAAAAGAAGTGGAGTTTGTGGCCCGTGAAAGGAGGAGAAATTGAACTAGAAAGAGAGAGTTTGGCTCTTGTTCGCTTTTTTTCCCAGCTGATCAGCAAGCACCCTTTCCCCCAGGCTAACATTTAGCTCAGGGGTCTTCAAACTTGGCCCTTTTATGACTTGTGGACTTCAACTCCCAGAATTCCTCAACCAGCTTTGCTGGCTGAGGAATTCTGGGAGTTGAAGTCCACAAGTCATAAAAGGGCCAAGTTTGAAGACCCCTGATTTAGCTGGTAGGAGAACTTGGCGAGCCGAGCCATCTCTTCTTGCTAATTCAATTTCTCCTGTTTCACGCAACAACCATGGGCATCATTTCACTTTTGGCTGTCTCCTCCTCCTTTGCTTGGCAAAGGGTAGAGAGAACTAATTGATTTGGTGGTGGATTTTGCCCTGAAGTCTACAAGCGCCCATAAGTAAGTAGTGGAATATAGAGATTTGGTTTTGAAGTTCAATCTTAGAGGTCCATGTTTAGTGGTGGAAGAATTTCTTCTTCTAATCCCATTGAGAGGTGACCAGCTGTTTTACTGTAGGTACTTAAAAAAACACACCCATTTCATAATTTTGAAAGCTTATTCATTGTACTGTAATACTGTAATGTTGTAGTACTGTTTTATGTGTTCTTTAAGAGTTGTATCTAGATCAGGGCTGTACATAATTGGATGGTGGTTCATAAACCCAACATTTAAAAACAGATTTTGAATATCAGTAGAATCTTTTTGCAGTGATACCTTAAGCAGCAGTTAGTCTTCCCAGGCTTATAGGGTCCTAGAGAAATATGTAGCTAAACTTTTTGTGATTAGCAGTAGAAGATATACGTTAATATTTGTAAATATACTCTTTGAAAATATACAGTCTAAAATGCCAGTTTGTTTATGAAAGAAATATCTGTGTATATTTCTGCTATGTTTTCACTCAGTAATTTCAGACACACTTGTGTATGCTTGTTTATAAATATGTAAATCTGTGTTGGTAGGCATAGAATCAGAATCTGAGTTAAAATAGAAGAATGTCCCATTTGAGTCAGAAATAAGATGCTGAGGCCCTAGAAAGCGTACAGAGAAGAGCATAAAAGATGGTAAGAGGTCTGGAGGCTAAACCATAAGATGAACGGCTAAGGGAATTAGGAGTGTTTAGCCTAATGAAGAGAAGACTTGGGGTGACATGATTGCCATCTTCCAATACCTGAAGGGCTGTCACGGAGGAAGAGGGAATCAATTTGTTCTCCAAATTGAAGAAATGTGTGGAAGTTGGTCAGAGGGAGATCTAACTGGAACTAAGGGGAAGTTTCGACAGTGAGAACAATTAATCAGTGGAACAGCTCGTCTCCCAGAGTTATGGGTGTTTCATTGCTGGAGGTTTTCAAGAAAAGACTGAACAATCATTTGGTATAGAATAAGGATTCCTGCCTTGGTCAGGGGGTTGGAATATAAGACCTCCAAGGTCCCCTTTCCAGCCTTATTTTATCGCCGTCCCTTTTATGTCAAACGGACCATTTAAGGCACTTCTGGGTTGAAATGCCTTGGGGGCTCTTTTCATGTCTCTATCAGAGAGAGCTGGAGCAAATGACAGGAGCTCACCCCGCCACACAGCAGCATTTGGGTCTCGAATGCAGGCTTGGTAACCTCGAACCCAGGGTCCTAACCACATGAGCCACTACACTCCTGTATTCTGTGATGATGTAGAAATACTTTTGTCTCTATGGTTTGAGCTTTGCATTTAAGTTTTGTATTTGTTGCTAATTATGCTAAGTGCATTATTTTATCAATTACAGTATACTTTCTCTTCTAGTAATGAATGTTATAACAATAGAAGATTATAAGAGCACATATTGGCCAAAGTTGGACAGTGCCATAGATCAGCTTTTAACTCAGTGTCCTGGTGACTATATTCCCATTTCCTATGAACAAATATACAGGTAAGGAAATAAAAATAATAAAAACATTGATTATACAATAAGATTATTTCAAGCTTACATTATTTCAGTTGCTTGCAAGATGCTAATGAAAACTTTTAGTAAACTAGTATAATATTTAAAAGTATAGTGGTAATTCTGGCATTAGATTTCTAAATATTTTAGGCTTTGGTTATTTAAACTGAAAAGAAATGTACTTGGTTAGCATCTTTCTTTCTTGTTTCTACGTTAGAAAAGCATACTCACATGATAGAAAATGCTTGCATTTCTTTGTAAAATAAAATGTGCAAGACTCACTTGCATGTTTTCAAACTGCAACTGAAGACAACCCTGGAATTTCACTAATCAAATGAAAAACTTAATGTATCGATAAAGGAGAATTTATAGGTTCTCTGTTAATGCGAAGTTACATGAGTGTGCTTTGATTCTAATCAAAGAATTGTCATCTCTAGTACTTCTTTCTTCAAGACAGAGATCCTATTTTTAACTCTGATTTTAATGACATTTCAACCAATTGTTAATTCAAGTGGTGTGCTCTGTGTTTATGCCATAAAAATCAACTCTCAGAATAGAACTATTTCTATTTTGGTGTCTTTAAGGGATAGAAGTAAGATAACAATATAATGTAGTTCTAGGGTTGTGCTTCCAGAACTCTATATTAATACACAGTTGTATGGTTTAGAGTTATATTCTTAGAAATATTAAATGCGAGGAATTGATTTTCTGCTTTATGTAATAGTTAAAATGTTCAGACACTATTAATATTTTAGCCACATTGAAAACAAATGAAGTTAACCTAATTATAAGTAACTAGTCCTGTTGACTTCAGTGGGATGAAAAGTCCTAACTAAGCCAAAATTCAGACCTTGTAATCAAATATTGAAAAGGGGTTCTTTTCTTAATTCTGTTTTGTCCCTGAAAAGAAATGTTTAGAATATTGTATTATGAATGCATGATTAAAATATAAAATATAAAAATATAATATAAAATTTTGAAAAGGCATCAATAACAGAATTAAATGATATGTTTGGTTAAAACGTATCTTTATAACATGATGAGTTAACTAAACAATATTGCCAGACTTTAAAAATGGGATCATTATATGTAAAACAGACTTGAGTTTTTAGATCTTGCGCAATTCTCTGTGACAAATACAGATATGCTTCCAGAAACCTGTTAGTTAATGTGTTTAGAATGTAGTAAATGTATATTTAAAATCATGTACAGGAAATCCTCGACTTATATCAGTTCATTTAGGGACCTTTCAAAGTTACAGCAGCACTGAAAAAAGTGATTTATGACCATTTTTCACACAACTGTTGCAGCATCCCCATGGTCACATGATCAAAATTCAGATGCTTGGCAACTGGTTCATATTTATGACCATTGCAGTGTCCTGAGGTCATGCAATCCCCTTTTGCGACCTTCTGACAAGCAAAGTCAGTGGGGAATCCAGATTCACTTAACAATCGTGTTATAACGTTAACAACTGTGGCAAGAAAAGTTGTAAAATGGGGCAAATTCACTTAACAAATGTTTCACTTAGCAACATAAATTTTGGGCTCAATTGTGGTCATAACTCGAAGACTACCTCTCTTTAAAATACATTTCTACAGGTTTAATAGTGTCAATTCATCATTATTCCTGTATTTATTTCTGCAGTTGTGTATATAAATGTGTGTGCCAGCAGCATTCGGAACAGATGTATAGTGATCTAATAAAAAAGATAACTAACCACTTAGAGAGAGTCTCAAAGGAGCTGCAGGTAAGAAGTTGCACAATTTTCTTTCCTGGGACAGTATCCCAGTAAAATGCCAGTGATCTGTTGGAGTTATTGCTATCATAACTTCTGTTGTTTCCTGTGCAGAACTTGATTGACCTGATTTGTAATGCATTAGTTGTGCGTAATTCTTCTCTAGGGAATTCAGATATTACTGTCCATGTGAGCTCATGTATTTCAAAAGGGATCATGATGCCAAAAATGAATTAGTATGGATTTGCCCTGAGCATATATAGCTGTGAATAATAAAAATCCCCACTAGGTTGAATTGGATTCCTAATGATTTCAGAGGCATGTTCATATAATTTTCTTGGCAACTATTAGATTTGCCATTGCCTCCTGAGGTACTCTTTCAGCTTCCTGGACTACCCTGTTACTGTGATATTTCTTGGTGATCTCCCTTCTAAGTACTAACCAGGTTTGACTCTGTTTAGTACTTTGAGATCAGCCAGTGAACAAAATCTAGGATAATTGCTCAAATGAACGTGACCACTTTTGATCACTTTGTCCCTAAAGAAATATGTAGTGGATGCGTGCCTATATGTATCTATTATTTTTAGCTAGCTTAAATTAGCCTTTAATTGTCAACTCTGTGACAAACCGAACTGAAGCCATTTTTGTTTTGTCTTCGTTACCACATTTTAGTTTAGAGATATTAGATGAAGGAAGAGGGATGGGAGATACGTAGTTCTCAGTTAGCCAAAACAATTCATACGCGTGAGAATCAAGGTCAGTAATAACATTTTGGCAGGCTGAAGAGCTGGGAGGAGACCCCGCGTTTTGTAACAATTGGTGAATATGATTTATGACAGCAATTTGGGGTAGGAATTGCAATAGTAACTTTATAACCAAGGGAAGGGGATTTTTAGTCTTGGGTACACCTATGTACATGCCGATATTTTGTTTCTTAAATAAAATGTTCTCTAAGGAAGAAAGTTTTTCCTTGACATTCTTTTTAACGGTTTTCATCTATTGGAACCATAACATTAATCTTCTTGCAGAATTTTGGTTTGGAAAACTTTTATCAGTGTTCAAGCAATGTTTTATTGTATTGTACATTCATTTGTATTTCATTAGGTTGATCAAAACATGCTGTTCATTTTTACTCAGCTTGTCAGTTTAGAGAAAGAACCTTCCTAGTTTTACAAAATTAGGATTTTTACTAAGAAACTTGTTTTTTTATCACAGGCATTGGGGTTTTTATTTAGAACCTGATTTTAAAACTGACCTCCTTCTATATGGACATTTGTTGTTTATTAACAATTAGCCAACATGATATTAGAAAATGAGCAATGCGCTGACAGGAGTAAACGGAAATAAATTAGTTTGCTTGTCAATATTCAGTTCAGTCTTTAATATCAGAAAAAATACAATTTCATATTTGTATTTAGCTGTGCTTTTGTTGTAGTCAGGTATTAATATGTATGAAGAATGTAGCTTCATCTTCAAACTCTTGAGGTTTGTTTGTAAATAGGACTTCGAGGAAAAGTATGTTGCTTTGGCATGCTGTCAGTTTTCTACTACCATGTTTCACCAAAATTAAGACCAGATTTTATATTAATTTTTGCTCCAAAAGACGCATTAGGGCTTATTTTCCAGTTGGGTCTTATTTTCAGGGAAACACGGTAATAGCAGCTCATTGAAGAGATGTGTAGCTAGCTGAATATTGTAACTTTCTTCTTACATGCCTGTATTGAAATACAACACCAGTGTTGCATTTGCATGTGGAGGCTTCTTCCTCCTTGAAACACTGCATAGCACACAAATTTTTTCGATTACAAGTCACACTTTATCTTCAGCATGTGGCAAGCTCTGTCCTTCAGAAAGTACTATAGACACTTTCCCCCTTGTTTTTACTTGAACTTTTTTTCCATTTCATTTTCATTTAAAATGGAATTAAAATAAAATAAATAAATTTGGATGAAATTAAAAAAGAGGTACTGAAAACTAAACTTTATTCCAACATTTAGAACTCAGGTTTATTAAAATTAAATATCACTAGTGTTAGTAGTGTAGACAATCCTTCAAATTTTAAAACATTCAAATGCTGAAACTAATGATTTAAATTTGAATTTTTTGCTCATTGCTTGTTAATATGATTATTCCCAAATATGCACTTATTTTTCTTCTGACATCTTAAAAATTATAATATGGAAACAACTTTTGAAGGTTGGTAGGAGCCACATTCAAGTTTTTTTGGGAGCTACTTGCCATCCTGAGATTGTACATTTCTGTTAGATTATATTTCAGTTGAAATGGCTTTGGCTTATAATTGCTAGAGTACTGGGCGGTAGCCATTGTTAAAAGCAGCAATATTAGTTTGTTGAGCTGAATGGCTAGTTATACTCTGGCATCTTTTCCTGTAGCTGAATGTTCCTATAGAACAGGGGTGTCAAACTCAATTTCACTGAGGGCTGCATCAGCATTGCGGTTGCCCTCAGGGGGCCGGGTGCGTATGGCCTGGGTGGGCGTGGCCTACTGAGTGGGCGTGGCTGGAGTGCATATGGCCTACTGGGTGGGCGTGGCCAGCTCTACATCGTTCGCATCAAGGGTGCCTATGGGTGCCTGGGCAGGAATGGGACAGATCTGAGGGTCTCTGGCAGAAGGAGGGTCTCTGGGCCAGGGCCAAGGCAGTGGGGGCCGTTCCCCCACTGTTTCCAGGATGGCTTCACGGGCCACATGAAACCACTTTGCGGGCCGGATCCGGCCCCCGGGCCTTGTGTTTGACATGTCTGCTATAGAATAAAGAATAGAATAAGGATCTTCCCTTTCTTGAGGATACGCATAATCCTTTCCCAGACTTCTTTAAGTCTATACTTTGCACGTGATTTTGCAATAGGTAATTTAAGAAACACCTCATTACTATTCTTATATCTTAATTACAACTTTGTCAATTAAACATGTGTACTACTTGGTTGATCTGCAAGCACAAACACTTGAGGTTTCAAAGTGGTTAAACTCTGGTCTGATTAGTAGGTTGTTCTTTTATCATGGGGGAGGATGTTGGTTGGTAAGGCACTTCTTGAGGTAACTGTTTTCTATCCTGCAGCAAAACAGAACATTGCTGATAATATGCAAAAATCAGCTTTCCAGAGCAGTGTTTTTAATATAATCCAGCATTCAAATGAGGCTAAATCATACCTGAATTCAGGAGCAAGTAACCAGGAACAAAAGTTGAGGTCAAAGCACTTCAAGTTCAATATATGCTACCTATACACAAAAATCTGATCTACTAACTGTCAAGGCAAATTGGCGCTTAGATAGGAGCAGCAGAATTCAAGGGGGGCTGGACTTAGGTTTCTTTTGAGAGCAGAGCAACTCCAGATTGATGATGCATTTGGCCCCACCACCCTCGAGCTCAGCCTGGTGATTTCCTACACCTGGGGCATTGAAATACTTCACTTCCTGGAAAATTACTGTCAAGCTAAGCCTGAGGACAATGAAGAGAAATTTCAGCCAGAGTTCACTTCTTTATTTGCTTACACACAATAGAAAGAATCTTGCAGGCTAAACCCTTAACTACTCTCACCCTATACCCTGGGAGATTCTGGACAGTGGGTATCTCTATTTTTTTCTATGTAGTTCTCCCCTGTGCTGCCTCTTGTCTGCCCCCCTTTCTGCAATGTGCTCCTTTCTGGGAGACTGCTGCTTCGCTATAGTCTATCACATCACATAAGGTCCCCCTCTCACCTATACGTCCAAAGGTGAACAACTTCCAGAGCAGTATGTTCCAAGGGGGAAAATAAAGGATCATCCCTGTGGAATACTGGGCTGTTCTATATTCATTTGGCAACATAAGGATGCATTCTTCTGTTGTTATGAGGTTGAGCAATGAAATTACCCTTGGGTAGGCAACCTCGGCTCTTTTATGACTCATGGACTTCAACTCCCAGAATTCCTGAGCCAGCCAAGCTGGCTCAGGAATTCTGGGAGTTGAAGTCCATGAGTCATAAAAGAGCCGAGGTTGCCTACCCCTGCCCTAGCATTTTAGGGAAAGATTCTTCCCTCCTATTTATATCTGACTGTGCCCTTACTTATATGGAACGGAACGGAACAGAGCAGAACAGAACAGAGTAGAATAGAAAAACAGTTAGAAGGGACCTTGGAGGTCTTCTAGTCCAAACCCTGCTTAGGCAGGAAATCCTATACCATGTCAGATAAATGGTTGTCCAATCTCTTTTTAAAAACTTCCAGTGTTGGAGCATTCACCACTTCTGGAGGCAAGTTGTTCCACTGATTAATTGTTCTAACTGTCAGGAAATTTCTCCTTAGTTCTAGGTTGCTTCTCTCTTTGATTATTTTCCATCCATTGCTTCTTGCCTTGCCTTCAGGTGCTTTGGAGAATAGCCTGACTCCCACTTCTTTGTGGCAGCCCCATAGATATTGGAACACTGCTATCATGTCCCCCCTCGTCCTTCTCTTCATTAGACTAGACATATCCAGTTCCAGCAACCGTTCCTTATATGTTTTAGCCTCCAGTCCCCTCATCATCTTTGTTGCCCTTCTCTGCATATATCTTGCCTTTATTATTTTTATAAATAACTCAGGGTGGTGAACATATCTAATATCCTTCCTCCTATTTTCCTCCCAACAACAACCTTGTGAGGTGAGTTGGGCTAAGAGAAAGTAAGTGGCCTAAGGTCACCCAGCCGGCTTTCATGCCTAAGGTGGGACTAGAATTCAGTCTGCTGGTTTCTCGATCAAAACCTTCATCGCTAGACCAAACTGGCGTCCTCTGAAACATGGTCAGAAAGTGCTCTCTGTATGTACAGTGGAAGAAACAACTGTTTCACTAAATGAATTTCCATCTACCACAACTCCATTGATAAAATAGGCTATTTCTTGTGTGTGTAACATTTATGCTGGAATACTCAATGATGCATTTTTCATTTTATCAACCAAACTCATTAGTAACCATAGATCGTATAAAGGTAAAGGTAAAGGTTCCCCCGCACATGCGTGGTAGTCGTTTCCAACTCTAGGGGCCGGTGCTCATCTCCATTTCAAAGCTGAAGAGCCAGCGCTTGTCCGGTCATGTGGCCGGCATGACTAGACGTCAAAGGCGCACGGAACGCTGTTACCTTCCCACCGTAGTGGTCCCTATTTTTCTACTTGCATTTTTACGTGCTTTCGAACTGCTAGGTTGGCAGAAGCTGGGACGAGTAACAGGCGCTCACTCTGTTACACGGCACTCGGGATTCGACCCGCCAAACTGCCGACCATCTGATCGACAAGCTCAGCGTCCTAACCCACTGAGCCACCGCGTCCCCATAGATCGTATAGTAGAACCTTATTAAAGAATCAAGAAGATATATAAAATGTTTCTTTAAAAATAAGGACATACATTTTAATTACTAATTAGGTTAATCCTTAAAAAAAATCATTGCATAATCAGAAAAAAAATCTATTTTTAAGGTAATTTTTTTTGAAGCAGAGAAAATATTCACAGATTAAAAAAAAACCATGGGGAACTTACATGATTGGCTCTGCGTGTATGCATGTCAGATTTTTGGGGGGAGTTTCCTGAGTGACTCAGTTGAACACTAAATATTGACTTTTGTGTACAGATCTCCACTACTTGCTTTTGAAGAGCTAATAAACTCTTCTGTCGTATATTAACTTTTCCATTGCAATATGCTCATTCTTCAGTTTGACATTAGGGTCATAATTAGTGCTAGCTGTTGGTTTCCATATTTTTTATTATGTGTTTGAATTCATTGCAAACTTCTTTGGGTGTCCTCCTTTAGAGTGAAGAGTGCATTTCAAGTCTCATTATGTAAAGGCTGGATAATTATTGTGTGGAGAAAGACTTCAAATGTGATGCTAAGTATCACTTTGGTGATAGTTTAGTTGATCCTGTTTTGCAAAATTGTAGTTGGGTTTGGACTTTTCTTTTTATAATTAGATTTTTTCCAGCAATTACGTTGCTTCAATTTTGCAAGCACATGCCATATGTTGGCATATAGGGAGGAACTAAATGTTTCTAAATGGCATTAGAAGTAGTTATTTTACTACTGCTATATTACATTATTAAAACTGTTGCAAGATACTGCTGACAAAGGAGGGAAGGCCTAAACAAGTCAGGGCATTATATATCTTCTGTAGCTGCAACTCTCAGCCCTTTGTGATAGAACAGATCAGGAAATAGATTCCACAGGAAAAATTAGAACTATGTTTTACTAGAATAGGCTATATTAACAGAGTCAGCTAGTTTGATTGTGCTTCTCCCCGCTTTCCTCTTATACACCAGTTAGTCAGGGAAGAATCATCAGTCTCTTTTTAATACTCCCCGGACTTAAGAAGCATACTTTTGGTTTAGGTTTGGTTTTGTTAATGATTTTTGATTTATGAATATTGCTATAAGGCCATCTCTGTAGCTGTACACCAGCTGATCCAGTTTAGATGTGTGTCAGTGTGGGACCTAGAGGAGAGTTTTGCCTGATTTTTGCAGTGATAGATAAGGTTTGAGGGACTGGGGGCTACAATTCAACCTTTTGAGCTTTGAGGAGTCCCATTAGAATTGGAGGACAAAACTTTTTCAACCATTTGAAGAATAGTGGTGAGTATGCTCAGTATGGAAATAAAAGGAGAAATTTCTGTGAACCAAACTCTCCTATCCCTAACTCTACCTATAAAACTGTTCAACGGTCTGAAAAGCTGTGATTTTTGCCTATTGCTGGCAGCAGACTTTTAAGAAGTGAGGATGAGAATGATTTATCTTCCAGACGCTTCCCACTTCTATTCTTATCCTAAAACAAAAACAACAAATCAACCTTCTGAAATTCAAACTTTTGCTGTTGCATATTGGCAGTATATTCTTGGAAGTACTGGGGTAGGGAACATATTTGGGATACCGGTTGCTCTTCCCGAATTATTGAGATATAATATGGAATCCTTATCAGAACATTTAACCTCTTACTTTAAACAGTTATCTTGTGACAGATGAAGGTCCCTGTATGCAACTTATTTTTATAGGTTGGGTTGCCATTGCATAACACTAGGACAAATCTAATTAGTAATCTCCTAATAAAGTAATAGCTGTCTTTTCAAGTATCCTAAGTAGAGAGATTTCATTTAAATCCTGAGTCTCTTCTTTTTAAACACTGCCTTAAAATGTTTAAAGTGCATATTTAATAGTTTGACTTTTAATCCAAGGCAGCATTTGATGAAATAACTTGGTTCAAGATCTAGGAGATTAAAATATGTTCATTCTTTTTTATTCAATCATGCTGTAGGTGGCAGCAGAATACTTTCACTGGCAAATTGGTTTTTTTCCCCTCAAATATTGAACCATCCAGCTGAAAGAATAAAAAAAAACTTTTTAACTGCTCCTGTGCATCAAATATCTCTGTAGATTTACAAGTCTCTAAAACATACCGTAGTCCTATACTGACATGTTACTTTGTCTATTTCTTTCTCGTCCTTCATTGCCTATGTATATCACAATAAACAGCAGCTAATGCATTCCTTACTTTTTCTATACCGTGGAATAAATGTACAATATATCTATGGAGGAATTCCAGTAATTAGGCTTAATTTGTTATAAAGAAGTATGCATTTAAAAAAAGTAAGGATGTAAGGATAAATGGTAGCCTGTTGTGCAATTGCCACCATAAAAAGGAGAGTTCATAAGTAATGTGTTATATTGATTGTTAATGAAAATTAGCACTATCTAAGACTTCTTTTAAAATTGTGTACAGTATTATATGTAGAAGTTAAGGAAGCACATAATGGAAGAGATCCTGGAGACAAGTTCTACTCCTTTCCAGGGCAAGCAATCCTTCCCATTTTTGTCTTATTTGTAGATTTGATGATCATATTTTCCATGCTTCATCCAAGTCATCATAAATAGGTTAAATAGCACAGGGCCTATAACTGAGCCTCTGATATGTTGTTATCCAACCTTTCTCTTCTGTTTCTTTGGAGATATTGGCATGCGATTGTTTAGTCAACATAGTATCTGGCTAACTGTAGCATAGTCTACATTTTGCCATCTTCTCTACTGTATTAGGACCCCATAGGAGAGTTGAATGCTTTGATGAAATCATAGTATATTATTCCAATTGGATTTTCATCGCCAACTAATTGGCTACCCTACCAGAAATAAATGAGAGCGAGAGAGAGAGATCAGCTTGGTTTGACATTATTATTATTATTATTATTATTATTATTATTATTATTATTATTATTATTATTATTTCATGTTAAAGATATGCTGACTCCCTCCAAGAAAGATATTCTTATGTCAATATGCGCTCTAAACGTCATGTAAGTCACAACAATAGAAAAACACAGTCTGCTTAAAATAATACTACACAAACATTACCTTTTGTCATGTTTTAATTGAACATAAGATGGAACATTCACAGTGCGGGGTGGAAAAAGTATGTGAATCTTTGGACTTAATAACTGGTTGACCCTCCTTTGGCAGCAATAACCTCAACCAAACGTTTCCTGTAGTTGCAGATCAGACCTGCACAACTATCTGGAGTAATTTTGGACCACTCCTCTTCACAAAACTGTTTCAGTGTAGCAATATTCTTGGGATGTCTGGTGTGAATCGCTCTCTTAAGGTCATGCCACAGCATTTCAATCGGGTTGAGGTCAGGACTCTGACTGGGCCACTCCAGAAGGCGTATTCTGTTCTGTTGAAGCCATTGTTTTGTTGAATTACTTGTATGCTTTGGGTCATTGTCCTGTTGCATCACCCATTCTCTGCGGAGCTTCAGTTGGCGGACAGATTTTCCTGCAAAATGTCCTGATAAACTCTGGAATTCATTTTCCCATCAATGACAACAATCCATCCAGGCCCTGAGACAGCAAAGCAGCCCCAAACCATGATGCTCCCTCCGCCATGTTTTACAGTGGGGATGAGGTTTTGATGTTGGTGTGCTGTGCCTTTTTTTCTCCACACATAGTGTTGTGTGTTTTTCCCAAACAACTCAATTTTGGTTTCATCTGTCCACAGTATATTTTGCCAGTAGTGCTGTGGAACATCCAGGTGCTCTTTTGCAAACTTCAAATGTGCTGCAATATTTTTTTTGGACAGCAATGGCTTCCTCCGTGGTGTCCTCCCATGTACGCCATTCTTGTTTAATGTTTTCCTTATTGTAGATGTGTCAACAAAAATGTTAGCATGTGCCAGAAATTTCTGTAGGTCTTTAGCTGACACTCTAGGATTCTTCTTTACCTCATTAAGCATTATGCACTGTGCTCTTGCAGTCATTTTTACAGGACGACCATACCTAGGGAGAGTAGCAACAGTGCTAAACTTTCTCCTTTTCTAGACAGTCTGTCTTACCGTGGACACATGAACATCAAGGCTTTTGGAGATACTTTTGTAACCCTTTCCAGCTTCATGCAAGTCAACAATTCTTGATCGTAGGTCTTCTGAGAGCTCTTTTCTGCGAGGCATGGTTCACATCAGACAGTGCTTCTTGAGACCAGTAAACCCAAAACAGGTGTGTGTTTTTAAAGGGCAGACAGCTGTCAGCAACACATCCAATATCATCCACTGATTGGAGTCAAGGTTGGCTCACTCCTGGCTCCAATTAGCTCTTGGAGACGTCATTAGGCTAGGGGTTCACATACTTTTTCCACCCTGCACTGTGAATGTTTACATGTTATGTTCAATTAAAACATGACAACAGCTAATGTCTGTGTAGTATTATTTTAAGCAGACTGTGTTTTTCTATTGTTGTGACTTACATGATGTTTAGAGCGCATTTTATGGCCAATTCATGCACAACTCCACGTAATCCCAAAGGGTTCACATACTTTTTCTTGCAACTGTATTCTGTAATAACTGAGATTGAAGTTTCCAGAAGGGAAGATTTTTGCAGCAGAGCAATAAACAGACAAGTAAACACCTAATGGCTAGGTGGAAAATAAAGAAAAAAACCTGATTCAATTGTATTGTGACACAATATAATAGGAAAAAATCAATATTTCTCTGTTTATGTGAACCTCTAATCAAGTATTGTGAGATTTTCATCACTATATTTTGGAATGTTAAATGAGTAACTTGATAAATGGTACAATTTATATTTTCTGACAAGATTTACTACTTGCAAAAGCCTCTCTAATGTTGTTTGCTCATTTTAATTGAGAAGCGTATTGCAGTGAAATTTCATAATCATTATTCAATTTCAGAGAATTAGATATTTTGGATCTTACTGCTCCTCTGGTTAAATATATTAATACTCATTTATAAATTGCATATTAACTGACAGTGATACTACATTGTTTTTTAGGAGCAGTATCTTCATAGATGCAGAGACAATGAAATGAAGGACTTTCAATGTTCCTTCATTTTTGTTTTCAGAATAACTAAATTGTACTTTTTATTTCCTCTTTGAACCATTTTTGTAAGACAAAATGAAAATAGGAATTTGGGAGCTGGGCAGTATTGAAATATATGTAATAAGTATTTTTCTTCAATGTATATATGCGACTGTACAGCCAAATGAAAACAAATTATTTTAATGTTAATACAGTTATTTCGGTGACATTTTAAACGATCTTTGTCAAACATGATCCTAACCCTTCTACCCATTAAACTTTTGTAAGGCAGCTATGGTTTCATCACCAAAATTGGATGATTTGTTTTAACTTTAAAAAAAAATTATGTACGCATAAACATCAAAGCCAACCTGAGCTGGTGTCAAAAACATCGAATAGAATTAATCCTGATTAGTAACTGGGTAGGAGTGCCGCGTAACAGAGTGAGCGCCTATTACTCGTCCCAGCTTCTGCCAACCTAGCAGTTCGAAAGCACGTAAAAATGCAAGTAGAAAAATTGGGACCACTACGGTGGGAAGGTAACAGCGTTCCATGCGCCTTTGGCGTCTAGTCATGCCAGCCACATGACCACGGAGACATCCTCGGACAAGCGCTGGCTCTTCGGTTTTGAAACAGAGATGAGCACCGGCCCCTAGAGTTGGAAACGACTAGCACGCATGTGCGGGGGAACCTTTACCTTTTACCTTTTTAGGAGGCCATTAGGAAATCCTGTGTCAATAGACTTAATAGGAAAGCCAAAAGAGAGACCTTGGAAGAAGGTGGTGGCAAATTACTTCATTGTTGTTGTCAAAACAATATGGGCATATCCAGTGCTTTTTTTGTAAATAAATAAATAAACCTTTATTGTCAAAGCACAACATGTGTACATTGAGATTAGCTGAGCCTCCCCCTGTGCTCTCTCCCCCCAACACACAGTGACAACAAACCCTCCATCCCACCACACTATGTGAACCAACTACACCAAACACCGGCCTCC
This sequence comes from Vipera ursinii, assembly GCF_947247035.1. Taxonomy (NCBI): domain Eukaryota; kingdom Metazoa; phylum Chordata; class Lepidosauria; order Squamata; family Viperidae; genus Vipera; species Vipera ursinii. The sequence goes on along the minus strand of NC_139518.1, from coordinate 57,107,914 downwards.
CAAGTCAATTCTGCATAAGATTATGTCCCATTTAAAAGCCTAACAGCCCATGGATAAAAGCTATTTTTCAGCCTGTTGGTACGGCTGGCTATATTCCTATATCTCCTACCGGATGGTAGGAGAGTAAAGAGATACCGTCCAGGGTGTGAGTCATCCCTGAGAATCTTCCTCACTCTTCCAAGGCAACGAGCCCTGGCGATGTCATCCAGTGGTGTCAGGGAACAGCCCACAATGTCTTGTGCTGTGCTCACCACCCTCTGCAATACTTTCCTATCCGCGGCTGTCAGACCGGCATACCAAAAGAAAAAGGTGCCGGAACTCACACATGTCATACAACCCGCCTTGCCTACCCTACAAGTTTCCATCCAAAAAAGGTGCCGGAACTCCGTTCTGAGCGTTCTATGAGGAAAAAAGCCCTGGGCATATCCATGGATGCTCTGTCGCCAAAAGTCATATTCAATACAAGGAAGTCTTAATCACAGAGCGAAAAAAGGACACTTCAGAAAAGAATATACATACGTCAGGGTTGATCTGTGAAGTCCTTAGTGCTCTCTGTGGTGGTTGCTTGCAAATGAAAGCAAATAAGAGTTTGCTGTCCCAGAATAGTGTTGCAGAATGTGTCACATTCTGTTAGAGAGAAATTCCTGAAGAGGTGCTCCAGCATGAGTCCAAAAGCTCGGAAATCTAAACCTCTGGTCTCGGTGGTGATCCAGATTGGATCCTGGTTGTTTGCATGAACGCATTTCATTACCCAATTAGGTAGCTTGATCAGTGCTAGTGGTGCTACTACCAGTGGGAGTTCCTCTGTGTATTGCTTCAAATTCAGAGCAAAATAGTTCCACCTATTGAAATGTTGCACGGTGGCTCTCTCCCAGTAAAACAAAACTTGAAATGCTTTGCTTGCTCTACTGGGTTGTTGTTGTTGTTGTTTTTTAAATAAAAGTTAGCTTCTTGGCTGGATTAGCAAGCAGTAGTCAGTCAGATTATTTCCTCATTGTGTCCATTAAACACAATGGTCTGCAGCTTGCTTGTTGTTTTTTACTTGTTTTTTATGTTAGATATCCAAGCAAGTCAATCAAAAAAGCAGCTCTGTACTTTGAAAAATGCTGCGAATGAATAATAGTAATACAAACAAATAAAACTATTTTCCAGGCTCTCTACACCGTTAAGGTTTATAGTACACAAGAGTACAGATGGTCCTTGCTTACCAATCGCTTGATCAGCGATTGGTCAAAGTTACAGCAGTGCTGAAAAAGGAGACTTAGGACTGGACCTCAAAGTTGCAGCCCTCGGAGTGTCCCCACAGTCATGTAACTGCAATTCAGGTGATTGGCAATTGAATTTTATGATAGTTGCGGCATCCCGCAGTGACACGATTACCATTTGCAACCTTTGCCGCTGACTTCCAAGAAGCAAAGTAAATGGGGACGCTGGCAGGAAGTTTTAGGTCACAGTTTATGTGACGTCATGCTTAATGACCAGTGGTGATTCCCTTAGTGTCCACAATCAGCACCGACATTATAAATCCGTGTGGTCACATAACATTTCATTTAACAACGGTGTCACTTGCCAAAGGATTGCTCGGTGCCAATTGTAGTCCATACAGGGCTACCTATATTTGCAGTTGCATTGGTATCAAAAGCAGTAAGGCAGACATGTCAAACACAAGGCCCGGGGGCCGGATCCGGCCCGCGAAGTGGTTTCATGCGGCCCGCGAAGCCACCCTGGAAACAGTGAGGGAACAGCCCCCTCTGCCTTGGCCCTGGCCCAGAGACCCTCCTTCTGCCAGAGACCCTCAGATCTGCCCCACTCCTGCCCAGGCCCCCATAGGCACCCTTGATGCGAACGATGTAGAGCTGGCCACGCCCACCCAGTAGGCCATACACACTCTAGCCATGCCCACCCAGTAGGCCACGCCTACCCTGGCCATACCCACCTGGCCCCCTGAGGGCAACCGCAATGCTGATGCGGCCCTCAATGAAATTGAGTTTGACACCCCTGCAGTAAGGCAAAACACAAGATTTTGCTGCTTTAAATACAGCTGGAGTTTAACAAGGCACAAGAACACATAGTGTAAAAATTCAGCAGTTCAGCAAAACAACCCATGCTGTTAACTTTGTAACTTAAACCTCTGCAGCTTTAATAGCATTTGCCATTTTCAGTGACAATGACTTTTTTTTAAGAGTAATTTAGCTAGCCAAGCAGGCAGATGGTTGCAAGCAGTCTTAGCTCCTTTTGGAAACATTAGCAGAATAGATTTTTAAAGTAGTTGTTTATCTCTGAGCCAAGTGCTTAATGACAACTGCTTTTTCCTAACATTCCTCCTGCCCATTTCACCTTATCCAGCATCAAGCCAGTCAGTCTGTGCCGACTGTCTAGCATGAAAGATTAAAGCAAACCAATTAAAATCTGCCATGCAAAATTTCAGTTGGAATACTCGGAACAGCCTGGACTACGCAGAACAAAATTGTTTTAAAAAGCCAAGATTTGTTGAAAGCTGAAAGCCAACTTCTTTACCTGTGATTTGTGTTAAAATCTGAAAGTTTTGCTTACCCATAATTTATTAGTAGTGAAATGCAAACTCTTTGACTATTTTGGTCCATGGAAATGCAGGCACAGTTATTTTGGTTTTCACTTCCTCTTCTATTTTCAGTCTTGCAAATCTTTTCTTTATTAAAGGAGTAATTTGATATACTGTTATTTATTCAGATAACATGAAGAAATTGCCAATGTTTTGTTTCATTTTCCATAATTCACAAGATTGATAGTTTGTTTTAGATGAACGCAGTTTAAATTTTAATCAGAAGAAAACATTTTAGCTTGTTAAGTCTTGTTAAGTTCCTGATTATTAATAAAGCCCAGTTATCATCCTGATCTGATTTAAATTTTAATTTTATTAGATGGGTGAATGCTTATATTCTCCATTTTCCTTCTCCTCTGTTTTGTTTTCTCCTGTCAAAACCAAACTTACAAGGGGAATAAGAAAATCCTTGAAACCAGTTTCTCCGGAGGCTCAAACTCAGAAATGGTGATTTAAAGATTTTCCAAAATAAATAGGAGAGTTTGTCATTATGTGTTCCTTTTTTATTATAAAATCCTGTATTCCTTTTTGATTATAAAATTAACACTGTCATAATTAACCAAATCACAGTCTGCATTGCTGTGTTGCAATATAACCGTTGTGTCTTATGTTTTAAGGTTACTGTAATCAGTGTTACTGTGAATTTTAAACAAAGCAAATTAGGCTACAAAATGGGAATAGTTGTGTCTGTTAGGTGAGTTTGCTTAATAAATGCTTATACTTGACTATATCAAGTGTATAAAGTTGGGATCTAGAGAGGGTAACTGTGATTTCATTTTGCTATGGATCATTGAAAGCTTTTGTTCTTTCTAAGTGCTTTCTTTGCAAATAGAGCAAACCTAACAATCTCTTTTCCCTGTTCTGTTGTAAAAGCCCTTGAATGCATTATATAGCACAGTCTGTAATTCTAAGGCCACAGTCCTATATGAGTTTACCAACTATGTTCAGATAATAACTTCTGATTTGAAATGCAGCAGTGCCGTAGACCCTATATGTAAGCTTTCAGACTTGATGTCTTACTTCCTGAGTTAGTTGTGAACTGTGCTGTCCATTAAATTGCCTGAGAGACTTGAACACGTAAACCTATTATTCTAACTACTTATGTGCCACAATGATGGAATTATTGCTGTTCCTTTGACATTACAGAAAAGAACTACTGTATCTGTTGGCAGTCCTGTGGTAGTTAACATTTGCTAGAGTAGAGCTGGTTTCATCACTAAAGCACAAGACTCACTCTGCTGCTAGAAATCTTATCTGTTCTGTTGTTGGCAGCTGTAAGCAATAACTTACATAAATGGCTGTGAGAAAATAAAAGCAAATCCATGTGTATTTATTAGATTCTGCTGCTGCATAATAAAGACATGACAAACAAGGGAAAAACAGCTACTATTAAGGAAAAATAAAATCAGTTGTAAAACAGAAAAGCAGATTACCTGTATGCAATAAGATGTTATAGTTTCAATAGTTATATGTGTTAAACTTTATTTAATATTTTTTAAAAGAATGTTAAGTCAAAAAACGATGAAGTCCCCTTTATATCAAGCCAAATTCCTAATATCTATGTTGTTTTCTTTGTAATAGTACTGAAAATGTTTCCCTGATATGTTTTTTTTTTACTTCTCAGTCTTGTTATAGCTCTGGAATTTCACTGGGCATAATATTAGACATAGTAGCCTGGGAATGTTAAGCTCTACCTAAAAGGGTGCATTTGACATTGCTCCTTATAGAGGATCTGTATATATAGCATAAACCTAGATGGAGGGGACAACAACCTTTCTCAGAAATATTACGTTCCACCATTTTTATCCACTTCCCACCCAAGCCTTGGCATCCAGCCCGTGGTGAGTTAAGTGATGCCATGACCTCCCTCTCGCAGTGCCCGAAGGCTGTTAGAGGCTGGATGGGGAGCAATGGGTGGAAACTGAACCCTGGCAAGACCGGGGGGCTCTGGGTTTGGGATTCTTTGACCCAGGGAGAATTGCCATCCTTGGTCTTGGATGGGGTGGCACTGCCCCAGACAGACCCTGTGCGTAATCTAGGGGTACTCCTGGACTCGCGGCTCCTGGTCGAAGAGCAGGTGGCAGCTGTGGCCAGGAGGGCTTTTGCACAACTCTGTATTGTATGCCAGTTATGCCCTTTCCTGGACCAACAATCCCTACTCACAGTCGCTCGTGTCTTAGTCACCTCCCGCCTTGACTATTGCAACACGCTTTACACGGGGCTGCCCCTGAAGAGCTTCCGGAAGCTCCATTTGGTGCAAAATGCAGGAGCCTGCATGGTTTTGTGCATACCTCAGTCTGCACATGTGACACCTCTCCTGAGGGAGCTGCATTGGTTGCCAATTTGCTTCCGGGTGCAATTGAAAGTGCTGGTTGTCACTTTTAAAGCATGGCTTGGAGCCAGTTATCTGAGGGACCATCTCTTACCGGTCACATCTACCCAACCCACTAGAGTGGAGAATGTTGCAGGTCCTGTCCCCTAAGGAGATGCATCTGGCAGGACCCAGAAGAAGGGCCTTCTCCGTGGTGGCTCCCTCTCCCTGGAACATCATTCCTTCAGAGATTAGACTGGCCCCCACTCTAACACTCTTTCGGAAGGCACTGAAGACCTGCTTGTGCCAGCGGGCCTGGGGCACTCGGAGTGGGATAGAGCCCAGCAAATGGCTAGTTTAATGTGTGTGGTAGTGGAGGGGTACATCATTATTATATCATTTTATTTTTCCTCTTATTTTATTTTTATAGGGTGTTTTTCTATTTATGTAAGCCGTGTTGAGTCACCATGCGCGAGGAGACAGCAAAACAAATTTTCTAAATAAATTTGTTGACAATAAGCACACTTAGGTATCATTGGGTTAAGGATGAATATTTCAATCCTGGAGTTTGTTTCCTCCCCCTCTTCCCCCCCCCCCCCCCCCGTTGATATCTTTCTTTTTCTTTCCTAATGGTACCTTTTTGAATACCCAAGAAGAAAGCACTTATTAATAGTATACATATTCTTATTATATGATGGACTGTCAAAGTGATTCTTCCTTGACGTTTGCAGAGGGGCGGCAGGGTTGGTGGGTAGAGAAAACATTACAGATAGTCCTAAGTTACCATCATTTGTTCAGCAAACCTACATGCACCCCACACCCCTTTCTGCAGCCCCACTGCAGCCCCACTGCACTGGCACACACCCTGCACCCTCTTTCCCTGGACTTTCTGAGCTCACACGACACTGCAGCACCCCACTGCCCCAAATTGTATGCGGTTTGTGCTGGCTTCCCCCACCCCATGCATGCCCGTCTCACTCTTTACCCAGGACTCTCTCTGCTTCCCACTTAACAACCTGTGCATCTGTTATTACGACAGCAACCAGTACTGCCTGGGTTGTCATTGCTAAGCAATGTGGTTAAAACATGACATCATGTTTTACAACCACATTCCTTAGCAACAGCTATTCTGGTCCAATTGTACTTATAACTAGAGGACTATCCGTAATGGTAAAATGCTTGTTTTAAATCATTTTTAATCTTTCACATTAGGGTTTTTGTTTAAATCTTCGAACTTAACCTGGTTATGCCAAAATTAAGGTTCCCTTCTTTTTTCTTTTTCTTTTGCAGGCCAGCCCTCCAGACCTCTACATTGAAAGATTTAACATAGCACTTGGGCAGTATATGGGAGCATTACAGAGCATTGTGCCTCTTTTCATATATATGGTAAGTTATTAGACTTGAGAATGAAAAGAATTAGCTAGGTGATAGTTATTACTAGATATCCAAATCAGCAACTAGGTTCTCATATAATGTTTATGGTAAGATAGGAAAGAGATTGATAATCACTCAGTTTTTCTAACTTCCTCTATTTCAGTTCTTTCCTCCCCACTCCCTAAATGGTTAATACTAGTTTCCATTTATTTGGAAGGTGATGATCCTAGGTCACATTTGTAGTTGTGGCAAGGAATCTTCTATGGTTATTCTTCATCTAGCTTTCTAGAACCGCGTTGGAATAATCACTCTTAATCTTTGACAGAATAACTTCATTTTAGTAATCCATTAGCCTCATTCAGGTTGATTTACACTAGTGAAATCACGGTTTTGTGTTGTTGTATATTACGTGTCTGTTTCTCTAGTTTGTGTGTGTGGGTTTAGAACTTTAGAAGACCAGATAAAGTTGCCATTTGGCAAGGAAAAAATGTATGCACGTGTAAGCATATACAAGCACATGTGCTGCTCCTAGTGCAAAATCTGTAGAAATACATTGGGCATAGGATTGAAATGATTGTGGCATCAGAGCTTTATATAGCTGAGTTTGTTTATTTTCCAGTAACAGAAACTAGTATGTATCTTTCCGCTCAAGAAATTTACAATAAAAACTTAGAAGGTCACTAGTTGATTAACAGGTTGTGTCATGGAAAATATTAGAGAAGAAGGAAGTTTTCCTGAGGAAGAAATGTAGGAAGATCAAATGAGAATAGTTGCTCAAGCAGGCAAAGAAAACATGCAGCTGTTGCAAGGTGGTCAACATGGGGAGTGAGTTGGATGGCCGTCTAAATGTTCTTAAATAAGTAAATTCTACTGCGATGGATACTTTCATACTTTGTCAGCCATTCTCAAAAGTTGTAGGTAGGAGATTATTGCCCTTCATATGGTGTATGTGCTGTGAGAGTCCATTTGTTCACTTAAATTGTAGGCATTGGTGATATTTATAATAAAATATCATCAGTACGATGCCATAAAAGTTTAGTTTTCATTCTCAGCTAATGAAGTGAATCATTCCCAAGGTTAAATAGTTGACAGACTGAGGAACAATATGAAACTCAGTCTAACCATGAAAGTGTGGTGTTGACAAATAATTGATCTATCTGGAAACGTATCACCAACTTGTTCTGGGCGTTGCTCCATTTTTGTTAAAACAGTTTAATTTCCTTGGGACAGTGCTTTTGTTACGAGCTTTTCCACATAGTATATCTTATTACCTATCTAGGAACAGATAAGTGGCTTGTTATGCTACTGAAGGATATGGGGACTTTTTGTAAAGATGTTAATTCAAAATTCTATAAGCTGCTGCTTTGACAGTTGGTTCATAGCCTTCTAGGTCCAATTAAATCGACAGTGCTGACCTTTAAAGCCCTTCTATAGTTTAAGGGTGGATATTTAAAGATGAATAACATCGATATAAGCCTGATTGTTTTAGTGAGATTATCAGAGGCCATTCTGAGTGTCAGAAGTGCAATGAGTGGCAACTGAGAAGAGGCTTTTTGTGCCTGAGATGAAAAGTGATGAAATAATTGGATTAGTGATTTGAGCAAAGGCAGCAAGTAAAAATCCATCCTCAGTCTGCTGCTGAAAAATAATAAGTTCCTTAAGCTATTCTTTACAATTCTTCTAGCAGGAAGGGACTTATTGAATGCAGTAGAACTGTTTCAAGCCCAGTGGGCAAATCTGTGTCATATTTTGTGCATAAAATTATTCTTGTTAGATCCAGCTTAAGAATTCTGAGATGGATATTAAGGCCAGAGAAAAGAAATGTACTACATTGATTCTGTACTTAATGCATTTCTAAGTTCATTTGATTGGGAGTTAGGTTATCTGGAAAATAATTTGTGGCCATATCACACTCCCTGTGTTTTCAGGTCAGCAAAGGCATGTCTCCATGCTGTTAAATTGTATTACAGTGGTGGCCCTAATTTCTGGCCTTTTAATGCAAAACAGAAATGCTTTGATGTTCAGAGTCAATGTTTGATCATTAATTTTACTAGTTTTCATTTTCTGTTTTCAACTTAACTTATTATCTTAATTTTTATTGTATATGCTGTGTCATTGCATAGTGCTGTAAAGCTAGGAAGGTTTTTGTTTTTTAAAGTAGGGTAAAAATACTTCTAATGAAATAAAAGCTACACAGCTTAGATGACTCAGTGAAAGCATGTCTTCATGAAAAGAAACGCTGTCAGATAGAACAAGACATGCTAAAATTAATTCAAGGATTTAAAAGAACTTTGTGTTATCTTGAGATTTTAAAATGTGATTTTAGAAATTGGCTAGGATAACACTGAAATGTTGCTAACTTTCCATCTTTGTGATATCACACGAGCATTCAAGCATCAGTTATGCTTGTGCAGTTTTTTTCTTCCTTTCCAGTGTTTGAGTCAATGGCCCATATGAATAGGCTGGAAATATTCAATATATCTGCTGATTGCATATTTACCCTTGGAAAAAAAAAACAGCAAGGGAGGGCGGGGGAGGAAGGAAGCTTCTAAATTGTTAGACAAATTATTTTCTAGACTCTCAAGGGCTTTTGATATTTGAAACTTTGTTAGACCCCAGGTAAGTTGTTTGTAGTAACTTTTACAAAATCATGCCATAATTTTTAAAATTTATTAATCCAGAAATCCAGAAGAGTACAGAATTTTGGTAGTAAATCACTGTGGCATTAAGCAAGACACTCATGTGACTGCCTCACTCACTGATCATAATGCCCGCTCTCCTGATTGCATTTGTTAACCGATCACCTAGGGAAGCTCGGTGCTAGTCAGCACACAGAAAGCCGCCCAGGCCCAGCAGCTGGCTAGCCCAGGGGTAGGTAACCTTGGCTCTTTTATGACTCATGGACTTCAACTCCCAGAATTCCTGAGCCAGCCATGCTGAGGTGAAAGGGAGAGGTTTCCAAGCTGAGCCATGCTGGCTCAGGAATTCTGGGAGTTGAAGTCCACGAGTCATAAAAGAGCCAAGGTTGCCTACTCCTGGGCTAGACCAAGCCACAGAGGTCTCCTCCCTCTCTCACTCTTGAAAGGCTTGGTCTTCTCCCTGTATCATCACATCTGGAAGAACTCAGCTAGATCCAGTAGCATGCAGGCCTTCTTACCCACCCCCACGGGCCACTCCCAAGAATTCTGGGCCCATCATGGAAGGCCTTAGCATATTTATCATTTTTTAACATTAGAAAATCCTGGTGCCCTTAGATCAGCAGTATGTGTCATATTCGAACCTGGGGTGTCCTGACTCAGGAATGTTTATTTCCTATAGAATGTTAATTATTGAGAATACGTAAATTAGGTAGAAGTGGAAATGGAACAGAGTGCCTGGAACATTGAGCAGCTGTGTAAAATCACATTTGGTTGCAGGTCTCACTTCATTTCTGATAAAGGGAGAAGACTAGTTTACTGTGCCTGTTCCCTTGAAAAATCTACAGCAATTTCATTTTTTCCAGGAATTCCCCAAAACAACTTCTAAAAATGCATGAAATTTGACTACAATTCAGTTATTCTCTGTACTAGCACAAAAGATCAAAAAATATCATAAAGCACTTAATTTTGATAGCAACCTTGAATAGCTTTAGATGTTTAGAAATAGGTTTTTTCTTTGTTCACCAGTCTGCTTGATACAAAGGGGAGTGAAAAGGTTCAACATTTATTGTCATTTTAGAAGCTGTGGTACTCACTCCTTGTCTCTTGACATCTGTTGAGCTGCATTTAATTGTGCTCACTTGTAGAGGAGAAAAGTATGATGATATTATGAAACAGCAGTTCTGTATAAGTCTTGAGAAAGAATTGACTGGCTTCTATGCTTCTTCTTAGATTGGCATTAAACAATTGCTTCACACCATGTGTAATTCCTGTGCTAAGGAAAAACTAAATAGGCAGAAAGAAAAGACTGCTTCTGAATTGTGTGGCTTACTTTATATGCTTCAACCACTTAAAAGTAACATTTCTAACAATGTTAATTGTTATAAATTATTGGGAACTTTAAACTTAGGACCTTAATACAATAGAAGATAATAAAGGTTTAAAAAAGATTTGTGAAGTTGCAGGAACTAGGTTTGTCTAGTCCAGGGGTCAGCAACCTGAAACAGTGAAAGAGCCACTCGGAACCGGTTCCCTCACAAAAGCAAAAACTGGGAGCCACAAAAAATCTGTGCACATGTGCGTACAGAACAGGGTTTGACTGAAGAGTGGAGCCAAGGCGAGATATGCACCTACCCTGCATATTTGAATTGATTGGTTGAACCTTTTTAGTCCCACTTTTTTTTTTTTTTTGGACTGCACATGGCAGAGGACTGGGAGCCACAGGAGACGGCTGAAGGAGCTGCATGCGGCTCTGGAGCCACGGGTTGCAGACCTGTGGTCTAGTCTAACAAAAAGAAAGACTAAGGGGGTGATACAATACCAGTCTTCCAATACTTCAGGGGCTGTCACAGAGAAGAGGGGGTCCACCTATTCTCCAAAGCACTTGAGGGCAGGACAAGAAGTAATAGGTGGAAGATTATTAAAGAAAGATCCAACTTAGAATTAAGGAGACATTTCCTGACAGTAAGAGCAATTAATCAGTGGAACAGCTTGCCTCCAGAAGTTGTTGGTGCTCCTTCACTGGAGGTTTTCAAGAGGAGGTTTGAGCAGGTGGGGTTCTACAACCAAAGAAATAATCCTGGTTTGTCAGTCTCTTCACAAAGTAGTAGTGCAATCCTTATACTACTCAGGCTCTTGAATATTCAGGCTTCTGTCTTTTACACAATGATGAATTGATTTGAAGAGTGGTTAATGAAGTTAGGATCCAGTTTAACATTCATATTGAGAGAAAATGGCTGGGTTCGTTTACCTCACTACTTTATAATACAGGATGGGTCATTCATTTTACTCATACATTTGTTCTACCAGTTAAGGTCTACTTAAACATGTTTCTGTTCCTGCATTAAGACTTATATTTCTTCCTCTTTACTGCTCATACACTGTGCATTTGATGGACATGCTGGCTCTCTTTAAGTTCAGTACTGGATGCATCCACACTCAGTGTATGGCTTCCAGTCCTACTACTTTGTATCACAATATTTTTGAGCTCTATTCCCTCTGTAGCATTGATGAAGATCATAATTGTAAAGGTCAAGCTGGCATATCAAATGAACTTAGAATTTGCTTTCAACTTTTTTTCTTTCTAACCGGACTCACTGTATTATTTGTTTTTTGTTCACAAACAAATGATTTGGGTTATGAGAAGTGCAAAAGCAGAAGTAGTTTGTAACAGTGCTTTTATATTGCTGTCATTTTTAAAAGGATGTTATTTTTTTTCCCTCAGAATAAATTTTACATAGAAACCAAGCTTAACCGAGATTTAAGAAATGATCTTATAAAACTGTTTACGGAACATGTTGCAGAAAAGCACATTTACAGCCTGATGCGTAAGTCTAAAGTTTGAGATGATTCGTTTTTTAATATAGCAATAAATTGCTGAATCATTAGTCGGAAAATGATAAAAATGGAAAGTATCTTAACACTAAATAACCTGTCAAGAATTTAATTCAAAACAGGATTAAAATGCCAATTATAGCTGTTGGTTGCTGGGGAAAATTGCAATGTAATTTGAGTACTTGTTTAATTAAATGCAAGAATTTCCTGAGCCAGAGGGTATACAGGTAGTCCTCGCCTTATGACCACAATTGAGCCGAAAATTTCTGTTGCTATGATAGTTGTTAAGTAGGTCCCCCTCTTTATGACCTTTCTTGCCAGAGTTGTTAAGTGAATTGTTGCTGTTGTTAAGTAACATAATTATTAAATGAATCTGGCTTCCCCATTGACTTTGCTTGTCAGAAGGTCACAGAAGGTGTTCAGATGACCTTGAGACCCTGTAACAATCATAAATACATGTCATTTGCCATGCATTCAAATTTTGATCTGTGACTGTGAGGATAGGGCAATGGTCATAAGTGTGGAAAACGGTCATAACTCACTTTTTTCAGTGCCATTGTAACTTCAAATGGTCACTAAATAAATGGTTGTAAGTCAGGGACTACTTGTAATACGTATTTCTTTGGCAGTATTATTATATTACAGTACAGCTGTCTTCAATTATCTTTGCTTTTGCTGTAAGTGCTGTCAATTTCTTCAGATATCACTGTTGACATTGATTAGACTGCCGCGATTTCCACCAGGAGATCTATAGAGCAACAAAATAAGAAAACCTGTGTGCCAAACTTAGCCTTTGCTGAATGAGTTTATCTTGCAATTGGGCCTCATTGTGGAAATGCCATTTTCATGGTGGTTTTTCCTTCTTAAAGCTTTCGGTCCGATAAGATTGTTTTAAGCCTTTAACGTAGTCCAGACCAGGAAGCAAAACCAAGAGTATTAATATTACCTTGCAAGTCTGAAACTTCTTCCTCCACTTTTACCTTCCAGAGAACTAGGGAAGAGTCACTTATGAAACACTATCCCTATTCCCGCTTTGGACTCAGACTTCTTTCATCATACTGTTGTCTAGACTGCAGCTCTCCTTCCTGTTTTTCAAGGTTATTCTCACAGTCCAATTATGCAGCAGTATAATAGTAGCCCTTCTCATTATTCATATGGAGATCATTTTAATTAGTAAGCTAGCTAAATAGAAGAGAGTTCATTGTGTGTATTTATATTCAAGGAAGCAACATTGTTTTAGATAGTTACTAAAAGAAAAGAAATCTTTCTAAATGCTAAACTGCTCTCCCAACTTTAAACTTGCAGCTGAATAAACTATTTTATTTTTTTATTTTTATCCCATTTATATCCCTCCCTTCTCCGAAGACTCAGGGCGGCTTACAATCTAAGCACAAATCAATGTGCTTAGCCATTTGCATTGCCATTTTAGCAGCAGGTTACTGTTTTCACAGTTTATGGCTGCGTCTTCTATATATATATATATATATATATATATATATATATATATATATATATATATATATATATATATATATATGTATATAACTAATACTTATCTAAATCATTATCAGTGTTATTTTAACATTACAGACATGCTTATGACATAAGCAGTACTTGGCAGTAATTTTATAACATTTAGGGTGAGAAGGCAGTTGTTAAAAATAAAAAATCAATTCCATATATTCCAATTTGTTATGATGGAGTTATTTAAAATAGCACTGACAGAAATAGAATCTTCTCTATGAAGAAAGGCTGACAGAATTTTAGTTTAAGTATACACCTCATTTGCCTATGGAATAAAACATAATATGGTATGGGTTTTTTTGTAAACATACTCATTTTAAGAAATAAACTGAGGTACAAGGGGCAGTTTAAATTCCTAACACAATCTTTATTATCATGTTCTGTGCCACTTGTTCTGAGTTGGTAAAAGAAAAGAATTATTTAAGCAAGTCAGGATTACAGTACTTTTCTTATAGCGTCCTTAGTGCTTTCTAAAGGGGGTGGTTACTTGTAGAGTTTCATTACCTACTAGGCAGCATAATCAGTGCTAGATTATATACAGAAGCTTGCCCTGCCAGTGTTGGTGGAGGCTATAATTTAACTTTTAACTTTTTGTGGTTTAATTTAACTTCTGATTTTTATTTCTCTTAGGGTAAGAAGCCTTAATCACTTAGTTAACAAATTCTTAAGTTGTGAGATTTATAATTGCAAGATGTTCTGTTTGTACCTGGCCACATTGCAGTAACCGGGAATTTATCTAATGCATGAATTTATTAGTCACAATAGTTAAGTAGAACTTCATATTGTACGTTAAGAGTCTCTCTTGCCTTTATTCCTGAAGTCTTAAAGGTGAAGCTATTGAAACGACTTTTTAAGCACCCACCTGGCTAAGACTAAGAACTTGTGTTCTGTCTTCATTGTTGTCTACACACGCTTGTAAAGGATGAAAGCAAAGGATTGTGGAAAGCTGAGAATCTATGAATTATTGTTTTGTATTCTCAGCTGACCTTCAACAGTTCTTCCTTTGTCATACACATTTTAAAAATACAGTGAAATCATTCTGCTGGTGTGAGTTTAATACAGTTTCTTGATTTTTTTAAATATATCTAGCCATCTGACTTTAAACTGACAAAATAACTATTTGGTATATTTAAAATAACTTTGGGGGAAATGAATCATTTTTAATATATGAAGCTACTAGCAAATAATTTATAGTTCGTATAATTTTTATTCTGAAAAATATCGGTAGGCCAGCATTAGCTGCTACTGACTCTACCATCATATCTCTTGACAAGCAACTGATAGTAGGAGCTGAAGCAGAATTTCAGTTTCAATTTACTTTTTAACATTTGGGTTTTCAAACCGAAGTGTTAATGCTTCTTAAAATTTTTATCACTATCTATTAAGTTGTTGACTTATGTATAAAACCGAATATCTCTGTTGAAATAAGATGCATAATATAAATAAAAATTCAGAGAGAAATATATACGAGAAATGTATGCAGCCTTTTCTTCATGGATTTTCTCCTTTGGAGCACCTGTAAATGAGATGTCTATTTAACAACTTATTTATAAGAAATATAACTGATTTTATCACATCAGGTTATCCTCACATAGTAGAGAGCCGTTTTAGTCTAGTGGTTAAGGCATCAGGCTAGAAATCAGGAAATTGAGTTCCGGTCCCACCTTAGACATGAAACCTGATTGGGTGATCATGAGCCAATAACTCTTTCTTAGTTATGACATCAGGCTTGAGTAGCAAGTCAGTAGTTTAATTCTGTTGCAACCAATGGATCAGCACTTGGTTGATCAAAAAAAAAAAAGCAGACCGTTCACTTGTGGGAAAAATGCTAGGAGGAAAAAGAAAAAGTTTATACTCATGTAATGGAATCCCCCTTTACAGAGATTAGTTTGATCATATTTAACTGCTTAACAAATAAATTCTCTTGTGGATAGAGAAGAAAAGGAACTTCAGTTGCTGTTTGATATTGGATAAAATGCCTAGAGAATTATTTTTATCATAAATTTGGTTTTAGCTACTCAGTTGAATGAAAATACAATTATGCTAAAAGTTTTGTAGAGATCTCACAAAGATTGTCTTAGGGTCTGACAAAAGGAACATTACAATGAGGAAATTCCTTGCTGAGTTTTCTCATCCTATTTACAGATAGTCCTCACTTAACAACCATAGGACTAGAATCTCAACTGCTAAGCAAAGCACTCATTAAGTGAGATGTCAACGTGACTCTTTTGCTCAACGAGCACAATCCCGGCACTTCCAGTTGCAGTTGTTAAGCAGTCTCCCAAGCTATTATGCAATGATGCAAAAGAGCTGCCTACTGAAGAATTTGACCCTATCATTCTCAAACATTCCTGTAGCTCACCAAAGGATTTCAGCTCCCCTCAATGCACAGAAGGGAAATCACTTGTGAGGCTGTTGCAACCTTTCTTGCTAACTTCCCTGTTGACTTTCTGGGTAAGCAGGCTGAGAAGATTGCAAATGGCAATCACATGCTTGTGGGACACTTGGCAAGTAGATGAAATGTGTCAGATGACATGGAGGGTGGATATTAATGATGGCTAGAAGTGCTTACAAGGCCATTAAGCACTCTTTCCTAGGCCATTAAACTTTTGGACAGTTGTTAAAACAACCGGTCATAAGTAGAGGGCTATCTATACTTAAATCAAAAATGTAAAAAAGTGATTTAAACTTTTTAATTGGTTTGCATATGTAATTATTAAGATGTTATCAGGAGACATGAATTCTGCATTCACACTGAAAAGAAAAGGAATAACTTGCACATGATTTGACATTTGCATGAAATCTTTCTGGATTTCTCTTGCCATTTTAAAACTTCTGAGAAAAACTCCTCCTTTAAGATTTAAGTAGAATAGATTCATCTGGTAGACTAGAATAACAGTATATTGCACACATTTGTGTTACAAAAATCAATATCTTAAGTAAAATTAATTTGCAATTGAGTGTATTTTCTCCTTTCAGCTTTACTTCTAGAAGCTCAGTCCACACCTTTTTGGATAAACCCTTCCACAATGGCAAACATTGTCAAAGGATTATACATGCTTAGGCCAGGTAAATCATCTTTTTGAGTACTTGTTCATTATTATCAAATGATCTTGTCAAAAGCTATATGTAATAAATTCCTTGAAGAGATCATATACACATATAAGAAACAAATCCAACTCCTACATTAGAACCATATCAAGATAAGATACTTCACCATACAAGTATTAATAAATTCTGCAACAATTTGTGATAGTGTTTATTTATAATGCATTTGATATATTTGTTCCATCAATACAACTGTTGTCTTGTTCTCAAAAAGAGAGATTGAGTAATCTAAAACCTTTATTAAAGATGATTCTTAAAAGCATTCTCATTTATTACACAGCACCTTAGATTTGATTTTTCGGTTTAAAATTGTGTCATAAGAAAGAATTTGAACTTAACCTGTTAAGTCCCTTAAGTATTTTTTTTCTCATTAGCTATTGCTTTCCATTTCTACACAGAATGGGTTCAGATGGCACCAGCTTTATTTTCTAAATTTATTCCAAACATCCTTCCTCCTGCTGTAGAATCTGAGCTTGAGGAATATGCTGCTCAGGACCAGAAACTTCAACAAGAACTTATTCAGGAGGGATTTTCCAGGTAATAAGGCCAACTTTTCCAACATCTTTGTTTGGTGATCTGTAAATTGTGCAGATAAATTTGGGTATCACGTGGTTTTTAACTATTTTAGTGGCTATATTGTATTGAATGTTTAACTTTTATTTTAATTGTGTTGTCTGCCCAGAGTTACATACAAGTAAGATGGGTGGCTGTATAAATTCAATAAATAAATAAACTAGCGTAACATACCATTTGAAGGCCTTAGGAAATATCACTCAGGTAAAACATTTTTCAATGGTACTTTGGTTTTGCTTCTTGATAAACCTTTAAAAATTCAGTGAATTAACTTTTGTGGAAGGAGGACACCTAGTGTAAAAACTGCAGGTCCACATCATCCGTTCTCCTTTAAAGGTCTAGTTGTACACAAAAGCATGGTGTTGTGTGTATTTCTTCTTTCCAACTTGGAATGCTCAGAGAGTTGGGGAAAGAAAGAGGCAATAGAAGTAGTCTCAATGCACTCAGTTAAAATACTGAAGGGGGTTATAAGGCATCTATAATCTTCCTTAAACTGTGTACTTGAATCCCTCCCAGACCTTCACTAATACTGTAGTGAATACTCTTGTTTGCTAGTAAAAAGATGTATTCAATTACATTCGGATGTGTGCATTTAACATACCTGCTTCCACACCCCCACCTAATAGCAACTGCAAAGACTATATGCTTAAACTTTTTCTTCTGTAGAACAGTTCACGTAAGAAAGCTAGACTGCACTGATGGTACATGAAATGAATAAATTATGCTATAGCTTCTTATGCTACAAATCTATATACTACTAAAACTCTCGTCATGACATTTATGTGGGTAAAATGGTGCATCATAGAGCAACAGTTTTCAAACCAAGGTTCTTCAGATGAACTAACTTACAAAAGATGTCCAAAGTCCAGGACCCATGAATCCCAACAGAATGAACTTTGGGGAAGTTGTTGCTGCTTCAATGCTACTGCTGCCCTGCTGGGCTGCTGCTACAGTCATGTGGATTCATTTTCAACATTCTGTGACAGTTTCCCAGCCACTCTCACAATCCTTTGTTTCATACCCAACCCAGCAGCAGTAGCAATTCCCCTGATTGCTGGAAAGGGGAAGGAAAGGAAAGGAAGACAAAGGGAGAGGAGATTTCTGATGCTCCTTGTCAGATTCCTGCAGACACTCAATGGGGAAGCCAGCAAGAAGTTGGAAATTGCTCCTGTTCATGCTGCTTTTTTCCTGCCCATAATCATTCTGTTTCTCTGTTTAGGGCAGGGGTGTCAAACTCGCAATGTTACGTGTTGTGTCGTGACATATCATGACTTTTTTGCCATTGCCGGCAATGGGGTGGGTGCGGTTTTGCTATGATGCATCTAGCCCATGGGCTGGCAGTTTGATACCCCTGGTTTAGGGTAAGGAAATATCTCTGAAATGGTTACCCAACAGGGCATGGGTTATCTGGTTGTTACAGCTATACAAAGATGTTCACTTGTGGTTTCTTACTTCAGCTATTGTCTCTTATAAATAAAATATAATTTGTCACTCAAATTAACAATTTGTCACTCACTATCAGGCCTAAATCCTGCACTTAAGCAGGATTCTCTGACTTTAGCTGCATTTATTTAAAATGTCTGCATTATCTATGGACATTGTTAAAAACAAAGACTTGATTGGGTTAATTTTGAAGTCTAGGCCAGGGGTAGGCAACCTCGGCTCTTTTATGACTCAGCATAGCTGACTCAGGAATTCTGGGAGTTGAAGTCCATGAGTCATAAAAGAGCCGAGGTTGCCTATCCCTGGTCTAGGCTGACATGTTCTGTTGGAAATGGCAACTAGACTTATTTGGCACATGATAATAGGTTCATATTATGCATATGTTAAAATATCTACATTAGTTATCATTTGCTTTCTAACCATAATTCATATAGTCTTTTTAAACTTTTAAATCCTAAAGGGCTACGTTTCTAAACCTGGCATTAGTTTTGGCAAGAGAAATCCTCTCAAGAAAAGCTCTAATTATGGGGGTCATTGGGGCACATAATAGTGGGTTTTCCTCTATATTACTGCTGAACTATTGTTCACACTCACTTCCTTAGGCATTGTTATTTATTTCCACTTCAGCAAGAACTGATTATTTGAACTGAGCATTATTTTAGCTCCTTTTTTCTGGGTTCAAATATTATTTCTTATTTTTATGTTGCTTGTTATTCATCTTGAATGACCTAGATATCAAAAGGTAGGCCAACATTGAATGAAACAAATAAATAAGTACAGTAAAAAAAAACCACATTTGTCTGGCTTCCTTTTTTTTAGAGGCGACCAATCACGTAAGCGAGCTGGAGAAGAATTAACCTATAGTAAGTAACTTAAGCTGCTATTCTCATTAATAATGGATGATATTATATAGTAATACATGTGAATCTTTTTCACAGAGAGAATGTTCAGATTTCTTCAAAGTCCCCCCAACACTTTTTAAGGAAGCCCCCCCACAAGGTCCCTTCCAATGCGCAGGATAGTTTGAAAAACTGTTGTCTAAGCACATAATAAAAAGGGACGTGGTGGCTCAGAGGGTTAGGATGCTGAGCTTGTCGATCAGAAGGTCGGCAGTTTGGCGGGTCAAATCCCGAGTGCCGCGTAACAGAGTGAGTGCCTGTTACTCGTCCCAGCTTCTGCCAACCTAGCAGTTCGAAAGCACGTAAAAATGCAAGTAGAAAAATAGGGACCACTACGGTGGGAAGGTAACAGCGTTCTGTGCGCCTTTGGCGTCTAGTCATGCCGGCCACATGACCACGGAGTCGTCCTCGGATAAGCACTGGCTCTTTGGCTTTGAAACGGAGATGAGCCCCTAGAGTTGGAAACGACTAGCACGCATGCGTGGGGGAACCTTTACCTTTACCTTTAAGCACATAATAGTATATTATTGAAAGGATTAAAAACCTATTACATGTATTCTCAATATGTTTACATATTGGCTCAAAATTCTTGTTATGAAGGTCACGTATATCTGAAATGCAACAATAATGAATGGATGGTCTATTAGTGGCAGGGTCAAAGTTCCCTCTGATACATCAAACTGTTCTGATATCTGTTGCAATGTGGATGCTCACTGTACATTTTCCTTTAATTTGAATTGAACTTCTTGATACTTTCTGGACCCTTTCATGTAGGGTGTGGTCCTTGGCTTTTGGCTATTGTTTTTGACAAAAATGGTTTGCCAATGCCTTCCCTTTGGGTAGTTATTTGCTTTCCAATCTAACTTATAGCACAGGAAGTCTTTGGTGGTTCTCCATACCCAAATCTGAACCAGCCATGCTTAGCTTCCTTACAAACTCAGCCCAGTGTTGTAGTTGTCTGGCAAGAGATTTGTGGTACAATGGATAATTACATACCATTTCTGGTGTTCTGTTTCTTGGGCCACTGGTACAGGCAGTCCTTGACTTAGGACCACAATGGAGCCCAAAATTTCTGTTGTTAGGTGAGATATTTGTTAAGTGAGTTTTGCCCCATTTTACGACCTTTTACGATCATAAGTCACTTTTTTCTCAGTGCCATTGTAACTTTGAACAGTCACTAAAGGAACTGTTGTAAGTTGAAGACTGTAGGCTTAGTAAAAATGAAGGGGAGGGGCAGCTTTCAAGAACTGTGAATAACGGTGAGAGGGAATTAACGCAAGTGCTGTTTTCATTCTTTTTTTCTTGACTTTTTCAGATGGTTCGGCATCGTGTGCAAGCTCAAGAGGGTGCAGATAGGAACTGTGCTAGAAAGCTGACCAATTGGAGTGGACCTTTGGAATGGCATTCGAAGGGAGGGTAGCCTGAGACTCAGCCAGGTTGTTCTGATACTCAGGTTCTCTGATGCAACTCTATCTAGAAGAAGGTGTTTGGACTTATTTCTTGCCATGTAATAAAATGTCTGTTTGCTGCTATTTGGGCTAGCTTGGAAGGATGTGATCAATCTTGAAAAGGGGTGAAGGTATTTTTTTCCCCCTAGAAGATTTCTTGTGAGGACTGTTATCTTTTTAAGGCTCGGTTTCTAAAACATCATTAAATGCTAAAAGTTGATTATCAAGAATAGCAACTTCCTCTGAAAAGATCTAGAGTGGTGTTTTTTTTGTTTTGTTTTGGGTTTTTATTTTTATTTTTTGCACTTTCTGATATGTGAATATTGCTGTTAGAAATCTGTACCCATTAGATTTTGTTCAGAATGTTTGCTCGGTAAATTGTGATCATTTTAACAGTATTTCCATCTGGGGGAAAAAAGTGGTTTGTCTCTGAAGGCCAGTCATAGGACTGACTCTTCAGATTCTAGACAATTCATCTGCTTAGCCCCTCAGTAGTACAGGCCACATAATGTATCTTAAAACTGGGATTTGATTAAACAGGGTGCAAAGTTGCCAGATTTTTCTTACCTTCTTCGATTACATTTAGGAAAATAAACATCAAGCTGTGTTTTAACCCAGTCCCTGCCACACTGTTGGCAAATCAAATGTTTATTGTGTTATGTTGTTGGCTTTGGTAATGATTGTAAAGAATTAGAGCAAATGCTTTTCAACATGGGATTTCTATTCAGAATTGAAATGCTAGTATATAATGGATGAAGGTTTGGCAAGAGATTGCGAACCAGGTTGTATGCTGATACCCTGTGTGCTGCCTAGTGGCAATACAGAAATGTTGGTACTGATTTTAATCAATCAGTTCTCTGAATGATATTGGGGTGGTATAATAGGTTTTCAAATATGACTGAAATGGTGCTTACCTCTGAATAACGAGCTACTTGAAATCAATGTTACACCTGTGGCTTGTACCATTTCAGAAGGCAACTGGAGAGAACTGCATATTTGATTTGTACATACTCTTTTTTAAAAATTTCAACTGTTAAAGCTTGAACATAAAATTTTAATCTGCAGCAGCACTTTGCATTGCATTATGGGTATGATGGCAATATGTACCTCAGAAGGGATAACTGGATCCCTGCTTTCTGTTTCTGGTCTTGAACTGAAGGCTAATCACAAGATGCTGGGGAGCTTGTTTATGTATTTGTTCCTTGGCTCTCTGTGATGAAGCACCACACGCGTAAAAGGGAGGTGGTTCTCCAGCTCCTTCTCCACAAAATGTAATTTTATACACCATAATTAGACTTATCTTGGGAATAAAAGGGAAATAAGGATGAGTTTGCCACAGTGAGGTAATAAAACCAGGCTCTGCTAAAGTATTAGTGTCGGGGAAGCCCCAGTTGGAGTGAGTCTTTTAATGTGGAGCATTGTACATTATTATGAACAAGAGATGGAAGTTTACCGCATTTGTGGAAAAGATAATGTGATGCATGACTTTCCAGCATGAGCAGTGGCTTATCTTAGCTTGTCTGATCCACAAAGAACAATTCTAGCCTTTCATTTGGTAAGATTCCAGGATAAGTCTTTCTGTGATGTAAAAGTATCATATAAAAGAACAAGTATACTTTTTAAAAAGTGTGCAGTTTAGGGAAGAGAACGGTAAATGAATAAAAAAGAAAAATATATTTTGATTTAATCAAAGTTTTACTCCTTAATTTGTTGAAAATAAAGCATTCCTTTAAAGCAAATATATTTAGAAAACAACTATTTCTAAGTTTACATAGACTGTCCTTTTCTTTTGGATATGTAAATAAACCTCTCCAATTTACCAAATTAATTTAAATGTTCTTGCATTGATGGAACTAGTCAGAAATTACAGAATCCTTCAGATTTTCAAACACTTTCTTTTAAACAAGATGATCTGAAGAATATGTAAATAGAATTTCAGGAGAAAGTTTGTGAGAGAAACTCTTGGATTTCAATTTCAGTTAAGTCAAAAAAGTAGGCCATACACTTAATTATAACTGTGTTTCCATAAAGTTACTATAAGCCACTGTTCCCCAACTTGCTGACCTTCAGGTGAATTGTGCTACTGGCTACATTAGCTGGGAATTCTCAATACTTTAGTCCAACATAACTGGAGAACATCAAGCAGGAGAAGGGTAGTATAACCCAAGCGCCAAATCATCCTATCCCTTATTTAGAAGAGTTGTTCACACTGTAGTTAATGAGGATCCATCGCTACTGCACTGTGCCTCTATTATTTTTGAGTAGTGCAGGAATTCTGAAACTTATGTAGGAGGCTACAGTATAACATGTTGATAATAATAATAGATGCTAGGCATTCGAACCCAAGAACACTGCCTTTTTTTAAAAAAAAAGTAGGAAGTTTGAACAAATCTGAAGAAAACTAAATAAGGCAATGTGAAAGATTTTTGCTGTTATTCAAAAGTTACAGGTGAAAAGTTTGGACAAATTTATATCTAGAGTCATGACAGTAATTGCCTGTTAAACCCTCTACTTTTATTCCCTATTGAATTTAACCTTAAGAAGTGCCCAGTCATGAAGGACATGTATAAGTATGGTTGTTTCACAACATTTATTTCTCTTCCCATAACTACAGACTAAATTGTGTCCCGGGATATTTCATCTTCGGCTGGTCTCTGGTTCTGTTCCTGATTCCAGTTTGACCCCTATAACTTCCAGCATTAACTTTACAGAATACAGTGAGAATGAAAAGAGGATGTCCAATGGATGTGGATTTGATGCACTGGTTTTACCTTTTACAACAGTCTTTCCTGACTACTTGGGTTTACAGTTTTGCAGATTTCAAGAATTTCCCAGCCAGTATAGCCATTACTGAAAATTCTGGGTATTGAAGTCCACATATCTGGAGGGTGCCAAAGTAGAGGAAGGCTGCTTTACTAGTTTATGGTTTGTAAATAATATTCTGAACATTCTGCTCTTGTTTCCAGATAAAGTTTTATTTGTGTCACTCTTCTCAAGAATATTGCTTCGGTCAATATTCTAAACATGGTTTTACATATTTTAGCTCTATGTAGCATCTTGCCTGAAGAGGAAGCCTGTTTTTTATATATGTAAAAGAAAAGAAAGAAAAATATATTATGTTGTAAATTAGTATTAAAATTTCTGTATGTTTTGGCATCTAATGCTGAAATAATTTGTTTTTCTATCCTCCAAGGGATATATCTTTTTAACCTTGTACGAAAGAACACAAGAAAACTTAAGTTACTCTGTAAACATTTTTCTTCAATATATGTTGAATTAACGAGTGGCCCTCTAAAGCCATGCCTTCAATAAAAGCAGCATGGTCTTGGCTGTGGTGCTCCTGTAAATTCAAATTATTTGCCATTTTTTGTGACTGTTTTCCACATAAGACTTAACATGGCAAAGGTTTATGCATTGAGTGTCATATGTCATATTTGTTTCCTGGGAAACTTGTTATATTAAAATATTTTTAGACAAAACATTTTGATTCTGAATTTGCCATTTTTAATTTGTATCCACTTGCCATTCTTGACTTAGAGACATCATAGTGACATAGGCAATGCTTCTTTTTACCCACAGTTTGTCAGTCTCATGGTTTCTTCAGAATGTGGAATGTGTAAGGTCTGTGGTTGATGGGAAAGTTTAAAAAGGGTTTTTTGTAGGAAGAGGGGAACCATGATATGTAATTTGGGAGGGCGGAGATTGAAGTTACTGTCTGTAACTGCTGCAAAGAAGATTGTAAATTGCTTCTTTAAATACTTCTTTTCCTTTCTTTTTTGTTATATTTCACTTTTTAATTTTTCTTGGAGTTTTATATTTCCTTTGTTCTTTTACTTTTCTATAGTATTTTTTTAAGCGTGTGTACATTTTTCTTTTAATAAAAATTACAGTGAAAAATAGTTGATGGGAAAGCTAGCTTATTGAAACTGTTGACACTCAGCTCATTGATATGCGTAGATTCTCAGAATCAATCTATAACAGGGGTGTCAAACTCAATTTCATTGAGGGCCGCATCAGCGTTGCGGTTGCCCTCAGGGGGCCGGGTGGGCGTGGCCTACTGGGTGGGCGTGGCTAGAGTGCGTATGGCCTACTGGGTGGGCATGGCCAGCTCTACATCGTTGGCATCAAGGGTGCCTATGGGGGCCTGGGCAGGAGTGGGACAGATCTGAGGGTCTCTGGCAGGAGGAGGGTCTCTGGGCCAGGACCAAGGCAGTGGGGGCCGTTCCCTCACTGTTTCCAGGATGGCTTCGCGGGCCACATGAAACCACTTCACGGGCCGGATCTGGCCCCCGGGCCTTGTGTTTGACATGTCTGACCTATACTATGTAAAATGGGAATATTCAGCCATCTACTGGCCTGGCTTTTGAGTATAAAGAGAGTAGTGAAAATAGCTTCGCTCCTGAGTGTCTCTTAAGTCCTCTTATGTCTGCCAGACACAATATTAGCTGACAGCAGAGGACTTGGACACAGCCATGTTCATGTCTAGGTCAGTGAAAAGAGTTTTACAGTTCACTCAATTCTCTGCTCATGATTTGTTTTTATGTACCCCCATTTTCTGAAGGAACCCCACAATTCTGCAAGTTGTAGATGTTTGCTGTTCTTATTGGTTTGGCTCAGAAATTATTGCAAGGAGCTTCTTGTTTTTAAACTACTTGTTTATAAATCCACATAGTGATACCATTTTCTGAAAAAGACTGATGTCTGTTCTTTCTTGAAAGAAAGGGTTATCTGCTTTATTTGTGTTCTCTGAAGAACATGAATATTTATTTATTTATTTATTTATTTGTTTGTTTTTATAAACCGCCCTTCTCCCGAGGGACTCGGGGCGGTGTACAGAATAAGGTAGGTATACAGAATGAACAATAGTGAAAAAACAATAGTAAAAAACAAACTGGGACCCCAATTAGAGCTATCAGGCCAGGCCGGCCTGCTGGAACAGGTAAGTTTTTAAGTCGCGCCGGAAGGTGCGGAGGTCGGGGGCCATCCGGATTTCGGTTGGTAAGCTGTTCCAGAGGGCTGGCGCACCCACTGAGAATGCCCTCCCCCTGGGGGCCACCAGCCGACATTCCTTGAGCGGTGGCACCCTGAGGAGGCCCTCTCTGTGGGAGCGCACAGGACGGTGGGGTGCTGACATTGGCAGAAGGTGCTCCCGTAGGTAGTCCGGACCCATGCCATGTAAGGCTTTGTATGTCATTGTTAGCACCTTGAACTTCACACGGAAGGCAACTGGAAGCCAGTGCAGCGCACGGAGGAGAGGTGTGATATGGGAGTATCGGGAGGCTCCCAAGAGTGTCCGTGCCGCTGCACTTTGCACCAGTTGAAGCTTCCGAGTGGATCTCAAGGGCAGCCCCATGTAGAGAGCGTTACAGTAGTCTAGGCGAGAGGTCACAAGAGCATGGGTGACTGTACGTAAGGCATCCAGGTCCAGATAAGGCCGTAATTGGCGAACTAGTCGAACCCGGGAGAAGGCCCCCTTGGTCACAGCTCCTATGTGATCTTCCAGGGAGAGCTGCGAGTCTAGGAGGACACCCAGGTTGCGGGCCCTATCAACAGGGGGTAGTAACTTGTCCCCGATGTTAAGGGATGGGATGTTCTGAGTATCCTGGCTTGCCGGTACGTACAGCCATTCAGTCTTGTCCGGGTTCAGTTGAAGCCTGTTCCTCCCCATCCATTCCCGGACCGCTTTCAGGCAGCTGATACCAATCTTTTCAAAAAAAGAATTACTTGCTAGAAATAAGAGGATGGTGGAATACATCCACGATGCAGCTTATGCCATGATTATAGGTAAAGTTTTCCCTGAGCTGAATTCAATTTCTGTTGACTACATTTACATATATTTATTCTTCTTGGCAGCAAAGCAAAAATGGTTGTTACTGCTTTCTCCCTAAGATATTTTACAGGATATTTATAGCATGATTTACAGCCATGGTAGATAGTTTCAAATTCCAATCCATTTCCTGGCAGTTTCCAATCCTTAGTAATTCTAACAGGAAACTTGGAGTTGCTTCATTAAGAAAGAAGGAAAACTATTAACTCCACGTAGAAGGAAAATGCATTACTACACAAAAATGGCACCATTATTTAAGTTCTTGATCACCCTAAAAGCTTTGACAGTGAGAGTGGTGGGAGACTAACTCTTCTACATAATTTATAATGTATGTACATGAACAATTACATCCAACAATTATAACTGATTTTTCCCCCCTTTCCTGTGATACAATGGTGTTTGAAAGTTTGTGGACTTTTTTTCTCCACATGGTACCTGAAACTAGATAAACACAACAATGAGAAACAAATGAGTCAAAAAAACATTATAGTTGTTCATTTCTTTATGAGTAAATGATCTCTGTCTCCATTTTTAAAAGATGACAAATATCTTGAAATGCACTTTTAATAGGCTAAAAGTGGTATCATTGTGTACTCCCTGTGTTATTAGATAACAATGAAACAGCAAAAAGGGTTTTTTTGCCGAGGATGTTACCTTGCTTAAAAAAGAGTTTAAGATGGAAAAGATAATGTTTACTTGTACATTAAAATTGCCTTTAAAAAAAAGAAAATATGTAATGGTTGCTTTATCATTATCTTTGAAAAAGTTCAGTCATGGGTGAGTCCACCAAACCTGTGCCTTGTCTGTTAAATTTGAGCAAAAAAGGAAACTGTTTTCACACAAAGTTATTTTCTACAGCTATAGCAGCCCCTGTAACCACAAATGAGAGAGACCCATTCAAATCATCATTTGGCATTGATCATACATTTAAAGATGTATCAGAATTTTTATTTATTTTATTGGATTTGTATACCGCCCTATTCCCGTAGGACTCAGGGCGGTTTACAGGGCAGTTAAAACCATGAATACAAAAAATTAAAAACAAATAAAACAATTAAATTAAATTCAAGCCCCAAGAGTAAATCTAAAACCCAGTTAAATTAACAACCCCACAGTCTGGACCAAACAGATCGAAGAGCCAAGTTTTCAGGTCTCGGCGAAATGAGCGAAGGTCGGGGGCAGTCCTACGTTCTGTGGGTAGTTGGTTCCATAGGGCAGGCGCACCCACAGAGAACGCCCTTCCCCTGGGAATAACCTGCCGGCATTCATTAACCGGCGGTACCCTGAGAAGGCCCTCCCTGTGGGGGCACACAGGACGATGGGAAGATGATGCCGGCAGCAGGTGTTCCCTTAGATAGTCCGGACCCGAGCCATTTAGGGCTTTATAGGTCATTACCAGCACCTTGAATCTCACCCGGAGGGCAACCGGAAGCCAATGCAGCTCACGGAGATATGTATGTGTACATATGTACATAGCTTTAATTTTAACTCATTTTAATTTTTTTTCAACTATTAACCTGAGTGCAGATTAGAAGAGAGGGAAAATTCTAAATTCTTTAAATAGTAATTTGTTTTGCTGAAAGCAAATATGTTTGGCGGGCTAACACACTTGTACTTTTGAAAAAGTCTGTGTTATCCTGGCTGCCCATTCACAAAACAGTTTCTATAATGGGACAAACTGGTCACTAAATCTCTATGAATGAAAGGCAAACAAGTGAGACTGAGACAAATCATGTGACCCAAAGCCTTAATATCTGGCAGCAAGACCGTCTGGGGCCCGAAACCTAAAGTTACTTATTTAAAACCATGGAGTATTTTCTTGCACGTTTTTGTGGTCACATTTTAAAACCCAAATTCTCTTTTTTCTATTCCTGTTTGCTCACTCAATTCTTTTCTCCATCTCAACCCTGGTCTTTTTGCTACTTCCTGTTACTCCATTGGCTATCGCCAATCCTCCTTTAGTTAAATTAGAGGCAGCAGATAAAAATGAAACTTAACTAAACTTAATGTGCGTCATTATCATCATTATGTTATATATATCTTTCTCTTCTTGGAAACAATCTATGCTTCCTCTATGTCCATTTATTGAGTCATACACTGGATTTTTAAAATAATTTTACTGAATTTTTTGAAGACAGTTATAACACTGACCTCAGAAAGGAAAAGTAAGAGGAAAGAAAGAAAGAGGAAAAAATAACAAAAATTGAAAGAAGTGACTTCCAATCTTCATCACAAGAAGTATAATTTTACCCCTATACAGTTGCATGCAAGTATCTCTTCTTTCTATAATCCACCCCTAAAACTGCACAAATCATTTAACATTTCAATCCTGGTGTCAGCAAAAAATCCATAAGGGTTCCCAGAATTTTATAGAAACATATTAGTCAAACAATCCATCTTCGTCCCCCTTCCTTTTGCTTTAATTTGTTCAGATGTCGGATTTGATCTCTTTAGTTTTTCTCAACTCAGGCTTTTTCCAAGCTTCAGCAAATGTCTTCTGTAAATCCAATAAATAGTCATTATTCAGGTCATACTCTTGGCTCAGCCTCTTTATGCCTCTCACTTTTTCAAGATTTCATCAGCTCTGTTTAACCATGTTTCTCTTGGTATTCCTTTCAGTCAATTCACTCTTCCCTTGTATATTTGTTTGCGATTCAGTCTTAATTTCTATATAACAAACAATTTCAGTGTATTTCTTTTTAATGGTTATTTGTTATGTATTCAATTTGCATTCGTTTAGCACCCATTCATTCTTAAACGCAATTTGTTTTCCTGCTGTGTTCAGAATTACATTTGTGTTTGTTTTGATTGCCCGAACTTCGTTTCTCTTAACTGCATAGAAGCACACTACACTACACTACACAACCATTGTTGCTTTTTTTATATACCCAGGAGACCAGACAACATCATTTGTATATCTTACATTAATAATTTTCTCAAATGTTGTCAAACATTCGACCAAGATTCACAAATTCATCTACTTTCTCTGATATTTATGTGCAGTTTGCAATCCATTTTCCCACCAAACCCAATTACTTGAGTCCTTGATACATTAATTTTCAGACTCATATTTGTTGCATCATACAACCTAACATTTTTACAAATCATTTTAGTTCTCAGGTAACAATATAACCTTTCTACAGCCAAACGTTCAAACACAATCAAACACCTCTGATGTCTCCACCAGTAATTTTTATATAATTATACATACATTCATTGACAGCCAAGGAGACAGCACACATCCTTATCTTACTCCTTGCTAAATGTTGAACCAGTCGCTTCATTTTCCTGATAGCTTTACTTCCACCACTTATAGGGCTCCAGTTGAATTCAGCAATCAGCATTTCCTTCCAGCTCGATATTTGCACATATTATTCCATTTGTCAAACCTTTATAGTGTATCATTCATTTTCTCAATAAATGCTTTTTTTAATTCTCTGTGATCTGCTTGAAGAGCAAAGATCTGGTCTGTGCACCAGGCATCATCATCATCATCATCATCATCATCATAAAATTGGAAGGGACCCTGGAGGCCATTGAGTCCAACCCCCTGCCCAGGCAGGAAACCCCACACCATCCCAGGCAAATGGCTGTCCAGTCTCCTCCCAAAAACCTCCAGTGTTGGAGCATTCACCACTTCTGGAGGCAGGTTGTTCCACTGGTTAATTGTTCTAACTGTCAGGAAGTTTCTCCTTAGTTCTAGGTTGCTTCTCTCCTTGACTAGTTAAGCTATCCTGCACCGCCCAAATGTTGCTCTGGGTCTCTTGTATAGAATTTAGCCAACTATCTTGGCTTTTTGTTGTTGTTATTGCCTGATTTAAAAAAAAACAGGAAAACTGAGAAGATATTTTCCCTCACTACCAACTGAGTGGGAAAGGAGCAATGGCTAAGAAGCAAGCAAGAGAAAGTGGACAAGTGTCACTCTACCCTTTTTTCTATCTGAAGGGGCCAAGGGTATGATAGTTATGCAAACTCCACATATGATGGGCTCTTTTTGCTAACTATTCCATTCCCCCCCTTTTTCCCCCCAAAAGAGCACCACCTTAAAACTCTCCATCATATAAATCCAACTACTTAGAGGTTATTATTTTCTCAGCTTCAAACAAATTAATTCCCTCTCTTTTTCCAGTAGCTCTTCCTTCTCCCTCCTTCTTTGACAATGCTTACTTACTGCCTTGAAAAGGGGACAGACTGCATGAGCAGATGAAACAGCATACTGAATAAACTACCCTACAAGCAAGTAATATGTGGAATCACTGGCAATTTGCTTATTTTTTTTTAAAAAAAGGTTAGTGGTCCTGATTGGCTCCATAAAGTAAATCAGGATAATAAACATAGTTGAATAAAGTAAATGGATGCAGTAAGCTGCCCACAGTTACCTTGGACAGTGAGCTGGGTGAGAAAGAAAGAAAGAAAAAAAGAGAAAGGGAAGAAAAAGGAAGGGAAGAAAGACAGAAAAAGAAAGAGAAAGGAAAGAAAGAAAAAGAAAGAGTGGAATCTAGTAGAATGGTCCTTCTGGATATTGTGCTATCTCAGTTTTTCCTTGCTGTCATTTAGATTAGTCACCTAGATTTTTCCAGCCCAAATCATATAGCCCTATTAAAGGCATGTCACAACAACTAAGCAAGTCTATTTTTTTTCTTCCCACGCATCCAGTCCTTTATGGCAGGCATCAGTAACGTGGACTGTTAATGTCATAAATGGCCTCAAATACTTTTTTGTGGTTTTCCATGGCTTCTCTGACCAGGCTTTGGAAGCTTGACAGTCCCAGTCAAGAGTTCCTGCAGTTTTCCTGGTAAGATTTTTGGAAACAATTTGCCATTGTTTTCTTCCTATGACTGAGCGTTAGTAACTCTCCAGGGTCACCAAGCAGACTTTGTGCTTTACATGGGTGAAGAACTCACAGTCTTGCAGTTTCTGGCCAGGTGTCTTAATCACTTAGCAAGTTTTCAAACAAAAACAACTAAAACTCCCCACAATTTATTCTGATGCATGTAGTGACTCTAGAACATTATGTATAATTCTTGCCCTTCACTATTTGGTGTGTACTTCATGCTTGCCAAATATGATTTGATTGTGTTTGTCTTAGTATGCTGTGTGAACCCAGCAATTTGTGGTTTAGTATTAGGAATTCAATCTATAGCTTTTTTCAACTCAGAATCCTTTCCTTATCAGTCTTCTTTTGTTGTGTCCTCAACACATGGTCACAGTTCATAAATCTTTCATTCAGCAATTCACATTTTCAGAGAATTTGGTCATGGGTAATGGAACGGGGCTCATTAGTGACAATTCCACACTACATGCTTTTTCACTTAATAGCACAATGAGCAATGCAGCATGTAAGTCTCTTGGTGAGGTAGGCATCAAGAATTGCTCTGAATCACCTCTGAATTGCTAGAAGTTGCTAAACTGAATCTCCCAAGAATCTGACTCAGTATGATCAATGGTGGAAGACGCTAATCGTGTAGTGTCACAAAAATTAGTTTTCTGGAATTCTTCTATGAAGAATCCACAGGCATTCTAGATTTCAGTTATAACAGAAATTATGTCGGAATAAGTTCCATATTATTGATTAAATACATATAGGAACTCTTCGTTTGCTAAATTAACATATTTTACTGGTATTGAGAATGGCATACCATGTTTTCCCAAAAGTAAGACCTACTCCAAAAATAAGCTGTAGCTTGATTTTTGAGGGTGGGCTTAATAAGCCCTACCCCAAAAATAAGCCCTAGTTTTGGGATGAGGCACATACCTAAAAATCAAGCTAGGGCAGGGGTGGGCGGGTGGAGCTGCCCCACGGGCCCCGCACCCCGCTTACCATTGCAGCCAGGCCTCCTATGAATAGACACCTGCCTTGCCTCGCCAGCCCACTTCTTCTGCAATGCCTCCGGCCTGCCCCCCCTATAGCTCAGTTCTCAGCTGCAGAGGCATTTCCTTTACCAGCAGAAGAATTGGGCCAGCTGGGTTGGGCTGTCAGTGCCACTGCCGCAAGGTGGGACATGGAAAAGACACCCCCTGAAAATAAGGCCTGGTGCCTCTTTTGGAGGGTTAAAAAAAATAAGACTGGGTAAACATGGTAGATGTTGAGCACTAACAGATTAAGTCCCAATTAAAATTCCCGTTAAACTTTCTTTAAAAAAACCCCCACAACTTACTTTCTATGTGGAATTGAACAAATGAATTTCTTAGCGCTTAGCATAACACTTCAATAATCACAATGTGAAACTTTTATACCCACACATCTTACTAATATTCATAGGAGTTTGGTGTCATTAAATGTAATAATGGACATTTTCTATGAAGTAGAGTAATTGTGCATACATTTTTATACCATAGCCATTAAACTTACTCTTTAAACCAGTACCAGTAATTTGTAAGTAATTCTATTCATCTCATATAAGATAAACTTCCCCATAACAATGCAGGGCAATCCCTAGGGCTCAGCTCCTATCCATTTAATATGTACAATTTTTCTACATACAAAATTGCTTGAAGGTTACCATGCCAACTAGGCTTCTAAGACTGTCAATTATCTAGCATAAAAAGTTAGTACTTAAACAGTGAAACAGTCTTGAACTTAGGCTGCTGAATAATGCAAGTTTTTTTTATTTGCCCTTTGAATAAGGAGATTTGACAAAGCCCTTAAAATGTTTTCATTATAACATTTTCAAGTTATATGACTATGCTCAAGCCCTTTTTTACAGAAAAAGAAAAAGTGAAGTTGAAAGTATAAGGTAAAATAAAATCTCCCATAAAACAATTATGACCAGCTTCCTACAAGTTGACTTGCAATTGGTTGTGCTTCTAAGTTTTCTTAGTAAGATTAAGGGTGGGGAAGACCTTAATTGCTCTTTCAAGGGTTTAATTCTGGCACTGAGGTCTTTACTAACATGGTAGCATGAATGATTGATTTGATTATGGGCCATCAAGTTGTTTTTGGCTCCTAGCAACCACACAGATAGATACAGCAGCACATCTGCACTTTATTCATCTCTTCCCTAAATTCTTATTGTCTTTCCAAGCATTAACCATACCTAGGAGAGTTAAAAAAAAATCATAATTCATTGCTCAAAGAAATGAGTAACTAATACCTATTTTAAAAGTAAACTTTTCACTGTTGACTGGATTATTCGTCCCAACAGTGTCATATGGATACTATGGGTGACATGGGTGAATGAACCAAACACAAGCTACTTCACATTGATCAATGCCCATCCAACCCTCATGACAACTGATAAAATGTCCTATTCATGGATAGATAAACGTCTGCTGATCAGTGCCCAATACTCCCAATCCTTGTTGGTGGTCTGCAGGGATACCATGGTTGATGGTACTGAATCCACCAAGATGGTATTGAATGCAGCTGGCGTCATTTCCCCCCTTAGACAGTAATTAATTACCTCCTGAATTCAGCTATGCACATCCTTCTGGACTTCCTGAATAATGTATGCAAGACATGGATACACAGCATTAACCAGCAGCAGTCTGAGAGAAAGTCTTCTAGAGCTAAGATGAAGAGGTGATTGTTCTGTCTTTGTACAGAACCATTGGCAATGGCCTACCTACTGTCAGCCATCATATCTTCTCTCTCTTCATATGTTTCTATGGCTGCTTTGTTCACTTCCCATGTCTTCCCCCAGCCACCTCTTTGCCTTTCCAACATTGGTTGAAGTGTGCAGAGTACTTCTGCCATGCCAAAATTGATCATCCAGCGTATCACCACCTACCCACACTAGCACCAATACTGCTTTTGTTGCATATCGTATCTCCTACAAAACTTACCATTACACCTTTCTTCCAAATCCAGATCAAAACTCCCAGTCCTTTCAGTTGGTTCCCAGATAATAGTTCTTCCAAGGAAAGAAATCTGCCCATCATTTCAAACATTACAGCTGATCAGCCTCATAGTGCTTCTACCCAGAGCCATTCCGAACCTACAGCTCTGTCTTTGCTGTCCACATTGTCCATTTTCCAGACTCTTTGGCTTATTCCCTTTCACCGATTTCTCTCAGAACACCTTCCTTTTTGTAGGCCACACCTTTTGCTGCTCCTGTTGTCTCTATTGCATCTTCCATGTTTGGCAGGTCTGAAATGGCAGCTGTCACACTGCACTGTCAACCACTACCTAAGCCTTTTCTCTTCAAATCCCTTTTAACATTCACATTCCTCCAACCTTTTCTCAGTCTTTTATTTCATTACAGTTACCTCTCCCTATCTTCCTAAATTCTAATTCTAACGCTACCACTGATGATGTTACCTAGTTTGGGTGATGAAACACCTGCAAACAAATACCCAAGCTCAAAGAGCACAAAGGACCCCTCATTTCAATCCTGAGCTACAATTATTCTCCTGTATAGGTTCCTAAATTCTAATTTACCCACCTTTTTAAAAAAAAATCCCATTTATATCCCGCCCTTCTCTGAAGACTCAGGGCGGCTTACAAACTAAAGCACAAATCAATGTGCTTAGCAATAGCCTTCATTCTATGTATATGCCTGCTTATTAGGGCTTTCACAACCCCCCCCCCCAAGCGGCATTATTACAAAGTCAGCTTATTGCCCCCAACAATCTGGGTCCTCATTTTACCTACCTCGGAAGGATGGAAGGCTGAGTCAGCCTTGAGCCTGGTGGGATGCGAACCTGCCCTAATTGCAGGCAGCTGGTGTTACTTAAGGAGGCATTAGCCCACTGCTCCACCAAGGCTCTTTTATCTTTCATCACCTTGTTAATCTTATAGCCTCCTCACTGCTAAAACTTCTCAGTCCATCAGTCTCTCACTGTCTGAAAGCCGGGTGCCATCATAAAATTCTTCATGAGTAATGGCTCCTTGAAAAATAATCGTATTATGCCTATATATTTTTAAATGAACAGTTCTGGATTTTAATATTGTGAAAGACAAAAAAAATTCTCACAGTCATATTTTTAATGTTAATCATAATTTTATGTATGACTATTGATGTCCCCCTTTTACACTTATCTTTAACCTACAAAATAAGCTACTGTATTGTGGATCATCATGAGTGAAGAACTACCCAGATAGATCAGGAAGGAGTCCATCTGGGTGGGAAGATCAAAGAGTATGCATTGCTTATGCCCACATGGCAGACTATTTTCTGTTGAAGTTGAGATGGCTAAGATATAGTCCTCATGCTACCGTTGATCAGTCTTGAATTAACTTAAGATGATTTCTCATTCTGTACCTACCCAAGCATAGATCATACCATACTTTTAGGCCTATCTATTTTTTTCCTATTTTTTAATGTGGTAATAATTCAGTTATGCTAAAGGTCAAAAGAATGCTGGTAAAATACTGCCCTGAATAGGACAGAATCAACATATGATGCAGACACTTGGACAATGACACATAGAGGCACTCTGATAATTTGGGTATTTTTCATGCATCTGAACTCGATAGTTCAGCTCTGTGCCTACTCCATTAGGCATAATGAGATGTTTCTATATTGTACCTTATTCTTTCTTTGTAATGCAAGAGTGACCTATGGAAACCCTGTAAACATCACTTTTAACTGATACAGAAAAAGTATCTAGTTTGGGCAAAGACTTCTGATCTAAAGCCAGGCACAAATGAACTTTCTCATTTCTTCACTGAATCTGTAGGCAGAGAAATTGGACAGATTTCTTCAGATTTTATCCAGGAAAAGAGATTTTCAATATTTTTCCTGTATCATTGCTACCAAAGAAATCCCATAGAGAGGATATCTCTCCTCTCAACATGTCTTCTTTGTAATTTGATTGAATGTAGGAACAGAGAATGTAAGATAGAGAAATTGCTGACTTACTGGAGAATGGAATACATGACCTCACAGACACCTCTTGACTATCTTAGAACTAAAGAAATCAAAGACACAGCATCCTCCTCCATGAGAAATTATCTGTAATTTTGCACGTCTTTCTAAAATTTGCTTTAATCAAAATGAATCCAAACTGATACAAAAAAGTGAGTAATAAAGTGTCTGTTTGACATTACTTTAATCCCCTAATGCATGTATGTATGCCATTAGGAAAGATTGTGAAGAATGTATCTTCCGATCCAGTTTCCTTAACCTGATAAATACAGGATACATTTCCAAAAGCCATGTTGATTGGGGATTCTAAAAGCAGAATTAGAGGGGACTCTGCAAAGGTTTTGGCAAAATTACTGGGGAGTCTGCAAAAGGATTGGCAAAAAGTGAAAAACCGGCTTACAATTTGAAGGATTGCTGTTCTTTTTATTTGACTTGGTCCCTGACCTTAGAAAGCTAAGAGAAGAAAGTCTAAACACAACATTTTATCATCAAGCCTGTTTTTTTTTAGAGATAATGTGGATCAGTGTCAAAATCCATCTTTGTCGTTACAATTACTCATCAGTCCATGTACTGGAGTAATTTCATCTGCACATAGTATACATTCCAAAACCCTTTTAGTTGCATGCAACTAAGCTTTCAGTAGTTGTAATTCTGCCAGGAGCGATTAAGAAAAACATTTCAGCTTTTGGATTCATAACGACACCCTTTAGTGGGTGTTCTTTTTTTCCTGCAAGCAACTGAGGCAGCAGTTAGAAGACTCGGTTTCTCACTTCAGAGGTCGTTGCCCTCAGAGACTTACATATCAGCTTCATAAATATTCAAACCTCCATGAAGTTATTTCTGGTATCTAATATGAAGGAAAGTTCACCAGCAGAACTATAGCACTGATATCTAGCAGCAGAGAGGAAAAAAACCCTTTTGAATGCATTAAATATGTTGGATGTATGATATTCTGTTTGTAATCCTTGTGTGTTCATGAGAAGAATACCAATACAAAGTTCAGAATTTCTATAAAGTTTCTCCAGGTCAACAATCATGGTTGAGGGTAGGTGGGGGGTTATTAGGGTCATTTGGATAAATGATTTTTAAATTCCTTGCTATCTATGTTGTGATCCTGGTGCTGTTTCCTTGCTTCTAATAGTGACCCTATGTGGAATATGTTTGGCACAAGAGTTTGATCAACAGTAAATTCAATTACCATGGTTTTCCCAGTTGCAATGTATGGCCAAAGAATTGAGGCCTTTGAACTATGGTGCTGGAGAAGATTCTCGTGAGACCCCTGGACTGCAAGGTGATCAAACTGGTCAGTCCTAGAGGAGATCAACCCTGACTGCTCTTTAGAACAGGGCTTTTCAACCAGTGGTACAGGTACCACCTGGGGTACATTGGCACCTGGCAGGTGGTACGTGACCATCCTAGAAAAGTAGCAGGGAATGAACTGAACCGGTGGCAGCACTGGCACAAGCCTGAGCGAAAGATGGCTGGAGCTGCAGGGCTGTCAGGGCTCAGTGGAAGCACCAGGACCAGTGCCAGGCTCCAGCTGGAGCTCGGCACTGATCCTGGTACTTCTGAGCCCAGAAGAAGCACCGATCAGCTGGAATGTTGCAGCATCTCCAGGGTCTTGTGATTTACATTCAGATGCTTGGCAACTCTTTCATATTTATAACAGTCACAGTGTCCCAGGGTCATGTGAAGTGACCAAAACCTGCTGCAACCACCCAGCAGATGGGAATACAAACCAAACACCCCCACCCCACCCCTGCTGCCAATCTTCAACAGAAATGCTCATAACAATGAAAACCTCGGACAGGAGGAAGAGCGCCACTGGGCGGGCAGGTAGGTGTCTTGCTCGACTGTGGCTTGGGCACTTTTTCAGTGCCATCGTAACTTCGAACAGTCACTAAGTGAGCTGTTGTAAGTCAACTACCTGAACTTCATCACTTTTTTCCTTTTTTTTGGCCATCAACTTTTTGACACCTTCCTAGGTGACTGGTGGTATTCAAATGTTGCCATATCCTAAAAGTGGTACAATGGGTGAAAAGGTTGAAAAGCCCTGCTTTAGAAGGCCAGATCCTGAAGTTGAAACTCAAATACTTTGGCCACCTAATGAGAAGGAAGGACTCACTGGAGAAGAGCCTAATGCTGGGAAAGATTGAGGGCAATAGAAGAAGGGGACGACAGAGAATGAGGTGGCTGGATGGAGTCACTGAAGCAGGAGGCGTGAGCTTAAATGGACTCTCAGAAGATGGTAGAGGACAGGAAGGCCTGGAGGAATGTTGTCCATAGGGTCGCGATGGGTTGGACACGACTTCACAATTAACAACAACAAAATTCAATTAATGAAAAAAAATTGTAGAAGTTCTGAATCAGTATTACATGGAATCAATCAATCAGTGTATTGCATGCATTGTTGGCCTCTTCATTTTTGAGGATATCAAGAATTATAAAATAACTGCTAATACCTAAAATATATAAAAATAACAGCAATAAAATATAGCAGACAGAAGAAAACAAAGCAAGCCCCAAAACAGCAGGTATCCTACCTTTTTGACTGTAAAGTCCAAAAGTGACGACTTTAAAACATTTTAGAAAATCAAGTAATTTTTCTTTAGTGGCAAAATTGTTATAAAAATAATGCAGAAATTTGCTGAAGGGTGGGTGATAAGGTCTGTCTAATAGAGGGGTCTTCAAACTTGTCCCTTTTATGACTTGTGGACTTCAACTCCCAGAATTCCTCAGCCAGCATGCCTGGCTGAGGAATTCTGGGAGTTGAAGTCCACAAGTCATAAAAGGGACAAGTTTGAAGACCCCTGCTCTAATATATATCTGTCATATCATTGTTGAAGAAGCATCTATATCTGGTATCTCCTTACAAGCGTGACATGCAGACTTTAGCATGAATTTGTGGTGCTTCCTTCAACCATTTTTATAAGGAATCCATAAAATATTAAAACTTAGTAATTCCCATTATGTTTTTCCCCACAGATTCTTCTGGTTGTTGGTTGTTCTTGGACACAAAAGGGCCAACTTTTATCTATGAAGGCTAATGCAATCTCTCCAAGTACATAATGCCTTTACCATTATTCTCCCATCTCGGATATTGACAATGCGAAATGTCATGTATACGAGTGCAGATATTTGTTATAAACCAGATGATGCCATGTGTGTCACTATATAATTTGCATTAGTTGCATCAATTAGTGTAATTCCATCATGACATACTTGTAAATGCCATCAATTGCCTTCTCTTTGCATCTTCTATGGATGCTATCACAAGTTAGATTGATAGCTATTAGAACCCTTGTAGTGAATATTTAGCACTGATTATTATGTCAGATTTTAAACCTTTCTAGCCATCTTTTTAGCAGTATTGCATTATTATGGTTAGCTGTAAGGTCAGCCAGATGTTTAAATTGGATTTAACATTTTTGTCCACCTATTGAGTCCTTCCCAAACACCAGGGACAGGAAGAAGTTATTTGATGATGTTAAAGATATTGTTGGAGGATGTAAGTTGTTCAATGTAACACTGCCTTTGCAATTGATTGGTGGTGATTTTGTCAATGCCGATGAGGTTCAAATGGTGGTCCAGATGTTTTGGGATTGCACTCAAGGCACCTTTTACTATTGGTACTATCTGCTTGATTTTACTTCTGTTTGCAGGTCTTTGAATTTTCTGATATTTCTCCAGTTCTTCTATTCTGCTGTGTCCAGGTACAATGCCACCTTTTACAATGTGCTCTAAGCTCCAAATGGCTATTCCCACAATTAAATCCCACAAAAAACAGATATTGTTCTCACTAAAGTCACAGCACTTTTGTGTGCAGCTTGCAACTGAAGAATAATGATTGAATTGGGCTAACAGCTATTTATCTGAGTGCAACCAAAGCGTAACAAGATAAGAAGTGTCTCTGTGTCACTCTCTACTCCACATGCCACTATGTATAAGTCTTACCACTTGGAGGATGCTTACTGGATCCCGTTGCTGTGAAGTGTATGAAATGAGGAAAGTTACCAGCCACTTTCACTATTATGAGATGATGTTCACAAAATGTAAAACAGCCCGGGAATAAACTCCTGCTTGATGATGATGTACCTAAATGACACTATGGAAAGACTGAATCCATTAACGTATTAGAGAAATTATCTTCCAAAAATGGGATGCTCAGTGATTTTGGAGATGGCAAAGTAGGATCACTTGAAATGATTTATGCTCTGCAGGAGTCTCATCTAGATAGAACTGGCTGTTTGCATTTACTTTCAGATGTGAAAAGTTAACAATGCATATGTAGAATGACTCATTCTCAAAACTATGAATAAAAATTCTATTGAAGTACATTTTTTCCATAATAACCTTTTTGTTCCAAAATAAATTGTGGCATCTATACATTTTAGACATTTGCAGGGTGGTTATCTAATGGAACAAACTGAGAACAGAATAGCTATTAAAAGTTTTAAGAAAAAAATAGTGCCAGCTTTTAAGGAAGAAATTTTCTTATGACTGTTAAAAATAACAAATGTGAAAAAAATGTAATAAGAGCTAAATGGACTGTCTTGAAAATGCTTGTCATAAGAGAAATAAAAATGTGAGCATTTTTATTTTTAAAAAAAACAATTACCCTAGCAAATATTCCCACCGAGACCATGTCTTTTATAAAATAATTCTTGCTTAGGAAGATGATAATAAATTAAAACATGTAATGGCTAAAAGTCAACAATCAAAATTTTATATATCAAAAATCAGGTATCATCAAATATTTATTCCTATTCTTCTGGCCAACAGAAAGCAGAGCTGAGTCACCGACTGTAGTGTCTGCAGTCCTGTCATTCTTAACCTCTCACAAATAAATACACAATTGTTGATTCATTGCATGTTTCTACGTCTTGCTTGTTTTTTGTATGGAAAATCATGGAGAATGAACTAGGTGACAATCGAGAAAAGAAACCTTTGAAAAGTGGAGTTATTTGAAAGTGAAAGATTATTTAAAGTATCATAGGTTGGGCATATATGAAATCTGGTGGTTGTGATATAGAAATTAGGAACACCTTCAAGAAAAAGCAATTTGACTAATTTGGACAATGATATGTAAGAAATATTAGCTACCTCACTTAAATATATAAGAATAGACTCAAGGGAATGCAGTGGTGATAGATGAGTCATGTTTTGGCAAAAAAAAATAATATATGTGCTTGGGCAAAAGTACACTATGCTTCTTTCAGGCAGTAACATCAAAACAATAAAAAAAAGTATTGATAGTTGTCAACCTCTGTAGAGAATGACACTAAAATATTTTTATTTATTTTTATTTTAATTCCATTTATATCCCGCCCTTCTCCGAAGACTCAGGGCGGCTTACAAGCTTAGCAATAGCCTTCATTCTATGTACTGTATATGCCTGCTTATTAGGGCTTTCACACACACCCCCAAGCGGCATTATTTCAAAGTCAGCTTATTGCCCCCAACAATCTGGGTCCTCATTTTACCTACCTCGGAAGGATGGAAGGCTGAGTCAACCTTGAGCCTGGTGGGATGCGAACCTGCACTAATTGCAGGCAGCTGGTGTTACTTAAGGAGGCATTAGCCCACTGCTCCACCAAGGCTCTCAATAAGTCATTCTTATTCTTATTTCATTCTTTCAGAGATGAAAAGTTGGCAAAACTTATTGAACATAGCAACAATCTTGCATTTTAATATTTACACATAGTTCACATACTGGTAGTTGCATGCCCTTAGTAGCACGTCCTCAAAACTCAACTCATGTATAGAAGGTAACTCTGATGGATAGAAGGGATTGTATAAATGGTTGTAGACTGAGTAAAAGTGTGGCTTTCTGAGAATTCCATAAATATGATAGTATACAACATGAAGTATTGCTATCGAGTATGGCTACCATAATAAACTTATTTACTTAGTACATCATTAAAAACAATTAGCTATGTTACTGCTTGCATTAACTAATGCTATGTTTTTACAGGTGTTATAATCAATATACTATAAGCATCCACCTCTTGAGCTATAAAGTTCAAGTTTAACTAAACCAGCCTTAATTAAAATAAATGATACCATCAAATGGTGCAATTCTATTTAATGAACAACAAACTCATCATAATTTACTATCTTCTTTTCCCTGGCCAACCAGAGCAATTATAAACTTTTGGGTTTTTTCTCAAAATTAAAACACCTGAAGGTCAGAATAGGACAACACAAATAAAGCAAGAAATCTGGAGTTAATACAGCAGCTACCATTAAAACAATACAGAATATATTTTCTCAACATCGAGAGTTGAGTTGACAATTTAATTTTATGGAGTTTCACAATATACTACTGAGAAGCCCTTGCCTTAAGTTCTCTTAGGTTTAATCTCTCTTGGCAGAAAGACGTACAGAAAAGCCTCTGAGTAAATTGTACTTAGCCTGCTTATCTAAACTCTAAACTTTTATTTACTTTCCCTATATTTCTAGGCCAGGGGTGTCAAACTGCCGGCCCACGTCCTGGATGCGTCATGCTGAAACCGTGCCCACTCTATTGCCGGCTATGGAGAAGAAGTCTCAATCCGTCACAACACGTCACGTGACGTTGCAAGTTTGACACCCCTGTTCTAGGCAGTCTGCATTCTACAAGTGTGGAAGGATAGTACAGCCTCATTTGATGAAGTATTTAAGTGACATTCAAATAATACCATTCATAGGAACTACCATGTGCCAAAGAGCAATCTCTTTGTGTGTGAAAAAAAGTCACATTTATGAAGGCACCAGCTTTTGTAGACTAGAGCCCATTGCTTCAGATAAGACAGGATCTGGCCTACAGGACCTTATGCCACATATTAAAGCCCATTTTTATGAACTTAGGGTGACTGAATTGTGGATGTCTGAGCTTCCAGAATTCCTAGTCAACATGCTAAAGATTCTGAGAAATCTATCTGCATTTCTTTCAGTTAATTGTGTCCAATTCTTGGAGACTTCCTGGACAAATCTTTGAAGTTTCCTTGCAAGATTTATTGCCGCCTCCTTAGGGCTAAAAATGAATGATTGGCCCAAGGTCACCCAGCTGGCTTTATGTCCAAGGCAAGACCAGAGCTCCTGATTTCTAGCCTGATGCCTTCATCACTATACCAGGGGTA
Source organism: Vipera ursinii (assembly GCF_947247035.1). Taxonomy (NCBI): domain Eukaryota; kingdom Metazoa; phylum Chordata; class Lepidosauria; order Squamata; family Viperidae; genus Vipera; species Vipera ursinii. Next base: position 57,064,425 of record NC_139518.1, on the reverse strand, counting down.
GGCAACCTTGGCACTTTTATGACTCGTGGACTTCAACTCCCAGAATTCCTAAGCTAGCCATGCTGAGGGGAAAGGGAGAGTTTCCAAGTTGAGCCATGTGGCTTAGGAATTCTGGGAGTTGCAAGTCCACTAGTCATAAAAGAGCCAAGGTTGCCTACCCCTGCACTATACCAAACTGGATCTCAGAGCATATCTACTCTAGCACAGGGGCCCCCAACCCCTAGTCTGTGGACTGGCACTGGGCCACAGCATGCCAGAGACCGGGTCACGCAAGCAACCAAAGCCCCGTATGCGGGATGCAAGCAGCAGGTGAAACGATGTCCCCTCTGGTCTGCAGAAAAATCTCTCTCCACAGAACTGGTCCCTGGTTCCCAAAGGGCTGGGGGCCACTGATCTAGCATATATCACAGAGTTCAGCTTAATTTCAGAGAGCTGGAAATAGGATCGAAGCCCAAGTCTTCTAGACATCACAATATTTTCTTGGCTTAACACATGCGTTATTGCTATATATTTACAGTGGTTCTTTTATCAATTTATTTTTATAGCAAGATAGACCCATTAAACATGCATCTGGAGTAAGCAAATTTAGGCAATCTCTCTGCCACATTTAATAGTTTAATATCAGAGGCAATAATTCATGGTTTTTTCACTGCGGAGATGTCATGACGGAAGGAAAAAAACCAAACGCTACAGAACATAGCACTAGATCATTCCACCTAAAGCAGAATTCTCACCATAGAATTGGCTTTTAACAGTTATTGATATTCACATGAGAAGTTTCCTTGTTACCATTTTACTTCCTCCTTTTCCACATTAGCAAAATCCTGAAAGAAAGAAAAAACAAGCACCATCATCATAAGATACATTAGATTGGAATAAATAAAAAAGAAAATGGTTGGTATTATTTTTGAAGAACCATCTTAAAGATTATAGCTTAAAAATGATGACATTCATGTGGAAAAAGGATGCAGATAATTTCTGACTTCATGCATTCCTGAGATACATTTATGATTGCTGCTGATAGCTTCATGGATAATTATGACCTGCCTAGCAATTAAGCTAAAGTTTCTTTGGCACCTGACTTGCTAATTAAAACAAATGCCACTAGAAACCTGTCATTTTGGAGAAAATGATCTAGAATGTCATTTGCCATGAATTTTCAACCATTATGTTAATGGGCTGTCTGATTTATTATTAAAATATGGACTTCCTATAATTATACCGTCTCGATTTTTTGTTTAGTTTTGAGACAGAATTGCCAAAGTCTGGAATTGCTTCCAGTACAATCTCTTTAATTAGCAAGGTGTTTATTCTTGTTCCAATGAATTACGATTTATTCCTTGTCACATGTCTGTGACTTGTAACACTTTGTTCTATTATTCAGCAGGACATAAATGATGCATTAACACTATATTTCATTTGGTGACCTTTTAAACCTAGAAATTAGTTTTTGCCTGCATAATCAAAATAATAGTCACAATCAACAGGGAAACCACATGAGGGGACCACTAGCCATCGTGAATAAGATCATTTTGGAATTTTTTCAGCTACAGTATATTGAAACTGGTCCATCAATTGGATGTCACAATATTACCAATTTACATATGTGTTCCATATCTTAATTTAAAACTAGGAGGCATTAAACAACTAAAGAATTAAATCACATCAAGATAGAAAAGATAGGAAAAATGAATTAAGCACAACCTCCTAATAAGCTTAAATATCTGTAGTTTCAGCAGTCCACGTTTGTATTAAAATCAAAGGAGTTGTAGATAACATTAATCCAGAATAAGGTATCCTAAAAGAGCTTACAATGTAAACTGCTCAGAGGCACTGTGTTAGTGAGATGGGCAGCCTGGAAACCATTCATTCAGTCAATCAATCAAGAAAAAGAGGAAAAAAATGGATAACATTTTAAAGTTTGTCCTTAGCAATCAGTAGCATAATCAGCATGTGCAGTCATCATTCTTATAACGTCAGCATGCTTGAGAAGTGATACAGGGGGCAGAAGAACCTGTCCAGACCTTGATCTGAAGCAGTAGATTACTCTGAAAAAAGAAAAGACACAAGAAGCTAATGTAAAAAATAGGAATAAAGGTTTGGTTTTATGGTTTCCTAAGAATATTCCAGGCCAAAATTTCAACTAAAGGATTTCTTCAGAAGATCCAAATTCTCTCAAATGTCACTTGTTTTTGCTCTGCAATGATAGGCTGTCTCATCTCTGGTAATCACTATTACCGTCCTAAACCCATTTTTTCCCCCAATCCCAATATTTTTCAGAAGACTTTGACTGCAGCTCTCACCATCCCTTAGCCAGGGTGATCCTTGTTGAAAGTTGAAATCCATTGCATTAAGTTGGGAAAGACCAAGCAAGCTTGTGCTTGTAGGTTGAAACAAAAACAGATAAAAATGTGCTTTTTCCAGAAGACAAATAGACTTTCTTGGGTCCCCCCCCCCCTTTGAAGAGGCTTTGTTCCTCATCCAAGAAGTGTTTCCAGTCCTTACTGCCTTTTGGAAAAAAACACCTTTGGAACAGCCGTGACCCAGATGATTGAAAATCTCCATAAACAATCAAAAGAAACAAAAACCTAGCAAGATTGCAGCCTATTCCATCTAAATAGGAATAGACTTCCTAAAGTGTAAAGGTTGGTAGGCATTAGAACTTAAGAGGAAAAACAGCCCCAAATTTCGAGCGTGTTACCACTAAAGATGATCACAAGTCATTATGGATGCTAGATGCTATTATGAATCAGCATGAATATTTAACACTTAATGCTGGGCTGAAAACACAGGTAGCAGTTTCTTTCCATTTAAACCATTTGTATAGGTGATCCTCAACTTACAACAGTTCATTTAGTGACTGACGTTACAACAACACCCAAAAAAGTGACTTATGTTTTCCCCACTTATGATCCTTGCAGAATCCCCATGGTCATGTGGTCAAAATTCAGATGCTTGGCAATTGGTTCATATTTATGATGGTTACAGTATACTGGGGTCATGTGATCCCCTTTTGTGACCTTCTGACAAGCAAAGTCAATGGGGAAGCCAGATTCACTTAACAACCATGTTACTAATTTATCAACTGCAGTGATTCGCTTAACCGCTGTGGCAAGAGAGGTCATAAAGTGAGGCAAAACTCACTTAACAACAGAAATTGTGGGCCCAGTTGTGGTCGTAACTTGAGGACTACCCGTACTAAAAACAATGGCATAGTCTGCCATATGCAGACTGAGTTCATATTTTGGGAAAGTCTGATTAAGGTTTCTTTGGCTTTCTTTAGCATGTCTGAATCTTCCATGTGACAAAAATGGGACAGGTAAACACTGTCTGCCTTCCTGCCAAAAAACAATCTCTCAGACATTTAAGATGATAATCTGTGGTTGGGAAAGAGCTGGGGAGGGGAGAAATGGACAAGAAAGAAAAAATTGAAATAGGCTAAGGAGTGGATGAGAAAGAGAGGAGATGAACAATAGTGTCCACAGGAGGGATCAAATGGCATTTGTGACAGCGCAGTCCAAATCCTGCTCATTTGTATATAACTATAACATACAAAAGAGGCAGGGCTTAAACTACACTGCTGTAGCCACTAATCTTCCTGTTTTGATCTCCCCGTGGATGCCACTGGAGAATGTTAAATGACTGACAAGCTGGATTTAGGCAGCTGAAGAAATATCGGGTCCACGGGTGATAGTTAATCATGGAAGAGGGATCAGCAGAGAGGTTGCTAGGCAGAGGAGGAGATGACATATTGAGGAGTCATATCTACCTGGCACAGAAATCCAGAGAGAGAGAGAGAAAGGAATTTAAAGAAACAAGACAATCAGCAAGCAGCTGCTAGCTAACTTTCCCCTTAAGGCTTAAGCCCTTCATTAACTCTAAATGAGTCTTTGTCTTAGTTTCAGCTGCACACATACTTATATTTTAAAATAGAGGCACACTAATAGTAGAAGAAGTTTGACTGTTGCAGGCAGAGAGGCAATTTCTGCAGTGCAGAGGAAATTAGACAATCAATCAGTTTACTGTATACCAGTCTTTTTGCTGACAGGGTGATGGTAATGGAGGGATCTGTTTCTCTGTTTAGTCAGGGGTAGGCAACCTTGGCTCTTTTGTGACTCGTGGACTTCAACTCCCAGAATTCCTGAGCCAGAGTCAAATGTAGAACATAGAATAACAGGGTTGGAAGGGACCTTGGAGGTCTTCTAGTCCAACCCCCTGCTCAAGCAAGAAATCCTATACCATTTCAGGCAAAGGGTTGTCCAATCTATTCTTAAAAACCTCCACTGATGGAGCACCCACAACTTCTGAAGGCAAAGCCTTTCCACTGATGAATTGTTCTTACTATCAGGAAATTTCTCCTTAATTCTAGGTTGCTTCTCTCTTTAATAATCATTATTTTGAATTATTTTGAAGTGTTACAAATAAATAAATATCCCGAATGTATGGAAAACACAAGAGAGTCCTTCTATATTGTCTTTTTCTGTTCAGTTCCCAAATTCCACACCAGTCCCCAATGCTAGACCAGTTATGGCTTGTAACATAATGTACAGATTTTCACAGACTAAGAGCTATGCTTGTTGTTTAGATGACCCGTTAGGAGTCACACTCCAAAAAGTAACCGTGTCTCTGACCTAGCTGAATTTGATATTAAATAAAGTGAATATAATTATTGCTAATTTGCTTAAGCATTTTTAACAAGTCTGGTTTGAGGAGTGGAAAGAAAGTAGAAGCTGTATAAAGGAGCTGATCCAATGGCACCAGTGTCTAGCACTGAAATGTTGGAAGAATAGTCCTAATTTTCTAATTCTGGACTTTACTTCCAGCATAGAAATGTAGTGCTTAAATCACAACCCATACTGAAAAAGAGATAAAAGGAGGACACATTGCTCTGGAAGTGTACTTTGGCAGAAATGGATATTCAAGGATAACTCATGAATAGTTATTACTTCCAAATAGCCTTTATCAGCCATCAGCTGTATTCAGGTGGCTGATTTATGAGACTAGTAGAGCTTTGCAAAGCATTCAGAAGCTTTACAAATTTTGCCAAGGTAGATTACAAGAGGTGCTTCATATACGCATGTCTTTCAAACACTTTGAACTGGCTTATGGACCAGTATTAAAAACACTGCAGTGGTTCATTAAAATTATATTTCTTCATATGTAGCCTATTGTATAGAAATGGTAAATTGACTTTCAGATTATAAATGCAAAGTAAACAGAATAAGGAAAAAAATAGATCCAATTACTGACATTGTAAGATGTAATCACCCATGATTTAATTAGGAAAGAGAAAACATTTTTTTTCTCAACACAATTAAGGAAATTCACCTTCTCAGAAAATTGCCTCTGTTTATGCAAAACTACCAGCCTGAAATGTTTGAAATTGTTTTCCCCTGCAGCCAGTGTTTTCTTGTAATGAAGTTAAATAATTTTGTTCTTACATGACAAAGTGAATGCTTCTGGCATTTTCTTTTAATTGAAATGTTACATTGCTATTTCTGTATGGCTGGTTCTACTTTAAGGACAATGTCTAAACATTAAAAATGTCACATTGATTGAACATGGAATAATGCATTGTGTACTATTGGGTGAGTTGATGAGAATATGGAGAAGAAATGGCTGATAATGATGTAGGTTATTTTTTCCCCTATGAACAGAACAAAACAAGCTTGACAAATGATTTTTTTTGAAAAGGGCTGATAACCTACAAAACACCTATGAAGGTGTCTGTATGTTCCATTTTGAAAATGAGTTAGTAAATATTGATATAACCCAGATTGTTGGGGGCAATAAGCTGACTTTGTAATAATGCCGCTTGGGGTGTGTGTGAAAGCCCTAACAAGCAGGCATATACATAGAATGAAGGCTACTGCTAAGCTACTGCTACTGCTAAGCTTGTAAGCTGCCCTGAGTCTTCGGAGAAGGGCGGGATATAAATGTAATAAAATAAAAATAAATAAAAATAAATAAAAAATACTAATGATGGCTGGCAATGGAATTGTTGTCTAGTTGCAAGAGATCCAGATATTACCCCCATGGAACCTTACCTATCTGTTCTTGAGAGGAGCCAAGCAATCTTGGAAGGTTCCTGTATTACAGGCAGACTATAATAAAGTAGTTAGTTTGAACTCTACACTTGTGTAGAGTCGCTTGTGACTGACATTTATGTCTGAAATAACAATTTCCTAGTTACAGAAATTCTGCCCAATGAAGATGCCCAATGTACACTTTAAAACCTGGTACTCTCATCAAAAAATTTTTGACCTTTGTGTAGTGATATTATTAACTAACATTTCTGTTTTTTGTTTATTTATCTTGAAGCTAGGTAAAGCACTAAAGTCATTCATCTTCATTACATCCTCCATTATACTTCTTGGGCCTTGTAGAATCAAAACTAAAACATCAAGAAAAGCTCTCAACTTTCATGTTTCTTTTTTTAATCTTCAAAACTATTGTTTTCTCATTGTATCTAATATCTCTAGTCAAACCTTTCAAAACCAAAGTAAAAAAATAAACAAGATAAACCTTTTTCAATCTCACATGACTTAGTCAAATCTCCATTAACAATAATATGAATTTGCTGAAATGTATGTTGTTGTTGTTGTTAGCTGCGAAGTCATGTCTGACCCATCGCGACCCCATGGACAACATTCCTCCAGGCCTTCCTGTCCTCTTCCATCTTCTGGAGTCCATTTAAGCTCATGCCTACTGCTTCAGTGACTCCATCCAGCCACCTCATTCTCTGTCGTCCCCTTCTTCTATTGCCCTCAATCTTTCCCAGCATTAGGCTCTTCTCCAGCTGAAATGTATAGATTGACTTAATCCCTTGAATACATTTCTCCCCAAAGTCCATATTTTCCAAAACTTTAAACATTGTCAAAATGCTTTCTCTGCATCTAAAAATGTTAATGCTGCCTGTTTCTCCTTATGATAACTATTGTATATTGGGTTCTGGGAAGCAGGAAGGATGCCGAGACGATGAGTACAGCATGGCAGCTCTTTATTGGGGGGAAGTGACTGTACTGAGGGGTTAGGGGGAACTTGCACTCTTTATATACCTTTCTGAGTAAACAGCCAACCAATCAGATTGAACCTAAATCTCCCGCCATAATTGACTCCCGTCAAAACGGT